>NC_140962.1:4470776-4485776 GCF_056783735.1 Eptatretus burgeri | reverse complement strand
CACGAGTATGTTCGGCTGTTATATCTGCAAAAGGTGGCTCCATTGATGAGTCAAAAATTTAGATTAAATTTTGTTCAACAAAACGATTCCATGATTTCTTTTTTTATCTGCAATTGTTTATTTGTTCTCTGCTTTAATTTCAGAGTACATTGAAACATTAAACTGCTAAAATTTCAGTAAGAACTGGAAAAATGGGGGTGTTCTAAAACTCTTGACTGGTAGTGTGTATGTATATGTGTATATGTGTATATATATATATATATATGTATATACAAACATGTATCAGTTAATCAATTTTCTGCTACTTCCCTTGATGGCCTCTTCACGACTCATATAATTTGATATCTTCGATCCTCCAGAATATGTATCAATGGGTTTAAGAATACGAGTAAACCTACTCCTGACAAGGTAGTAGCAGTAAGGGTCCTGTTATTATCCTCTCTGGGGTATATAGATTGCAGTTGATCTCGGTTCAGATCCATGAGTTTGTTGGGGACGTGATGAGCATATAATGCATCAAGAACGTCAGGTTTCCTTCCTTTCAGTTTCATTATAAGCAGCAGCAGTGACTGTTTGAAAAGGTAATCTCACGTGTTTGTGTTGCGATATATTTTTTTCATTTCTGGAAGGGGTGTTCCATGAAACTGCCACAAGAAGCTATTTATACAAATTAACACGGTGTTTGTCAAAGGAGTTAAAAACCCCTTGGGGAGAGGGGATATTTTCAGTGTTAATATTGTTTTGTAATAACATTAATATTAAGCTTTTATCACGAGTGTTATTACTTTTGTTATTCGAAGCAGCCTTGAAAAAAATACCACGATTAGCTACCTTAACATGGATATACACCTCAACACGCATTTCACCCAAGGATGAAAACCCACTTGGGCTGGGGGGCAAATTAAGTCACTTCATCCTACATCGTGTGACCCTAATTATTCCTCATGCTAAGTTTGGATGAGATTGGAAAAGTAACGACCGAATGCATCATGGTCAAGATTAGACAGATAGACAGAAACCTAATTGTGTATTTTCGTATGATGAACTCTTGAAACAAAAATAAAAAAAATAAACTTGAAACAATTACAATTTTCACATTGCTACTTTACCACGGAGACTTGATTAAAAAAAACTTGCACAACGATGCATTTTATTGGATCCAGCAACAAGTATTATTTGTTGAAACTGCACGATCATTCCAAAATCAAATATTACAAGTTGGATTCTCAATGACATTTCAAATACACTCACTGAGAAAAGGTAAATATTTGTGCAAAGGTTCACCTTTAATGCAACAGAAACAAATTGCAAAATTTCTCAACAAAATTAAAAATCACAAATTGCTTTTTGAAATAGTACACATTATGTCATACACAAGAAAAACCATTCCTTCCAAAAATGTGTAGAGGAATTCATGATCATATTGTTACGGATCTGGAAACCATATGCATTCAACATACAGATGTCCCAAAAGTCAGTTATGTCGTTAAGTATGTGTGTAGTCAGATCCCCTTCCTTTTGTCTAGTGGGAAAATCAAAGGCGTGCGTTGCAATTTCTTTTAGTTAGGTTGTTATATCGAACAAGCCATCTCACAACCATCCCATCTGCATGACCCCTCAGCCCATCACTAGAGTGTACGAGGTGCAGTGGGACGCCAGAAGCACGCGAGCCAGCATCTACTCCGCTTTATTGCGCGACCAGAAGCACACTCTTGCCACCCCTAGCGGGCGAGGCATGATATACGAAAACCCAATCACGTGACACAGCACACTCCTCCCCTCGTAAAATGACCCGTCACACAATGAACGGACAATCACAACATTACCATCTGAAACCCATCAACACTCATAATCCTCCAAGTACCGCGGCCGCACCCTGACCCGCCTCGGACGGGCAGCGCCACCAGACAGCCCAGGCTCAGACGCCTCCCGGCTCGTTGAGGTGACACCCTCGCCGGACTTGCACTTTCCGCAACACCAGCCACCCCCGACCGCCCAGCCTGCTCGACGTCCCGGGTAGGACGGCATCAGGCGAAGACCCCCTTGGCTCCGGCCCAGCCAGCCCCGGCGATACAACGTCAGGTGCCGGCGATCCTACCGGTGGGGGTCCCGCATCGTTCGGCTCGGGAAGGTGTAGGGGGGGGGTGACGCTGAACAGCGATCATGCATTTGGTCCACGTGCCGCTTCCACACATCCCCACCATCAGTCCGCACCATGCAATTCGCCGGCCCCAGCACCACAGAGACCACCGCCGGCACCCATTTGGAACCGTGGAAATAATCGCGCACCATTACCCGCTGCCCCACCTCGAAGCTGCGCGGCCGCGTCGGACGCGACATTGCCCCACTCCCCGACCCTCCAGGTCGCAGCAAATCCAGCCTGGACCGCAAAGCCCGTCCATAGAGACGAATGGCAGGCGAATCACCCGTGACAGGATGAACTGCGTTCCTGTAATGGAGCAAAAAGACATCGACCACCGTCTGCACAGGTGCAACACCCCCCTTGCGCAAAGCCCGCTTCAACATCTTGACAAACGACTCAGCTTGGCCATTCGTCTCAGGGTGATACGGTGCGGACCTTAGATGTCGAATACCATTCTGGCGCATAAACTCATCAAATACACCCGCGATGAACTGCGGACCATTATCAGAGACCAGGATCTCCGGCAACCCTTTATTAGCAAAGATCGTCCGCAGCTTCTCTACTGTAATGTTTCCTGAAGTATGCTCGTCCGCCGTTTTCCCCGCAATGAGCACATCGTCCAGGTAGGTCTGAGCGGGCAGGCCAATGCAAACCTGATCCATGGCTTTCTGCCACAAAGCTGGGGCCGAAGCAATCCCAAAACAGAGTCGGGTATATTGATAGAGTCCTTGACACGTGTTGATTGTCAAAAGCTCGCTACTCCCGGGATCCATCGGCAGGTGAAAATATGCATCACGCAGGTCTAGCTTCGTGAAGTATTGACTCCCCGCTAATCGCGCATATATTTCATCGATTGACGGCAGTGGGTATTGCTCCACTCTGAGCCCCGGGTTAACCGTGGATTTGAAGTCCCCGCACAATCGGAGGTCTCCATTCCGTTTCAGCACCGTGACAACCGGGGTGGCCCAGTCCGAGCACGACACCCGTTCGATCACTCCACAGGCCTCCAGCCTATCCAGTTCACCCTTGACTTTGTCCCGCAGGGCATACGGCACTCGATGCGGTTTACAAAACCGAGGAACCACCCCCTCCTTCAAGAAGAGTTTTGCCTCCATGCCCTTGAGTTTTCCAAGGTCGTCGCTAAACAACCCTTGATGTCTTTGAAGAATCTCCTCCAACTGATCCTCCCACTGGCTCGGCACGGGTTGCACAAGGTGAACTGCGGCCCAGTCTAGCCTGATGTGGGCCATCCAATCTCGGCCGAGGAGAGACGGCCCCCTCCCCCGCACGACGTACACCCGAAGCGTGGCGACCTGGCCTTGGTACCGCACAGACACGTCTGCCATCCCGACTGGCGTTATCTTCTCGCGGGTGTACGTGAACAGCGTGAGGTTTGACCTGATAAGCTTCAAGCCGTTGAGTCTACGCGCGGTCTGTTCGCCGATGAGCGACACCGCTGCTCCCGTATCGACCTGGAACGTGATCGGCGTTTCGTTCACTTCGACTTCCACCGTCATCGGGCGCGCCGTCGCCGGGCCAGTGAAAACAGGCTCAACAACGGCCGCTGGTTCCGCCCGAGTCGCCTCGCACATCGCCGTCCATGACCTTAACGGTGGCCGTCGCCCCACGGCACACACGCGCCAAATGACCCACCTTGTGACAATTCAAACACACGTTGCCTTTACACGGGCATGCACGGCGCAGGTGTCGACCTCCACATCCCAAGCATGTCCGCGGGGAAACCCCGCCGCACGCGGCCGTCCGACCCGCATCGAAGGTCGTGCGCACGTCCCGGGGTGCTCGCGACCCCGCGTGGCCGGTGATGGCTCGAACATCCCCGCGAGTCTGCTCGACCGCTGTAGCCGTGCTGACCGCCGAGTCGAATGTAATGGTTTCATCCTTCAGCCGTAAAACCGCTGAAACCATTTTCGCATCTCGTAAACCAGCAATAAAACGATCTCTGAGCCGAGCTGGCCGCTCCCCTGCCGTGAACTTGCAGGCCACAGAAGAACGCTTAATCCGCGCCACGAAATCAGCGACGCGTTCCTCTGCCCCTTTCGAGAGGCGATCGAACTGGACTCGAGCGAGCTGCAATGACTTCTCCGGCGCCATGTGTGCTTTCATTTTCTCCACAATGTCCCGAAACGACAGCCCGTCATCCCGGGGCCTGTTCGGTGCCACTAAATCACCCAGCAGCCGATAATGCTCCGGCGAAAGCGAAGCGAGCAAGATCGACTTCTGTTTGCTCTCGTCGACCACATCGTTCGCGTGGAAATAGCATTCCAATTGCTCCGAAAACAATTCAAAGTCGTCCCCGTCGAAAACGGGCACAAGTCCGTATTCAACCATCCTCGTCAGCCAACTAGAGTGTACGAGGTGCAGTGGGACGCCAGAAGCACGCGAGCCAGCATCTACTCCGCTTTATTGCGCGACCAGAAGCACACTCTTGCCACCCCTAGCGGGCGAGGCATGATATACGAAAACCCAATCACGTGACACAGCACACTCCTCCCCTCGTAAAATGACCCGTCGCACAATGAACGGACAATCACAACAAGACCATCTGAAACCCATCAACACTCATAATCCTCCAAGTACCGCGGCCGCACTCTGACCCGCCTCGGACGGGCAGCGCCACCAGACAGCCCAGGCTCAGACGCCTCCCGGCTCGGTCGAGGTGACACCCTCGCCGGACTCGCACTTTCCGCAACACCAGCCACCCCCGACCACCCAGCCTGCTCGACGTCCCCGGGTAGGACGGCATCAGGCGAAGACCCCCTTGGCGCCGGCCCAGCCAGCCCCGGCGATACAACGTCAGGTGCCGGCGATCCTACCGGTGGGGGTCCCGCATCGTTCGGCTCGGGAAGGTGTGGGGGGGGTGACGCTGAACAGCGATCATGCATTTGGTCCACGTGCCGCTTCCACCACCAACCAGCTGCCTTCTCGCACGCTGACGAGCCAAGGCAAGATCTCGCGGTTCCGGTTTCTCAGCTCCCACAAACGTTGTAACTCTTTCACAACGACCTTTGCAACATTGATACTGTTGCTCGACAAGTATGAACCTGCGTGGAAGACTGGCTGGGGTTTCCTGGCAGGGGCCAAAACCCTGCCCAGGAAGGGCGAGTCCATGGGAGCCTGCCCAATCAGGGCGGGGAGTGATGTCTGTTCAAGCGAGCCCCACCCCGTTGAGGGAGGTCCATAAATTCACGAGTAGTCTCTGAGGCAGAGGTGGTTTTTTTGGGTTGTTACGAAGGGGTTGTTATGAAGGGGTTGTTACGAAGGTTGTTCGGAGGTTTTCGACAGGGTTGTTGTTGAGGGTGCAGTTCTTTTGAAGCGGAGGGTTGAGCAGAAGGTCGTGAAGGCGGCGAGCGTGTCTCTGCTGGCCCTCTACAAGGAAAGGAAAGAGCGACCCTGACCCTCCGTGGACCCCGCTATTCACCACCTGAGCTCTGCCATGAACCATGAGTCCCACATGTGTGACTGGGGACCAAACCAACGACCATTGGCAGGTGCCACGTTGCGGAGCACCCGCTTCCTCCGACGGTCTGGTACCCAGCTGAACTCTGACTTCCAGCTCGTCTCTCTCCTCGGCTGCGAGGGTCCAATAAAGAACTCTGGGTTTCTTTTCATTTGTGTGTGTGTGTGTCTGCATATGGGCCCGTCTTGTAAGTAGAATTGAATAAGTGTTTTTGGATCATTGTAAATATTCCTTGCTTGCATATTCGCGTTGTCTTGCCATGTCTTTTACTGTAAATAAAATTTGTTAGAAATGTTCCCAGTCCGTTTCCGTCCCTTCTTGCAATGGTCCAGCATGGTTCGAATCTTAGTTTTGCCGGGTTTTTATACTCGATAATCCGTTCATTGCAGCCGGCACAGCTTTGGCAGTTTCCACTCGGCTGCACCTGAACCGGAGTTGGTCGTCGGTAGTTGGAACTCTTCCGCAGTCGGTAGAGTGACCCGGTATGACCAAGACGTGCCGAAGGCGTGGTTTCCCCGGTAGTCAAAATCACGTAGTTAATTAGGTAAATTGGTTATAGACAAATAGACCCTCCGCTACGCGGTTGAAATATTGGCGACCACGGTCGGTTCAGCGACCCGCCGCGTCACTGAATTATCCGGAGCAACGGCCTACAATTCTGGGGAGTCTGGTGAAGACGACGTAGCTTTCCCCACCTTGTGGTCGTTCTCGCCACCAACCCCCAGCCCGCAACAATATGTTGAACAAACTCCATTGGAATGTCATGAACTGAAAGCCAAGAAGTATCCATGACATACCTTATTTTATATTTAGCTGGTGATGTGGGCAACACTTCCGAATTATTTTTAGGAGAAAGCATTTTAGTGCCCATCAAAAGTTGCACTGAGGGAATAAACCTTTTTTTTTCTGTATACCTTGTCGAGGCTCGTATGAGAGCTAACATAAAATGCACAGCAAGGGGGGCATGGGACAAGAGGGGTGGGAGTGGGAAGGACAAAACAGTGGGGAACAGAGACATTAGGAGATCTGTGGAAGGGAGAGGGATAGGGCGGGGAACATGGGGAATGCAAGATAGACATTACAGGGACTTTCAGGTAGGAAAGCAGGGAATTTCAAGGAGGTGGGCTTGGGTGGATTATCGGGGTAGAAAAGATCGAGGATTTGGATGGGGGATGATAAGAGGTGGTGGTGAACACCTGTTTTGAAGGACTGGAGGGAAGAATGGGGTTGAATAGAGTGAGGGAGTTTATTCCAAAGGCCGGAAAAAAGAGGAATGAAAGAGTGAAGATGAGCAGTGATTCGTGATTTTGGGAGTTTTACCAGAAGGGGTTGTTAGCTGACCTTGAGCGCCCTGCGGAAATGTGGTCGGGACAAATCGCAGAGAGAGCAGGGGGCGAGGCTGGAGAGGAGACGGTAGAAGATAGAAAGACAACCGACCTGCTTGTGGTGAGAGTGAGAGAGTGAGAGAGAGAGAGTGAGAGAGAGAGTGAGAGAGAGAGAGTGAGAGAGAGAGAGTGAGAGAGAGAGAGAGAGAGAGAGAGAGAGAGAGAGAGAGAGAGAGAGAGAGAGAGAGAGAGAGAGAGAGAGAGAGAGAGAGAGAGAGAGAGAGAGAGAGAGAGAGAGAGAGTGAGAGAGAGAGAGAGTGAGAGAGACAGACAGTGAGAGAGAGAGAGAGAGAGAGAGAGAGAGAGAGAGAGAGTGAGAGAGAGAGAGAGAGAGAGAGAGAGAGAGAGAGAGAGAGAGAGAGAGAGAGAGAGAGAGAGAGAGAGAGAGAGAGAGAGAGTGAGAGAGAGAGAGTGAGAGAGAGAGAGAGAGAGAGAGAGAGAGAGAGAGAGAGTGAGAGCGAGTGAGTGAGTGAGTGAGTGAGAGAGAGAGAGAGAGTGAGAGAGTGAGAGAGTGAGAGAGTGAGAGAGTGAGAGAGTGAGAGAGTGAGAGAGTGAGAGAGTGAGAGAGTGAGAGAGTGAGAGAGTGAGAGAGTGAGAGAGTGAGAGAGTGAGAGAGTGAGAGAGTGAGAGAGTGAGAGAGTGAGAGAGTGAGAGAGTGAGAGAGTGAGAGAGTGAGAGAGTGAGGGAGTGAGGGAGTGAGAGAGTGAGAGAGAGAGAGAGAGAGAGAGACCCAAAGACTCAGCCTCACCACAGGAGATACCAATGATCCTAAATGCCTTGGTTTTCACAGCGTGAAGCTGAGAAAGGTGAGAGGTAGGATCACCAGCCCAGAAGGGAGAGCAGTACTCCATTAGGCTGCAGATGAAAGCTTTGTACATGGTCAGGAGCTCAGGTGGGCCGAGGAAGGACTTTGCTTGACGCAGGATTCCCGTCGGCGACTGGCTTTGGAGGCGAGGTTTGAAATGTGGCTTTTCCAGGAAACATCATGGCAGATAGTGAGACCCAGAAGCTTGAAAGAAAGGACTTCTTCCAGAGGATTGTTGAGAAAGTAGATGGGTGTGGGGGGTGGGGAGGGAAGTTCTAAACGGTCCTTTCAGAGAGACATAGTGAGAGTGTGAGATTTGTCTGGATTGAAAGACATGTTCCACGTGTCGGACCAGTTTGTAATTTTATCCAGATCTTCAGTGAGCGAAAAAGCTGCTGCTTGTCAGTCTGAGCGATGACAGATGGTACAACAGAGGGTGGAGTCAGCAGCAAAGAGATAAAGAGGATTATCCAGAGAGTCGGAGAGATCATTGACGAAAAACAGAAAAAGAACAGGGCTCAGAACGATGCCTTGAGGATCTCCAGCCTGGACAGGAAGAGGGGATGAAAGAACTCGATTTAGGGCCACACGTTGACTGTGACAGGAGAGGAAGTTTGCGAGCCATGAGTTGAGATGGCCTTGGATACCATAGGAAGAGAGTTTGGTGAGCATGGCAGGGTGCCAGACTGTGTCAAAAGCATGCGATATGTCGAGGGATGTTGCTCTGATTTCATGTATGGCATTGAGGACCTCCATCCATTGTTGGGAGAGCAGAAGCAGCATATCCAGGGTAGAGTGACCTGGTCTGAAACCAAATTGATGATCGGAAATCAAGTCATTGGAGAAGTGGAAGGATTTAATGTCTGGAAGCGATGAGGGATTCCATAACCTTGCTGATGATTGGGAGAAGGCTGATTGGTCGGTAGTTGCAGGGGTCTGTTTTGGCACCTTTTGTACGCAGGGCAGTAATGTTTGCTGATTTCCAACCAGATGGCAGATGACCTTGAACAAGTGAGAGGGTGAATCGAACAGAGAGAGGGTGAGCAAGAGCAGAGGAGCAGGTTTTTATGACACGAGGGCTGATGCCGTCTGGACGGGTTACAGAATCTGAGTCGAGGTTTGACAGCAAGCTCTCCACCTTGTCAGGAGAAAAGGAGAGAGTCCAGCAACAGCTGGGTGCGACTGGGTAAGGTGGGTCGAGAAGGTGATGGGTTTCGGACACAAGATTTAGCTGCAAGCACCGAGTTTAGGCATTCAGCCTTTTCACGTGCGGTATCAGCAGTGCGGCCATTTGAGGTAAGGGAGGGGATGGAGGGGGAACATACACCAGAAACAGATTTGATTAGATGCCACCAGGATTTGGAGGAGGGAGAGAGTTTTGAGAGTTCAGACTTGAGATGAGAAAGATGTTTTCTGGCTCTCCTGAAGGTAGATACACACTTGCTCTGAGCTTTATGGAAGGACTTGAGAAAACCCTCAGTTGGGTTTGCTTTCCATGAGGCAAAGGCAAGTTGTTTCAGGACAACTGCCTCGCCACAAGCTTCAGTGAACCAAGGGCGGGAGGAAGGGTGGGACAACGGAAGACGAGAGGAGATGAGATAGATAGATAGATAGATAGATAGATAGATAGATAGATAGATAGATAGATAGATAGATAGATAGATAGATAGATAGATAGATAGATAGATAGAGAGAGAGAGAGAGAGAGAGAGAGAGAGAGAGAGAGAGAGAGAGAGAGAGAGAGAGAGAGAGAGAGAGAGAGAGAGAGAGAGAGAGAGAGAGAGAGAGAGAGAGAGAGAGAGAGAGAGAGAGAGAGAGAGAGAGAGAGAGAGAGAGAGAGTTTCTTTGAAAGAATTCCCAGGATGAGGTGACGTCAGAGACGGTAACAATGGGAGAGCAGTCTAGAGGTTTGATGGCTGCTTGGAGACCCTGCCAGTCACCCTGAGTGAAATGCCAGACTCGACGGTGCTGAGGTGGTTCTCCAATAACAGCAAGAGAGATGTCTACTTCGACAAACACGTAGTCAGAAGAACCGATTGGAGCGCGAGGAAGAACAGCAGTTATTTTCAGGAAAATTTGTCAAAACCAGATCCAAAAGAGATGGAGTTCTGTTGGTTGAGATCTGGGAAGGAAAGATGACCGATTGAGTCAGTCCCAATGAGTCGCAGAAGTCTTTTGCTGAAGTGCCATGGCAGGTGAGAGAGGTACCCACACCCAGCCAACTGGCATGATGACAATTTAAGTCACCACAAATGAGGAAGAGAGAGTTTGGATGAGAGGATAGAAGTTGGTCCATGTTTTCCGATAGTGAGGTGTAGATGGAGTCATCACTGTTTGGTAGATGGTACAGTACACATATAAACATGAGGTGGGAGTGGAGGGGAAGCCGTAGCTAGAGGTATTCCTGGGGGTGTGGGGGAGTGAGGGCAGTGCATGGAGAGTGAGGAATGGAGTCTTTGATGAAGAGAGCAACTCCTCCACCAGGACGAGGCTCAGGTCTGTCGGGACCGGAGGGAGTAACCAGGAGGAGGGAGTAACCAGGGAGAGATACTTGGGAGTCAGACACGTCTTGAGGGAGGAAAGTTTATGTTAGGCAGATTATGTCTGTTATGTCAGTGGCAACCTGTATGGAAAGATCTGTAAGGTTTGAGCGAAGGCCCTGGATGTTTGAGGTCCACACTGTTAATGAAGAGGGAGGGGAGGAGGCTTTTGGTGCAGGGGAGGGAGGGGAGGGGAGGGAAGGGAGGTAAGGAGAGTTGAAAGAGTGTGGGTGATTGCAGAAGAGTGAGGGGAGGGGGCCAGATGAGGAGGAGAAAAGGCTCTGTGGTGCTGGGTTGAGGTACAGTAGGGAGTAATAAGAGAGGGGCAGAAGGCAGTTGAGGATTTGAGGAGGTAGAGTGATGAGGTGGTGGAGAGAGTGCAGGGTAAGGAGGCAGCTTTGTGGATGAGGGGGGGAACTTTAAGAAGGGTGAGTGAGGGGGTGAATGGTGGGAGAAGGGTGAGAGTTGAGGGAGAAAGGTTGGCGCGGGCGGAGTTTTTCAGAAAGGTGAGAGCCAAGCTTGGAGGGGGGAGAGTGTGATGGTTGCTTTGAGAGGGAGGGGTGAGAGGGGTGAGTTGACATTGAAGTTGGATAAAAAAATGATGGTTGAAGGAAAGTGAACACTCAGATTAAACTGGGTTTTTTTTAATTTTTAGTTCAGAAATGCGACTGAAGACATTTCTTGATGGATGCAATAAGGGCGAATTAAGAGAATGGAGAGAAGAAACAATGTAACAGTTAGATTTTTGAGTAAAGGTATGAAGGACGGGTCGAATTGAGAGCAGTCTGTTGAAATAGAAAAAGAGTAGTGAATTATGATACAGTAATGAGAACCACACGTGTGAAAGAGGAAGATGAAGCATTATCTGAGATAGTTATTATTATTATTGTTATTATTTTTGTCGAGATTGCATAAGGTTAGGTGAAGGAAAAGTTGAAGAAAAAAATGTTCGGTGAATGGTGAATTTGGATCGGTAAACGCAGAGGGTGGAAACGGATCACGTGGTTACGGGAGGTGTGTCGTTAAAAGTGAATTTATTTATTACGATTACTGTTACATTTTTTAACTGGCATTGCATAACATTCGGAAAAGGAAAGGTTTAAGTGAAATTGTGGAGGTGTATGGTGAATTTGGAATGGTAAATGCAGAGTGAAGCTGATGGGTTGATGAAAAGTTAACAGGAAGAGGCTGGAGAGACACGTGGTTACAGAAGGTGTTTCGTTAGGAAGGATACAAGGAAAATGATTATTATTTTTGATGGATTTTTGAAGATGAGGTAAGATTGGAGAATGGAAGGTTGTGGGAAGAAATCGTAAAGGTAATGGTAGGAGTGGGTCACCTCAAATAGAAGAAAGATGGTGTGCCGGCAGGAGGAGGAAGAAGAAGTAAAAGGAGAAGAAGAAGAGGAAGAAGAAGAGGAAGAAGAAGGATCGGTACTCGTGGGTATGGGGGGAGAAAGGGTTGTTGTATTTTTGATTTTTTTTTAAATTTAAGACAAGAAACAGAGTGAGTAGTTGGGAGGGATCGATGGCGGGCGTTGGGAAAAGTGGGGAAAATAGAAATTGATGGTAATAAGGAGAAAATACAAATAAATGACTGTACACCGAGACGGGAAGGACGAGTAGGCCTCAAGGAGCCCGAAAAGACAAGGTCGACGAAATCTCACAAAATAGCATGATTTTTAAATAAAACTGAACTAGGAACACACAGTAACCATGTAGGTGAGAAAATGAACAGTTAAAACATGACAAACAACAACCGGAAACTTAACTTTGAGAAAATCGGCAGATACCCCTGAGAGAACCAGCCATAGCTTCAAACCCAGAACCGGAAGTGAAACCTGGAAAAATCCGGAACACTGATCACCATCTCAGACATAGAGCCTTGCAGATCTTACAAAGTCATTGTAGGATTGACAGGGACATCCTGAACCAGTTTCCTGCTCGACTGGCTATTGAGTTTTGATGGGCGACCTGATCTGGGTAGAGTCTGGGTGGTATGATACGTCTTTAACTTCTTAATGATGGATTTCATCGTACTCAGAAATTATGAGTGACTTTCAAATCTTCTTCTAACCCTCTCCTGAACGGTGCTTCTCCACCACTTTCAGTCTGACTTATTTGGAAAGATCCTTGGTGTTCATGTTTATCTTGTTGGTTGACCAAGTTCCCATCGTGTGCTGCCTTTTTGGCTGTTGGTTGAATCATTGGTTTGGGGCGCAGCTATGCTGCTGATGCAGTGCCCCCATCACCAGTAGACTGGTGCTCATTTCACCGACCTCAGAAAGATGACAGGCTGAGTCAACCCTCTGGTCTTAATTCAGTGGCCAACGGTAATCTAACTCAGGACCCTAAGATCCCAAGCCACCACCGAACCACTAAGCCAACACCAGGATTGGTTAACCCAGTGAGTTGCCCCTGAAAACTCCTTGGATAAGTGGGAGAGCTGAATTTTTAAGTTAAACTACTGATTACACACAGCTGAAACTGATTACACTTTTATATAACCATTCAAAAAATACTTTCCTCCTGAAGTAATTAAGGATAAATTAGGTGAAGGGGTTGAATACTTATGGAACTGAGAATTATCTGATTTTTCTCTGTTAATCAAACTTATTCACATTTCATCTGCATTATTTAGATTTATCACTTTGGGGTAGTCTGTGAAGACTCATGTACATATATATATATATATATATATATATATATATATATATATATATATATATATATATATATATATATATATATATATATATATATATATATATATCTGTGAGATATAAATGTACATATTTATACACACATATATGGATATACTGACACTTTTGTACATATTTATACACATATATGTACACACACATATGTATATATTGTTACGGTTGTGGAAATTCGCATTACAAGGAAGTCCTCAGGTGAGATATCTCGATAAGTCAAGTAAAGTTAGCCCACACCCGTTGTAGAGAGGGAATTTATGCGATACATTAGGGCTGCGATCCTTCTCAGTTCGCCATTTTTCTTTCTCTATGGTTATTTTCGACCATTAAGCCGAGGCAACAACATGTGGCAAACACCACCACCTTCTCAACTCCATCCCGCAAACATCGCTTCACCGCCATTCCCAAACGACGCCCTGACAACCACCAAACCACCACAGAAAACCCTCCACACACCCATCGCCTTTCTCCTTCCCAACCATTCCCAGACACCACCAGTCAACACCAAATGTCGTGCTGTCCAGGAGCTGTTCGGTAGTTGGTGCACGCAACGCGTCGAGCCGCGGGTCCAAATGCGAGAGGAATTAGGATCAGAAATCGCTTCACGCCCACTTCTCCACCGTCCAATGGGCGAGCGCGGGCTGGTTTGGCCCCGCCTCCAAGCGCGTGTATGTGAATTCCGTTTATGCAAATATGCGGATCAGGGGAGGTTTCACGCCCCTTTTTGCCCGACCAATGGCTGACCAGGGGGCGGTGTAGCCCCGCCTCCAGAAATCGCGTCCTGATACTGGAATTTGCATGCATTGGCTTCCCCTGCGCCTATAAAGACGTGAGCACAAGGTGGCTCGGGGTTGTTGCGTGTTGGATATTGCATGTTGGGTGTTGGGCTGGCTGGTCGGAGTCCAAGTTGAGTGCGCGCGGTGGAGCTGCAGCCGGCTGGTCGGGGCAAGGAAGCTCAGGTCGAGTCAAGTGAGGACGGCGGTCGGCGACGAGGTTGCGGTGTGGGGGATCGCTCGGTCTCGTCGCGGGACCCAAGCCGGCCAGCCATTCCCCTCTCCCTGAGCAACAACGATTCCCCCCCGCCATTTGTGCTGAGAATACTGCCGAGGGAGCCCCTGTTCCTACCCCACCCTAAACATGGTGCCAACAAGACCGCTCGCCCAGCGGAGCACGCCGGAGAGGACTCGCCGACCACGCCAGGGCACGGGAGTCGGGCGCAGCGGCGCAAAGCATTCTGCGGCTTGCCAACCATCGCATCACGAGGACCGCGGGTAAGACCTCCCCGGGTCTGCGTGGACCTGGCCCGATCCTCCAGGCTCCATGTACACATTTGGTCTAAGGGCCTGTCTGCCTCCTTGCCTATGAGGGGTGTGGCTTTCTTCCTTTTCCTTTTTGCGTAAACGCTTGTGGTGGCACCGTCTTTCAAGTAAAACTGTGTAAGTGTTGCACGTGTGTACGCATATAGTCGGTTTTTAAATTGTTTTTCTTGCATTTGCTTTTTGTGCATTTTGTATGGCTGAATATACATGCTTGCTTTGTGTCCGTGTGTCGCGCAATAAAATGCTTACTTGTTGAACTGTTCCCGCTCTGCTTCGTCTCCATCCTTTTTATTGACTCTCACCATCCTGCATCACGTAAAGGATTGGCAGTGGGGTTTAGACACCCAATAAATAATCACGTCCATCGAGGTCAGCGATAACACCGCTCGGTTATCACTGTAGCATGGAACGGACCGCTTAAGCGGTTCGTGTCCTAGGCTTGACCTGCGCATTCGAGGTACGATCGCCCGATTAACCATCCGCGTAGGTATTTGGTAGGTCGAGTTTGGCGAACAACCCTATCCTGTGCGGGTGAAGGCGATTGGCACGGTGTGGTGAGGTCGAAAGACCCACCCGTGACTGGCTCCGGGCGGTAGTTCCCGAAGGGTCACGAC
>NC_140962.1:4339637-4457137 GCF_056783735.1 Eptatretus burgeri | reverse complement strand
GTTACTGGCCGGGGGTCGGCCACCAACCGACCGCTCTGAAGGCAGCCGCAAGTCGAGTCGGCCCGACCGATTGCCTGGAATATAGATCGCCGCCCGGATAACTCCGAGCGACGGGTCCTTGTACAAGAACCGAAATACGCCAATAGGCAGATCACGTGGGGAAGGGTCGATTGCCTATCTTCAATGTACCTAAATACCCACGTGATCCAACTACCGGGGTATTCCACCCTCGACGGAACTCGTACGGAATAAACCGCCGAGGCGAGCTTGTCCGTGTGCAATTCCGAGTGACGTAATCACCGAGAACCGTCGGTCCAAATGTCCCCCTATTACGGCAAACCAACGGCTTTCAAACTCCCAACACACGAAATGTTCAGTCAATGAGGGAATGGACGAAACGAGCAGGTTTCCATTTCCACAAGGACATATATTATAATGAAACACGTATGCAATTAAATAAGGCAAAACACGTCTGCAATTATAGAAGCAACAAAAGCACGACAAAAGAACTACAACCGTCTACTTATTATGAACAGTCATTTACACTAAACAGCAGTTCCTACTTATTAGACAGGCCCACGGACACAGGAACGCGCGCGCGCGCGCGCGCACACACACACACACACACACACACACACACACACACACACACACACACACACACACACACACACACACACACACACACACACACACACACGAAACGGTGGCTGAGGCCTTCAATCACGAGCTCCAGCTCGGAGGACAGGTGAGCTGAAACTCAGAGCTTGACTCGAACCTTTCCACCTCGTGTGGTCTTCAACTTGTCTGGACCCGGGCTCCAGCGAGCTGGATCCAATCGCCGCGATCCTTCCCGAGCTTCCGCGAATCCTCCCACGCTTCTCAACACGTGTCGGTGAGACGAGCCGCCGATCCTTCCTGTCGATGCGTCGCTTCCCCGAGGAACCAACTCCGAGAAGAGGCCGACGCGTCGCACCAAGCCGGGAAACAAAATGGAGAACGAAAAGCTCCACGAACCAAGAGGAAGAGGAAGAAGAGGAAGAAGCCTCCACTCGCAGCTCGAGCCGAACAACCGGCTCAAGTTCATTCCAAAACAAAGCAGCAGCCGAAGCTCACTGAGCCAGCCGAAGCAAAAAGCTTCCGAAGGCCTCAAGCCAAGCAAGCCAAACAGGACCCGATGGCTGAACGACTGCTCTCTCCGAAGCAAAAAAGCTTACTCCTCCCACGGGACTCAGCACATGAACTCTGCCAACGGGACTCAGAAGGGGACTCCCACAAACTCAGCCCAACCACGGGACTCCCACAAACTCTTTCGGGACTCAGAACGGGACTCTTCACGAACTCTGCCACGGGACTCCCACAAACTCTTTACACGGGACTTTCACGAACTCAGCCCTACCACGGGACTCCCAAGGGGACTCTTTTTTGAACAAAGAAAAGATGTCCTCTTTATCCTTTGCACCCCCTCCCCCACACCCGGCATGGCTCATGCCCTCGTGATCCACCCCCCGCTCAACCATGGGTGGGAGGGAGTTCTTGACGTCACGGGATGGCAGGGTTCTTCTTCCTCTTTGCAGAAGAGGGGGAGGGACGTCTCCATTGTTTCGTTCCCGAACTATTAAATCGATCCGCAGCGCATCTAATCGATCTCTGAACATTTAAACAATGGAAGGTGAGCTATCTAGGGAACAAGCACTTATCGACATAGCTGACTAAAGGAACCTGGATGTTGTGTGCGATTGAATTCCAAATTCGTAACAATATTTTCTTCAAATTGGCAGACAAGGATGCGGTTGCGGACATTCTCGAAGTATCGACTGTTTTGATCAATTGGTAGCACTGAAAACGAATTTGAAAATTATTTTCCATTAAGATGGGATGGCCTGCTTTGTGTTCTCATCTGCACCAAGAGCTCATGATGCTCAGAACGCAGCATTAAATCCCATATGTATTTGTCCAAGTTCGTGTAACTCGTAAAAGTACTTTTTTTTCTTTTTCTTTATGTATACACCATGGAGGCTCGTATAAGAGGTAACACACAGAAACACACAACAAGGGGAGCAGGAGACAAGGGGTGGGAGAGGGAAGGAAAAAACAGTGTGGAACAGAGACATGAGGAACTCTGTGGAAGGGAGAGGGATGGGGCGGGGTTCACAGGGTAAACAAGATGGTCACGACAGGGACTTCCAGGAAGGAAAGAAGGAATTTGAAGGAGGTGGGTTTGGGGCGGATTCGCGGGGGTAGAAAAGATTGTGGTTTTGGATTGGGGGGGGGGGTGATAAGAGGTGGTGGTGAACAGCTGTTTTGAATCCCTGGAGGGAAGAATGGGATTGAAGAGAATGTGGGAGTTCGTTCCAAAGGTGGGAAAACGAGGAATGAAAGAGTGAAGGTGAGCAGTGATTCTTGATTTTGGTAGTTTTACCAGAAGGGGGTCGCTGGCAGACCTTGAGCGCCCGACGGAAATATTGCGGGGACATTTTTCAGACAGAGCGGGGGGGGGCTGCCCGGAGGGGGAGACGGTAGAAGACAGAAATACCACCGACCTGCCTTCGGTGAGAGAGTGAGAAACCCAAAGACCCAGCCTCATCACGGGAGATATTAATGATCCTAAATGACTTGGTTTCCGTAGCGTGAAGCCATGAAAGGTGAAAGGTGGGAGCACCAGTCCAGAGGGGAGAGCAGTACTCCATCAGGCTGCAGATTAAAGCTTTGTATGTGGTCAGGAGCCCAGGTGGGCCGAGGAAGGACTTTGCACGACAGAGGATGCCCAGTCGGTGACTGGATTTGGAGGCCAGGTTGGAAATTTGGCCTTTCCAGGAAAGATCATGGCAGATAGTGAGACCCAGAAGCTTGAATGAAAGGACTTCATTAAGAGGATTGTTGAAAAAGTAGATTGTGGGGAGGTGGGGGTCCAGACAGTCCTTTTGGAGAGACATCGTGAGAGTGTGAGATTTGTCCTGATTGAAAGACATGTTCCACATGTTGGACCAGTTTGTGATTTTATCAAGATCTGCAGTGAGCGAAGAAGCTGCTGCATGCCAGTCTGAGGGATGACAGATGGTATGGCAGAGGGTGGAGTCATCAGCAAAGAGATAAATAAAGAGGACTTTCCAGAGAGTCGGAGAGATCATTGATGAAAACCAGAAAAAGAACAGGGCACAGAACGCTGCCTTGAGGAACTCCAGCTGGACAGGAAGAGTGGATGAAAGAACTCCATTTCGGGCCACACGATGACTGTGACAGGAGAGGAAGTCTGCGAGCCATGAGTGGAGATGGCCTTGGATACCATAGGAAGAGAGTTTGGTGAGCAGGGCAGGGTGCCACACCGTATTGAAAGCACGCGACCAGCTTGGTCCATCATCTGATTAAAAAAAAAATAAAATCAGCTCCACTATGAGCCTTGGATCATCGGCAAAAAATGAGGTCAGAATCCATCTTTGGCATCATTTCCCATTAATTCCACTCAAACATGATGTTTCGTTCTATTTTGCACTTCGATGGGGGTGATGCACTGTGTGGAAAATGCGCACTTGATGGTGTTTCCACGTTCAAAATGAAGTTTTTTTTTTCTAATCAATCCAGCCACATATTATAAAGTGCAGACACAAGATGCTGTATTATAAAAGATCGATGATATTTTTAGTGTGGTGTTTTTGGTTTTCCCTCCTCTGCCCCCCCTCCCCCCCCCCCACTTCCAACATGGTGCAGCAAGTGCACACTTTGGGACATCACGTGTTCGTCCTCAAGCAGAGCCCCCAATAAAGTGAGATGCCAACATAAATGCAAACTTCATTGATCTAATTTGCAAGAATCGCCACCATACATCCCAAGGAGATCTTTGTGCATGGGTGATACAGTTATGCAACACTGGGATCCCAGCAAAAGTTTATTTTGCTCTGGTGGCTATAGAGGATTTAGCGGTACAAGTTCCAATATCCAGGTTTTCTCCAACATCCAACAGTGATACTAATACTATGATGATCAGCGTGACGAATGCAAACCACTTATTCAGCACATTTGCCCGTGCGGTAAACTCAAATTTTTTTTATTTGTGTATTTGTATTTACAACTGTTGGAAATAAGGTCACCAAAGGTACAACAATGATGAGATTAAAATTAGATTGATGAATATCACAAAGCATTATCCCTCTTTCTTCAAAAAGCCGCCTTGTAGCAGGTGCTCACCATTGAAATAGAAGAAGGCATTAATTGTAAACATCTGCTGAGCTGCAGTACAAAAATCGAAAATCCATTGTATGCCTTGTAAGCAGGAGTAAAGCAGTGGCCATGGGAAGGGAGTCCATTGTCCATCCAATGCAGAATCGCAAGGTATAATGATCGTAGATATGGCCTTGGTCCGTTGGCATTTAAACTGTTTTTGAGAAAATAACACTGTATATTTAAATACAGTTATCCACAAAGTGCATAAATGTACATGGAACTACAGTTCATACAAAGGAACAAGATATTTCAATGAAAATGGCCCAATTTTCTAAAATCCTCAATTTTCATCCGATTGACTCGAAATTTGAAGAGGATTGGCATATCACGTCATTGAATTCAACCACCAATTATTTTTGAGGTCAACATCGGTCAAAAGGTCAAAAGGTCAACGTAGGCCAGATTTTTAAAATAGTCAATTTTCATCCATCCATCCATACATTGGGACCATACTCCATGCAGAGCATTGGTGCTGCCTAAGCACTCTCCTTGGCTATTTGGTACAATCCTGGACAGGTCACCACTCCAACACAGTATACCAGCATGCTGGCACTCATTTTGCCGACCTCGGAAGGATGACAGGCAGTCAACCCCACCTGGTATAAATTCTCAGGATTTGTACTCAGGATCCTCGGATCCCAAGCCCACCACCCCAACCATTAAGCCAACACCAGGCATAATTTTCATCCGACTACCCCCGTTAATCCACCGCAAAAGCACCTCCTTCAAATTCCCTGTTTTCCTTCGTGAAAGTCCCTTTAGTACCATCTTGTTTACCCCGTGTACCCCCACCCCATCCCTCTCCCTTCCAAAGGTCTCCTCTTGCCTTTGTTCCCCACTATTTTGTGCTTCCTCTCTCCCGCCCCTCTTGTCTCCTGCCAAGTCATACGTTTCTATGTGTTAGCTCTTACATGAGCCTCAACTTGGCATACCTCTCGTGTTCTCGTGTTCAGTTGTCTTACCCTTCCTCCCGCCCTTGGTTTACTGAAGCTTGTGGCGAGGCAGTTGTCCTGAAACAACTTGCCTTTGCCTCATGGAAAGCAAACCCAACTGAGGGCAATCTCAGTTCTTTCCACAAAGCTCGGAACAAGTGTGTATCTACCCTCAGGAGAGCCAGAAAACAACATCTTTCTCATCTCAAGTCTGAACTCTCAAACCTCTCTCCCTCCTCAAAATCCTGGTGGCGTTTAATCAAATCTGTTTCTGGTGTATGTTCCCCCTCCATCCCCTCCCTTACCTCAAATGGCCGCACTGCTGATTCCACACGTGATAAAGCTGAATGTCTAAACTCGGTGTTTGCAGCTAAATCTTGTGTCCCAAACCCATCACTATCTCTACCCACTTTACCCAGTCGCACCCAACTGTCCCTGGACTCTGTATCCTTTTCTCCTGACAAGGTGGAGAGCTTGCTTTCAAACCTCGAGTCAGATTCTGCAACCGGTCCAGACGGCATCAGCCCACGTGTCCTCAAAGCCTGCTCTTCTGCTCTTGCTCACCCTCTCTCTGTTCTATTCACCCTCTCATTTTCCCAAGGTCATCTGCCATCTGCTTGGAAATCTGCTAACATCACTGCCCTGCATAAAAATGGTCCAAAAACAGATCCCTGTAACCATAGTCCAATCAGCCTTCACCCCAACATCAGCAAGGTTATGGGAACCATAATCGCTTCAGACATGAAATCCTTCCTCTTCTCCAATGGCTTGATTTCCAATCATCAATTTGGTTTCAGACCAGGTCACTCTACCCTAGATATGCTGCTACTGCTCTCCCATCAATGGATGGAGGTCCTCAATGCCAGACAGGAAATCCGAGCCGTATCCCTGGACATATCACGTGCTTTTGACACAGTCTGGCACCCTGCCCTACTCACCAAACTCTCTTCCCATGGTATTCAAGGCCATCTCCACTCATGGCTCGCAGACTTCCTCTCCTGTCGCAGTCAACGTGTGGCCCTAAATGGAGTTCTTTCATCCCCTCTTCCTGTGCAGGCTGGAGTTCCTCAAGGTAGCGTTCTGGGCCCTGTTCTTTTTCTGGTTTTCATCAATGATCTCTCGGACTCTCTGGAAAATCCTCTAATTCTCTTTGCCGATGACTCCACCCTCTGCCGTACCATCTGTCATCCCTCAGACCGCAAGCAGCAGCTTCTTCGCTCACTGCAGATCTGGATAAAATCACAAACTGGTCCAACACGTGGAACATGTCTTTCAATCCAGACAAATCTCACACTCACTATGTCTCTTCGAAAGGACCGTTTACAAAACCCCCATCCACTTTCTCAACAATCCTCTGGAAGAAGTCTTTTCTTTCAAGCTTCTGGGTCTCACTATCTGCCATGACCTTTCCTGGGAAAGTCACATTTCCAACCTTTCCTCAAAAGCCAGTCGCCGACTGGGAATCCTCCGTCGTGCAAAGTCCTTCCTCGGCCCTCTTGAGCTCCTGACCACTTACAAAGCTTTTGTCCGTAGCCTGATGGAGTACTGCTCTCCCTCTGGGCTGGTGCTCCTGACTCCCACCTTTCTCGACTTCACGCTGTCGAAACCAGGGCTTTTTAAGATCATTGGCATCTCCCGCAATGAAGCTGAGTCTTTGGGCCTCTCACTCAATCACCGCAGGTTGGTCGGTGGTCTTTCTGTCTTCTACCGACTCCTCTCCAGCCTTGCCCCCCTGCTCTCTCTGCGATTTGTCCCAACCACATTTCCACAGGGCGCTCAAGGTCCGCCAACAACCCCCTTCTGGTAAAACTACCAAAATCACGAATCACTGCTCATCTTCACTCTTTCATTCCTCTTTTTCCCGCCTTTGGAATAAACTTCCTCACTCTATTCTTTCCCATTCTTCCCTCCAGGCTTTCAAAACAGCTGTTCACCACCACCTCTTATCTTCCCCCATCCAAATCCTCGATCTTTTCTACCCCGATAATCCACCCTAGCCCACTTCCTTCAATTCTCCTGCCTTCCTTCCTGAAAGTCCCTTTAATGTCCATCTTCCCCTCGCCATGTTCCCCGTCCCATCCCCATCCCTCTCCCTTCCACAGTTCACCTGTGTCTGTTCCCCAATGTTTTGTCCCTTCCACTCCCGCCCCTCTTGTCTCATGCCTCCTTGCTGTGAGTTGTGTGTTAGCTCTCATACGAGCCTCGACCAAGGTATACAAAAAAAAAAAAAAAAAAAAAAAAAAAAAAAAATACAAAAAAATTAAAAAAAATTCCAAATTTGATGTGGTGAAATAAATAAATAAAAATGTCACCATGCCAATGCACAGTTAAAGGAGATGAACTGTGCAGTTCAGTGTTGTTTCTCCCAAAGAAATGTGGGTTTCATACATTGGCACAAAGGGTAACAAATGGGCTGAATCGATAATGGATAATGAACATACTTGAGTGCAACCAAGTGTTAAGCTCTTGAACAGTCGATTGTAATCTATTACTGGATCAATGTGCATGATGTTGCAAATGACTTTCAGTTCTGGAAGTGTGTAATAAATTATTCATTCACACTTGGAATTCAGTAAAGTAAACACAAGATTACAAAGTAACTCTGATTTGATCGGAAGGCTGCATGTGTGGCCATTACGGCAGAACACAAGTAACATTGCTCGAGGGAAAATGACAACTCCTTGAAACCTATCGTAATGTGATGAAATGTAAAGCTATCACTTTCTCTGGAATCAAAGTAATCAAACATGAACTTGTGGGAATTTTTTTTTTTTTCAAGACTCAGATGTTGACTGGAGAGTTCGTGTCAAAAGTGTTTCAAGAAATCCAAGGCACAATTCATGAGTACTTGCTCATGATGAAACTTCTTGATGTACCATTCTCTTTAGAGCGTTGGTGCTGTCGTGGCAGTTTCTTGGCAAGGTTTATACTGGGTGGTTTGTAATTGCATTTCCAGCGTTGTTTGTCCTCTATCCTTTTAAATGTTAAGCGGCAAGCAAGGAGGGAGTACGTACCATTTTTTGAAGTCTCTGGTATGACTCAGCCCGGGTTTGAACCACAAAGCCAACCAGATTCAGAGCAGACGCTACGATGAAACTATTACTGCATTATACGACAGTAATCTGTTCCACAATTTAAAAAAAAAACTTCAATGTGCAATAATCAAAAATGGCCAAGTCTGCTTCATCTTCCTAACCGCTGCCAGGTTTGTCACACCACATTGTTGCACAGTGACATGTATCCATGCGTGGTCAATGTGACAATTTCAAGCTTGCATATACGGGGTGGGAAATGGTTGTGTGTTCTACATAAAATGAGGAGGAGGAGTAGGAGTAGCAGTGAAGGGAGAAAAAGATGGGGAGGACAATGAGGAGAGAAAAAGAGATGATGACGATGAGGATGACTTTAAAAAGGAAGAGCAGGATGATTATGATGGAAAAGATGACAATGATTAGGATGGTAAAGACAACAGGATGATAAAGGGGAGGATGATGACAACGAGGATGAGGAAGACAAAAATGAGGAAGGAAAAAACAACAAACAGAACTAGAACGAGGAAAGATTGCAGACCTTGCCCAGACTTTTTTCGTGTGGTTTTATAGTACATATTTTATCGACGTACTCACATTCCAATTGTATATACTTTATCGACGTACTCACATTACATTGTCGACCACATGACACTCAGACTACATCTCGCAGAGGAAAGTCACGCTCCGCCCAAACAATGAGTCCTGAATTGCTCCACCAATGATCGGTTCGTATGTACGGGCGAACTTCATTTCTCGGACAATAAAAATAAAAATAATAATCATTATTATTATTAAAAAAAATATCTTACGGGGGTTGGTTCGAAAATCAGGGTGTTCATAAGTTGGGGATTTCCTGTACTTTACGTACTCACCAATGTACTGATTTTATCGATATACTCACTTTATAGACGTACTCACTAAAATTGGATTCACATTCTAATTGTTCATACTTCATAGAGGTACCTAGTTGAAAAAAAAGAGAATATGTAGGACTGGCTGCCACGAGTGGCGCTCGTGGACTACGTTAGCACATTCTGTGCGGACAAACAGACAGATAAACAAACGGTCAGAAATGCAATTCCCTCTCCTTTGGTGAGAATAATAAGAATAAGGACGACGAATGGCAGAGAGAGCACTGTCCACAAGGACTAGGAGAGTGAGGATGAGGAGCAAGAGGACATGGGGAAGGACAACCCTCATCCTTACCCGTTTGCTGAGCATGAGTGAGCAGCAACGGTGAGCTGACCGGCTGGACGAGCACAAACTGCTGAAGGCCCAACCCCCCAGTCGGCAGCTGCTGCAGATCCTGGCAGTCATAAAGGGAATCTTAATCATATTATACAAATCCCAAGTTTCCAACCATTAAGGTCATCATCCAAAATCGCAAGTATCTGAGAGAAACGACTTTAAAAAGTCACAATTCAACTCACAACAATTGTAATATGGTTACGAATTTGGAAGCCTTGTGCACACAGACAGACAGGAGTCCCCAAGTTTAGTTATCACGATAAGTATGTGTTTGTAGTAAGGGTCCCCTACGTGTGTCTAACGGGAATTACATGTGTGCGCTGCGGAGTTTCTTTTACAACAAATCTCCTTCAGTTCATTTCGAACAACGCCGCCATTGCCCACGAGCGTTCGACCACGTGCGTGGGCGGAGATTTTCATCGCCTCAGCTCTGACTCCACCCCTTGTCCAATCTCGCACAGAGGGCGACTTTCCCACGACACCCCGGCCAATGAGGGTGGAGATCACGCACAGAGGGCAACTTTCCCACGACACCCCGGCCAATGAGGGTGGAGATCCCACAGAGGGCAACTTTCCCACGACACCCCGGCCAATGAGGGTGGAGATCCCACAGAGGGCAACTTTCACACGACACCCCGGCCAATGAGGGTGGAGATCACGCACAGAGGGCGACTTTCCCACGACACCCCGGCCAATGAGGGTGGAGATCATGCACAGAGGGCGGCATTCCCACAACACCCTGGCCAATGAGGGTGGAGATCCCACAGAGGGCAACTTTCCCACGACACCCCGGCCAATGAGGGTGGAGATCCCACAGAGGGCAACTTTCACACGACACCCCGGCCAATGAGGGTGGAGATCATGCACAGAGGGCGACTTTCCCACAACACCCTGGCCAATGAGGGTGGAGATCCCACAGAGGGCGACTTTCCAACGACACCCCGGCCAATGAGGGTGGAGATCCCACAGAGGGCGACTTTCCCACGACACCCCGGCCAATGAGGGTGGAGATCCCACAGAGGGCAACTTTCACACGGCACCCCGGCCAATGAGGGTGGAGATCACGCACAGAGGGCGACTTTCCCACAACACTCTGGCCAATGAGGGTGGAGATCCCACAGAGGGCAACTTTCACACGACACCCCGGCCAATGAGGGTGGAGATCCCACAGAGGGCAACTTTCACACGACACCCCGGCCAATGAGGGTGGAGATCATGCACAGAGGGCGACTTTCCCACAACACCCCGGCCAATGAGGGTGGAGATCCCACAGAGGGCGACTTTCCCACGACACCCCAGCCAATGAGGGTGGAGATCCCACAGAGGGCGACTTTCCCACGACACCCCGGCCAATGAGGGTGGAGATCCCACAGAGGGCGACTTTCCCACGACACCCCGGCCAATGAGGGTGGAGATGCCACAGAGGGCGACTTTCCCACGACACCTCGGCCAATGAGGGTGGAGATCCCACAGAGGGCAACTTTCACACGACACCCCGACCAATGAGGGTGGAGATCATGCACAGAGGGCGACATTCCCACAACACCCTGGCCAATGAGGGTGGAGATCCCACAGAGGGCAACTTTCCCACGACACCCCGGCCAATGAGGGTGGAGATCCCACAGAGGGCAACTTTCACACGACACCCCGGCCAATGAGGGTGGAGATCACGCACAGAGGGCGACTTTCACACGACACCCCGGCCAATGAGGGTGGAGATCCCACAGAGGGCAACTTTCACACGACACCCCGGCCAATGAGGGTGGAGATCACGCACAGAGGGCGACTTTCACACGACACCCCGGCCAATGAGGGTGGAGATCCCACAGAGGGCAACTTTCACACGACACCCCGGCCAATGAGGGTGGAGATCATGCACAGAGGGCGACTTTCACACGACACCCCGGCCAATGAGGGTGGAGATCACGCACAGAGGGCGACTTTCCCATGACACCCCGGGCAATGAGGGTGGAGATCCCACAAAGGGCGACTTTCTCACGACACCCCGGCCAATGAGGGTGGAGATCCCACAGAGGGCAACTTTTACAAGACACCCCCGCCAATGAGGGTGGAGATCACGCACAGAGGGTGACTTTCCCATGACACCGTGGCAAATGAGGGTGGAGATCACGCACAGAGGGTAACTTTCCCACGACACCCCGGCCAATGAGGGTGGAGATCACGCACAGCGGGCGACTTTCCCACGACACCCCAGCCAATGAGGGTTGAGATGCCACAGAGGACGACTTTCCCATGACACCCCGGCCAATGAGGGTGGAGATCACACACAGAGGGCGACTTTCCCACGACACCCCAGCCAATGAGGGTGGAGATCACGCACAGAGGGCGACTTTCCCACGACACCCCGGCCAATGAGGGTGGAGATCACGCACAGAGGGCGACTTTCCCACGACACCCTGGGCAATGAGGGTGGAGATCACGCACAGAGGGCGACTTTCCCACGACACCCCGGCCAATGAGGGTTGAGATGGCCACAGAGGGCGACTTTCCCACGACACCCTGGCCAATGAAGGTGGAGACCGCCTCAGATGGAAATTTTCTCACCCCGGCCAAGAAAGATATAAAGGAACGCCAGGCTGTGGAGGTTGGTCGTCTTGGGGGTCGCGGGTCTTGGTGCTGGCTGGTTCGTCGTCCTGGGTCATTGTCGTCTCTGATCTTCTCCTTGGTCTTGGTTGATTGGTGCGTGGCCGGTTGGAGAGCGTGGTATCTGGTGCTTGGAGCGGCATCGTGTTGTGGGTTCGAGTCCCGCCGAGCTGGATCGTCAAGGGCCACACAAGGTGGGAAGGTCCAAGCTAGTATCCTTACCTCCGAGCTGGGGTATCAATAAAGGCCGCGGCCATCATTTCTTTTGGGGGGTGTGTGTCTGTGTGTGGGCCCGTCTTCAAGTAGAATTGTGCAAGTGCTTTCTTTTGCTCATTGTACATTACATTTCTTATACGGATAACTCTGCTCTTTGTGTGCTTCCCTCCCCGATTATTATTATAAATAAATTTCCCTATTGTTGAATGTCCCAGCTCGTTTCCTGTCATTTCTTTCATTGGCTTAGCACGGTGCGTGTTGAGAAATAGCAAGGCAGTAAATTGTGCATTTGGACCGACAGGCGTCGGTGACCATCCGCTCGGGTTACACACGGTGCGAGCATATTAACGGCTCGTCCCGCTTGAGGACTGATGAGGGTGTGAATTCCCTGGTAGCTTTGTCCGCGTGGGTACTTAGTTATATTGAAGTTTGGCAAGTAACCCTACCCAACGCGGTCAAATTATTGGCGATTCATGGTCCTGTAAGGGACCCATGCCTTCCGGACTTATCCGAGGGTCACGACCTAAATTCCGGTGTAGCCGACTCTACTGCTCCCCCTAGCGGTCGTGCTCGCCACCGACACCCGGCCCCACAACAATATTACTACCATATTTAAAAATATTTGGCCACGTTTCACAATATGAAGAATTAGCACCACCTATTGCAACCAGAAAAACAAATAAAACTCCCAGGAGAAGCAATTTCGTTTGAATAAGTGCCATGGAAAATCACAATGACCTCACAGAAGAAGAATTCATATTTGTAGAAGAGGACCTGTGAACAGTTCTTTACCTGCAGCTGAATGGGTTGTGTGAGAGGTAGAGACGTGAGTGGATTGGCGGAGCTCGTAGCCGTACTAACAGTAGTGGGCGACGTGATTGGTACTTGGCAAGCGGACTGCTGCACAGCGGCAGCCAACAATTGTGCCTGCGCCTGCTGCAGTAGAGCAAGCTAGGGAAGAAAAGTTAGGAACTCACTCGTAATCCGAATCAAATTCATGTCTCTCAGATAAACAACATTTACCACATCACAATCAGACACATGTGCGGAATTGTTTTCGTAATTGTATTTCCATTTCAGGCCACTGTGCCACACAGAGGAATCCCTCATTTGGTGATTTTACGACAGTTAAGCCTGTTCGTATGCTTATGTTGCTGTTTCGTGACTCTCAGATGACCCCTTGGGTCAAATTCCTTCACTGTGTATAATCCTCTCACATTAATTTACTTTGGAAAAATATATTTAATAAATTTAGCCAGTAAGTTGTGATTTGACAGGCGAGCCACTATTCAAAACCTCAAGAAGCACATTTAAACCGCACTCACACAAATTAAGTCGAAAGAGATGGTGATGGAAGAAACAGCAATTTTACTCTGCCATGACACATTCAACATTGAGGTGGAACTGCCAGATTCGGTGGTGTAATGGTTAGAGTATCCGCTCCAAGTCAGGGAGGTCGGCGGTTCAAACCCCAGCCGAGTCATACAAAAACTTAAAAAATGGTACGTGCTGCTTCCTTGCTTGACTTTCAGCATTTTAAAGGATAGAGCATGGACAATACCCATGGGTTGGCATCCACGGAGGACGAAATTCCTCCTTCGGAAATGCCCGGCTGAGTGCATGAGAAAAGCCGTGCCATTGTTGTGACGTTGCTGATACCCAGAGTACCTCAAGAAGTGACGGCACATCCCCCAAGCTCAGTGGCTGTGTTTGTCTCGCCTAACAGCCGCCTTGTGTTGTGTCACTTACGAGCCTTAATTCGTGGAAAAAAAATAAACTCACACAAAACTAGGTTATTACAAGTGTAGCAACTAACCAAACAGGTTACATATATACTGCCAATGAAGAATACAAAACATATAAAACTATCAGTTCCAAATGAAAGGTGAAATTACGTACTATTCAAGAACAATACAAATCCCCTTCCAACTAAAAATCATCCATGAAAGGGGAATTATTTTTGAAAGTGGGAAATCCAATTCGGAGATATTTAGAGAGCAAATAAAAAAAGTGTACTCAATTCAGCTTTATCAACCTTCCAATAATTTTAGTGAACAGCTGCAAAAATAAAACCAAGGGAAAGTTGCAACAGGTGAAATTGACTTCCTGAAAAGGATTCCATAATTGACTCGTGCTTTGATCAATTTTTCTATTTTTAAACAACAGAAAAGATGAATTGATTAAACCAATGGATTTCCAATTGAACAAACCAAAACTAGAATGGCACTCAGCAGAGCGCATCCCTCCGGCAGGCTGAACAGTGAACAGTTTACGTTTTGTATCCCACTGATATCTGTATGATCCCGGACCTTAACCAAAATCTCATCAACTTGTATATTGTTTCTGGTACTACCTCTCAATGGTGAAGAATCACTCAAAAAAATAAAAAATAATAATAATTTTAGTATCCGGATCTGTGTCTTCACAAAATCTAATCAGTTCGTCTTTGACACACACCCAACCTATCCACCAAGTTTCGTCCAAATTCATGCAGAACTTTTTTGAGATATCCTACTCACAAAGAAGACAGACAGACAGACAAAGATAAACAGACAAACAGAGGTGAAAACATAACCTCAGTCTCCCTTAGGTGGTGGAGGTAATAAAAGGACACAGAACTCGAAGCAGCTCAGCATGTGCCAGAAACTTGGGATAACAAAAATAAGCATTGTGGCTAACTTATCTTTTTTCACTTTGGCTGGGTTCTTTGACAAGGTTTTACCTGTTGTGTTATACCATGAACAACTTAACTTGGAAAGCAACAGGTTGAGTTCGCTTTTACCTCTTGATGGATTGGCAAAAAATACAATGATTCAAACAAGATAAATTGGAGGGAATTTAATTTTATCAAAAGTCACAAAACTACAGCCATTGTTCACTGCTGGCAACAGATGTAGATTCCAAATTACTGCCCTCATTGCAAGCTGTTCACACCTCTGACTCGTCTATCCAAAACACCTTTGACCGTTGTTCCATAATCCAAATTCTGGGAGTTTTTTTTCAATACATGGTCAAGACTTGTGGAAGAGCTGGAACAAAGAACAGATCAAGACACAGCATAACAAAGGGAACAACGGGAGAAATTGCTAATGCCAACAGCAGGACGGAGGGAGAAAGTAGACGGAGACGGACAAACATGGAATGCAAGTAACGACGAGGTGATGGGGAGAATGCAAGGGGTGGACAAGATGGATACATCAGCATCATTTTGGGATGGGTGTATGGGAGGGGGGGTGGTTTAATGGGTGGAGAAAAGATCATGATTTTGGATGGGGGTGAACAGATGTCTTGAAGTCCTGGATGGAAGAATGACATTGAAGAGAGTGTGGAAAGTTGTTCCACATGCAGGAAAAAGAGGAATGAAAGAGTGAAGGTGAGCAGTAGATCTGGATTTAGACAGTTTCACGAGGAGGGGGTTGCTGGTGGACCGCATACATCCTGCAGATACCTGGGGGGCGGGGGGGGGAAATCACGGAGAGGACAGAGGATGCAAGACCAGAAATGAGGCAGAAGAAGACAGAGACCACAGACCTGTCGCTGATGGCGACGTGATCAGCCCATAGACTCAGCTTCATCGCGAGAGATTTCAATGATCTTGAAAGCCTTGGTTTCCACGGCATCAAGCTGAGCAAGGCATGAGGCAGCAGCGCCAACCCAGAGGGGAGAGCAGTCCTCTTTCAAGCTGTGGATGAAGATACTGTAGGTGGATAAGAGTTCAGGTGTGCCCAGAAATGACTTTGCATGATGGAGGTTGGCCAGTTGGTGACTGGTTTTGGAGGCCAAATTATAAGTGTAGCTTGCCCAAGAAAGATCATGGCTGATAGTGAGGCCTAAATGTTTGAGTGATTGAACTTCTTCAAGTGGATCACCACTCCTTCAATGGATATTGCACTTCTGAACTCCGAATTTAAAAAAAAAGTGAAAGAGGGAGCACACACCAATAAAATAATGAGACCCAAGTTTGTATGGCCCACAGAGCAGTGGAATATTTCCAAAAAAGAATGACCGCAACTTCTTGAGGAAGTAAAAAGAACTCAACTTTACAATGTTTTGCAAAGAAGCAAACAGCGGTAAAATGCTGCACCTACTGCACACAATGAAGTTGAAATTAAAAGGTCATGCAAACAAAACTCCTGATTACTTAGAATTGGTAGTAAAATGCAAGGTTGAATTGCACAGAAGATGGTCTTCCATTGCTTAGCCTATTCCACACATGAGGCTTGGGGAATACATGGAAAAGGAAAACGTTTTGAGGATCAACAAAAGATCTTCAAAATTGGAGGGTGAGAAAAAGATGACCCCAGTCACATCTTAAGTCTCCAGACACCGATAGAAACAATAAAGTAACGTAGTGCACAAAACAGGCAAATGAAGCCAAGTGGAAAATAACACCACAGCAAATAAGTGAACCAGGTAAGAGAAACTAGAAGGGCACTCGGTCGAGCGCATACCTCCATCGCGCTGTAACACAACAAAATGTGAAAGTCACAGGATATGAACACTTCCTGAAGGCACTGAAACTGAGGTATAACACTGCAATTCACTCAGTCTCACTAACGGGTGATGCAAGGCTGCGAGAGATGAACTCCCAAGATGCCAAAGGGAGGGACAACTTGTTTGCGGTGTGGTGTGGCGGTGTTTAATTAACTTAGCCGCACGGTGGTTTTATGGGTGAATCTGATTATGCTGGAGGGTGATCCATTGTCACAAAGTGCACAGAAATATACTTTAGAAATTAGAGGTTTAATAAATAATGGGAATGGAGCACAGTAATGGAACATGAATAAAAAACGAGATGGAGAAACCTGATCAGTGCACCACCCCCCCCCCCCCTTGGGAAGGGACACAGGATGAATGGAAGAGGTGACAGAATTGTGTGGTGTGGGTGTGTGTGTGGTGTTTCCTGTTGTGAAGCATCTGGAGGCTCGACGAAGGCTAGCCTCACAGGTTGGTAGAGATGTCAATGAAGCTTTGAGAAAGCTTGTCCTTCATTCCCTTCTCATCTTGCAAACCCTTCTCCACCGGTTTCATAAGTTTCCTCCAGCACGTCTTGTCTGCACTGCCAAAGATAATTTTCTGAGAAAGTAAATATTTTCCTGAAATAATATTTCTTGAAACAATAAAACCATGACAAAAAGTTTTTTTTAGCTGCAAGATAAATTATATCATGGTTTTCTTGTTTCAAGAAAACTTTTCATATTTGAAGAAAATTCTTGCGAAGAAAACAATTTTTTGTGGTGTGGAACTTTTCACTGGCGCCTCTGGCTCTTCACTGCTGCACCTCTAGCTCCTCTCTGCTGCACCTCTGGCACATCTCTGGCAGATGCGAGCATCCTTGCATTCTATTGCTCGCCCCCCACCCACAACTCCTCCTCATGGAGCAATCTCTCCCTCTGTGCTGCATGTGTCAAGCATGCACTCTCGCAGTGCTGAAGTAGTACACATAGATGCGTCATCTCATCAGAGCATGTGTGGGGGGGGGGGGGTCAGCAGCTAGCTCACGTGGATGCACTCTGTTGAAGTGTAGTTGTATGGTGTGAAAGGACAATGGAGGTGATTTGAGAGTAAAATACAGAAGGAAAAGAGGGAGAAGAGACAGAAGTGAGGGTCTTGGGTGATGATGAGCTGCTTAGACATCCAAGTCTGGTCGATGCTAATTGGGGTTACAAACACTCAAATGCTGACATTCATTAATAGATATCTGATGAATAATGAATCCCTCATTAACCACCCCCCCTCCCCCAAGTCATTTTTCATAATGCATTAGCCAGAAGTAGGAATCAACAAATGAGATACTGTGGGAGTAAAACAATTAATCCCATCTTGTGAAAGGTGAATAATTTTAATATGCTAAACCAACAATTTATGGACGTATAAGGTGATAGAAAGCTCTGTGGATCACATGACTATCGCGAAGTATCGGTGTTTCTGTATTGATCATGCCGAAACAAGTTTTTTTCATATTTGGATAAACATTCTTTGTCCACAAATTACAAACTCATTTCTTTTTATATGCTTTCAAATGTTTTTAAATAATATGGAGGTATAAAATCTGTTGTAAAGCATTGGCTAAAGTCACTTTGTCACCATATAAGGAATACTTCGCCAGAAAACATCATGGGTAAAGCCACTGGCAGAGTTGAGATAAAGGTTTAAAAGGCTTGCAGCATAAAACATGCTTATTAGTTCTTTGACAATAAGAAAGTCAGAATTCATTACGTTTGCAGAGTGGACTGCCCATGGCTTGTGAGTTTCTTTGTTTCAACGTTTGCTTGTAAATGACAAACCACAAATGAGTAGAACAGAATCTTTGTTCAAATATACTGTGGTCTTGTTAGTTCCATATAACCGTAACATTTTTTTTTTTTTTTTTTTTTTAAACTTGGGATCATTGATCGATATATTGTTTGCCTTTCTCATTGTTGAGGAAATGCTCTCCTGAATCCACTCGTAAATGCTCAATACCACCAACGTACCACTCAAAGCAAACATTTTAAATCAGATGACTTTCAAACCAGATAATAATAATAATAACGAAGTATAATCTCCATGCTGGCCCAAGCACATCTGGGGCTGGTGAAAGATCTGATTATTAGTCCGTGCTTAGTTAAATGAAATGTGTACCTCTCTATTACGTTTGCTGCTCTGATACTTTAAAATACACTTGATAATGGATAATCGCATACTGATGGTTGTTATATAATGGATAGATATAGTGTGCTAGTTAACTGTGTAACAATATAATCTTTTCTATATTCTACTTGGTTGGCAAGTTAATTTAAATAAAGCTGCCTTTGTTCAGGTGCCAGTGAGATGCAGGAATGCTTAATTCTAATTAATGAATACTGAATAACAAATTTGCTGTGTAGTAAACCTTTATGAATCACATGAACACAGTGCATAGTTATGTTGAAATGAAGTATACAATATGCAATAGTTATGAAGGGGGAGGGCAGTGAAGCATTGCAAATATCTGATCAAGCTTGGAAATGCTCAAGGACATACAAGAGGAAATTGCATTTGAAACAAAGTCATGACCATATCTTGAAAATGTTCTGTTTGTCTCTTATCAGAATGTGATTGGTCAACTCGCTTGCATGTGAGTACATACCCTCCCATTTCTCTTCCCCATATAAGAAACTCTGTTGGGAATATCAAGCCAGAAAGCAATCACGTTGCATTGATTGTCTTTCTCCATGCACATGAATTAAATGAATGATTAAACCTGTATTGCGACTGGACGTACTGGAGTAACTTGAGGAAGGTTTTGAGTTTTCCACCACAATACCAAAACAAGGAAACTGCTGACTATCCAAAATATTGTAGAAAATCCAATGTATCCCAATACGATATCTGCTAACAAACGAGGAAGACAACTGCTTCATGGGTTGAATGAGATGCATTGAAAAACAAATGTGGTATTGGCTGCTTATATGAAAACCTTAACACCTCAACTACAATTTGTACATAAGCACAATTAAAGCAAGCTTCAACAGCTATCCTTGCAAAAATATTTTTCCACAAACAAGTACTATTTGAAAATGTAACACCTGGAAGTGAAATAAAAGGGAATAGAGCATGAACAATTTCAAAGAACACAAAGAACAAGTACAAAATTCCAACAAATACAACAATTGGAAGAACGATAAAAGAGCAGGGGGGAAAATAGCGATACCAGAATGATCTAAAAAAGGTTCAATGGCTGTGAAGAGGTTAGCTTCACTGGAATGAAGAACAAATCAGAATAAATGTCCAAGATCGAGAACAGTACATGAACAGCTTTAATAAAATGGCAGAACCAAGTCAAGTGGGCATGTTCCAATTCTACAAAGTTAAAACAAAGTACATACCACCATCTTTTCTCAGGATGTAAAGCACTGATTTCAGAACAACTGCATGCAAAAAGACAGAAAAGTGTGTGCAGATCCATTGGGATCATACTCTGCACAGAGCATTGGTGCTGCCAAAGCAGTCTCCTGGGCTATTGGGCACAATCCTGGATGGGTTGCCACTCCGACGCAAGATACTTGAATGGCTCAATCATCCCAGCAAGCTGGTACTCATTTTGCCGACCTCGGAAGGATGACAGGCTGAGTCAACCCCACCTGGTATTAATTAAACAGCAAAGCGAGATTTCAACTTAGGACCCTGGGATCCCAAGCCCACCACCATAACCATTAAGCCAACACCAGGCATACACTATGTGCAGAGTAATGCATTAAAATGCTGTATATTCAAAATCATCAACATCCTAGTTCCTGAAAAGCCATGGAAGGTCAGGTATAGTAGCACGTGCCGGAACAGAAGCAACCTTGTAAATTAAAATAAAATAAAATCGAAAAGGATTACATAACACTCACTTACGACCAGACAATTCTATCAAACCTGAACATTGAAAACAAGGCATTGCAACGAGATGTAGTGTTCAGAAATAATATTTTGAAAAATAACGGCATTGTGAATTAAAGTGTCAGTCACCAATGACTTTGGTCAAAATAACATGAAAACTAAACTCGAACTACGTTGTCGATGGCACACCATCGCATATTCCCGCGCGCATTGCTTTGTCCCATTAACGCGAGGTGAAATTTTATCTTGCAAAATGGATTGACTATTCTTTTCTCTGTTTGATGTGCTTTCTGACCAAAGACTTACTATATTTACTAAATCAGAAGTCATTGCAAGCATGTCAACATTTCATGAAACATTAATTTAACACTGTCCAGCAATATAAAAATGTGCATCAAATTAATCATAGGAATGAACTGTGTATAATATTAATTATAATTATTCATAATCAATTAGATAAATACAGTAAAACCTGTGATTGTTTGTCACTCATGGGGGCCACATAAGTAAGTTCTTTATTAAAGAATTTACCATGTACAATGGTAAATACACTTAAAAAAAATCAGCCCCCAAGACCCCACCCCCTCTGGCCCGGCCCCGAGGGGTCATATCAAAAATCCGACAGTGTTGTACACTTCCCCATACATATATCGACTATGTCCCAAAGTTTCAAGTTCCTATCTCAAACGGTGTAGGAGGAGCTATTTTGACCACCTATCCGCTAAGCACCCCCAACCCCACAAGCACCCTCTGATCATCATGTGTTTAAAAAGATGTTGTTAAATGTATAACTCATGAATAAGTTTGATTTAAAAAGCCATAAGACATAAGACAAGATAAATACAGTAAAACCTGTGACTGTTTGTCACTCATGGGGGCCACATAAGTAAGTTCTTTATTAAAGAATTTACCATGTACAATGGTAAATTCACTTAAAAAAAATCAGCCCCCAAGACCCCACCCCCTCTGGCCCGGCCCCGAGGGGTCATATCAAAAATCCGACAGTGTTGTACACTTCCCCATACATATATCGACTATGTCCCAAAGTTTCAAGTTCCTATCTCAAACGGTGTAGGAGGAGCTATTTTGACCACCTATCCGCTAAGCACCCCCAACCCCACAAGCACCCTCTGATCATCATGTGTTTAAAAAGATATGTTGTTAAATGTATAACTCATGAATAAGTTTGATTTAAAAAGCCATAAGACAATTTTTTTTTTAAATCGACCCCCATGACCCCAACCCCTCTGGCCCGACCCCTCAGGGTCATATCAAAAATCCGAAAGTGTTGTGCACTTCCCCATACATATATGTACTATGTCCCAAAGTTTCAAGTTCCTATTTCAAACGGTGCAGGAGGAGTTACAGGGTAAGACAGACGGACGTATGGACGGACGGACGGACGGCGGAGACGATCACAATATTCCCGCTTTTCTTCGAAAGCGCGGGAATAAAAATCAAAAAAGAACCCAGATTCCAAAAAAAAAAAATTCTGGCAGCCAGACCATGTATCCGATCAGGTTGAAATTTAAAAAAATGTGTTCCCCATCACTAGTAGATCATCATTATGAAGTTTCACATTGATTGATGAAGCAGTTCAAGAGAAATAATGTTTTTAAAGCTTTCCGTTCAATCCAATATAGTTGCCAGACAACATGACCTCTCAAATATTTGTGAACACACTGGTATTCCCAAGGATTGAGGAACATGTATGAGAAGTTTCCCCTCCATCTGTCCAGCCATTCTGGAGGGGAAGATTTTTAAAGGTTTTTGGGTAAATCCAATATAGCTGCCAAGCCATGTGACCCATGACATCATATGCATGAACGTTTTGTTCTTCATGGAGAGGTGGTCATAGATGTCAAGTTTCTCCTTGATCTGTTCAGCCATTTCAGAGATTTTTGAAGGTTTTTTTTTCTTCTTCAAAAAAGACATGGCTGCCAAACCACATGACCGATGACATCAATTTTTTTTTTCTGTCGACCAATTTATCCAAAAATGACTTTAAATTTTCATACTGATCAGATGTAGTGTTCTAAGTATGCAATTATTATGTCATAACGAAGGCACCTATGACATCATACAAAAAAAATCACCGTCATTCTCGAAAAGGAGTACTTGCCATGTGACAAGTTTCAATACTTTTTCCTTGGTGCAGTTTCAGAGATACAGGGGTCCAAAGTTTTTCCTTTTTTCCAACATAGATGCCACACTACATGACCTATGACATCATAATTTTCATGAAAACATTATACACAAGTAGTCGCTCCTGTGGTGAAAATTTTGTGTCAATCCAACAAGCGGTTGTAGAAAAATACAATACAAATACAATACAAAACAAACCCAAATACAATATCCTCTCCTCTGGTGAGTGCAACTCAAATGGCACTTGGTGGAGCACTTACCTTCACCAGACTGAACAGTTTCCATTGTGTATCCCACTGATAAGCTGGATCTGCATCCGGACCTGAACCAAGATCTAATCAGCTTGTTCTTGTCACCTATCCGACTCATCGACCAAGTTTCATCTGAATACGTCCACAACTTTTTGAAATAAAGTATCATGCGACAAATAGTTTTTGGCTCCATCTCTTAATGGTGAAGATTCCATAAATTTTCGTACCCGGTTCGGGATCTTCACCAATTTTTTGGAGAAATAATTGCAAAACTTGACAACTCAAATTTATTTGCTTTTGTCAGGCTACTTGAACAGTACAGGTATCAAAAATGGCAAAAAATTTTCAAAATGGTTAACCACAATTGATTGTTTCTGAATGCAAATTGGACTCATGGAAATGCAGAAAATAAGAGAAATATCCATCCATGAGACCAAGAGGTGTTGAGTTCCTATAATTTCATGTTAATATAAGGAAGCAGCTGCTGTAAATATATAAAACACACACAATAACAAATACAGCCCCAACAATTGAAACTAACGAGCAGTACCAGCGTTCCAATACAGCTGCTGAATAGCCAAAAGTAGAAATCAAAAAAACAAGATAACAAAACAAGGAAACTCCTCACCATCCACAAAATGTTCCATAAAAATCAATGCATCCCGATAATGTACCCGCCGAGGAAAGAAGGAGATGGTGGCCTGAAGGAACTCAATCAAGTGCACAGAGCGACGACTGTAGGATTAGCAGAGTACGTGAAAAGTTCAACAGACTACCCAATACAATTTGTACACAAGTATGAACACAACAAACCAGAAAAGGTATCCCTCCCCTCACGTTTCAAAAAAGTTCCAAAAATAGATGTGGATAGAAGATGTCACACACCAAACCAAAACAGCAACAACTCTAGCCCCAATGATTGCAAAAAAGAGACAAAAGAAAAATACAAGACGAAATACCAACACATACAGAGTGGCAACTGGGAGGAAGACAAAGAGCAAGGAAATAAATAAATAAACAAATAAAAAATTTGGAAAGACACATTGGGGATAGACAAAGAAGGATCACTGGAATGGCTAAGAAGAGGTCAACTAAATTGGGATGGAGAATGAATCATAATAAATGCCCAAGACCAAGGACACTGCACGAATGGCATTTAAAAAAACATGGCGGGACTCAGCCGATCGGCCAAGTGCATGTTCTGCAAGGTAAAAACAGAAAGCAAGAGCAACCTCCGATCGGTCTGTAAAAAAAAAACTCATGTCAGAACAGCTGGACACACAAGGACACAACAAGGTATATGGAGTAATCCACTGGCACATCGGTAGAAATTTCAATATCCCAGCTCCACAAAACTCATGGAAACATGAACCAAGAGCAATCATTGAAAACAAGGACATAATGATCACATACGACCTGATGATCCCGTTGAGCGTGAAAATAGAAAACAAAGCACTGTGACCAGACGTAGTACTCGGATACAAAAAGGAAAAATAAGGCATTTCCAGTTGAGCTTTCAGTACCCAGTGATTTTGGTCCAAATAACACAGTAATCAAGAAGATGACAACATATCAAGACCGGCAAGCAGCGGCTTCTTCGCTCACTGCAGATCTGGGTAAAATCACAAACTGGTCCAACACGTGGAACACGTCTTTCAATCTGGACAAATCTCCACGATGTCTCTCCGAAAGGACCATTTGGAACCCCCCGCCCCCATCTACTTTCTCAACAATCCTCTGGAAGAAGTCCTTTCTTTCAAACTTCTGGGTCTCACTATCTGCCATGATCTTTCCTGGGAAAGCCACATTTCCAACCTGGCCTCCAAAGCCAGTCGCCGAACTCCGTCGTGCAAAGTCCTTCCTCGGCCCACCTGAGCTCCTGACCACATACAACGCTTTCGTCTGCAGCCTGATGGAGTACTGCTCTCCCCTCTGGGCTGGTGCTGCTGCCTCCCACCTTTCTCGGCTTCACGCTGTGGAAACCAAGGCATTTCGGATCATTGGCATCTCCCGCGATGCGGCTGAGTCTTTGGGCCTCTCACTCTCTCACCGCAGGCAGGTCGGTGGTCTTTCTGTATTGTACTGTCTCCTCTCTGGTGTCACCCCCCCCTTGTAATACTGAAGTTCTCAACATCCAGCTTACAGGGATCTCTGTAAGCAGTCTACAAGCCACCTAAGGAGGAGTTTTCCTTCCCAGACGGTTTTAACTGATAATTCTGTTCATGTGGTGATACACGACTTCAACTGTCGTCACATACTTTCGAGATACTAACAGACAAACAGTGAAGGGGAATTAGTTGAAAGTTGTTCAGATGCAAGACAGCTGTCCCTCATCCATGATGCAAAGGTACCAAGTTCCTTCAACAGCTCAGCAGATGGAGATGCGGTTACAACCCAGACCTGGTGTTTGCTTCAAACCGCATTGTTAACCAATGCTGGAAAATGGTTCCAACCCCCCAACACATTGACCTACTGGAATGAAAGTCCACACAGTGGTTGCTCCTCATGCTGTTCCTTTCTGTCGACACTTCAACCTGAAAAAGGTGAACTGGTAGAAATTTTCAGCAGACCTGGACACTGCAATTAGAGCTTCCCACAATAATGAGAATGTTTTTGTGGAGAAGATGAAAAAGGACCTCCCGAGAGGCTGCCAGACTAATAACATCCTGGGACTGTCACAAGAAATCCACAAGATCTACATCAACTGCTTCCAGACTAATCAGTTTGGGAATGATACCTTGGAATCTGGAGAGAGACTGATCAATGCCATATCAGCGAAGTGGCGAAATAAGTCGCAAGAGGTGATCAATTGTTCAAATATGACCCATAGCAGCAGAAAAACCTGAAAGACCATAAAGAAGCTGTGAAACAACTTCACGACAGCACAACCCCGGTACGAGATCAAAGCAGACCAAGCTGCTCACCAGTTTCTCCTGAACAGCCGAGGAAACCCAGGCCATCACCCTCGTAAAATTAAATATCCAAGGTCTGATAATGATGACCAGGAGGGCTCTAACTTCAGCAGTCCTTTCATCATGAGGGAACTGCTACTCAGCATCAAATAAAAGTGATGATTCAAAATAAAGCTGCTGGATGAGACAATATTCTCTGTGAACAAGTCAAGCACTTTGGACCAGTCGCTCTCCAGTGGTTAAAAAAACAACATGTTCAACAGCTGATTGACAACCAATAAGATCCCAAAACTGTTGAGACATGCAAAATTAGTGGCCGTCCTGATGCTTAGAAAAGATCTCACCAACACCAAGAGCTACCGGCCGATCTCCCTGCTCTATCATACGTACAAATTATTTGAGAGATGTATTCTAAAAAGTATTCCCCCCTTTATAGATCAGCATCTCATCCCAAAACAAGCAAGTTTGAGACCTAAAAAGTTGTGCACAAGCCAGATCCTGAATCTCACCCAATTAATTGACGGGGACTACAAGAAAGGGCTGATAATTGGTGGTGCCTTTGTTGACCCGACTGTGACAGATGACACAGTCAATCATAAGGTTCCCGCACGGAAGTTATTCCAGAAAACAAAAGATGCAAGACTGACAGATACGATTCAAAACATGCTGGTTAGTAGATGTTTCTTTGTGGACCTCGGGGGTAACCGCAACAGAAGGTGTACATAGAAGAATGGACTATTTTAAGGCAGCGTTCTTGCTCCCTATTTAATATTGACACAAATGATCAATCCATACACCCAAACTCTAAGAGTTTTCTCTATGCTGATTATCTCTGCTTTGCAATCGAGGATCAATCATTTGAGAAAACAGAGCAGTCTCTCAGCGATGCACTCGCTGGCTTAACCAACTATTACGCCAAACACGTGTGGGCTAACCCAAAAAGATGCAAATCAGTGCCTTTCATCTGAAGAACAGGGATGCAAAGCGAAAGCTGAATATCTGCTGGGATGGAAGAATGCTAACTCACAAGCCCAGGCCACAATATACCTTGGAGTTACGGCCGAGACTATACCCTCAGCTAAAAATATCATGCCTTTAAGAGAAAGGCAAAAGGTCAGAGCTAGAAAAACAACATCTTGAGGAAGTTGTCCAATTGTAATTAGGAACAGACCTTCCATTTGCAATGTGGTATTGCTCCACCTTCGATCAGAAAAGCAGTCTCCTCACGAATAGAAACAACCCAGCAGGAACGTGTCTCTTGCTACCAACTCTTTAAACACGAGCCGGTACCCAAGACAATCAAATCCAGGAATAGTTTTCCTCCATGCTGAGCAGTCACTGGTTGGTAACCCTCACAGCAAAAATAATCAAAATGGCCCTATCGATTGCGACTGTGGAGAGGCTCCTCAAACAATGGAGCATCTCCTGGAATGCCTTCTCTTATCAGAGCCTTGCGGTCCAGACAATTTGAACGTTCTCAATTCCTGTGCATTGTCGTGCCTGCGGACCAGACAATTTGAAGGTTCTCAATTCCTGTGCATTGTCGTGCCTGCGGACCAGACAATTTGAACGTTCTCAATTCCTGTGTATTGTCGTGCTTGCGGACCAGACAATTTGAAGGTTCTCAATTCCTGTGCATTGTCGTGCCTGCGGACCAGACAATTTGAAGGTTCTCAATTCCTGTGCATTGTCGTGCTTACGGACCAGACAATTTGAACGTTCTCAATTCCTGTGCATTGTCGTGCTTGCGGACCAGACAATTTGAAGGTTCTCAATTCCTGTGCATTGTCGTGCTTGCGGACCAGACAATTTGAAGGTTCTCAATTCCTGTGTATTGTAGTGCTTGCGGACCAGACAATTTGAACGTTCTCAATTCCTGTGTATTGTAGTGCTTGCAGACCAGACAATTTGAAGGTTCTCAATTCCTGTGTATTGTAGTGCTTGCGGACCAGACAATTTGAACGTTCTCAATTCCTGTGTATTGTAGTGCTTGCGGACCAGACAATTTGAAGGTTCTCAATTCCTGTGTATTGTAGTGCTTGCAGACCAGACAATTTGAAGGTTCTCAATTCCTGTGTATTGTAGTGCTTGCGGACCAGACAATTTGAACGTTCTCAATTCCTGTGTATTGTAGTGCTTGCAGACCAGACAATTTGAACGTTCTCAATTCCTGTGCATTGTCGTGCCTGCGGACCAGACGATTTGAAGGTTCTCAATTCCTGTGCATTGTCGTGCCTGCGGACCAGACGATTTGAAGGTTCTCAATTCCTGTGCATAGTCGTGCCTGCGGACCAGACAATTTGAAGGTTCTCAATTCCTGTGTATTGTAGTGCTTGCGGACCAGACAATTTGAAGGTTCTCAATTCCTGTGTATTGTAGTGCTTGCAGACCAGACAATTTGAACGTTCTCAATTCCTGTGCACTGTCATGCTTGCGGACCAGACAATTTGAAGGTTCTCAATTCCTGTGTATTGTCGTGCATGCGGACCAGACAATTTGAAGGTTCTCAATTCCTGTGCATAGTCGTGCCTGCGGACCAGACAATTTGAAGGTTCTCAATTCCTGTGTATTGTAGTGCTTGCGGACCAGACAATTTGAAGGTTCTCAATTCCTGTGCATTGTCGTGCCTGCGGACCAGACAATTTGAAGGTTCTCAATTCCTGTGCATTGTCGTGCCTGCGGACCAGACAATTTGAAGGTTCTCAATTCCTGTGTATTGTAGTGCTTGCGGACCAGACAATTTGAAGGTTCTCAATTCCTGTGCATTGTCGTGCCTGCAGATCAAACAATTTGAAGGTTCTCAATTCCTGTGCATTGTCATGCTTGCGGACCAGACAATTTGAAGGTTCTCAATTCCTGTGCATTGTCGTGCTTGCGGACCAGACAATTTGAACGTTCTCAATTCCTGTGCATTGTCGTGCCTGCAGATCAAACAATTTGAAGGTTCTCAATTCCTGTGCATTGAAATGCCTGGGAAAAGAGTAGCGACATGAGAGAAGAAGATTCGGCCAATCAAGCCTGCACAATAGTTGTATGTCCATGCGCTGTCCTTTGTAAATGCAGAGCCGTCAAGCAAGGAAGCACAGCATGTACCATTTTAAAAGTATGAGTTTGACTTGTCCAGCGTTCCAACCGCTGATTTCCCAGACTCAAAGCAGACACTCTCACCATTACACCACAGAGTCAGGTTAAATTTTCATATTCCTTCTGCAGTACTGTTCATTTAACTTCAAGCTTCAAGTTCCTACATGTAACCATTCTCAAGTTGTTAAAAAAAAATACATGTCAGAAGTTTGTAGAACATTCTGCATCAAGTTGTTGTTGGCAATTTTCTACTTACCCCTGTTATCTGGTTTCCTGCCAGCATTAACTGGGCCTGAGGCAAACTAGAAGGCAGCAAGGCCTGTGCAGGAGATGCCTTATCCCCGAGTTCCTCCGTCTTCAGCTGTTCAAACACAAACACACACAAACACACACACACCTGAGTAAACAGCAAGCACCACTTCATCCAGGGTTTCCCATACTTGTGCAAGTTGGTGATGAATGAATGAAAAATAGGTATTTTCACCGAACTCAGCGAGTTACATTGTGCAGTCTCATTAGCGAGCTCGAGTGAGTCCAATCAGTGGATCATACACGATGAGTGCGCGCATGCAGCACATGTTCAGCAGAAAAGTGAGAAATTCACATTTTCATGGTCCCGTGATTCAAAGATCTGTTTGATAATTGCAAGCAATTTTTTTTTTTTTTGACATTTAAAACAAAAGTAAACTTTCAGTTGAACAAAAAAAAAGTTCCATCCGGAACTTTGCCACATTGACAGTTTATGAATGGCATTTTGAATTGAAAAAGGTAAAATAAATCAATCTTTTTTATTTTTCTTTTTCCCAAATGGTATACGTCATTCTGCAATGCCGATATTTTATTTTAAAACTAGATCCAGCAAAAAAAACCCCAAAAAAACAGCTGGAAAGTGCCTTACTTTGTCGGTGGACAAAAACCAATGACTTCCATCTTCAACAGAGAACTTTGTTTCGCAAAATGAAAAGTTGGACACTACGAAATACTTTGGAGTGCTGAAGGTCCGAGTAAAAGAAGCAAGTGTTTGTATTGTACAATGCGTAAAGGTACCTGCAAGTTCAAGGAAGGGGTGTGCAAAGACTGTGCGGCAGCCGCCGATTGCAGGGCAGCTCCAAATTGCACCTTCAGGTAACGAAGAGATCGGATCGTGAAGTTAGACATGTCTTCAAGTTCTTGTGTGGACTGAAGTTTGGTGTTCAAGCTAAGGCAATGATGACTACACAACGGTCCTTAAAACAATAGAATCAGCATTATATACCTGTTGAAAGTGACCCAAAATTGCTTGGGCCTGTGCTGGGGTGATTATTTGCCTGTGCAGATCTACTCCATTCCTTTCTTTGCCTGAAACACAATTTGTTCACACACAAAATGTCACTTTTGAAAAACTTTTTAAAAATTCCCCAAAAAATTATTAAAACAATTTCTAAATCAAATCAACAGCAGGTTACATTTTGACTTGAATACATTTGATGGAACAACAAATTCATTGGAGAATGAAACATTTCTGAGGAATAACAATGACACGAGGTACGAGCCCTCTCAGTGCCAATCTATCGAGACATGACTCTGGACAAGGACGTGTCCCTGTCGAGCAGTGAGGACACCTTTCTGAGGATGGAAGCAAAGATGTGACCCTTCTTGGCACACAATGCCAAATCAAACATTTAAATCACGTTTGATGTCACACTGAGAAATTTGTTTTACATGTGGTCAAAAACAGATCATTCATTGGTAACCTTTTCACATTTTGGGTGAAAGGGGATACAGGATCTCAAATCATACAGTACCAAAGATGGTAAATTATCTCTCTGTCCCATCTGCTGACACAGAGCTGCTCGGGCTAACAGGACGCACACTCACCTCGAAGTTGTTTCTCTTGGGTTGGAATCCCGCCTCAGCTATCGGCTGTCATCCTGGTGGTTCACAGGCAGGGTGATTCATCAATGTGCGTGCCGTCCCATGGATGGACGTTAGGCGTCTCGTCTGCTAGCAATCGTTGCTGGACGTTAAAGATCTCACTCTGTCTTCCCCGAAGAGTAGGCAAGCTATCTCTGGCACCATGGCCAAATTCCAAATTCCTGCCCTAACCAGAAGAGAGCATTGCATTAGCGGCACAGCCATGCCCTCAGACAATGATGTTACCCCACAGCGTTGTGTTGCATACGAACAAAGAAAAAGAAAACAGAGCTGTTGGCCTGTTAAACATGTCTCGACTTGAGTTACCAAAACCAAGGACAACGGGAAAATGATGATGAAAGAAAGTTAGATGAATGAAAGGGAAGACATCAAACGAAGCAGGATAAATGTTTATTTTTACTGCAAATATAGCAATACTGTATTTAAGAACCCCAGGCTGACGTACACTGTCTACATGACCGTTCTCCCCCTTTCCACCAATCCTGTTCCTCACCAAGATGCTTTTACTTCTCTCTCTCCAGTCTTCTGACACTCTCCTTTCTTCTTGACCCATTGCATTTTTCAATTCTTTCAATTCAGGAGGGAGGGGAGAGGCTTCTATCTTGCAGGTTGAGTTCCTGTTTCTGCAGTGCCTGCTCGAGGGTAACGTCAGAGTGGATGTTCCCACAGGCTTGCCACCAGAAACAGAACAAAGGTATCGGCCAGAGCCCAGGTGTAGCATCCCGGGAGGCTGCCTCATCTGGCACGTGATTTCAGGTCCCTTTCCCTGCCAGCTCATGACTGGAGATGCACCGAGCACGGGATTCTGGGAGGTCCTTCCGAGGCCATTAGTTTGCATTGCAAAGCTTTTTGTTTGTCTGAAAAGTTCCCTGAAGTCCCTCATCCCCTCTTTGCTTTACTTGACACCAACAATCGTGGCAACCCCATCCCAATGATATTTTCCCATCTTCTGACTTTGCTTTTACACCCAGGGGACCCCCCCCCCTCTTGATTTTTGGGCTGGACCCTTTCCCGATGGTGTTAATGATAAGAAAATAAATCCATCCTCACTTACCTTCCTTATCTCGTATGACCAACCACCATCCACCTGATGATTGTGCATATATTTGGAACAAATAGATGGCTCTCTATCTGAATCAAATGTTACACAATTTCAAATGAGGATTTCCACTGAATTACAGATATTGATGAAAGAGTTACACAATGTATCTTGCAGAAGACTGTTTTGCCTGGTGGGTAACTGCTCATGCAACACAAAAAGATACATTTGCCATTGCCGATGATATACAGGCACTTTATTGCTTGTTGATGATTAAACAAAACATTAAATGCAGGACAATACTGGTGAGGAAAAAAAACAACAACAACATAGAAATGCGTGAAAAGTACGATCTAAAACACGATAAATACCAATTCCAAGTTTTGGTATGCTCGATGGTAGTCGATGTATGCAAAGCAACATGTTGTACTTGATACACTGCAAATGCCTTGTCGTTTAATACAGAAAAACTGCCTTGTTTCAAATGAAACAGAAGACCAAGAAGAAACCCAAAGAAGTAAAGAGCAAAGATGGAGTCATCAGGAGGAACCTGGATAGGATTCGGGTTTCAGCCGCTACTCTACAACCCTCAAACCCATCCAAGCACAGCCAAGGGAGCCTTACAGAAACATTTCTGCAAGAATTCACTTTATACATAAACTAACCCTAACATATACATAAAGAAAGAAAGGAATAGAGAGTAAAAGATGTGAAAGAGAAGAAAAAGCAAGAATTAGAATGAATAAAGAGAATTACGAAAAATAAATTAATAAAAGTTAAAAGAAGTGCGAAAGGAACAAACAAAGAACAAAGATGTCGGGAAGAACCCGGACAGATGGAATTCAACAGTTACTCCCAGGGCTCAAACGCAGCAACATGAACAAGAAAGATACCGGAGGTCCGTCAGGAGGGAAGCACAGTCCACGCAGCATAAGGATATGGTACAAAATAAAGTGCAGAATCCAATTATGTCATTGGTACTTCATGTCAGCCAATCAGCATCAGGTACACATTCAAAATGGTTGTACCCATCGTATTAGGGAGTGATGTGTGAATACCTCTGGAAAATACAGACAATGAAAGATTTCAACCATGTTTTGGAGCTAATAATAGAAACATCCGTCAGTAAGATGTGCAAGAAGTTGATGAGCTGTGCCTAGGAGTTGGAAAAGAGAAAACGCCATTCTGGCGGGGGCCCGAGTCATGCCAATTGCATGAAATCACAGAATCGAGCAAGATGCTGAAAACTGACAACTGAAGATCGTATAATGAACCACCAGAAGTATAGCACCTTGATGGTGGACCTCCCCAGAAAAAAAAATCCATGTAAAGCCCCTGTCACACCTTGACGATTTATCCAGCGTATGGCAACGTATCAAAATTTATCTAAAACGCTGGCGTACGCTGAACTATTGATGTTTTTTTCAGTTTTGGGCATATATTAACGAGTTGGACGTATGCATAACGTATTAACTTATAGATAACTTATACCAACGAATGCTTAGCGTGTGGTCGGCGTTCACAACTTATGCCCAATGATAGTCTAACTTATGCATAGTGCACGGCAGAGTATCGCCGACGATCACGTGGCGTAGCCTATTAAAAGGCTGCCGCTCGACGATTCAAATCATAACCGCACTAGAAATCGAAGTGTCAACATCACCATCATGCCAAAGAAAAAACAAGAAAAAAAAAAACATGGAGTCTGGAACACTGACCGGTTCCTCCTGTGAAGCCCATTTTATATACCAATTCCCATAAACGCTGCCAATACGCCATTATATGGTAGCTGTAAGTTAGAAACATGTTCAGTAAGTTCTGTGGTCATCCGGAAGATGTCAAATACATCTACATACGTCAATATGCATTGGAGATAAGTTGCACATAGGTTCAAAGCACGTTACTCATAGGTTAGAAATAAGTTTCGGGTACGCTAAACATTACCTCGACGTATTTCGACTTATGAGTAACTTACAAGTGACGTGTGTCAACGATCGCATAATGCGCCTACAACTTCTGGCCAGCGTATGCGGAGCATGTGAGTCATACGCTGGGATACGTCGAAAAATTTTGAGCATGCTTAAAATTTGTCGACGAGCTCAGCGAACTACGACGTATGCCAGCGTGCTCTTAACGTATACAAAACTTACCCATAACGTATTCGACGTGTGCCAGCGTATTCGCCAAATTTTTCATACGTCGGCATACGCTGGCTAAAACGTCAAGGTGTGACAGCCCCTTAAGCAAAGACATTCGATCAGTGTAATAGCTGTGAGCAATGTTTGATAAACTTTTGCAACTAAGTTGACTTTATAAATGTGAAATATTCAACGTTTTGTAATGAGTAGTTATATCTTAACAGACTACAACTATTACAATCAAACTATTACAATTGTCGAGAATCACACCGGTACCAACATTGACCCCGATTTAGAGATAATTTCCACTCTGTTTAGCCATTCTTCTTTTTGATTTAGTTTCCTGCTTCTCCCCAAACTTACATTCTACTCGTCCTCATTTTTCTTCCTTCGCCTTTCTTTTCTATTTTCCTTCTTTCTTCTTTATCTTCTTCTATTTCGCTCCCCCCCTCCGCCCCGCCCTCCTTTTTCATGTCCTTATTATGATATGCAAGGAGAGAATAGGACCGACTTCTTATTTGCACGTTATATATCGTATTAAAGTCAATACCTCGAGTGAGTGCAATATATTTTTATCCTGATATTGTCAAATTCGTACATCCTCAAGCATCGTTGTTGCTAATACCTGTTCTTCTTTTTATTATTCTTGTATACTCCTGATTTTATTTCCATTGTTTGTATTCATGGTGGTCCTCATAATGTCAAAATATTAAATTTGATTTTATTGTGTTCTCCTTGTTTGTTGTTGTAAATGTGCAATAAAATGAATGTATGATGGACATATCTTGTAAAAAAAACAAAAAACTTGTGTTGTATTATTATCGATTCTTGTTGTTTTTTTTTTTTTTATTTGACTATGTATGTTGATAATAAGAAGCAATTTAGCAATGTTTCACTTGTTACACCAATTTGTATGCACATTTCAGATTTTTGTACCTTTTTATACTCTGCATGTTCATTTTATGTAAACCATGTGCAATTTGGATTATTCCCACAAAACATTGGAAGAAATAAAACCATCGTTCGATTCGATTTGAAGTCAAGGGCTGTATATGAGGGTATCCTCGACAGATGTGACCCTATCAGGAGCTAGCTTTGTTAGTCTCGTCAATTAAGCATTAGTGGTTCATCATTTGCATGTCAGATCCAGGCTTCACCCAACACTCCACCAAAGCAGAGAATCCAAAGGGCATAAGGGCTTTGAGCAGTCCCCCCTCTTCTACTGCACATGACACCTGCATGTGGGATGTCACTGCATTCTGTTCTTATGGCTTTTGCAGGAAGGAGAAAAAAAAAAACAAACATCAAGACACTGCCTTGGTCAGCACAAATACCCACTTAACGGTAAACTCTTTGGGAATGGGTTTGAGGTTTGGATTTTCTGTTCATGAAAAATAAAATAAAATATTTGGCAATATCTTCGAAATTTTGTATTATTTTAAGTAATTAAAATTAGAAACAGAAACAAATCGAAGAAAATGCCAAGCGTCGGTTGAAAAAATAATCTCACGGTTCCGACTCACTCAAGGACCGATTTTTATTATTTCTTCCTTCCTTTAAAATCCAGGTATAATTTCGAGAAAATGCACGCTCAACTTTTCTCAATTATGATATTAATTTTAGAATATATAACATCATATTAGGTCTAAACATGCAATATCATTGTCGTGGTAGTTAACTAAAAAAAAAAAACATTCTTGAGATATTGGTTCCTTGAACGTATAAGCATGAGCCCTGCGTCCTGCATTTCATAAAACGACGTTCAGCATGCTGCTCCTCGCCAGAGCACCGAGGTGGAACACAGAATCCAGAGGAGTATGAATGGAAGAATAAAATGATAGCTCAGCACATCACATCATCCATCTGCAGAGCAAGACACTGCGCACACTGTTTGGGCTCCTGGCAAGACATATCTTCTGATTGACTCGTGTTAAGAAAATGCACCAGCTTTTATTCCAAAAAAAGAAAGAAAAAAAAAATGTTCAAGTCATTTACTCACTTTACTACAGTGTCTTCTATCATAGATTCAACCTCAGTTTTGGTCATCCTGCAAAGGATACATGTGCAACCTGTGTGAGTTAAACTGTGAATGAAGGACCCAAATCTGACAGATGATGATGAGATGCATTCAAGCAGCTTCTTTCATCCTTCAAAGACGATGAGCGAGGGATTTCTATGACCTAAACACAGCTGAAAATTCGCGAACACTATGCTTTGATATGATGCAAAAATTGACACTTTTCAAATCTTCAATAGGTCAAGACTATTATTCGAGTGAGCTGTACTTCTACTACATCTTTGGCATTGTATGGAAAGGACAGTCAGCAGTCACTGGAAGACAAACACCTCTACATCTAGTTTGAGCACCCGAGTGGTAAAGACAGGAACATGAATGCATCCATTTTAAATTCCCAACCTTTGATGACCAATGAAAAGTTAAGTGGGCTAAGCTGGCACTCTGAAATAATTCAGTGATTCATATTTTCGTCAAAACAAAAAAATTGAATATGCTTGCAAGGTCACAGGCTTTTCAAAATCTGAGGATAAAATGCATTTTTCCAATCATGAGTCAGTTTTCTCCCTGCTCACAGTAGCTGACAGAATTGAATAAGACGAAGAAGATCGAAGTTATTTTCAGGCTTCAATTAATATTTTCCTTTCCACAGTACCATTCATTTATATGGGGAAGAGGTGCAATTTACGAGGCTGCTCACAAAGCTGTTTCAGCAGCCAAAAGTTCAAATTAAATTAAGCAAAAATGGTTGATGTAAATGGAATGACATTGGCTTCATGATTATATACGCCGGGTCATCGTGTCAGCATGTTGTGCAAAAGCGGAGAAGGAATTGGTTACTCCAAGCCTGCCTTCTCTTCCTACGAGGATGACAGTGACAAATGCCAAAATGGATGGTGTCCTGAATCTTCTCAATGCATGATTGGTGCTCAGCTGTCAAGGTAGGCTTTGATCCAGCGTTGGGAGAAGCAAAATAGGTGCCATTGCTAAAAGTGATGAAGAATATTTAAGTTAGAGAGCAGTTATATCTCGATATCTTTCTTGACAATCGTGAGCCTCATGGAAGAGCAAGGTTAATTCCACAGTGCGGTCGTGGGGCAACAATTGGGCACAACCAGCGAGCAATTAAATAAATCGGAAAGAGAAAAGAGGGAGAAATACTGAAACAAGCACCCTCTTTGTTGCCCCACCACCCGACTGCGGAAGGGGTGCAGACAGGTAGTAGCAGCACGGATGGGTGCAGGCTGGCAACGGCAAGGAGGATTTGGGGGCATGATTGGAGGAAGGAAGAAACCATCGAGATATTAGTTGGAGATTAAATTATTAGAGATGCAGATTCAGAATTGGAAAATTCAAGAATTGTAAAAAAAAAATTGGAAAAATTTCATATTGTGGAAAGCTGCTTAGAAAAGGTTCAGGTGATTCATATTACAGACAGCATGGATAGAAAACTGTCAGGGAATGGCAGGATGATGTTGGTAGTTGTACATGCAGGAGCGAATTAAGCAAGTAAAGTACACTTTGAGTCGTAGAAAGGGTAGGTGTACAGGGTAATAGATCGACAAATTGTATCCTGCAAATTTGGTAAATTTTTCTAGCCTTCTTCCAAGAATTGCAAAAGGAACAGAATTCATGAGTATTACAAAACACAGAAATCAGTGGTTGGAATAATGGTTTTTGCAGCAATGTCACATATTTAGTCGAGAGTGGAGCATTTCAGGGACAAAAGGAGTGATTTCAGAAAAACAGATGAAGCCAAAAGAGAGAATTCAGGAATGTTTGCATTGGTAAAATTTGGAGAAAAGGAGTTTCTATTTAAGGCGAGAACATAGAAAAGCGGCTCGAAACGTAGGATAAAAATGGGGAAAAATTGGTAATTTTTCTGTTTTAAAAAGAAACGAGAAGGGCAGTCTTCAAAATCACCATATATGCCTCCACCCACATTATTACATCATTGTACATACTTGGACAAAGTTTGATTTAAATGCCTGAACCCAGATTCTTAATATTGATTCATTCTGTCTGTTCAGGTTGAAATTTAATGGGGAAAAATTGGTAATTTTTCTGTTTTAAAAAGAAACGAGAAGGGCAGTCTTCAAAATCACCATATATGCCTCCACCCACATTATTACATCATTGTACATACTTGGACAAAGTTTGATTTAAATGCCTGAACCCAGATTCTTAATATTGATTCATTCTGTCTGTTCAGGTTGAAATTTAAAAGATATTGTTACGAATTTGGGTCCGCCCGGCGTGCGATCGGCCACGTAACTCGAATCGCGACCGCGTCGCCCACCGGAACGGACAATTCGGTCGTGACCCTCCTTGGAACTACCGCCAGGAGCTTGTCACGGGTGGGTCATTCGACCACACCACAATCGTGCCAATCGGCCACCCGCGCAGGATAGGGTTGTTCGCCAAACTCAACCTACCTAAGTACCTGCGCGAGTAGTGAACCGGGCGATCGTACCTCGCCGCTGGCCTGCCTAGGACACGAACCGCTTAAGCGATCCGTTCCGTGCTTCAGTGATAACCGAGCGGTGTTATCGCCGGCCCCGACGGACGTGATTATTTACCGGGTGCTTACACCCCTCTACCAATTCCTTCCGTGATGCAAGATGGAACTTTCAAACAAGGGAGAGGATGCAACGAAACGGGGAACAGTTCAACAAGCACATTTATTGCACACTCAGACAAGCACATATTTTACAGCCATACAGAAAATCATGCACGTATAAGAACAGTCAAGCAAGCAAATGAAGAATTACAACCGAATAAAGTGTCTTTATTCCACACGCACACCGAGACAATTCTACTTATAAGATGGCGCCACCACATGCATTTAAAGAAAAGCAAAGGAAAAAGCCACCGTCAAAGGCAAGGGTGGCAAGACAGGTCCGTGGACCAAATGTGCGTGGAACCTGGATGAGCGGCCAGGTCCACTAGACCGAAGGGTCTTACCCACGCCGTCGTGGCGCGATGGCGGGCAAGCCGCAATGTCAGCGTAGCTGCGCCTGGCTTCGTGCCTCTGGCGTGGCCGGTGAGCTCTCTCCGGCGTTCTCCGCGCAGGCACGTGTTTCATCGTCGGCACCACGGTTGGGGAGGGGAACGGACGGGGTTACCGGTGCTTTCTTAGCGCGGAGCTCGGAAAGGGAGAGGGGAATTGCTGACGCTCCGTCCAACGAGTTGACGTTCTGGACCGCACTGGCTCTGGCGAACTCCTCTTGGCTGTGGCCTCCATTACGCCCCTTCTCTGGCAACGGTCCCCACTCAGCCCTCCGGTTCGCCTCTGAGCCCTCCTCCGCGTCACTGCTCCACTCAGCAACTCGCCCTCCTCGCCCCTCAACTTCGATCTGAGCTCCGAGCTCCTTCCTCTCCGTCGATCGGCCCCCGTCTGCCTTAATACTTCAGCTTCGAGCTCCGTCTCCCGACTCTGCCCCACCTACACTGCCGCACCGACACTGCCGCCGTCTGTCTCTTCGAGCTCCGTCCTGTTCTCCGACCCCTCCAGACTGCCTCGAGCTGCGTTGTGCTCGTGCTTATCTCGGCCGGGGGAGGAGTGCATATGTAAATTTGTAGATCACAGTGGGTTTGGAGGCGGGGCTACACCACTTGATGCTCAGCCATTGGATGGATGAAAAGTGGGCGTGAATGATTCCTGATCCGATTTCTTCTTTGAAAGGATCCCGTTCACAACCCATGGCAAGACGTTCGGTCGAAAGGCGAAGGTGGTGGGAATTTGCTGTGGTGGTTTGGGAAGGGTGTTGGTGGTGGCGATTTGGTTGTTTGGGGATGATTGGTCCAAAATTACGACAGCAAAAGAAAAACGGCTATCTCAAAGGATCGCAGCCCTGTGAACACGGAAATTCCCTCTAAACAACGGTGGGGATGCCAACTACACATATACTTATCGTCATAACTGATCTAAGCTCCTTTATGGTGTATTGCGAATTTCCACAGCCGTAACACTACCCCCTCCCTTTTTTACAGACTCGTCCCGAGTCGTCGAATTTTCGTGTGCCATCATGTGTAGTTCTCCCAAAGTACGTTTTACCTTCGGATCCCTGAGTGCGACATTCAGTGTATTTGTGTCCCAAAATAAATAACTTACGGGTTGAGTAACTAACTGAACAAACCCACTCATACAGACGACTTAAATAAATTGCCGGCGCTATGACATACATGCCGGGGGCGCACTCATATACAATACACAACTTACCCTTAACCTTATAATTTACACTATTCCATGGCCCAGGATCGATGGACTCTGCAAAGAGAAAAGAAGTTAGCAGGGAGCCAGACTGCTTGCACGCAGTCTCTGGCTCATGCAATGCAGGTCCAGGGAACGTGGCCGGCTGCTCACACGCAGTCCAAGACCTCCTCCTCGGAAATGGAGGCAGCTAACACAACGGCGCACGAGCTGCGCAAATGCAGTCTCCGTGTCAGCTCAAGTGACACACGCAATGAACAATGCACGTGCCACCGGTGCAGGCCCGTGTTGCAGCTGCCATCAGGGCAGTCCCAGCAAATTTGTGCGGTGATCCTGGCGCACAAGGCATTGAACAAAAAAGTGGGGGGGGGGGGAATGCAAAACAGAACGGGGCTGGTGGACATGGGCAGTAGGCATGGATGGCAAAGGTGGGCAGGCAAGGCATGGCAAAACAGGGCTGTTGTAGCAAAAAGCTGGCAGAAGATCGACCGACACAGGCCTTGAAGCAAAAACAGCCGTCAGACGACGTGGCCGGCGTAGGCCTTGCAACAAAACAGCCAGCCGATGAAGTGGCCGGCACAGGCCTCGAAGCAACCACAGCCAGCAGACGAAGTGGCCAGCCTCTTGCCTTGAAACGGAGGTTCGTGGAGGGAGTGCGGTGGTGCTGGCCACTCGGAAGGTGGGCTCGGACCTACCCTACTGTCTCCCTCCCAACCTATCGCCTTTGCCTGTCTCTGTCCATACCCACCCCTTAATTTGTCAAAACCAATTTAGCCCCAACTTATTTTTTTGTTTTTATTTTTATTTTTACTTCCGCCACTATAAATAGTCTCCTAACCCCCTTTACTGTCTCTGTCAGGCTAACCTATCCTGTCTCCTAGTCTACTCCCAACCCCTACATTCTCATCATGGAGGGGAATGAGGGAGAGCTAGCGTCCTGTGTCGAGGCCCTATGAAGCCTCAGAAAGGCCACCTCAGACTTCAGCGATCCAACCCAAAGTGGGTCCAGCGGCCCACAACGAGAGCGAAGGGATGGATGGTGCGGAGGGGTACACTTCCTAATCTACCCTATCCATTTAACTTTTAAACTACTCTGGGGCTTTCAACAAGCACCTCTCGCTTAAACTCGGTTCTAACAACCAAGATTCCCGTTGCCTGTGTTGGTGTCCTCTCAAATTTCGGGCCATGCCCCCCAATTTTCTTCCCGTGCCCTCACACGGTCTCACAGCTGGGACGCGTGGCTCCCTTGGCAGGAACTACCCTCTGCAGATTCTCCAACAATGGCACCCCCGGGCACGACACTGCCTCCGAGCCGACCAGCTCCCTAAACACCGGGGAGTGCCCTCCCTGGCAATTCCCCCTCAACACTCACGTGGCAGACTGGCACCCCGGGCCCCTTTCCGAGGGTCAACCGTGCCCACGCACTGCCCACGCGGCCTATGGCGCCCCGGGCCCCGCATCAGCGGGTCACCCATGCCCACTACACTATCCCAGCCCCCAGTGGACCCTTGGCCTACCGTGGCCGACTAGCCTGGTGCCCGGGGTACCCACTCAGCGATACTCACCTTTCGCAGCCATGCTCCCAGCCCGTCAACAGGGCTCCTGCACCCCTCCAAGCGGGTTTCGAGCCTACATTCACACCAACAACAAAACAACCTCCATTTTTGTCAATTTGACGAGCTCCCTAACTCACATTACTCTGACCCCGGGGTCCCTTGGGCAGGAATCACTCCTCCCCCCCAATCACTCATCGCACCATGCATTCCCCAATCACTCCATTCACTCAGACCCGCTGGCCTCACTCACTCAACAAGTACATTTTCCTTTCCACACTTCTCAACTCACACATCGCTGAATCCTGCCATCCTGCTCACTACTTCCCCTAACTATCTCGTGCTCCCTCGTCGTCCTTTACACTACAGCACGTTCCTTTTAGCACTACGTAGCTAAGCTACGTCCCCTCTACACATCCACAGTCTGTCACTGTCTCCGAATTGTCATTTTTCCCATCCTAAATCTGCACTACAATCCCTCCAACTAATCCATTCCACAGACTCCATGAGGACTTACCCCTTGCCCAATGAAGTCGGTCTCACTATGCCAACCCTTCCCCCTAACTAGTTCCATCCTGTGCCCAGGCAAAGGGGATCTTCCACCCCTTGCCCAGGGAATTTTGTTCACCCAAAGCGAGGCTTGCTTTGCTCAACTTTTTTTTTTTCATTGCGCAGAACCAGCGCGGCAACTCGCAACCTGCGCTCCTTTTGCGGGACGTAATGGCCGCTGTTCGTGCACCTCGTCCCTCCTTAGACGGTACCGTCCGGCAGGGATACCCCTCCTGCCGGATTCCAACCCTACGTGCAGCCATGACCACTCTGCGCATTAAAAGCAAAACAAGCCTCGCGTTTCGATGGGTTCCCCACACGAACACATGGGCTCTGCCCGTCGGAGCTTCACACACACGTCCGCGTGGAGAACCCATCCGGTCCAAATCCGTTGTCCAGCCTACCTTTTGTCCATCCGTGGGATCGGCAACATCCACCGTGTGCGTTTCTGGACCGGGTTTCACTCCCGCAAGCGCGCACGTGGCGGCCTCGTGTGCTGCACGGCACGGACCCCGCGCTCGCTGCTGGGTAAACCCGGCGTGGTTCCCATTACAGCTATGGCCGCTACTCGGCCCTTGTCTATCTGCCGCCGTTGTCTCCGTCGCACTCTCGCGCTCAAGCTCCATTCCACACACGCACTCCTGTGTGTCATGAGACTCACACACCGCGCCATACCACTCACACCGGGAGACACGGCTGCATGTTCACGCATACCCACCGTCATCTCCCTTACACACAGCGACCTCACACACGCTGTCCCTCTCACACACCATGGTTCTTGCACACACGGCGCGCTGGGAAGCACGCACTCCGGCACACTCGTGACCACACCACTCACACATGGGGGCGCACTCACACCTTTCACCACACACACCGGGACAATCAAACTGGGGAAATCGGGTCACCTCGAGGGCTCCCGGGGCCTCCATACCCCCCAAGCTTCGTGTGCACCTGTCCACAGCACTCGCCCCCTCTACTCCGCTTGGCACGACTGAACTCACCTGGTCGAGATCAGCTTCAAGGGAGAATAGTGTCTCCCTCCGTTCCCGAAGGAGGCTATCCAGCTGCTTGCACCAGGTCACCAAACAGTCCGCCAGCTCACCGCCATTAAGCCTCGCTACCTCTGTGTGTGTTCGTCTTGTACCCCGTCTTTATCGTGTAGTCTCTCCTCTACCGTTTCCATCTACCGCGTCTCTGTTATTGCTTTTATCTCATCCATTATCTTCATCGTCTCTACGTGTCTCGTTTTATACATTTCAGTCACCCCATTTAATTTTGCCCTCTTGGTGACCATTACTTTCTCCGTCACGACTCTTGTCCAACACGTCTCCCGAATTATTTCGTCCTCCCCCGCTTCCATCGCGGGAGGACAGCCGTTGCACTCCCTCCCAGCTTGTTCGCTCCAACACGTGGCGTCGCCATTTTGCACTCCGTTGTCCGCACTTCGTTGCATGCAAATGCCATTATGCCCGCCTGCAGGCTTTGCATATCGCTCCTGAATGCCTTCGTATGCGCATCCATGCAATCCATCAAATCGCACGCATTTTTTTTCATTCCTGCCAGCAAAATTGTTATGAGCTGACTCGTGTCAAGTGGCCCTGTGGCATTAATAGCAGCCCGCTCCGTGTTGCGCTGAGATGCGGCAGTGCCGCTATCGTGCGACTCCGTTTGCTGGCAAAGTCCACGCTCAGTATACGAGGGTGAGCTCCCCCATGGATTATAATTACAAAAAGAACCGTCCCGGGCCTGGATTCTACATTACTACACATATCTAATCCACCCGGCACCCGCTCGCCTTGAAACGCCATCTTATTTCTCGGAAGGGATTAAATTTTTTTTTTAACTCGCTCGTAATTTGGGGGAATGGGGGGGGGGGTTCGCTTCACACACCCCTGATCCGACTCCCGTGAATTTATTTGGAGACCGAGGTGGATTTGAATCCCACACTCCTGTGCACCAGTGTTACGAATTTCGGTCCGCCCGGCATGCGATCGGCCACGTAACTCGAATCGCGACCGCGTCGCCCACCGGAACGGACAATTCGGTCGTGACCCTCCTTGGAACTACCACCAGGAGCTAGTCACGGGTGGGTCTTTTGACCACACCACAATCGTGCCAATCGGCCACCCGTGCAGGATGGGGTTGTTCGCCAAACTCGACCTACCTAAGTACCTGCGCGAGTAGTTAACCGGGCGATCGTACCTCGCCGCTGGCCGGCCTAGGACACGAACCACTTAAGCGGTCCGTTCCGTGCTTCAGTGATAACCGAGCGGTGTTATCGCCGACCCCGACGGATGTGATTATTTAACGGGTGCTGACACCCCTCTACCAATTCCTTCCGTGATGCAAGATGGAACTTTCAAACAAGGGAAAGGACGCAACGAAACGGGGAACAGTTCAACAAGCACATTTATTGCACACTCAGACAAGCACGTATTTTACAGCCATTCAGAAAATCATGCACGTATAAGAACAGTCAAGCAAGCAAATGAAGAATTACAACCGAATAACGTGTCTTTATTCCACACATACACTTAAACAATTCTACTTATAAGACGGCGCCACCACATGCATTTACACAAAATCAAAGGAAAAAGCCACCCTCAAAGGCAAGGGTGGCAGACAGGTCCATGGAACCTGGATGAGTGGCCAGTTCCACTAGATCGAAGGGTCTTGCCCGCGCCCTCGTTGCGCGATGGCGGGCAAGCCGCAATGTCAGCGTAGCTGCGCCTGGCTTCGTGCCCCTGGCGTGGCCGGTGAGCTCTCTCCGGCATTCTCTGCGCAGGCACGTGTTTCATCGTCGGCACCACGGTTGGGGAGGGAACGGACGGGGTTACCGGCGCTTTCTTAGCGCGGAGCTCGGTAAGGCAGAGGGGAATTGCTGACGCTCTGTCCAACGAGTTGATGCTCTGGACCGCACTGGCTCCGGCAAACTCCTCTTGGCTGTGGCCTCCACTACGCCCCTTCTCCGGCAGCGGTCCCCACTCAGCCCTCCGGTTCGCCTCTGAGCCCTCCTCCGCGTGCCTGCTCCACTCAGCAACTCGCCCTCCTCGGCCATCAACTTCGACCTGAGCTCCGAGCTCCTTCCTCTCCGTCGATCGGCCCCCGTCTGCCTTAAGACTTCAGCTTCGAGCTCCGTCTCCCGACTCTGCCCCACCGACACTGCCGCCGTCTGCCTCTTCGAGCTCCGTCCTATTCTCCGACCCCTCCAGACTGCCTTGAGCTGCGTTGTGCTCGTGCTTATATAGGCCGGGGGAGGAGTGCATATGTAAATTTGTGGATCACAGCGGGTTTGGAGGCGGGGCTACACCACCTGATGCTCAGCCATTGGATGGATGAAAAGTGGGCGTGAATGATTCCTGATCCGATTTCTTCTTTGAAAGGATCCCATTCACAACCCATGGCACGACGTTCGGTTGAAAGGCGAAGGTGGTGGGAGTTTGCTGTGGTTGTTTGGGAAGGGTGTTGGTGGTGGTGATTTGGTTGTTGGGGGATGATTGGTCCAAAATAACGACAGCAAAAGAAAAACGGCTATCTCAAAGGATCGCAGCCCTGTGAACACGGAAATTCCCTCTAAACAACGGTGGGGATTCTAACTACACATATACTTATCGTCATAACTGATCTAAGGTACTTTATGGTGGTCTGCGAATTTCCACAGCCGTAACCATATTGTTAAGGATTCAGCGACGGAGGGATTCTCAACACACTCCGGCCGTCTCCGGGGTTTACAATGCCGGCTGGCTCGGCACAGGTCTCGGGTTACACGTCTTCAAACGCGATACCAACGTAATCCTGGACCTTACCAGTTGGAGAAATAGAACCCCGGTTACAGACTGGATTTGTCAGATGCTGAGCATTTTCTGCCAGTCTGTAACCATTTTGGTTTTGTATACCAATCGAACGGATCGTTCCTCGACGCGACACGAATTAATCCATAGCGGCAACTACATACGAACCAACCAGATTTATTGGGGAACATCGGGGAGCACAACACAAGCAAAATATTCACGACAATGTTTTTGTTAACAATCTTTAAACTGTTCTTAACGAGGGAACTACGGACTACAGGTTTTGAGGGGGTCCCTACCGAGATATGCCTTAAACAACATGCAGACAAGACAGACAGACAGCATGCATGCAAGACAGAGTACTTGGTGATGTCTCATGGACGAGAGGAAAGTGTCAAAAACACGAAATGTCGCTCGTAACAAGCCGATGTCCACAGATTCGAGCCCCCAGCTCGAACACGCCGCGTGGCAAAATGGCGCACGCCCTTTTGTCACAGACCTCACGCACGCACTCTCGCACGTTCAGACCCTGCGAAGTCGACTGTACCAGAGGGAAAGGTCCACGGTGGTATGCTCCAGCTGGCTTTTCACAAGGTCCAGCATACAAATCCAGGCCTGGCCTGTTCACCAGACAAGACCAAATCGAGGTGTTTGGGCTCCGGCAGGCAGATCGACAAACGTGTCGAGGACCTTCTCATGAAAGTCGATCGCCCACTCCACGTGCAGGCAGCCTCTAGTTGTTTCTCCTGCCTCCTTCACGAAGCAGATCGCAGACAGACACAGCCATCCCCTACACAGCAGATCACGACTCCCACCAGTCGTTTCTCAGTTCCACCTTTTCTTTCTCGGCCGATGGCAGACTCGACCCTCAGGTCCAGTTTTCTCTCCCGGCCGATTCACCACTGCCTTTCCTTTTCTCGCTCGCCTCGAAGCCCCTGCTCATCCAGCAGATCGCGACAAGACACTCGTCGTTTCTCTGTTGCCTTCCCTGCCATTCTTTCGGCTCGTTCCTCACGAAAAACAGACAGCTGTCCCGTGTACAGCCGATCGGTGTCACCTCGGCGCTCACAGTTTCACCACAGTTTCTTTTTCGTTCGCTCGCTCCTCCCCTTTACGAAGCCGACAAAACTCCTCCCCTGAGTTTTACTTCCTCTTTTTGGCCACTCCCTCTCAGCCGACTGGGCGGGGCCTCGTCCGGAGAGGGGAAGGAAGGAAGGAAGAAGCCCGTGGCACACCACCACTGTACGAACAATAAACATGCATCCTACACCTCCCGACACACATGCAACATCCATTTACCGAACAGCCTAACTAAACATACATTTAATGGGGGATCCAAGCTAATCCTATATTTAGTAGCCTACCAAGGGCCATTTCCATAACAATATATTCCCCATGACAAGATCAAAATTGTGATGTTTCACATCAATAGATGAAGCGGTTCAAGATAAATAATTTTTTTTTAACATTTCTGTTCAATCCAATGTGGCAGCCAGACCATGTGATCTCTTAGTTATTCGTGAACACCATGGTATCCCCAAGGCTTGGGGAACACGTGGGTGAAGTTTCCCCTCGATCTGTCAAGCCATTCTGGAGAAGATTTTTGAAGGTTTTAATGTTAAAAACAATATGGCTGCCAAACCACATAACTGATGTCATCAATTTCCCCCCCCCCCCCGCCCCCATACAATTTATCCCTAGATGACCCTCAAAAACTTTCATACTGATCGGATAAAGAGTTTGACGTATGCAATTAAGATGTCATAATGAAGCCACCTATGACATCATCAAGAAAAGATAACTTGTTTCCCATGCGGAGTATTCACATGTGCCAAGTTTCGATTTTTTCCATGAAGTGGTTTCGGAGATAGAGGTGCAAGGTTTTTCCTTTTTCCCAAAATGGCTATCAAGCCACAAGACCTACGATGTCATAATTATCATGAAAACATTCTACATGAGTAGTTTCACCAAAAGTGAAAATTGTGTGTCAATCAGGTAAGCAGTTGCAGAGAAAACAGAGGAACTTAGCATGGACGGACATACAGACGGACGGACAACCCCAAAACAATGCCGTCGGCGACTTCGTCAGCGGAAGCATAAAAAGGCACAAAGTTTCCTTCATCAAAGCAAGAGAGAGGGATGCAATCATGACTGTTTTATTGTCCCGTGTTTGTGCATATACTGATGAGAGATTACCAACATAGTGCACACAGATGGATGGTATTTTGGTGAGCATCAAGGATTTGCTTCAGGGATGGATGTGTTGAAAAGGGTGGGCGGGCAGGGGGGGGGGAGGTGAAGAGATAACAAAGAGATTTTTTAAAATTAATTTTATTGGAATTTTTTGGATCAATGAGGTGAGAAAGGAGGAAGCCAACTAAGTGTAGGAAGGGAAGACAAAAAAGAAAAAGTAATATGTAGATTCCGAAGTGTTTTAAGAAAAAGAAAAATTTGCTCATTGAAGCATTTGGTACTCGAGTTCCAAATATGAAAAAACAACATGTTCTCTGAACATCCCGGAATCATTTGTTCCTTGAAAGAAGGAAATCCTACAAGCAGCCATTTGATCAGTCACGTGTCCAGGCTGGTTAAGAGGTCTAGCAACTGGTTTGTAAAGATCACTGTTGTTCATCCTCACATAATTGAAGTGTTCACGATACCAGTCACATAAGTGGTCAACCAGGCTCACTTGTTGCAGAGTGAATGAAATATGGTAAATGGTCTGTGATGTTTATGGGGTCATGGGATTGAACTTGTGGGATTGGTGAAAACACAGCCATTAGTACATTTACAGGGAAGGAAGGAACCACACAACAGCAAAAATGGTACGAACAGGCAAGAAAGGAAAACGACAGGATAAATGGGGATTATAATATTATGTACCAACGCCAACAGTTCAGAAGTGGGTTTTGAGAATTGTGATTATACTTGCAGTAATTGAAACCTGCTTTGATGGGTGGCATAATTGCAAGACAGGATTAGGAAGGAGGTTACAAATAATGGGTGTGCCAGGAAAGAAAAAAAAATAATTGGAGATCGCAATCTGGATTATAAATAGTGGTGTCTCAATAAAAAGGGATGATATTAGACTGGGCTAACTGAGATGGAAGATTCTGCATGACTAGTGCTTGAGGAAGGAAGAATAGCAAGTTACTCGGTGGTGCTGTTACAGTGCTGCTGGATTCAGGGACGAGTAAGATAGCAGGCTCCGAAAGGCAATGAGAAAGGCATGTCAAAAGGGAAGAGCAATAATTATGGGGGATTTTAATTTGCCAGGTAAAGATTGGGTTCATGTACAGGGGAAGTAGAGGGCAGAGGGAGAATATCTAGATTTCATGTTAGACAAGTTATACGTGGCAGGGGAAGATAAATGAACACAGTTTGGGGGGGGGGGGGGAGACAAAGCACCGGGGAAAATGATATGCATCCGTTAGTGCTAAGAGAGATAGGAGAGCAGATAAATGAGATTAACTAATACCTTCAATAGCTCACAAGAGTTGGGATGGATGCCAAAGAGTGGCAATGCAACAATTATTTAAGAATGGCTCGAGTCAAGCATTTGGAGAACTATGGACCTGTTCGGGCCTCGAGGATTCCACGGTGTAAAATCATATCTTGAAATTGAGGAATTGCTGTCCGAAAACAGCATCGTCATCATCATCAATATCACTTGTGAGCTCAAACAGTTGTAGTAAATTAATTAAACAACTTAACACTTTTAAAATGTCCAAGTAGACTGCGATAAATTACTTTACACCTTTCCAGAGGATGTCTTAATGAAGTGTCAAATTAAATTTTAAAATTATTTTCCAGACTAGTGATAAACTGGTCTGAAATTTGGGACTATCCTCCAAAATACAGAGTCAATGCAGCTTAATATAACAATCAACAACATTGACTGGAAAATTTGCCGTATATGAGTTAACATTCAAAAATAAAATTGCTCAAACTAAATTCAATGAAAATGTTTAACAATGCGGAATGATTCCAAAACACCAGTGAAGGTGACCGATTTATGAGATTGATTGTTGCATCATAGTTGAAGTGGATCGTCAGCCTACCAGCATCCACTCTTCGACTTTCCAGTGTCTCTTTAGCAGCATCTGGCGAATCTGGCATTCTCGTGTCTACAAAACAAGAAGTACACACAGCATCGAGGAAATAATTACTCAGTTCCGCATGTCCAAGCTGGTGTTTCAAATTTAGGATTGCATCATTAAATAAGGACACTAGACGTCATTGTATGAAGCTAAGGCTGATTGTGATCATCGGCAAGCAAGAAAGGTGCAATAATCACCAAATATTGGATGCAACATTTGTGACGAACTGCCCTCCAAAGATGCACAGTGCAGCACTCAATTATTTGGAGAAAAATTAAAACATCTGCCCTATTTCTGTGAATAAACAATATCCCCATGATATATCATACTATTTATATCACATAAAGCAATGTCTGTATGTGTGTTCCTTACAGAATGCAAAACAGCTTGGCCGACCTTCACAAAATTTTGCATAACCAGGGTGAGGTCAAGAGCGTTAAGTAATCCTGCCCACCAACCCCACCCCACGAGCGCGGGGAGACAACTTGCGATTTGATTTTCACCTGCACATGTGGAACAATGCAACTGGTTTAACCACTGACCCCTGCTGGAGGGAGGGGGTATTTCAGGTGGGAAATGATGCCAGTTCTTAAAATTAATCTCTTGATCCCTGAGGGAGTGGGTATGACCATTTCTGGAAAAGTGGTAATGTGTACATCCTACAAGATAATGCAAAAATAGCACGTTCGCTTTTGAACTGCACAGTCTGGGTTCCATTCTCACACCGATTTACAAACTGTCGGACTGGTGCAGGGAGTTGCCTTGTAAAGTGCATTGTCCCTCGGATGGACGTTATTCTGGGAGCACAGTCTGCTTAACAAAGACCATCAGATCTGATAGCGACACCACAATACCTTTCACGACAAGCAGGCAAGTTATTGCCAGCACTTGTTAAATTCCAAATTCCTGCACAGATTAGTTACAGTCAAGCATTGGGCCAGGCCAGACGGTTCATTAAAGACTCACCAAAACCTAACCCTTAAGCAACCCCGCAAGATGTGATTCACTCTGGGTGTGAAAGTGGTAGTCGAAGCAGGTTCCATGCATTGGATTATGCTCAATATTTCTGAATGTGTTTATATTGTCAAATGAACTTAGAAACTTGGATGGACACACACACACACACACACACACACACACACACACACACACACACACACACACACACACACACACACACACACACACACACACACACACACACACACACACACACACACACACACACACACACACACACACACACACACACACACACACACCAATGTTGCTTATAGATGAGACGAGTTGGCAGAGAATAGGAACTTGTTGATCTTAATGTATTTTTCCAGATGTCAAACAGAGAATGGACCTGGAGAAGCCCCACCAGAAAGAAAAAAAAAAACATGACATGTGCACTGTACGCGCAATGAAGTAAAGGACAACTCAATCGCTCTATCAGGACTCAAATTAAATACAGGAATGACCACAGACTAGTCCAGCACTCCCAAAACGGACAAGTCTGTGGTCAATGAACAATACTCACTTCATAAAGCAAAAGCAGTGCAGACAAAGTCCAAATCAATCTATCAATCACAATAATCTTTGAAAGCAAATAACATCGTTTCAACAAGAACTCAAAAAGAGATTCAATGCACAATCAACCAGAGTTGGTGTCAAAGCCACCCAATGCTCGCCTGTTTATACATTTATCGTTTTTAAAAGACGAGTCTAATAATTAATATTTTTTTATAAAGCATTGCAGTGAAGTATAATTATAAAGCAATATATGTATTTGTATGTTGTAATCAGTAACAAGAGCGCAAGTAAGCACAATATACGCCCGAACAAGAAGGTATATACAGAATTGTGCTACCACATGGAAAACAGCATCCTGGTTGCCATGGCAACCACTTTAGATGACGAACATATGTCATGACACACCGTCTCCACAGTCTGTACCTATGTACCAAATATGAAACGTGAAAGTTGAAAACTTTGGGAGTAAGAGTGCGGACAGGAACGGACGGACAGACAGACAGACAGACGGATGGACGACCGGTATGACATAATATGCCCCGATATATATATATATATATATATATATATATATATATATATATATATATATATATATATATATATATATATATATATATATATATATATATATATATATATATATATATATATATATATATCGGGCGTATAAAAATAGTGTGGTAGATAAAAACATTAGAAAGGAAACTGGAGGGGGAGCACTCGGGAGAGTGCAAAACCTCCGCCACCAACACTGTTGGGTCACTCAAGTGAACCTTATATCATAGTCATTAAATATGTCAACAGTGCTGACAGAGTTATAGTTCTTTTGTCCAACATTTTTTTTGGGGGGTGGGGGGTTAGAAATCACTTAAAACATGAAGAAATGCAAAAAAAAGAAATCGAAATTTTGTTGAAAAAAAAAAGTTGCAAAAATTTTTTTTTCTCTACCAATTTTTTTTTGGGGGCGGGGGGGTTGGAAATCACTTTAAACATGTAGAAACGCTGAAAAAAAATTTTTTTCTCTAAATTTTTGGGGGGGTTGGAAATCACTTAAAGCATGTAGAAATGCAAAAAAAAAATTTTTTCTCTAAATTCTTTTTGGGGGGGGGGACCAAGTCCAAAATCTAATGGCATGATCCTTGGACCATACCTACCCCCCCGCCCCCCACCAAGTTTCGTCGAAATCCGTCGAGGAGTTTTTCCATAATACAAAAAATTTAACATTTTCACGCTGATGCTCACGCCGGGGGTATCGCTATAGCTCTCTGTTCTTCGAACAGGCGAGCTAAAAACAATAAACAGATTAAATGTACCCAACTGTTTGCAACATTAACGATGCAGAAAACCACATTGCTGTACAACAGGGGACTAACCATGACCAGAAAACTCACGGGAAAGACCTGATGAAGAGAAGGAAGAAAAATCAAAAGATCTTACAAATGAAAATCAAAAATGTAACTTAACGATCTGGAAGAAGACAATGCAGAAGCACATCACTCAGGGTATCAAATCATTGAACTTCAACCAAACCAATTACATGAGAAAAACGATTAAAAACAACCAAACCTTGAATAAAGTTAAACCAAAAAAAAATGAAATCACATTCTGGCAATCAAATGGGAAGATGGAACCAAAATCAGAAATGAGGAAGTGATTGTGAAGAGTGGAAGAATTTTACAAGAAATCATATCGATTTGACAAAAGGATCAAATTCAGATCAAACACTGTTTGCAGGGTATAAACAGGCCCCTCCCCCCAACAGAGAACAGATAATATGTTATAATCCTTCTTTCTTCAGAACAAAACTGGCTTTAAATAATTTTCAAGAAATTCAGTTCTGTATTTTAAAATACTCGTTTCCACTTCATTATTTATTTTAGACCGATGTTCACAATATGCTTCTTCTCAATCTTCTTATTCACAACATTCCTTTTTTAGTTTTTCTTTGGTGGTTGTCGCTTTTCACCAGACGTAAGTATCTCCAATGCAGACCTCATTGGTCTGATATCTTGTGTCTTGGTGACCACATCGGCACTTTAAGTGAAAAAAAACCCCAAATGTCTGCACGGCAGTGATGACGTCTGTCAAAGTCAGGAATGTCTATCCAGGGTCCATTTTCCGACGTTCCGGTTGTGCAATGTTTTTAAAATGTTGATAAAACTTTCTGACCCCTCAGCTGAAATAAACAGTCGCTGATGTTCACTGTTGAGACCACAATGGTCAACAATGCCACAAAGCAATGCCATGCACAGCGGACATAAAATGGCCACCCAGAAGTCGACCCTCACAAAAAAAAAAAAAATTGGGGTCGACAGGAATTATTGGGGGAGGTCGGGTTACCGGAAACTCAACATTTTTTTGTTTATATGTTTTACATTCGCTCAGATGACGTGAAACATGCTATCAAACACAAGAAGGATGAAGAAACACCAGGATCGAATGAGGTTGTAAACTCAGGAGACTAACTGGTTCAGTTTTTGGGACACGCTGCACATGCTTTTTTGACCTTGGTCCACAAAAAGACCACTCTTGATACGTTTGCAGAAAAAGAAAAAAAACACCCAGTTCGGATGATTGGAAGCATGACATATAATACTTCTGCACAAAAACAGGAGATAAAGACAATCTCAGAAATTGCAGACCAATTAGCTTGCTGCCTGAAACCTACAAAATATTTACCGAAGTACTGGCAAACAGGATACATGGAAAACTAGACTTTGCCCAGCCAAAAGAATAAACAGAGTTTAGTCGGGGATTCAAAAACCATGAACCATATGACAAAGTAGGAAGACAAGCAATGGAAATCTGAAATTAATAAGAGATGCCACGATGCACAGGGTTCAATGACACGAGAAGGTATTCGACTTTGTGAACACCCAATTTGTTTTGAATGCAGAAAGGAACCAAAGCTTGAAGAAAACATACATCGACTTAACCAGTAACATTTAAGAAAAAGCCACATTGACAAAGGCTCTACAAAGACAGATAAATAAAAATAGAAAAAAAGAGAGACAGACAGACAGAGAGAGAACATCAGATGCTTCTAACTTGAGTTATGGTGTGCAAAATGATTTTCAAAGGGGAAATGACCTTTGAACTGTTGAACCCAAAAATTTAAGTTCATCTTTGTATTTCAGACCATACATGCACCAAGTTTGATTGAAATTCCTTCACCGATTCACAAGCTATGGAAGCAATAAAATGATTTTCAATTGAAGAGCACGTGCTCTGATCTTTTGAACCCAAAATTGAGTCAGTTCATCGTTGTATTATCGTCTATACTTCTGCCAAGGTTAGTTAAAATCCTTTCAGTAGTTAGCAAGGTATTATGGTAAAAATAAATAAATAATAATAATGGACGGACGCACAAACAGCTCGATGGACAAACCAAAAACATAAATAATGCTTCTGACCTTCAGCTTTGGAGGTATTAAAAAAAACAAACAAACAAACAAAAACTAGACCGACACTCAAAAGAGCACATACCTCCACCAGGCTGAACGGTTTACATTTTGTATCCCATTGATCGGCTGGATATGTATCCGGACCTTAACCAAAACCTTAACCCAACTAATCCACCAAGTTTAGTCCAAATCCATCCACAACTTTTTAAAATATCATGCCACATATTATTTTTGGCCCCATCTCCCAATGGTGAAGAATCACTGAAATTTTTTTTTTTTAATTTCTATCTTTATCTTCACCAAAATCGAATTAATTCGTCCTCGACAGACACCCAAGCTTGTCCACCAAGTTTCATCCGAACATGTCACTAGCATTTTGAAATATTCTGCTCAGACAAACAAGCAAACAAACAGGGATGAAAACAACCTCCATTCACCTTCGGTGGTGGAGGTAATTATCGAGAAAGGTGTTCACCAGGAAGATACGATGTCACCAATACCCTGTATGCCTACATCAGAAGAAATTTTCAAGAAAATGAATTTGGGAAGAAAAAGGTTCAAAGATTGGTTGAGCATACCTAAATAAATTATGATTTACAGGTGACATCATTGTATTTGGACCAATTTCAGAGGAATTGGTCACAAATTCAAGAAGTGCATGAAGCAGAGTTAACATCAAAAGGGGTCTGAAAATAAATTGAAACTAGAACGGCACTTTTCGACGTCGCAAAGTCAACAGATATGCTTCCACCCACATCAATACATACTTGTACAAAGTTTTACTTAAATCGCTGAACAGAGATTCAAAAAATTAAATAACTTTGGCTGCCAGACGAAGCGTCCGATCAGGTTGAAATTTTTAACACCTCTACCCCATCAATACGAGATCATAATTTTTAAGTTTCACGTCGATTGATGAAGCGGTTCAAGAGAAAGAAGATTTAAAAGATGTTTGTTCAGTCCAATATAACTGCCAGATCATGTGACCTATCAATTATTCGTGAACATCCTGGTCTCCCCAAGGCTTGGGAAATATTATGTGTGTGAAATTTCCCCTCGATCTGTCCAGCCTTTTTGGAGAAGAAGGTTTTTAAAGGTTTATTCTTCAAAAAAAAAAATCATCGCTGCCAAACCATGTGACCTATCATGTCATAGATAGAGAACTTTCTGTTCCTCATGGATAGGCAAACATACCTGTAAAGTTTTCCATTGATCTGTTCAGTTGTTTGGGAGATGATTTTTGAAGGCTTTTATGTTTACAAAAATAAAATAAAATAAAATAAAATGGCAGCCAAACCACATGGCCAATGATGTCATCAATTTTTTCCCCCATCCAATTTTGCTCGAGATGACCTCAAAAATGTTCATACTGATCGGATAAAGCATTTGATGAGTGCAATGATGACATAATCAAAAAAACATCACTCTCGTTTCCCATGGGGAGTACTTTACATGTGCCAGGTTACACAATTTTTTCCATGGAGTGGTTTCAGAGATAGAGGTCCAAAGTTTTCCTTTTTTATTTCAACATGACTGACATCTCTTAATTGTTCACAATGCCCTTTGGATGTCATAATTATCATGAAAACATTTTACATGACCAGTTGCACCGATGGTGAAAATTTTGGATCAACTGAATCAGCAGTTGCAGAAAAAAACAGAAAATTAGCACGGAGGGACATACTTACGTACAGACAACCTGAAAACAATGCCGCTGGTGACTTCGTCAGTGGAGGCATAATAACCCATACAAAAGTTGTATTTAACAAAAGCCATATTCCTAAGGCAGTTGAAGTGAACGACATCAAATCATAAGAGTTAAACAAACAGTCATATGTATTTGGGTCAAATTGTATTGTGAAAGGAGAACAAGATGTCCAAAATAAAGAAGAATACAAATGCCCATTTTGTTTTTGGAAAACAAGGTACTATTTTCAAAATAAAAGTGCTCTTTGTTGGTACAAAATAACAACACCACTCTTGCTGAAAGGGTGAACACAAAAAACGTCAGATTGTACTTCTTTCTCATGATGGTTAGCATACCTGGATAAACGTGTATTATGTCCATTGTTCTCCCTATCCGATGACGCAAATAAACACGAGCCTTCACAAGGAAGACTAGATCTACATTAAATATGTATACAACTCTTGGTATGTTTAGATAGAAAAAAAACACACAGGATGTAACAACTTCCCAATGTGACTGTTGAGATCACAAGGCAAAAGCATGATAGAATTTAGATTATTAGAACAGTATTCCAATCACCGTTGAAAAAGGCATCAAGAACTTTGGTTAACTCACCTCCAAGTCAATACCAGTTATACGGTCGACTTCTACTTGATGTTCAATTTCATGTGTGACAAACAAGTGGATATCCAGAGGGTTTTACTCGATGTTGGACAGTGACAAAACTGCAACGGTAATACTACATATATATATATATATATATATATATATATATATATATATATATATATATATATATATATATATATATATATATATATATATATATATATATATATATATATATATCAGCTGAGTATAGTTACACATTGTGTAAGCATACAACCTGTGTTTCCCCAATGCCTTGGGTTGCTCACCTGCATTTGATTTTTCATTTGTTTTTATTTTAATTTACAGATGTTGCCCGATGATTCTGCGATTTTTGCCGGTGTATTGGCTTTGATGTTAATCAGCACACAAAATTTCAGCAATGTCACTCAGAAGGCACCGATCTTTAATATCAGTCAGTGAGTCAGTCAGTGGTTAGAAAGAGCTTTAAAATATATATATATATATATATATATATATATATATATATATATATATATATATATATATATATATATATATATATATATATATATATATAAATAATGTAAAAGTGTATTTAAATACATGTCCATTGCTTCTGCTGACATTCACAATTGTTGCCAAAATTATTATAGAAAACGATTGGCAATTTTGTTTGTACAAGTAAAAAATATTTTTACTCAGTGTAAAAATTATTACATCGATCATTTGTCAGATTTGAAAAGAAATTTGTCCGTGTTTTGAACACATCTCATCAAAAATCAAATACTCTTGCAAGTGTTGGAATACTGTTATTTCGATGTCAACGAAGGCAAGGTAGGCCAATAAATAGTAGATGAATGCACTCTGTAAAAATCAACGCAGCACTGAAACAATCAAGCAGCTGGGGCCTTTTTTGTAGCCTCCACTGCACGTTAATTAGCTTATAATTCAAAAACAGGATTCCTAATCTATCTATAATTCCAGTAATGTGTGTGTGTGTGTGTGTCTGCGACCGCCGTTTCTCGACGACCGCCGGTCCGATCGGATTGAAACTTGCCAGGAATATTGCCGGGGCCCCGCCGATGTGCCTTTTCGAGGTTTGATATCGATCGGACAAGTGGTTCCCAAGTTACGGCCATTTATCTGTCGGCCAATGACAAGACACGGTGCTATGACATCACGAATGACGTCACAATTAGTTTTTTTTTTTGCACGATCGACGGTCCGATCTGACTGAAACTTGCCAGGAATATTGCTGGGGCCCCGCGGATGTGCTTTTCAAGGTTTGATATTAATCGGTTAAGCGGTTCCCAAGTTACGGCCATTTATCTGTCAACCAATGACAAGACACGGTGCTATGACATCACAATTGTTTATTTATTTATTATTATTTCTTTTGCACGATTGAAACTTGCCAGGAATATTGCTGGGGACCCGCGGATGTGCCTTTTCGAGGTTTGAGAGAGAGAGAGAGAGGCTGCACATTCTGGCACTCACCTACGGGCCCGCCCCTACGGGCCCGTACTAGTTAATTACAATATGCCCATTCCTAAAAAGTATGGTTGGTGTGTGTGTGTGTGTGTGTGTGTGTGTGTGTGTGTGTGTGTGTGTGTGTGTGTGTGTGTGTGTGTGTGTGTGTGTGTGTGTGTGTGTGTGTGTGTGTGTGTGTGTGTGTGTGTGTGTTCATAAAGCATAACATAACATTCACTTTGCTCACTCCCCTTTCTCTTACTTTTTCTCCCCCCCCCCCCGGCATCTCTCGCCTCACCTCACTCCTCGTAACCCCTCCCCCGGGGTATAGCGCTGTGTGGTGAGGCATTGCTCTACCCCCATCCCACCCTCCCCGCACTTCCCCCCTCCCCGCACTTCCCCCCTCCCACAATCCCGTCCACACACCACCCCTCCTCTCTCTCTCCGAGTATTCCTGTCAGTGAAGCGACAGGTGGTATTTGCTGGTATAAAATAAAGGACAGTGAAATTATGCAATTCCACGAGAGGTGCTTCCAGAACCAGTCCAGGGATTGTTGTGATATAGTTGTTCTCTGTGCCTCTTGTCCGAAGTGACAATTTTGAGCCACACACAATATGAAGACAGACAAAAAGAATGATAATTTTAAAAAACGGAAAAGCTTAGTTAAATGAAGTGTCCAGGTCAGACTGAGAATTTCCAAGAGCCAGGCAAAATATTGCAGGACTTTTAGGGTGAAGTGCAGGATTGACCATTTTATTTATTTTGGTGCTTTTCCACTTCATGATCATTTTGATGTAATAATCCAAAATAAGGAAATTACTGAACGATTTGTAAAAGCTTCATTGTGTTGCACAAATTAAAGAAGATGCTCAGTACAAAGGAAGTTGAAAAGTAAACATGTTTATTGAGAGAGTGCAGATACAACAAAATAGTATTGGTTTTTCATTGCGCTTTGCTTTTACAATTGCATTTTGGTTCAATGATCGGCTCCAGTTTCAGCAGCAACCGAGCTCCGTCAACCTCTCTATCCATACATTGGGACCATACTCTGTGCAGAGCGTTGGTGCTGCTTGAGCAGTCTCCTTGGCTATTGGGTACAATCCTGGACGGGTCGCCACTCCGACACAGGATACCAGCATGCGAACACTCATTTTGCCGACCTCAGAAGGATGACAGGAAGAGTCAACCCCACCTGGTATTAATTCAACAGCTGAGCAGGATTTGAACTCAGGATCCTGGGATCCCAAGCCCACCACCCTAACCATGAAGCCAAATTATTACTATATCCGACTCCTTCAGTTCAAGATGTGCTGCATCCAACTCTTGCATATATGCCACAAAAGGATGCATCCTCACAGTCTTTCTTCCTGAAAATAAACAAATAAGTAAAGGTTAGATTTCAGAAAAAAATATTTTATAAAAAAAAAAAAAACAACAATTTTTTTTAATCTTACAAGGAACAATTTTACTTTCAAAATGTAGACTTTGTCTGTTAATTGTTCAAGAACGTTTACAATTTATGAAAGCAAGAAAAGAGGGTGCATTGGGAGAAATCCATGCAAGTTAGGCGAGTGTGGATATAAAAAGAGGAAGAAGGTTGGTGGACAAGTTGATGAAAAGGGGGAGGTGTCTGGGGTTTGGGGTGGGGTGAAAAGGGGAGGGGGGGGAGAGATCGTAAATCCTGCCAATTTCTGACAGCATGTGAAAGCATGTGATGATTTGATGGCTACTAATTGAAAAACTTACCCTGGACTGGAATGAAGGTGGAAGGTGTGGATGCACCGGTGATGAAGGTTCTGCCTCAAGCGAAGTGCTGTCATGCTCACATTCTATTTCAGTGGATTCTTCAAAGAAAAGTTGTACAAATATAAGGCACAATCAGTTCAAGTTAAAGATTACATGCATGAGCAAAAATAGGGAGACAAATGAATGCAAAGCAAGACCAGTGTTCGTAGATGAAAGACAAATTTAATGAAATGTGAATAGGAGGAAAGACAGGAAAAGATGTTTGCACTTGTAAAAGTATGGGACAAGAGCAATACACAGATCCAAGATGATGAAGTTAAACACAACAATGTTTAACAAGAGTAAATAAATGATTACACAAAGTATGCATGTGAAGATGTACATGAAAAGAGCATTGTACATGGAAAGAAGACAATCAAATCAAATGCAGTAATGTGAACATGGATAGGTTATAGCAAAAGACCTCTGCACGTGTACATGAACAGGACAAGAATGCAGATGAAAGACAAAAACGTTATTTTCTACAAATGAATTGGTACAAACAAATATCCAAAGTCATAGCCTTACCACTCGGCACATCACAGAAGCAGTCGCCAGAACCAGGTTCCCAGATTCAGACACATCGCGGATTGCTCAGGCAGCCAACTCCCGTTCCGTCGTAACGGGTCGCTCTCGCAAAACGGAATCAAACGTGATGAAAAACATTCTTTTTTGCGTTTAACCTGCTCAATTGATTGTTGCATTTGAGCTTTTACATTCTTCAAATTTTAAGCTTCTCTGAGCACTGAGCAGGTGATATCTTATTTATGCCTTGCAATATCAATTACTGCAGAAAATAGACAAAAAAAAAAACAAACTTTGGAAGACTGCAAGAAAGAAAGAAGACTGGAATGACGCTGCATGGACTCGTCCGACTAGCAAAGAGCAACAAGGGCCTGCACCTGAGACACATCCCAAAACTGTTACGACATATAATCCTTGTTTGCCATTTTGCTTTCTCTCCTTAGAATAATTTAGCACGACATCACAAAGTTGCAGCATCAAATCCCTCGGACACTTGTCAAAGAGATGATTACTGTCATAACAACATGATAAGATGAACTAATTGGAGCAGATGAAGAGGAGGAGATGTTAACAGGGCAGTTAGTCATTACAAATTCCAGTAGGGAGGATTTGTCATTGGCTGAATTCTGGGTCAGAAAGTTCAAAGACCGAGTCAAGCTTGTGAACTCACAGAAGTTCTTTGCTGCAGTGCCATAGCTGGTGAGAGAGGTACCAACACCCAGCCAATTGGTATGGTGACAACTGAAATGGGGAAGAGAGAGAGGCAGCGAGAGAGATCGAGAGAGAGAGAGAGGCAGCGAGAGAGATCGAGAGAGAGAGGCAGCGAGAGAGATCGAGAGAGAGAGGCAGCGAGAGAGATCGAGAGAGAGAGGCAGCGAGAGAGATCGAGAGAGAGAGGCAGCGAGAGAGATCGAGAGAGAGAGGCAGCGAGAGAGATCGAGAGAGAGAGGCAGCGAGAGAGATCGAGAGAGAGAGGCAGCGAGAGAGATCGAGAGAGAGAGGCAGCGAGAGAGATCGAGAGAGAGAGGCAGCGAGAGAGATCGAGAGAGAGAGGCAGCGAGAGAGATCGAGAGAGAGAGGCAGCGAGAGAGATGGAGAGAGAGAGGCAGCGAGAGAGATGGAGAGAGAGAGGCAGCGAGAGAGATGGAGAGAGAGAGGCAGCGAGAGAGATCGAGAGAGGCAGCGAGAGAGATCGAGAGAGAGAGAGAGAGAGGCAGCGAGAGAGATCGAGAGAGAGAGAGGCAGCGAGAGAGATGGAGAGAGAGAGGCAGCGAGAGAGATCGAGAGAGGCAGCGAGAGAGATCGAGAGAGAGAGGCAGCGAGAGAGATCGAGAGAGGCAGCGAGAGAGATCGAGAGAGAGAGGCAGCGAGAGAGATCGAGAGAGGCAGCGAGAGAGATCGAGAGAGAGAGAGAGAGAGGCAGCGAGAGAGATCGAGAGAGAGAGAGGCAGCGAGAGAGATCGAGAGAGAGAGAGAGGCAGCGAGAGAGATCGAAAGAGAGAGAGGCAGCGAGAGAGATCGAGAGAGAGAGAGAGAGAGAGAGAGGCAGCGAGAGAGATCGAAAGAGAGAGAGGCAGCGCGAGAGAGAGAGAGAGAGAGAGAGAGAGAGAGAGAGGCAGCGAGAGAGATCGAGAGAGAGAGGCAGCGAGAGAGATCGAGAGAGAGAGGCAGCGAGAGAGATCGAGAGAGAGAGGCAGCGAGAGAGATCGAGAGAGAGAGGCAGCGAGAGAGATCGAGAGAGAGAGAGAGAGGCAGGCAGAGAGATCGAGAGAGAGAGAGAGAGGCAGCGAGAGAGATCGAAAGAGAGAGAGGCAGCGCGAGAGAGAGATCGAGAGAGAGAGAGAGAGGCAGCGAGAGAGATCGAGAGAGAGAGAGAGAGGCAGCGAGAGAGATCGAGAGAGAGAGAGAGAGGCAGCGAGAGAGGCAGCGAGAGAGGCAGCGAGAGAGAGGCAGCGAGAGAGAGGCAGCGAGAGAGAGGCAGCGAGAGAGAGGCAGCGAGAGAGAGGCAGCGAGAGAGAGACAGCGAGAGAGAGACAGCGAGAGAGAGACAGCGAGAGAGAGGCAGCGAGAGAGAGGCAGCGAGAGAGAGGCAGCGAGAGAGAGGCAGCGAGAGAGAGGCAGCGAGAGAGAGAGGAAGAGAGAGAGAGAGAGAGAGAGAGAGAGAGAGAGAGAGAGAGAGAGAGAGAGAGAGAGAGAGAGAGAGAGAGACAGCGAGAGAGACAGCGAGAGAGGCAGCGAGAGAGGCAGCGAGAGAGGCAGCGAGAGAGGCAGCGAGAGAGGCAGCGAGAGAGGCAGCGAGAGAGGCAGCGAGAGAGGCAGCGAGAGAGTCAGCGAGAGAGTCAGCGAGAGAGTCAGCGAGAGAGTCAGCGAGAGAGGCAGCGAGAGAGGCAGCGAGAGAGGCAGCGAGAGAGGCAGCGAGAGAGGCAGCGAGAGAGGCAGCGAGAGAGGCAGCGAGAGAGGCAGCGAGAGAGGCAGCGAGAGAGGCAGCGAGAGAGGCAGCGAGAGAGGCAGCGAGAGAGGCAGCGAGAGAGGCAGCGAGAGAGGCAGCGAGAGAGGCAGCGAGAGAGGCAGCGAGAGAGGCAGCGAGAGAGGCAGCGAGAGAGGCAGCGAGAGAGGCAGCGAGAGAGGCAGCGAGAGAGGCAGCGAGAGAGGCAGCGAGAGAGGCAGCGAGAGAGGCAGCGAGAGAGGCAGCGAGAGAGGCAGCGAGAGCGAGAGAGGCAGCGAGAGCGAGAGAGGCAGCGAGAGCGAGAGAGGGAGCGAGAGCGAGAGAGGCAGCGAGAGCGAGAGAGGCAGCGAGAGAGAGAGAGGCAGCGAGAGAGAGAGAGGCAGCGAGAGAGAGAGAGGCAGCGAGAGAGAGATAGAGATAGAGATAGAGATAGAGATAGAGATAGAGATAGAGATAGAGATAGAGATAGAGATAGAGATAGAGATAGAGATAGAGAGAGATAGAGAGAGAGAGAGAGGCAGCGAGAGAGATACCGAGATAGAGAGACAGAAAGAGAGAGACAGAGACAGAGACATGTAAATTGAGTCATCACTTTTCAGACAGTTTAATACACAGAGGAGGAAGTGGAGGGAAGATTGCATACAAAGGTCCTCTTGGGGGATTGTAGGTGTAAGAGCAGGACAATAGGACATGGACCATGAAAAATGGAGTTCTTAATGCAAAGTGCAACTCTGCCAAGACAGGGTTCAGTCTTATCAAACCAGAGTGACAATAACTCGGGAGTGACGCAAAGGAGTCATGGCCAACCTGTGGGAGGAGTCCTTGACACCATTAATAGACATGAAGGAGAGTTGATGGTCATATGTTGGCAACCTCTGCAAACTGGACCTCTCATGGGCCACAATTTTGATTTATGGAGACAGATATCATGGGAGGGGTGAAATGAATGGTCGTTGAAGGAATGGAGGGAAGTAGTGCTGCAGGTACCAGTGGGGTGGAGGGGAAGAGAGGGGAAAGGGGTTGACGATCCCACGGAAAATAAGCCTTGTAAAGAAGAATTAAAAGAGATAGGGATGAAAGTTGAAAAATGCTGAAAAAGTGAAAAAAAATGGTAATTGCATTTGAGGTGCACAAGCTGAAGTTTTTGATGATAAAAGAAAAATAATTAATACTCCTGAAAGTGGGAACACAATGAGAACCACTGTATGGAACGAGTTGAAAACTTGTGGAGTGCATGGGAAGGTTTTAGAGTAAATTTTTAGCTTATTTGGAATTAACATTCCAGAACAGCGTACCATATGTTCATCCATCTAGTTTTTCGACTTCTCCGGCCAAACCGCTGGGCCAATCCGGCTAAAATTCTGCAGCAACATTCCTCTCCTGACTGGTAACAGGGATTCGAAACCTCGTTCTGGTCAGGTGACTTCAAGTAGGTCAAAATAGCTGACAGTAAATTTATTTTAAAATCTTCTCCAAACCCACCGGTCAGAATACTACCAAATTTAGGTTACAATGTTAGGACACGGTCCTGATGATAAATTGAGGAGGCCATGTTGATGACGTGACCAGAAGTGTGTAAAAATGGCGGTCAATCCTATTCCTTACAAAATCTTCTCCTGATCCACCAGCCAGAATGCTACGAAATTTGGGTTACAACATTAGGCCAGGGTCGGGATGTTAAATTGACAGTCATGCCCATCACGTGACCAGAAGTTTGTCAAAATGACTGACCTCGCCAATTTTTGGGAAAATCGCGTAAATTCTTTCAACAATCTTCTTCTCCAGACCCACCGGTCAGGATGCTACCAAATTTGGGTGACAACATAAGGACAGGGTCCTAATCTTAAATTGCGGAGGCCATGCTGACGACGTGATTGGAAAAAGTGTCAAAATGGCGGTCACATAAATTCCTTCAAAAACCTTCGTCTCCAGACCCACCAGTCAGAATGCGACCAAATTTGGGTTACAACATGAGGCGATGGGCCCAGATAAACTACAGGTCTCATGTTCCTATTTTTTTTTATGTCCCGGAGGTTCAGGCTGGGGGTGTGGTGGGGGGAAAGAGACCACAATTCTCTCAATATAAATGTGTTATATCGTACCGCCAAGAGGAAGCCGGTATTACAAATTGCAAGTCATTAAAGTGGGTGAATCGACTCATCAGGAACAACGGGTTATTTGTGAGCAAGCTTCATTAAATACATGTCTGATATACAGAATTTACATGTCTTAACAAGGCACATTAAAGTTAATCAATACCTTTTGGCATCATGTTAAACGTTTTAGCAATGTACATTTTAACTCGTTAATTTTGGCCGCATGTATTTCCATTTGTATCATCGATTTCTCTGGATTGGTGTATCAGACCAACATATAACATGGTGGTTCATTAAAGGTTTTGACATCTTGCTACATCTGCTTCTTTGGAATATCACTGTCGTTTTGTACGTAGCCTGTGGCTGCTGGTGCCGCTGATGCAATGCCTCCATTACCAGTACATTGGTACTCATTCGCCGACCTCAGAAGGATGTTAAGCCGAGTCAACTCACCTAGTGTTATTTCAACGGATAACTGAATTTGAACTCAAGACCTTAGGATCTCAACCTCGCCACCTTGACCGTTAAGCCAACACCAGGATTTAACATCACCGTTTACAAAGGGAATTCTGACTTACAAATGCAAATGTATCTCTTTGATCATGCAATTTTGTTTTTAACTTACCAATAATTATTGTGATTACCAGGTATAAAAAAAGCAACCATTTCATCACTTGCATTCTTTCTGAAGAACCATTAATTTTGATACATCATTGTCATCTTTAACGCAAATCATCATGGGTGTCCATCATACAATACTAATCGATAGTCCATGAATAAGGAAATGCTTCACCTTTCTTTTTTAACCAGTGTGAAGCAATGGCTTTTAGATTTATTTTGAAGCCAATCCGATCCACACATATGTAACAACAGGTTTGCAAAGAATAGTGGTCGATCAGATCCTATTGGAATGCTTACAATATGTTGAAATGCATTTTCTCCCGTAATAAAATATATCATTTTTACGACACTTTACCTTTAAAATTTTTTTTTAATAATAACAGTTCTTTGGGAAAGTTGCGGATTGTAACTTTGTTTGCATGTTCAATGTGCTGACTAATTCGGATAGACTGAAGTGTGTGTTTTTCCAATCTACATTCAATGCTTTGTGCAGGACCTGAATTAACTTTTCATGAAGAACTTCCACAGTTTTGAAAAATCGAATGCGGATAAGCATTTGCTTTAACCTCCAGTGTTAATGTAGTTTAGCTTGTCAATTGCAGGTTCAGTCAACCATTACCAAAATCGAATTCCAGAATAGAAGTTTTTCAGGAAAATGAGAAGCCATTTAGACCGACAGAAGACCCACATAAAAAAAAGAAAAAAAAAAAGCACATGTATAATTATTTATCTATTGCAGTGATATTAAGGTGAAGGTGGGTCTCTGTTGGAGGGAATATGAAGTCGTGACAAGGCACAGATACTCGAGGCTGTTGGAAGCAATAGCAAAGTTTCAAGCCTCTCTCTCGTTTTCAAAAATAAAAAATAAAAAAATAAATTTGTATCGTCTCTCAAACCAAAACCCCCACCCTGCCAACCCCACACCCTGTAGTGGATAATACCACCAGTGATCCATTCAGATTCAATTGTATCTTTTATCTTGAAATGTCAAATTTTGTAGTTGTAATATTTCTTTTGTATTTCAAATTATTCAGAAAAGCCCCTTTTACATGATCAGTTTTCCCCTGAAAGTTTAAACAACAATTTCCACAAAATTATTTGTGGAAGCTCTCCAGCATTTTCAATCATAGATGCGTGACAAAATAATTTTATACACTTCTTTTAAGCTTGCTCTTTGTGCAAGTCAAAGTACCAGGTCTGACGACCTTGGCGGCGGAGTTCCCAAAAAAGTACTTCTCTGCGAATTGGATCCATCTCATTAAGTAAAGTTCATTCCTCTTTTGTGCTACCAGGAAAGGGAATCAAAACTTTTTTCTATTTTTAAAAAAAAGAAATGTCGCAGGTGTGTTTTTAGTTTTATGTGCTGCCATAATCAGTATCAGGTGGGGTTACACCATACAATTATGAGACATTGTGCAGCAGAGAGGACACACAGCAATGACAATATGGAGTCCTGCCCTCCCGACGAATTAGACAGTGCGATGAAGGCTCTGCACAGTGCTAAGAATGCTGTGAACTGGTTGGTCATTGACATATTACAGGTATTTGTCGATTGAATACTACAATGTGAAATGTCTTTATCAGTCATCTTGTCTTGAATTAGAAATTTGAAACGGACAAACTTGCAATCTTTTCCATTCAAACTTTATTGGACTTCACATCAATTGAAAGCACCTTCAGAATCCAGGTGTGTATAAACAAGACAACAACAATACCGATACAGAATTTATCATAATAATGGTAAATATTTCACTTTCAGACACAGAACTTTACAAATTTTGAATGAAGCAAAATTCAACAATCCAACAAAAAGACATCATGCTTCGTACTCACACGAGTTAGCCTTTCTAAAGTTGGTGTCATTTTTTCACCCTAATGCAGACACTCCTCCATTTATGGAGTGGTATGCCAACCGAGTACTCGCTCTCAACGAGGCAGTGATACCTCTTGGTAAGGAACAGCATGCAGTGCAAACATGTCTGAGGCAGGGATTTTCACGTAGATTTCCCATTTAAATAGCATATATGGTGTCTCTAAATAACACACCCCAAATTTGCAAAGTTTGGTGCAAGATGGTGGCCCAAAGCTCAGTGGAGTAATGCCCTTCCACAAGAGTTGGCAACCCCACTTAAATCTGTCTCTCCAATAATTCCATTGAATCTTCAACTCTACATTATTGGCATCACCAGTGAAGAAGTGAGAAGCACAAGGATTGATGCTCTCACAGCACAAGAAGTTGGGTGGCCTCTCCGTTTTCCTGTTTCTTCAGTGGTTTTACTCCCTCTACCGTCTACTCTAAGCCCTCCGAATGTCCAGAGCTGCTCGAAGATGAATACTTTCTTCAAGATCACCACCCAATTGGAAGCTAAAATACAGGCTTCCTGCTCACACCATTCCCCCCTCCCCCCCCCCCAAGTTTGTGGAACTGCCTTTCAGATGCGGTTCAATTTTATGCTTACCTCCAGAAGTTCAAGTTTGCAATGCCGACCAACCATCTCATCGCCAAACCTCATCTGTAATCTTTTTCTATCCCCATCAAACCTACCAAACCCTCTTACTTGTTTCCTTCCCCCCTCTCCTCCATTCATGTTTGTTCATTCCCTTCATTGTTGCATCCAATATTCCCTTGCTCGGTGCCCCACTGTCAGTGTGTTGCGCTTTGCTCTCGATGACCTCACTCTTCCTTGAGCCAAGATTTATACAAAAGAAACTGCTGTAATTGCACTATAAATGGCATGGAACTTGGACTACTGATGTCACTGCATGAATCAGCCTCTCATGGAGACACAATAAGTTGTTCAAGATTGTTTTGTCCATCATAACTTTTCGCCCATTGATAATGTTTAAATGGAAACAAGTGCTGTCATTATCATACACAATTCATGAGGAACACTCCAATAATTGGTCACCACCCCTCTTCCCAACCCCGGAATAAAGTGAACACTTACTTCTGAAGCAGAACACAACGTCTGTCTGCAAGATTAGCAGAGGCTGAATGAAATAGTGACAACAGGAATTGAAGAACCACATCATTCAGAGTGAAAAAAAAGAAAAAAAAGTGGGGCTTTAGAGTCATTGATCGTGCCCCTTCTCACCCCATCCTTCAGAACTTTATATATAATAGTCACAAGGCAAGTTCAACATTGTCATTAAATTGATTAACATTGTAAGGACAATGACATTTTCGTCTGGATTATATTTTCATAAAATAGAATTTTCAAACCAAAGATTGTGGGAAGGGGGAACAGTATGGGTAAGGGGAAAAATAATGTAAAACTATCAAAAAAAATGACAACTACCAAAATGCATTATTCCCTACCAACAGCTCATGGTGCCCAAGTGATGATCTTCAGATGAAGATTGGATTCAAATAATTGGACTTTCATGGGTAAAGTGAACCAAAGAAATTCCAGCCTCCAACTCTTATGGATTTTAGGAGTTAGATATCAAAAAAATATGATGCCACCAATATTGAGTGAGCACTTGCAAACTGATTCCATATACATTTTTCTTCTTGGGGGGGGAGGGAGGGGGGAGGAGGGTAGGCCCACCTTGCTATTGAATGAGGAGATTAAATGAACTTTGAACCAATTTTTTAGAATGTGCGTTGAAAAATTATAGGCCTTTTTTCTTCTTCTTCTTCTTCTTCTTCTTCTTCTTTGTTGCAGGATCTCAGGCTAATAGTGCAGCTGCTGCGCACATACATGAACATATAGACGAATAAACGAGACAAACACCCACTGAGCTTGAGGGAAGTGTTGGCACTTCCTGGGGTACTCCGGGTGCCAGCATCGCCACAACAATGGCGCCGCCTTTCTCACCACACTCAGCGGGGCATTTCCAAAGAGTAGAAATTTCCTGTCCCCATGGATGTCAACCTGTGGGGATTGTCCGTGCTGTCGTGCTTTCAAAGCCGAACATCAAGCAAGGAAGCGGCACGTAGCATTTTTAAAGGCTTTGGTACGACTCAGCCGAGGACTGAACCGCCAATCTCCCAGACTCGGAGTGGATGTTCTAACAGTTACACCATCGAGTCTGGTCTTTACACCATCAGATTACTAGCATCTCAAGAAAGACATTTTGGATTTGCATTTGTGGATTTTATGGATCCCAGGGTTCACACAGTGCCAAGTGTCCAGAGAAATCCCATAATTAGATTCATAACATTTAGGAATAAGCATAACTCCAACAACAAAGAAGTAGGAGACAATATAATTCCTTATGAATGAATAGCCAAGATAATATGGATTTGGAACAAGAAAAACCTTTCATTGTCATGGATATTAGCAATGTGAGCACCTGTCCAGTATACAGAAATTCACACTTAAGAAACCGATGCATTTCACTGACATCTAACCAAGTTTTAGCTTGCTGGCTTTGTTCCTTCAATGTCTGATATTTTTATTACAGGTGTTGTTGAACAAAACAGACTTGTTGTCTTGTTTTTGTTGTTGAATAGTGCTGTACCTGAACTGAGTTCCAAAATTCAAACTCGATGGGTTCTACTTCCGAACTAAGCCGGGTTTGGTTATCAACTCGGATATTTTCCTGTCCATGAAATCAAGTAATGGCAGTACTTTGCAAGTGTGCGCGGTAGAAATGTGATTTGCCTTCTAATTTTGGGGTTAGGGTTCGGGTTAGTCCCGGAAGCAGCAGCAGAAAGAGCTGCAATTCTATAAGTGGGAGAATTGCGTGCCGAGCTGGCGGGTCACCCAGAAAGCTCAGATGGCAGATGGTATGGTTCACCAGAGTATCTGATTTTGATTCCCGTCTGGATGCGTAATTTTATACAAAATGAGAATATCTTGTTTGGATAAGTGTCCACCCCCATGAGTTAATACTTGGTGGAAGCACCTTTGACAACAGACTCACAGCTGTAATTGCTGAGATGTCTCTACCAACTTTGCAGACCTTGATTGGGAAATATTTGTCCATTCTTCTGAATAAAACTGTTCGAGCTCAATCAAGTTGTGTGGGGAGTGTTGATGAACAGCAATATTCAAGTCATGCCATAGATTATTTATCGATTGCATTTAGGTCGGGGCTCTGACTGGGCCACTCAAGGACATTTATCTTTTTGTTCCTTCGTCACTCCAGTGTAGCTTTGGCTGTGCGTTTCGGGTCGTTATCATGCTGAAAGGTGAACTTCCGTCCCCGTTTCAGCTTTCTTGCAGAGGGCAGCAGGTTTTCCTCAAGGATTTTTCTGCATTTTCTCTGTTCATTTTCGCTTATATCCTGACAAGTGCCCCAGTCCCTGCTGATGAAAAACATCCCCACAACATGATGCTGCCACCACCATGCTTCACATTAGGGATGGTGTTCTTTGGGTAATGTGCTGTGCTGGGTTTGCACCAAATGTAACGTTTTGCATTTAGGACAAAATGTTCCATCTTGGTTTCATCAGATCACAAAACTTTTTGCCACATGGCTTCAGAATCTCCAAAATGGTTTTTGCAAACCTTAAACGGGACTCAAGGTGGGCTGTTTTCAGTAATGGCTTCCTTCTTGCCACCCTACCGTACAGGCCAGACTTGTGGAGTGCTTGGGATATTTTTGTTACGTGCACACAGGCATGTAGCTCTTTCAAATTTTCCATTGGCCTCTTGGTGGCCTCTCTGATCAGTCTCCTCCTTGCTTGGTCATCCAGTTTGGAGGGACAGCCTGATATATGCAGGGTTGTTTGATGCCTTCCACTTCTTTATGATTGTCCAAGGGTTATCACAGGTGGAGGCCACTTAACTTGGTGCGTGATTTTGAAGGTGATTGATTACACCTGAGCTAATTATCTCCACCACCGAAGGTGAAGGGGGTTATATTTTCACCTCTTTGTCTGTTTGTCTGTGTACATGATATATCAAAAAGTTGTGGACAGGTTTGGTGTGTGACCACAACGAATTGATTTGATTTTGGTGAAGATCTGGATCTGGATCCGACCGAGAATTTTTTAAGTGATTCTTCACCTTTGAGAGATAGGGCTCAAAAACGATATATAGCATGACATTTCAAAAATGTATTGGGCCTGATATGTTCGCGTGGATCAGGCATGACGTGGTGGAGGTATGCACTCGAGAGAGGAACCTTCTCGTTTACAATTGCAATTATAAGAGGGGTGGACACTTATACAACCAAGATATTGTAGTTTTGTATTTTTAATTAATTTTATGAAATTTGTTGAATTTGTTTTTCACTTGGAAGTTGTGGGTTACGATGTGTAAATAAAAATGGAAAGTCTTATTTGATGCAATTTAATTGCAGGCTATAAGGCAACAAAAGGTGAAAATTTTGTAAGAAGGTGCAGACTTTCCATCGGCACTGTAGATGTGGCGTAAAATAAAAGTTGTAGATCCCCATCCTTGTGAGCAGCAACCTTCGGAGAAAGGAGTGATTCGATATACACGCGCAGAACTACTAGAATTAGGTAATCGTCGCTCTCAGCTCTGAATGTTTGTTTACCCCAGGATATGTTTACAAATATTCACAGTTTTGGTATTGCACGTAAAGGTGGATACCAGGCTGGCAGAAAAATCCAGCGTCGAATACAAGTTGTGGATCCACACCCTCATCAGCAACAACCTTGGAAACCTGTCAGAATAAGGGCTTTGAGGTGTGTTTATACTCATTCTGAATGATCGCCATTTGCATTACAGTCACGACGGCTTGTTCATGCTAGATCACTGTGCATCAAGTTTGATGACTTCGAGGCAACTCGAGTAACCCATTACAGTGATGTAAATCTAGTGGCAGAAACCGAAGCTTGGTTTACCTCTGACAAGCCATCCATGTTTTGACTCACCAGCATGTTACTCTCTATCGCTCCGACCATGATGGCCGAATCAGAGGAGGAGTTATACTTTATGCTCCAGATATCAACTCCCGACAAGTGTTTAATAATCTTGGCCTAACACATCTTGAAATTATTTAGGTCAAACTGACATCGTCGTCAACCGTGCGTCTGATGAGGAATGTCTATGCAGGCGTTGTCCATGTTTCGCCATGATCTCCCAAACATCAGGAGATAACAGATCACATCATTGAGATGGTTAATCTGATCAATTCAACGGAGGAGGCGGCAGTACTCGTCATGTGGGATTTTAATGATCTCCGCACCGATGTTGTTGATGAACATGCCCTGTTGACACAAATAGTTGCATCACCGACACGAGGTAATGCAGTACTTGATAAGATATTGACAAGCTTTCAAGAACTCCATGCTGAACCAGCAATATGTGCCCCAATTGCATCTTGTGATCACCGTGATGTTATAGCCCGACTGCATGACTCAATTCAACTTCTGAAATCCAGCAGGTCTAAACAAATAACTTTTCGTGGATCTATCCAAAATTTTGGACAATGGATTATGGAGTATAACTGGGCTGATTTGAACTTAACCGACAACCTTGATGAAATGGTAGAAATTTGGTACCCTTATGATGCAATGCAAACAATGCTTTCATGAGATAGTGATTAAACGAAAACCCAAGGACAAACAAACCATGGTTCAATGATAATATCTGCCATTTAAGTGTACAATGGGACTCTGCACATGATATCGGCAATGTAGATCGATACCATCAACTTAGGAACATAGTCCAGCGTGTTATCAAAAAAGGGCTTGTAACATGGTATTGTGTACACTGTGGTCATAAATGAGGAGAAAGCTTAGAAATTGAACCCAGTTTTAATAAGATAAACAATATTAATGTTATATAATGCCCAAGTGTCTGTGCTTTCAGAAAATGTATACTTTGCTATGGGTCCTATAGATATAGTTGCTTACAAAGCATGTTTTTTTATCCAAACACAGGCTATTTTTTTTCCATTTTTATAGCTCATTTTTTAGAAATGGGTTACATGTATGATTGTGTATGTTGTCCAAAATGGTTGAAAATGCATTTTTTGTTTGATATATATCATTATACATAAGAATAGAACAATTCCTCAAAACAGTACATTTCTTATTGCCTTCTGCATAGCTTGGCACCTTCAAATGTGTAAAACCTCTGATTTTGCAAAATTTCCCCCAGTCAGAGTGAAGCTTACAAAATCATATTCCAGAAATTTGAAATGCATCTGATAGAACATCTTAAATAGCAATTTACTTCTGCATAAAGTGATGATTTAAAATGGCAAGTTTCAACATTGATCATTACCACATACCAGTTTTTCGGTTCACTTCCATGATTGGGTCAAAAATGTTAGGAAGTACGTAACAAATTGCATTTACCAAGCTGCTACAAAATTACTGGTAGCTATAAGCTTGATTTTAAAACCATAGAATAAGTTTACCAAGATGGCCTTATGATATAAAAATCAATACCAACGGCCAGTTTGTGTTCAGTTTCCAAAACATCAAAGTGCATTAGGAAGTACGTAACGTTTTAAAGAAATCTGCACTTTTGATAATTGATAGATAATTTAGAACCAACTTTGACCCTGTCAGAGCAATAGAAAGAGGAAGAATTAAGCTCTGCCCAAATAGATCCTGAATCCCCATGATGTTGGCGAAAAAATGATATGCAAAACTTAATCATACAATGACTTTCATTTTTTGGTCCCCGTGTCCTAAATGTGTACATAATACCTTGCTACAAGCGAAAGATAAGTCAGGTTACTTCCAGAACAAAGATGTTTTACCTTAAAAGATCAGAGCCTGGAAAATGGCACAGACAGATTCGATTATTGATCAGAATGAATAAGAAGTCCTATAATTTTGCTTTTGCTAATCAATCTCATCAGCTGGCCAATGATCTTAACATGCATTTTTCCTGCGTCTGTACCATGTTACCTCCGTTGGACCCAGCAACTCTTATGGCGTATGCGCCTCCACTAACAATACAAGAGGTTTACTTTCGTCTTAGATGTCTCAACGCGTCCAAGGCACCTCATCACAGTGATGTACCTACTCGCCTTCTCAAAGAGTTTGCACTGGAACTCTCAGGCCCTGTTATAAAGATATTTAACAAATGCATGCAGAATTACTACTTCCTTGCGAAATGGAAGTGTGCCTCAGTATGTGTAATGCTTAAGACTCCTCGTGTTACTGAATGTGATCAGCTTCGCCCCATCAAAATTACATTTGTTTAAACTGGGGTGTTTGAAAGTTTGTAATTCCGGAGAACTTATGGGATGGCGCGTGGTCCGTCAGTCTGTCAGTCCGTCCACAAAGACTTGCCACTTCTTCTCTGAAACACACCTCCCATTTCGATGAAACTCCAACACAATGCTCAACACTGTATGTACCAAAGTTTGCTCAAGCCATTAATTAATAAACAAGCAGTCATAGACTGGTACTAATGAAATAGTCAACTTGACCGCTGACCTTGTCTAATAAAAGCTGTTTCGAGAGAAGGTAGTGACGCAAACCAGAAATTTCTACGATGATTCTGTACCAAACCATTAAAAATCGTAACGTCGACCGAAGCAAAAATCTCCATTTCTCCACGCAATTATTTTATATTATTTTATCAAAGTCATAAAACTGAAATATTCGGCCATCCACCAACAATCTTTACATAATCCGACGACTTAGCGAGTCAGGCATGCAACGATAACCTTTATTGGGATAAAAAAAGACTTTTAAACACCATCTTTATCGAAAACACCGTCAGCGCGCACAAGCAAAACCTTTACGTGATTCAATGACGCGTCTGCTCGAGCGCGCTGCATCACGTGACCCGGCGAGTGAAATATTTTTTATACAATATTAAAACGTCTCCAAAACATCCTATTTTTACCAGAATTTCGACAACCGAGTGTTAAGCGTCCTAAGCGATAGCAAAAACCGAAGACAAAATTAAAATTGAAGTTAAAATGAACTCGTAACGTCGACCGAAGCAAAAATACTCCATTTCTCCACATGAATTTACGGAATTATGTTTGACCTCACTGTGACCTTGACCTTTGACAGATTTTGACCAAAATCTAATCAGCGCTAGCCATCACCATCCTGAATCACGTGGTGCAATTTGACATTGGGAGCTTCTTCCGTTCGAGTTATCGTGCCTACAAACAAACACACAAGCACACACACAAACAGAGGACGGAAGTCATCAATATACTTACGAAATCTAAAGATTTCGTAAGTAATAAAATTACATACATACATATATATATATATATATATATATATACATATATATATATATATATATATATATATATATATATATATATATATATATATATATATATATATATATATATATATAATCATGTCCTAAGGGGATCTATTGGCATTGCCCCCAAAAATAGGTATTAGATTTCTTCTCAGAAATGACATGCAATTTTGATGAACCTCGCCAACCACCTTCATCACCCATGATGTTCCAAGTTTGTTCATGGCAATAAAAAAATAACAATCATAAATAAATAACATGGGGTCTGAGGGGTTCTCTGGAGGAAGTTTATGGAGTGGGGGGGGGGGGTTCCCCCCAAAAGAGGCATTTGCTTTCTTCTCAGAAACGACACACAACTCCAATGAAACTTGACTACAACCTTTATCACCAATGATGTACCAAAGTTTGTTCACAGCATTAAAAAATAAAAATAATAAAAAAACATACGTCTTTAATTTCTTCTCCGTTACATAGTTTGTGGGTCAAACATGCCTACCAGTGGTTTCCTGGTTATCTTATCCAGCCGCTACCAGGTGAGCGCCCAGAGGTATTTGCCCTATGTTTTTTATGCTTGCTTTTCTGATGTCAACCTTGTATCTATTTGGTTCGCGGGCACCAGCAGTGACCACTATTTTCGTTGTGTCTGTCTGTCTGTTTGTGACTCTCCAGAGCATAGCTCTGTGACGTTTGATGCGATTTTGATGAAACTTGGACACAAGCTAGATATCATGGTCTAGTTGTGTCTTTTTGTATGATGGGCGTCCCACACCCCTTGTGGGCGGACCCACGTCCACTTGAACTTTTTATTATATTTTTTTCTCGATTTTTTTCTCGCAATTTCATTTCCGAGAAGCTGTGCGTAATGTCCATAAGTACAACATATAAAAAAATCCGATTTGATTTGGTAAATTTTGACGGAAGAGATAGGTTTTTACAGTCGGGCTTCCTCAATAATGCCCGCGAACCATCGTCGCCTCCCGGCTTGTCAGTCTTCTGACTTTTTTTATCAAGGATGTTTGCATGAATAAACCAAAATTAATGAATCTATATCATATTTCCATGTGTAAATTGATTTTTATTTCACTGTATCGCTATGCAGGAAAAAGATGTTAAGATTTACAGGATTTTTAAAAAACACAGAAGAAAAGAAAAAGAAAAGAAAAACTGTTCCATCCGTTGCAAGTCTTGATTTTTAATACAATTCACCTTCCAGACACTATTCCAAAGCAAATTGCTTGACGTGTGAACAGTTTCAACAGGCCAGACAACCGAGGTCCCCACAATTCATGTTCATGCAGTCGACTTTACCCCCAAAACACCATGTGACTGACCCAAAGTCAAAATATAAAATGGAGTTCCCAGACACGTACATTTATAATTGAGGCATGAACATGGATTATTATCGAACAAGTATTTTCTTTTTTTCCTTTTTAAGAGACGACAACGACATTACCATGACAAACATGAAAGATTTAGCTTTAGCTTTCAATCATGCACAGATATTCACAACCGCATTACGTGAGCACCAGGAGGCGCACCAGTCAAGGACAACAACAACAACCATTTTCATTTATCTTAAAAGCATATATTCAGTAGGGTCGATGAGGTTTTCCTCGAATAGGTCAATAAGCAGAAATGAAGGCTTTTTTTTGTTTTGGCTTATTTATTTAGATCTCAATTTACAGCTCACACTTAAAGGAAGTTAAAAAAAATGGAATTTGAAGGAAATAAATTGTTTTGAATGATCATACAAATTTTCATATATATACATACATATTTATTATTTTAAAAAATTCCAGACATGCTTTTATACATCAAACCAAGTCGGCAAAGATCGCAATTGTGAACACCTTTTCTGACATTGCAGTGAATCATCGCCCAAAGCTGGGTAATGTTGCAACATAAAATGTTCTCGTCATCATTTTCATGTGTGTTTGCATGATAATACAATAACTATTCAAGTAAATATAATTATCATTATAATACTGACTCGGATAGTTGTTCCTCATTATGCACCGACTGCACCTTTAAGAAGATGCCCAGAACCAAGGTCAATAAGTACAAGAAGAAGTTTCTCCACCGAGCTTATATTGAGTTAATGGGCATCTTGTCAATACATCCTTCATTGTGCCATCCATGGCATTTTCACTGATGACCTGGCGACGGAACTTCGACCAAGTGATGACTGAGATAATGCTGCTGATAACCCCTCAACACTCAAGGAATGTGCACCTCACTTCAACCAATCAGAATCTCCCGATACAGTAACTGCTCCCATTGTAACTTGTACAGAATATAACTTCTGACATGGATCCTGTTAAATTGCATCCTGAATGTGCTGGTGGTGTTTGGCTTGCAGACAAAAGGCAGGGTTCACCTGAAATATATATATATATATATATATATATATATATATATATATATATATATATATATATATATATATATATATATATATATATATATATATATATATATATATAGATCAATGATCGAGCAGATGCTTGCACTCGGGCAAATTGATGAAAAATCAAATGAGCACAAGAAGACCTTCAATCCTGTGGATCAGAACTGTCTTTGGTTCCTCATGAAGACCAAAGATTTTCCAGCATGACGAAGCTTTACCAAGGCCCTCTCTACTGAAATTATCTGATTTTCTCCCAATTAGAAGGTATTCAGATTCCTTTGACTTTAATGATGGAATGCATCAAAGCTGTGCTAATATTTCCCTACCAGCAGATTCAGTCATGAGGAAGAGATAACCTCCCCAACACCAACGATCACAAGAAATCCCAATCACGAGGTCAACACAATTGCTGAATTTGTACATCTTTGGTCGAAAGTTTGTTTGAAGCGATTCCACAACCTGAATGTCGTGAGCAAGCTGCAATGGCCATTTCAGCACACCTCCTTGCCATCAATTTGGAAGTCTCCAGTTAGCTCATCTGAAGATGCACTTTAACAACTCTTTCGTGCTGCCCGTGTTCATGTAGGCGAGTGAGACGTGGACCAGGACCGCCACAATAAACAAATACATTCAGGCTTTTATATATAGGCTGTACGACGCATTTTAGGAATAAGATGGCAAGAGCAAATAAAAACGAAAAGGGCACTGGTATCCATCCCCAAGGCTTGGGGAACATGTGCATGAAGTTTCTCCTCGATCTGTCAAGCCGGTCTGGAGAAGGTTTTTAAAGGTTTATTCTTCAAAAAAATTAAAAAAAAAACAAAAAAAAAACCAGCTGCCAAACCATGAGCTCTATGACATCAGAGGTGGATATTTTTTGTTCGTCATGGTTAGGTGATCATATCTGCAAAGTTTCGCCTTGATCTGTTCATCCGTTTCAGAGATGAATTTTGAAGGTTTTTATGTTGAAAACAAAAATATGGCTGCCGAACCACATGACCGATGACAATTATTTTTTCCTCCCATATAATTTAGCCCTATAGATGACCTTCAAAATTTTTCATACTGATCGGATAAAGAGTTCGATAGATGCAATGATGACATCATAATGAAGCCACCACCTATGACATCAAAAAAAAAAACTATACATATATATAGAGAGAGAACACTTGTTTCCCATGGGGAGTACTTGTCATGTGCCAAGTTTCAATTTTTACCACGGCACAGTTTTGGAGATGGAGGTCAAAAGTTTTTTTCCTTTTTTCCAACATGGCTGCCATACGACGAGACATACGAAGTCATAATTATCATTTAAATATTATACATGAGTAGTCGCAACAATGGTCAAAATTTGTCAATCGGCTAAGTGGTTGCAGAGAAAACAGAGAAAATTGGCACGGACATAGATGCATACATAGACGTACATACGTACGGCCAACCCAAAAACAATGCCTCCGGTGACTGTCAGGAGAACCATAAAAATAAGGATACAAAACACAGCTGTGCACGATTAACCGGGTTAGAAAGCAGTGGAGACTATGTTGGTGTGAACGTACCCGCCAACAAAAAGACTCTCCACCCAGCAACCACGTGCTTTGGAAGTGCCTCAGGAAGACCAAGCATCAGATAGTAAGACTAACACAATATAGTTAGAGAGCCCAGTGACGTTTAATTAAAGTATTGAGCACGAAAGGTTTCAACGTGTGATTTGATGGCCCATGGCATAAAAAAACTAAATAAACCGTTTGAGTTCGGCCACCATGGCCTTCGGTCCCTGAAAAAGGCCCCTTTTGTACTTTTAATCAAACTATCGAGCACGAGAAAAACGAAAATTGAAATCATCGATTTATTGAACTGAAATCATGAAATGACAACTCAAGAATGAAAATACGCAGGCTTGGCTGAACAAGAAGGCCCCAAAAAGGGCCCCCAGTTTGTTTTTATAAAACTTTTAAACACAAACTCCAAAGTGGTCTTAGAATACTCCTATAATGTCCAAATCATCAAAAACACCGCTCAAGAAAAAAAATTACCTTGGCCCGTCGATACAAGAAGGGCCCAAATTAGAGGAGGTGCTGAAAAGGCCCAAATCGGACACTTGAAAAGAACAAGCGTATGCTGTCATTAAGCAGTGTCATCGCTATCATCAATGTCATCCAAGTCATCCTCATCTTCGAACAAAGCACTTTCATCTATCTGTTCATTTTCATCATCACCATCACTATTTTCATCGTCTTCCTTCTGCTTTTCTGGAATAACATCGTCTGGAAGTTGGTCGCCTTCAAACCACACAAAACGATAAGTGCCGTCAAACAACTCCCAACCCTTACTCGGTATTTTGGTCACACTGTTAAGGTGAGCATCATGCCAGTATTCCACCACGAACGCAGTTCTTTCAATTTTCTGTCTCACCTCTGCCTCGCAAGGTGGTAAGCTACTCGCGTTAACACCTTTCATTTTTGCGAATGGTTTGGCAGGGTCCTTCGGAGCGTACGCCATTTCAAATACATGGTGTCTGTATTTGTTCAGCGCCATGGGCTTTTTGGCACCGTCCAACAAACATGTGAAGTCTTCAATGGCTTGCACCATGGTCTCATTGGGCGCTTCTCCACCAAGTTCTGCGAAGACTTTCTGGTACCGTTGATCTTTCTCCAGAATAGTGAGCGGGCGCTTTTTCCCCTTTCGTGAGAAGGCTGAAGTGTAATCGCACCCCGTGAATGAATGGAACGCAGGGAGCACAGCGCATAACAAGGGTCCACATCCTCTGCAATCTGGGATACATTCACATATCTTCTGTCACCTCGGCCTGACGTGCCAACTTCATCCATACACTGAGGGTCGTTTCGTGAACGTGATGGAGGAGTACGACGAGGATATCAGTGTCCAATGCCCTGATCACCACGTTATCGGGCAGTCGCGACTCGATGTGCATAAAGAGCTGGCAGATTCTCGAGTCTCCTTCCGGATGATTGCTGCATAGTTCTCCAACTATAGACATGGATCTGTCGGCCCTCAACAGCGAAGCGTGCGCAGACATCGTCAACTCCAATATCAACTTCCTTGTCACGGAGCGCATGGGCATGACGTTGGTCTCCCCAATCTTCCAGAAGGAATCGCGGTAGCTGGCTTTTGAAAGAGCCTTATTCGAATCCTTAGGGCGGATTTGATCTGGGCCAGTGATCGTGTAGCGTACATCTTCATCGCCGCTTCTTTCCCGTTCACAGTCTTTAATCCAAGACGATATCAACCCTCGTGGATGGATACGCACCAACAGCGAGAAGAATTGATTGCGATAACCCTCCATAAGTTGGTGGGAGCGATGGTGGGAGGAGTCGGAGCTGGTAGTTACTGTCAATAACGTGCACATCAAGAGCTGGTGGACTTCCATGCTGTGATAGTTTTTGTTCAAGTACAGAGAAAATGGCACTCTTTTCTGTGCGCATTATTGTTCCGTCCGTTTTGCACATTGTGAGAGGTACTGGCGTCAGAGGGTGAGAAAGCAGGTACTCTAGATCGACTTTCTTTTGTGACGCGACAATGGCTATTCTGCCAAACATGTCTCTGGTACACCGAAACTGTCTGACGATGGGATTTTGCGCCCTTGGGTTCTTCGCTCCCCGATTTGAAAATGTCTTGAGTTGGTTTCTCTTGATTGGCTTCTCAAATCTGTCAGCATCTTCAGCGCATTCTTGAATGAATGAAATGTGTCGCTTGCGACATTCATTAGCGATATTTAGAAGTGACTCGGTGATTTCAGAGGACGCGCTTTTTCCCGTACTGACGTTGATCAGATCAAGAGTATCGAGTTCGAATGGGTCTGCCGATGTCTGGATACTCTTCATCAGTTTCTGTAGATCGGTATTATCTTGCCGTATGTGGCTTGCAGACAGTTCAGCCTGTGCATCGTATGTTCGTAGCATCCCAACCATATCGAATAAAACGCCGATGAGTGCGGCTCGAGTCCCTTTCGTGACGCTCCACTGGAGGCGCCCGCTGTAACTGTTGGTTGATGCCGTAAATCCCGTCTGCCTTGAAGAAGCATCACAATTGACCGTCTGCTCGAGGGTCAGGTCTATGGGCAGTTGGCTGAACTGGTTCTCTGTTCTGCGACACGAAAACGGCCCTTGCCGCAGCATCTCCATCAGTCCAGGGTGTGTAAACTCGATATTCAGTAAATCAAGCTGATATTTCGTCATCCATCTTGAGTAATAGTGGCGGTTTGTGGCAAAGAAGACATCAGTCACCTGTGTAATCACCCAGATGAACAGGTCAACGTCATTCGTGCGGACAGCTCTGTCCATGATTAGAAACAAACCCACGTCGCCAACGTACTGCAACCAAAACTGCGCGGTTTTGCCGAACTCGCCATCGAGTGTGCTCTGCACCAACTTCCCGTACTCATCTAGTACTGCATTAATGACCCGAGATTCAGCCATGGTGTCCATTGACTGGGCATTGGTCATATCCACGGAATGAATCAGAGTAACCAATTCGTCGAAGTTCTCGTATGTGGTCAGAAATTCTCTGAAGTGAAGAACGTGCAACGCTTAGGCAAACATTGGGTGCAGATGTTTGCAGCGGTTGTAGTTGGTGGATTCGATGAAGCCACGTCCCGAGCCAGATGCAAGGACGTCTGCATCAACCAGGAGCTATGGTTCTCTGGATTCACTGATTAGCTTTCTTATTGCTCTGAATAGACATATTCAGATATGGAAAACACCGAACAGGATGAATACATCATCAAATGTTGGACTTTCAGTGGATTGGATTTTCAAAGTATTCTTTGCCACATCCAAGTCGTAAGTCAGGACTCCGTACCTCTGTTCGAGCTCGGCAGCGCATGCCTGTGTCACTTTGAGGGTCTGGACAACGACATCTTTGCTCAAAAGGCAGCTCCGGAATGTTTTGTCAACATAGAAACGACCCACGAAGCTGGCCCACATTGGAATATTTTCCATCTCGAGAGCATGTGCAGCCATCCAGATAAAGTCCAACTTTCTAGCGTTTTAAGACTTATCAGTTCGACTAAATACACCCATGTTTTCGTACGTGAAGCGGTCCATGCGGGGTTTCTTCCGGTATGGCTCCAGTGCCGCACTTAGGACATTTACTTTTCGTCTTGGCCGCCGTTTGTGGGACGACACAGTGGGCATCGATTCCTCCGGAAACACTTCAAGGGTTACTCTTATCCAGGCGGGAATGGTTTGATAAAAGATACCCATGGTATCGTGCAATGTGTTTGCTCCAGAAAGGATATGTATGACCTCGTCGTAATTGTCAAACACCAGACCCGCCAGTTCATCCACCTCAGCTCCATCCGGGCAATTGAGCTTCCTGTCGAGAATGGAATACGCTAATTCGGTCTCCAGCTCCTCGGTTGCCGTGTAGTTGACACAGTATCCGAGCCGATTCAAGATGGTCAATACACGGCAACTTCCGGTGCGTGACTTCAGCGCCATGGCGATCAGAATATGCTTGACAGGTTTCATGGTGGCCCCTGATACAATGAAGAGCACATCTTGACTGGCGACATTAGCTCGGCGTTTAACAGATTCTGAATGCTTTTTGACATTGGGACCACCAAATAGGACCCTGTAAAATGTCTCGACCAATTCAGGTGGATTACCTTCACCCTTTTTCAGCGAGTCAATTGTGAGCGGATTGGTGAGAGGCTCTTTCTTCACTGACTTCAGCGCCTTCCGCATCACTAAAGTGGCTTTTGTTACCTGCTGTTCGGGTGATGACTTGAAATCGTAAACTGTTTCCACTGACGAATAATCAATGACCGCGCTATGGACTATCACACCATATTTTTTTGCTGGCTGATGAATTCATTATCAGTTGGCCTGCAAATCTCTTCTTCAGTACTTCGCCAAAGTACTGATTCACGGTGATGTGATTTTGCAACTCAGATTCTTCACACAGATCCAGATATCGATCGAAAATAGATTTCAGATGTTCCGGTCGTTTCCTTTTGATTACGTGTTCTTCGACGTATGCATATATTAATTCCAAGACATCCTTCGAGACTTGCTTTTCAGGAGGTATATCCTCCTTCATTGCGCTCACTCTGTCTGCGGCTTTAACTTTCTCGGATCGGCATGAATGATGTACTTTGGCTTCTTTCGCAATCAGATCGACCCCTGATATCTTCACCAAGACATTTTGCAGCTTGAGAATTGTTGATATATCTCGTATCTTCTTCTCGGCCTGTTTTGTCTCAATCCTACCCGGTTTCTCTTTACTACCATTTGGTCGGCATTTGATGTTCTTATTACAAAACAGACATTCGTCACCAAAAATACCAGCAGTGGACGTTGATGGTGTTGGAGAAGTGATGCGACGTAACTGTATGTTGCGTTCATCACTGACATTTTGGTTGGTAATGGTAACTGGCAATTTCGATGATACAGCGGTGAAGTTTTTGTAACACTTGCTGTGATACCCATTGGTATCTAACGGGAATTCTGGTAAACGTTCGACCACGCTACGATATTTGGATAAACTGAAGTTTTTCAGCAAGCATCTGGAATTGGCTGAACTTATCACCTTCAATTTGTTGGGCGTCAATTCTACGATATTACCGCAGGACCCTGCAGGACACACAGGAATAATGCAGCGTGTCGGCGGGGTCGCCTCAGATGCTCCTCCTGGAAGACATATGTGGGACACTGTAAATCCTCGGGCAGGAAGTCATGAAACGATCGCTACAAAGGTGCATATCCATTGGGCTTGTCTGAAATATGAACATGAACTTAAAAACAAAACAATCGGACTGGAATTAAATTTATCTGTTCTTCGGAATGGTGTGGTATACCGGCTTACTTGATTGCGGAGTAACTACAATGGATCCTTCATTGTCTTTTTCCCCTTCTGTTTCCACCGAGCTCATTTCTGGCACCGGGTCTGTGAACGGCAGGTCACTGTCTGGAAGATGTTGTGCATTCCTGTCGTCACTCTGTGATGAAGATTCTGGCTGATCATTGTGGTCGTCATTATTGAACTCTGAGTAACTGGGATCCATTTGTTGTTCTGAACCCATGTTCGAGTGTCCAAACACAGCACGACTAGTACGAAAATCGAATCCTATTCCTCTCCTTCACGAGACTTACACAGCGCTACACAGCACTACGAATATATTCTCATTGCTGTGATGCACAGTTGGAGCTAAAAAAAGAAACTAAGTCTACTCTCAGGAATGAGAACTTTGGAAATACCACAAAAAATACCAAACTGCTGTTCTGAAAACGTTTAGGTTAGTTTCGTTTTCTTTTTTCCAATTGGGTGCCCTTCTTGGTCCCTTCTTGTTGAACCAAGCCTGTGTATTTTATTTGAGTTGTCATTTTAAGATTGCAGTACATACCCGATTCAGTCATTGAGCCCGTCCACGTTCTTTTCAAGTGTCCGATTTGGGCCTTTTTTCAGCACCTCCTCTAATTTGGGCCCTTCTTGTATCGACGGGCCAAGGTAATTTTTTTCTTGAGCAGTGTTTTTGATGATTTGGACATTATAGGAGTATTCCAAGAACACTTTGGAGTTCGTGCTTAAAAGTTTAATTTAAACAAACTGGGGGTCCTTTTTGGAGCCTTCTTGTTCAGCCAAGCCTGCGTATTTTCATTCTTGAGCTGTCATTTCATGATTTCAGTTCAATAAATCGATGATTTCAATTTTCGTTTTTCTCGAGCTCGAGAGTTTGATTAAAAGTACAAAAGGGGCCTTTTACAGGGACCTAAAACCCCTGAAGGCCATTGTGGCCGAACTCAAGAAACGGTCTAGTGTTTCATGCCATGGGCCATCAAATGACATCTTGAAACCTTTCGTGCTCAATACTTTAATTAAATGTCACTGGGCTCTCACACTAATATGGAGCCACAGTTAAGAAGCATATATGGTAATCTGGCAACCAAGTAGAGACATTTTATCATCACACCTATGTCATACATCAATCCATACATACTTATCTTTCGACCAATACATCTCCAGCTATCGATCTATCTACACATCCATCTCTATATGTCTATCTATCTGTCTGGCTATACATCTCCATACATCTATATCTATTTCTATATCTACCGTACATCTCCAGATATCCATCGATCTATTTCCATATATCTATCTATCTATATCCATCCATCTCCATCTATCTATCTATCAATCTCCATCTATCTATCTATCAATTTCCATATATCTATATCCATCCATCTCCATATATCTATCGATCGATCTATCCATCCATCTCCATATATCTATCTATCAATCTCTATCTATCTATCTGTCCTGCTATACATCTCCAGATATCTATCTATCTATCTATGTCTTGCTATACATCTCCATATAATCTATCTCTCCAGCTATACATCTCCATATATCTGTCTGGCTAAACATCTCCATATATCTATCTATGTGTCTAGCTATACATCTCCATATATTGATCTATCTATCTGTCAAGCTATACATCTCCATATATCTATCTATCTACCTGTATCGCTGTACATCTCCATAGATGTATCTACCTATTTTAGATAGATAGATAGACAGATATAGAGATATATATGTATATATTGTTGCAATTCAGCAAAACCACATGCCTCAAAGGCAATGGCACCCAATATACAGTCATCCCCAGGCAGTTATTTTGTTAGTCTTCGTGCAGTGAGACCCTTCCCCTCATGTCTAGTGGGTTAACGGCACAAAGTATGTTGCGTGGGTCTTATAGCTAGGTCTAATTATATCTCCATCTTCCATTCTATTCTGATTTCCATTCCAACCCTTTCCTTTTAGCCATGGTAGAAATCAAATCAAGCAAGCAAACACACACGATATGAATAACAAACACCCGCGCAGCCTCCCGTGAGCGAATTACAATAAGAACAAAGACGCTGTCCGGCGTGCACATGGCGCGCCCTATCATTCAAATCTGTGCGCCAATTTCCAACGGCATCTCACCTGGCTCACCCAAAACTTACCACCACGACCAACACCTCCCGCACACGGGAAAAACATTCCTGTACCTCTGTATCGAAAAAATTCGCCACTAAACAGCGGCATGCTGCACGGCTCAAGGTACGCGGACCGCGTGATTTAGGGACAAGCAACGGACGTTAGCAGCACCAATCGCATCTCGCTAGGGATGCCCCAAATGGACACACGGGATTGATACGACCCACGTCCAGTCACCAGAACACAGCAGGACTGGTGGAGGGGGGGGGGGTTGCGGGAAGAGCAGTCGAAGAGTTCGGTACTGAGCTCTGGACTGTGTTGCGCCAGATGTGCAAATGAGACTGCTTCCAGCCTCAGGAGCTTGGTAGGGTGTGGCTCGGACCGCTGTGGCCCAATAGAGAAGCAAGATTCGGGTCGCATCGGGTCGTCATCTCACCCTTCGCCCGGGGCTTATAAAAGGCGGATCGTGGAGCCATCAACCCTCTTTCTCGCCTGCCTGCCTCACTCTCTCTTTCGCCTCTTTGCTCCTCGTTGCCTGCCCGTCACTGGATCTATACTCGGTTTTGGTGTGTGATAGACGTTTTTGCTGGGACCAGTGCAGAGCACAAGTTTCCATGAGCCCCAGCAAAGTGACGAAGCAGGAGATACGTGCCGACTCTTGAGGTGGGAACGCTCAAGCAGAGGTACACGCAACACTCTCAGACCTATGCATGACTCGGCAAGGCATCTTTTACCTTACGCATCTTCTCTCTCTCCTTTTCCACCCCTCTATCTCGTCCCCTTTGGACGCCCAAAAGAGCATCCATTACAGATTCTCAATCACAGTTTCCTCTGGCATGACACTGCACCCCCAATACCTCCACTCTCACACCTTAGACACCAGTATTTCTCCCTCCTACCTCCCCCAAAGCATACTGGGTTGCGTTGGTCGGCCGACCGCGCCAGGTATGGCGAAGCCATTAGTCCTCCTCTGCTCTCCAATCTTCAGTGTGTGTGTGTGTGTGTGTGTGTGTGTTGGTGCCTGTCGCAGCATAAGTTAAGATTGTAGAAGTTTTCATGGGATAAGTCTGCTCTGTGTCTGATTTTGTAAATTGTTTGCCTTTTGTCGCACCCCACAAATTCCTTGCTATCCCTGCTGTACATACGAATAATAAACCCCATTCATAGTGCCACATACCTTTCCTCGCTTAATTGTAAATAAATGCTTTGTGTAGAAATGTTCCCAGCTCGTTTTCGGCTTTTCCTTCGTTGGTCCAGCATGGTTCGTATACTGGCCGAGCCAGCACGTTATCCCCAACAAAATATTTTTCTAGCCGGTAGGTTCTTGGGCAGTTACGCTCGTCTGCATCTGATCCGGTTTGAATAATGCGCACTGAGGGCGTGTCCCCCGGGAATTGGATCACGTGACCATTCGGTAAACGGTATTCATTAGATGGAGGACCCTAAGTCACATGGTCGAGTTATTTGTGTTCATGGTCGATTAGCCACCCACCGCGTCATGGCATTATTCATGCACGATGGCCTGCGATTCCAGTCTTGTGGGAACCAATATATATATATATATATATATATATATATATATATATATATATATATATATATATATATATATATATATAGTTACAAATCTGGCAGCCATGAGCAATCAACATTCAGGTCCTTATAGAACAGTAATATTGGTAAGTGTGTGTTTCTCGTTAGGGGTCCCGTCCCTTGTTTAGTGGATAATTAAGTGTTCGTGCGCTGCGAAGTTCTCATAGTCAGGCTTTAAATCTATATATCTGACATCTTGAACAACAACGATAACAAGCACAACACGCCTTCGCCTCGCTTCCTCAACCCGACGCCATAGCGCCCGCGGTGGGCAGAGTTCAAGGCGGAACCTCGCGGCGGCTCTCACCCAATCGGGGTGATGTAGGCGAGGTTGCCGTCCTTCGACCAATGGGCAACTCCACTGTGTGAGGGGCGGCCCGCGTGATGTCACCACGCTCCCGGACCAATCAACGGACTTGGTGCCAGTTTTGGCCAGTGACAGAGGCGACGAGCGCATTTTGTGCGCCAAAACCGTCCAGTGAGGGAGAGCGGGTCACGAGGAGGCGTCCCTTCCCCCCCCTGGACAAGGAGGGGATAAGAATTTGGCACGATCGGACTGTGGCCAGAGAGTGTTGAGACCCGACTGTGCGCGAGTGAGGTGGCGATCGATCCTGCGCAGTTGTTGGGCCAGAGTGTGTTGAGACCTGACTGTGCTTGAGTGAAGTTACGATCCGTCTGGAGTTACGATCCGCCTGGAGTTTAGTTGGACTCGAGTAGAATTCAGTTGTGTTGAGGTCCAGCGGAGGTCCAGTCAAGGTCGCGTCGCCTGGTCTGCCGGCGTTCTGTCTGATCCACCTTCACGCCGGCTGGCATCCATCATTGCATTGTGTTGCGGGTTCGAGTCCCGCCGAACCGGATCATCGAAAACCGCACGAGGCGGGGAGAACAGGGGATACCCCCACCCTCGTAGTACCCCTGCGAACCCGGGCCCGCAACAATATATATGGAAAAGTCTTCTAAATACACTAAGCTGGATATTGAAAACATTTCGCATTTCTTGAACTACTTTAAGTAGCTAACTGATAGAACATTCTCAATGCCCCTCACAGCTCTGCCACCCAGTGATAAAAGGAACCAAATGGCATTCAATAATCTTCATGCATCAATTGACAATACAGTACTCTGTCGACTATTTTGATAGATCAAATCAATAGCATCGTTTTAAATAATTCGCTTCATTTCAACTGGAAACGATTTCATTTTTTAACTGGAGGCTCCTTTGTTTTACTTGTTTACTCAATGTCCATTCAATTATGTTCCTTTACTGTACACTCGGAACTTCCAGGAACTGATGGAGAATGGAGGTAAAAATCTCTTTGAAACACAACATCAACTGGAACAGCACTCGGTAGAGCACATACCTCCACCAGGCTGAAGACTTTACGTTTTGTATCCCAATGATCGGATGCAGATCTGGCCTGACCTTAACCAAAATCAAATCGGCTTGTTCTTGTCACCGACTGAAGTCATCCACCTAATTTTGTCATAATCCGTCCTCAACCTTTTGAAATATCATGCTTCGTGTCGTTTCTGGACCAACGACATCTCGTCATGGTGAAGAATCACTTTGAAAATTCTAGGGTCCAGATCTTCATCAAAACCTAATCAATTCATCCATATCACACACCCAACCTGTCCATCAAATTTTGTCCAATTCCATCTTTAACTTTTAAAAATATCCTACTGACAAACAGACCGGGGTGAAAACAACCTCCGTCCACCTTAGGTGACGGAGGGAAATACATTTCATCTATTCACCTGAAAATAATGCTGGCTTCCTTAATTGAGACCAAGTCATTGTTGAAGGATGGTGATAAAGAGATCCAAAAAGTCCTCTTGAAGCTTTCTACATTTTTAGCACAACTCATTGTTGACTGAAACAACACAACCCTTTCAGGACTGTAACTGGAAAGAATCAGCTGGAAAATAGAAGGTGAATATGGATCAACAAAAGGAAAGTTTGGAAGTTTTCATACAATATTGCTAATAATGTTTTTCGGAAAGTGGCTACACATGACATCTCGATGATCCCCGCTTCTTCAGAGATTATTGAAAAAGCAAGGACCAAACTCGCAGTGGTCACAGTTAGTGGGTTCACGTAACACAAAGTGCACATTTAAGCTTTATCATTGAACTCTATACAAACAAAGTGTGCATCTTACCAACAACAAACCACAGTAATGCTCGTTTCAGTCGTTCGCAATCAACGGCAAAGTCACCCTTGTTTTGCACAACCATAATTTTATGCCAATTTTAAGATCCATAATGAGACATGATTTCTGGGGACTGCAAACATTGGCACTCGTTGGATTCATTCTTCACGTCCTCCAGAGGATGAAGCAGGGTAGCAAAAGGCCAAACGACAGCAAAGCATTGCACTTTTTAATCGCAAAGCAATGCTGCACGCACCGTGGTGTCCTCCGACCTCTTTCACACCATTCTGCACAGCTCGATGCAACGTTCACAACTGATAACATTCCGAGCAAGTTTGCATCATTTATAAATGGTAATGTCGTCCTCTTGTGATGTCGAATAAAAAGAACACTGCAAAATGACTGGTAACAGGAACCAGTTTACAGGCAACTGTCGATCCGCACATTGTTGCACAGCTGATCAGATGTTCATTCCGTTGCAGCAATATATTGAATGATATATATATATATATTTTTTTTAATTCTCAGGTTCAAGAGGTCCACAGGTGCCATTCGCAATCACATGTTATGACACGAGATATTTTAAACATATAGCTTGTCCAATTACTCAGTGCTAGCGTTTACCTCCAATGTTAGAAATGAATTCAGTGCATCAACGAATGATAGGCAAGTAGCTCATGCACAAAATATCCATTCGGCTTCTTTATGATAGGTCAAAAGTTTTTTTTCTTTTCAAACAACAACAAAAAAGACCTTTTCCAACAGAATCTTATAATATAAAACAGTCATTTTCAAGCAACAAACAAACTATGTGAATTTCAACTCATTTTCTTCAGCTTACTTTTCAAGTTTATTTTAACGTGATACAATGTTATGTCACTTGTACAGATTAAATTATTTCCTATCTTATTGCAACAAATTGCTTTGTTAAGTATTTGACTTTCAAATTGGGGGGAACAACAAAAAAAAAATCTGATGAAAAATGCATGCAGAACACTAGTGATTGAACAATGCCTCTCCTCTTCAAGGAATGATAAAATGAAGAAAGGTTGTGTAATATAAACAAAGTTTAAAGTAAACGAATATGGGAAACAAACATTTGCATGTGTTTGAAAACAATGCTGTTTACACCGGATTGATTATTAATAAGTAGATATCATCAAATTTGAATTGGCCCTGCAACTTGAGGACTTGGTAATCTTTTTTTATTTTTTCATGATTTGGTCTTGAGTGTAGAAGAGAACATCTGGCTCTTCTGGTGGTGGTGGTGGGGCCCACTTCCAAAACTTTCCAGCACTGCACACGACTGACGTCTGTTTCAACTCCCACAATACGCACAACTTCTCCGGTATATAGCTGCTAATCATACCTGACGAGTAGCGAGTAGCGAGTCCCCCACAAAACAAGTCCTGTGCTACAGGTATTTCATCTTGAATCGTTAGATCTGGCTCGGCGACACCTGTGTGCCGTAAAGTTGAGTGCCTGAAGGAGCTGCCTTGAAGGCAAGCATCTTACTGATGCCAAGCATGTGAATGACGTTTTCCCATGGTCTAGCATCTTCTGAAATGTGTCCTGCATGGATTTCATGATTGTGTAATCGAAGCACCATTTGTTTTGCTCATGACAAAGTTCCAATGTCTTTGCCAGTCACAACATAGCATCATGAGGCTACCTCATACACTCAATGCATCTTCATCCTGGGAGTGAACGACACAACCGCCTGGTCACGTATGCCCAATTAATTAGTGGAACACGAATGACCTGGTGTTTGAAATGAAGACAGGTATATTGAAACGAGCTTTTGATACGAGAGTGCACTGAATAAGTAGTTTTTTAATGGCTGCTTTGGTTTTTTTTTTTTCTTCTAAAAAAACATATATTCCTATTTTTCAGTCACGTGTGTGATATTCAAAGCTAAATCACTACAAATTGCTTTAGGGACTAATTGGATTTTTTGGATAAAACCTAATGTATTGAAGTTGAAGTAAAACTGATAGCATTGAAATATTCAAACTATAAGGTTTGATTGACAGAAAGTAAAAGTTGGGGGTACAAATCGTCATTTTGTTTAAATAAAAAACAATGTTTGTGTAAATTTATGCAAATTAGGACCATCTGGAAGACAACATGACAAAAAAAAACAATGCTGTACAGAAAGCTTCAGACATCATTCTCGAGGCTCTCCGTAAACACCGGTGGTACACATACACCTGTTTAAAGCAATACAGGCAGATTTATTTATTTTTAAATCATCAACAAACAAAAAAATTCCAATTTTACCATTTTCTAACCGCAATTGAATGAACTACAACAAAATAGCACGTTCTACAACTTCTCTCGATTATTGTAATATCAGGTTGCATATCAATTTATATTTGTGACTATATAATTCCTTGTTGAAATCTGGTCTTATAACTGTGAAGCTTGCTGGGGTCACAGGACATAGGTATATTACAATTTTTATGATTCATTCATCCGGCACGTTTAGCCATTTAAAGAGAGCACGACAACCGAGATTGAGTTCATCTGACTTTCACTGAAAGCACATCACTCATTGACTGGGCCGAGCACCTGCCTTGCGTTGGCAAACAAAATAAAGTGCATTCGGAAAATTAGTTTCGGGGAAGCTTTTTCTCAAAGCAAAATGCTCACAGCCATGACCACGATTGAATACGAACACTTGGCAGCAACAACAGTTACTGCAGATAGTGATATCAGGCTTCAGCTTAAACTTAAAGATAAGCCATCTACATCATAAGCCTTCAATAATCGGTCCCATCGGGAGCGGTGGTTTCTAGCAATGTTCATTTATTGCTCAGTTGTGATCCTTTTTCTTAAAAAATGATCATATTATAAATATATAAATTGGCATGAGTGTTGGGTGGACCGTGGTGTGGACTGTTGTGTGTGGGTTTGACTTGTATGCAGTCTTTAAACAGCTGAACAGAATTAGTTTAAATTTGGTGGTTGTATTTTGGATGACAGGGAGAGCATTTGGCATTATAAAAAAATTAAATAAATAAAATCAGTCATGGGGGCTCAGGATAGGGGGAAAGAGACAAAACTTCCATGTAAATGTGTATTGTTAAGCACGGCTCCCAGTGGGAGAGTGCATTACAAGCCCCAGCAGTGTATAATATTGTAATAGCAGCTCTGTATGAAAACCTGAAATAATTGAAAACTACTTGGCTAATTTAAATACATTCTCCATATTTATGCACTCGTAACCCACTGGATAACATAAATTGACTAGAGGGGGAGCACTCGGTAGAGTGCAAAACCTCCGCCGCCAATACTGCTGGGTCACTTAAGTGAACCTGATATCCTATTCATTGTAGGTCAAAACGGATCAGACTCTACTGAACCACGATTGAATAAACTAAACTAGATCGACGTGCAAGTAGAAATGGCAAAAAAAAAAAAAAAAAAAAATATTTTTGAAAAAAAAGTTGCAAAATTTGTTTTGTTTTTTTCTCTAACAATTTTTTTTTTTGCTTGGAAATCACTTAAAACATGTAGAAATGCAAAAACAAAAATTCAAATATTTTTCAAAATGGCCGCCATATTGGACTTTGGACCAAGTCCAAAATCTCATGGCATGATCCTTGGACCATACTTAATCCCCCCCACCAAGTTTCGTCGAAATCCGTTCAGGAGTTTTTCCGTAATACTGTTCACAAACAAACAAACAAACAAACAGACAGGGGTGAAAACAGTAACCTCCGTCCATCTTCAATGGCGGAGGTTAAAAAGTGGTGGTTGTGCTCCGGGTGTGCATGGGAACATTCTAAATTGGGATGGCTACCTCAAACTTAGATTTTTACTTTTGTGTGTTAATGGAGAATTGTTATAAGAAGTGTGTGAATTATCATTCGTGTTAATGCGCCCCTGCATCACTGGAGAGAATAAATTGAAAGTGCACATTAATCACCAAAATAAATAAATAAATACTCCAGGTAGTTGTACAAATCATTGTATAATGTGCCAATTCACCGTTTCGTCATCTAAAATTAAAACTATAGTCACCATAGATAGGGGGAATCCATCCATTGGGACCACACTGTCGTCTCCTGGGCTATTGGGCACACTCCTGGATGGGTCACCACCCCGACACAGGATACTCGAACGCCTCAATCATCCAAGAAAGCTGCACTCATTTTGCCGACCACAGAAGGATGACAGGCCGAGTCAACACCACCTGGTATCAATTCGACAGTCGAGTGGGATTTGAACTTGAGACATGAGGATCCCAAGCCTGCCACGCTAACCATCAAGCTAACACCAGGCATATAGGGGGGAATGCGTTGAAACACGCGTGTTTGTTTGTGGGAAGAAACGAGTTGAAACTTGGTGGTTGTACTCGTGGTGTGCATGGGAATGCTCCAAATTTGGGTGGCCATCTCCACCTTTCCCTTTTTCTCCACCCCCACTTGCCACTCCTTACGGGTGTTTTATCGTCGGTATAAATTTTGAATAAACGAGTGGTCCTTTTTTAAACTGTCAATTCGATCATCACCTCCGCCAACGAAGGTGAAGGAGGTTATGTTTTCACCCCTTTCTGTCTGTGTCTGTGTGCAGGATATCTCAAAAAGTTGTGGACTGATTCGGATGAAATTTTGTGGACAGGTTGGGTGTGTGACAAGGCAGAATTGATTCGATTTTTGATGAAGAACTGATTCCGAATCTGGATATGAGAATTATTCAATTTTTTTTGAAGTAATTCTTCACCATTGAGAGATAGGACCAAAAACGAGATAGTGCTGCACAGCATGATATTTCAAAAATGTATTGGGCCTGAAATGTTCTTGTGGCTCAAGAATTACATGACAGAGGTATGCGCTCCACAGAGTGCCCTTCCAGTTACATGCAGTTTTACTCGTGTAACAGATGATAAAAAAAAATTAAATTTTTTATTTTTCTACCAGAGCAAAGCTGTGTTTTCTGTACGACTACCACCACCAGTCAAGCTGGTCATTATGTAACGTCTTTTCCCTAATATACACCAGTTTGCACAGTAAAATTAAAAAAATAAAAGAATTCAACAAATTATGTATTTACAGTAAATTTCCAGGTTTTCTTGAACAAAACATACCTAAATTGCTGAATTTGGGTGTCAAGTTTTAAAGGAAAAAAAAAAAAAAGGAAAAGAGGAAGAGCAATTCAGCTTTTATTGAATGGAAGCGCTTTGTTGTTGTATACAAATAATAAAAACCTGAAATTAAGAAAAAGAACGTCATGACTAAATCAAGTGGCATATGACCTCACCAACATTAGTGGTGGTGTAAAAATATGCAGAGTGTTTTTCTGACTGCATTGGAATGTGTGGTGAAGGAGAAAAACAAAAAGCAAATTTGATCGACGAAGTCATCTAAATCGCAGAAACTATTCTGATAATGATTCGTACTCTATTTCCTGAAATTATTTACATTTAATGTCGATATACAATAACATTTTCGAATGTACACCCGTAAATATCAAAGGTTTGAAAAATGTATTTTGTTGCCTAAAATGGCAGAGAGCATCCAGCAGCTGGGGGCCGAGAATGCAATAGAGCGAGTCTTGATGCATCGAGCAGACAGCAGCAAGACATGTTTCTGAAGTATTTGCACCTTCAGACCATTCTCTGTACCCGACATTAAAGATTTTCATACACCTTCTTTAAAGTCAGTGTACAGGTATTTGAGAAAGTGTAGAGAGCTCTGAATTATGTGAAAATGAAAAAAAATACATAAAAAAAAAAATTCCAAAGCATCAAAAGTCTTCATTATATTCAAATTTGTTAAATTTTATAAAGAATGTCTCAAAGGTGCAAACACTTCAGAAATATGTCTTGACATCTATTGGGGATCACAATTAAAAGCTCAAAATAAAAATGTTTTGCTTACATTCATGAGAAGAGAAGACACTACCCTTTGGCCATGGACAAAGAACAGCACTGAATGCCGTTTGAACACAATTTATTGAATGAATGCAAACAAAGTGCAAGAACACCAAACCCATCATCACTGATAATCGCCAAAAGAGTGGAGTGGCATACAGTCTCTCTTGCAGGTTTATAATGAAAAAATGAACTATTGGACAGAAAGTAACAATGTTGGTCTTTCATTGATTTTCATGATTATTATTAATACAACCAATTTAACATTCTCATGTCCGAGTTGAAAAAGAGGTAGTTGCCCGCATTCTTGGATAGAAGAGTAGTCTAAATCGGGCTCCAACATTCAAGAGAAAACACTTTCATGATGGCAAAGAACGATCAAGATTGTGATCCAATAATGTTCAGGACCAAGGACAGACAGACAATCCTGCACCATCCCAATGCCCCCCCCCCAATCTGTGTGGGCCTCAAACATCTGAGGTCTCCGCTCTATCCTGACAGACCTCATCTGTTTAACAGAATCCTTCCTCCCACAAGATGTCCCAGACTCCTTTATGTCTCTCCCCATTTCTGGACTCCAATTTGATAGGCCTGAACCACACCCCAATGGTGGAATTCCACTTTACATCAAGAACTCAATTTCTCACTGCCCCTGTACTGACCTTATACCCATCAACTCCCAGGAGTACCTCCAGATGTGACTTCCCCTCCGCACCTGTTTGTTGTTCCATTCCACGAACAGTGACAACTCCATGGACAAACTTTTAACCACTCATCCCAACACTCTCTTCCTCATATATGTGGTGATTTCAATTGTTACCATGCAACTTGGCTGGGTATTACTACCTCTCCTACTCACCATGGCACTCCAGCAAAGGACTTCCACAACTCCATGGGACCGACTCAATATGTGAACTTTCCAACCTGGATGTCTCCAAATGGCAAATCCTCCCTTCTTGACTTGGTGATGACAAACTTTTCCACAAATGTCTCCTGTTCTTTCTCTGCTCCAATTCGTTCATCTGATTATGTGCTTGTGAGAGTCAACATCAATCTGGCTATTCTCAGAGCTGCCTCAGCACCGACGAGTCTGGCATTTCATTCAAGCACATTGGCAGGGACTGCAAGTAGCCATTTCTCTTCAGGACTGGTCTCCCATATCTACTGCTGACTGCACCGTCATCCAAAGAAGGAAGCCAGACATAACCACACACACAAAAACACACACACACACACACACACACACACACACACACACACACACACACACACACACACATTCTTCCACAGAAACCTGCTCTCTCTTATGCAGATACATTCCATCTAGTCTTCAATTATTCTATCCTTATTCCCACCCATGGTACACTGGATTCTGTGGTGAAGCAGTTGCTCCGAAACAACATGTGTTCTCTTCCTGGAATGCAAATCTGACCCAAGGAAATCAGTGCATTCCAAAAAGTTTGCAACAAGTGTGTGCCCATGCTCAGGAGAGCCAGAAAACAGCAACGGTCCAACCTCAGGAATGAACTTTCAAACTTGTATCCCTCCTTTAAAATCTGTTGGCACCATGTTAAGTCTGTCTCTGGATTATGCTCCCCTTTCATCCCTTCTCTCTCTTCAAATGGCACCACAGCAGACTCCACTCGTGGGAAGGCCGAATGGCTCAATTCTGCGTTTGCTTCCCAACCTTGTGTCCCCAACCTTCCCAGTCGTACCAAACTACTCCTAGACTCCATATCTTTTTCACCTGGGAAGGTGGAGAAGGTTCATTCAACCCTCGACTTTGCGCTTTGCGACTGGACCGGACAGAATCAGCTCATGTGTCATAAAAACCTGCTCTGCTGCTCTTGCGCATCCTCTCTCTGCTCTTTTCGTCCTGTCATTTTCCATCTGCTTGGAAATCCACCATCTCTGCACGACATAAAAAGGTGCAAAAACTGATCCCCTCAACTACAGACATAATCAGCTTGCTTCCAATCGTCCGAAAGGTCATGGAATCCATCACAGTTGATATAAAATTATTCCTTTTCTCAGATTAGTTCACTCTACCTTGGACATGCTGCTTCTACTCACCCAACAATGGTCAGACATGAGATCAGGGGCGTCTCTCTGGACATGTCTGATCTTTTTTTCTCAGATAGTCTGCAATCCAAAACCATGATCTTTTTTGCCCTTGTTACCCCCACCAAAATCCTTCCTAACTTTTCAGTTTTTCCTCCTTGGAGTTTCCTTCCCCATGCATGTGAGTTTTGTGGCCTCTTTTTCTGTGTTAACTCCTGATCCTTCAGTGTGCTAGCTCTTCCATGAGCCTTAACCATGTGTACAAAATAAAGTGAAAAATTCATCAGTGAATAGGGTAACTTGCACATCATACGAGGGTGTCATCATTTAAAAAAAAAGAAAGAAAAAAAAGAAAAAAAAAAAAAAGAAGGCCAACAGGAACCGAGCACAAAAATCTGAAACTTGGTGGAAATGTTGATCGAATTCATGTGAATAACGAGTCAAGTTTAGACCACCGACACAACATCATTTCCCCGCATAAAAAAAATGCCATTTCGGGGAAGGAAATAAAAAAATAAAACCAATCCTTCTCACAATCAATTTCAGGATATGATAAAAGGAAAGGCAATTAAATAATCCACTTTGTGGGAAAACTTGGCGAATTTCAAAATGTGGCATTGCCTCCTCCTGAACGAGAATCCATTCGACAGTTCGACGAGCCAAGAACCAAAGAACTCCAGTTTGGAGACTTCATCTGAACAAAGGATATGCTGGGGTGGTGCGAAGAGGTGCGCACGAGTTCTTAGCTACACAAGAACAGGTTATCAAATTTCCTTCCCAACTTTGGGATTTGGAACGTGTTGATTCCCAACGTGTTGATTTGGAAATTATACTTGATGACAGGATTTTTTTATTTTTTTAATCATAATGGATGAATTCTCCAAAACAAATAAAATGAGTGACATGTGGTAAAATAAGTTTCTTTGTCTGTTATTCATTCTTCAGGACATATTTATAACCTGTCCATTTATAAAAGCCATTAAAATTATACCAATGGTCGAAAAAAAACATTTCTATTTCAGGACTTTGTTAAAATGGTGACAAATAACCAATATCAGGTCCTTGCCAACCTGAGAACATAGCTGTCCAGAACCATGACTGCACTTGAGCAAATGAACAAAAGATAAATAAATAACTGAGTTTCTCATTATCGGAAAAGATATAAAAGAGTGCGGGAGAAAGTGAACACATGGGGACAGCATTTTCACAGTGGTGGGGACAAGCCCCTCGGCTTTACACCCATTGGCTGGACAGCAATGGGTCACCGTGGCCAAGGTTTTACAAATCATTGTCATTTGACAAAAATAAAAGTCATGTGAAAAACCTAAAAACCGCTATTTAAAACAAATTGGTCGTTCACGAGCCAACAGCCAGAAATGTGTGCTATTTCAGGAGCAAAATGAGCGTTCGTCGAAATTATCAGGTCACACAAAGTTGGTTTTAAATGGTTTTAATACTTGTTCACCAATTGCTAAATTGAGTGCTGCAATCAACCAAAGAAGGTTCAAAACAGAGAAGGGAAGGAGAAATAAAAGGAAAAAAAAAAAAAAAAAACGGAAGAAACTAGAAGGGAACTCGGTGGAGCGCATACCACCGCCACGTAATGCCTGATCCACGAGAACATATCGGGCCCAATACGATTTTGAAATGTCACGCCATATATCGTTTTTGGTCCTATCTCTCAATGGTGAAGAATCAGAAGAATCATGAAGAATCAGAAGGTGAAGAATCAGAAGAATCATGAAGAATCAGAAGGTGAAGAATTTTAAGGAAAAATGAAATAATTATTGTATCCGGATTGGGATCTTCACCAAAAATAGAATCAATTTGTTCTCGACACACACCCAACGTGGCCACCAAGTTTCGTCCGAATCCGTACACAACTTTTTGAGACATCATACAATATCGATTTTAGCTCCATCTCTCAATGGTGAAGAATCAGTGAATTAAATAATCCTCGTATCCAGATCTGGATTCGGACCTTCACCAAAATTGAATCGCTTCTTCCTAGTGGCACTCCCAACATGTCCACAAAGTTTCATGTGAATCCATCCATAACCTTTTGGAGCTACTGTGCTGTAAAGCGTTTTTGGCCCAATCTCTCAATTGTGAAGAATCAATTAAAAAAAAAATTACCCCCGCTTGTGGGTGACGGTCATCTCTGAAGCTCTGTAGATGTGGATCTCTGATCGGCTTAGAATGGCTTCGATGTAGTCTTGTCTTTTGGTTCAACGTATAGACGAAAGCCCGGGAGTAAAAAGGATAGAAAACCTCAGAAATCAAACTACATTTCTGAGTTATGCGGAGATAGATTTTGAAAATGGCTGATTTGGAACATTTATGATCAATGCGTCTTCAAAAGGATAGAAAATGGACCTCAGAAATCAAACTGCATTTCAGAGTCATAAATGGCAGATGATATTTTGACAATGGATGATTTCACAAGTTTACAGCATCGGTGACCTTGACATTGACCTTCAATCAGGTCTAAAGTCATACCGTCGTGCAACACTCATCGACCCCTACCTACATACCAAGTTTCATCAAGATCGGGCGAATTTTTTTTTTTTTGACCGTATTACATCGACGATTTTTCCAACTTTGAAGACACGCGACTCGATAACCAGGAAGAATTTCAAAAAAACTGGCCCGAACAAATTTAGATATCGTTCCATATTATCAGAATCCGAAGGAATTTCGAAGATCGGATCATAAACAGCGGAGGAGATAGATTTTGAAAATGGACGATTTCGCAACTTTGGAGTGACCTTGATGTTGACCTTCAATCGGGTCAAAGGTCATACCGTTGTGCATCCCTCATCGACATCTACCCACATACCAAATATCAAGAAAATCGGAAGAAAAAAAAATAAGGACGTACGGACATAGACACTGGCTTTATTAGGTCATCTCGTCAGAGATGACCTAAAAATTCGCAGATCCGGATCTGGATTTGGATCTTCACCAAAATTTTGCGTTGCCATCCTTGGCTGGTCACCAACACGCACAAAAAATTTCAAAACAATTGCTTAAAAACTGTGGCTAAAAATCATGTGACAAATAGACAAAGACATACAGACAGACAGACAGATGCTGCAGACCAACATACTTGGCAAAAAAAAACATTTTTCACCAAGTAAGACAGGCAGAGGTGAAAGCATAACCTCCTTCACCTTCGGTGGTGGAGGTACCAACAGCAAGAATTGCTTTACAATACATGTCTCCTCCCGATGTGATATTTTCTCAATCCAAAAAAAAAAAAAAACGCATAACTGAAAAAAATTGGAGAAACGCCCTGAAACTTGAACTTGCCAGCTGTAACTTATCACAACAACGCCATGTAGCAAGCTCAGCAAACCTATAATCCCCTTTGTGAAACCAGTCGGTGACTTGCAAATAAAAGACCAGACCAACCAATACACTTGGGAATCTTTGATTTCGCAAGTGACAGACAGGGGTAAAAACAGCCTTCGCCAAAAATTCAGTGTGGACATATAAAAACACGCACGCACGCACACGTGAGAGTGCGGCTACGAAAATATAACCAGACCCAAAATGTATCGCAATCAAGTTAAAAGGACAAAGAAACAGGTACTTCTGAAATAATGATTACATACATCCATACTCTTCAGCCTTCGATCCCATCTTCTCCCAATCCAAACCCCCAAAAAATAAATAAAATGAGTTTCATTTCATATACATTGCTTCAGACAAACACATTCAGGCAGAAAGGACAGCAAACTTCACTTTTAGTTCACCTGGACTTTAATCCAGTGAGATTATGTGAGCAAGCAGTGCCCATAAGTGAGCGAGTCAATCAGTCAGTCCATAAACAGTTCAGTCATTTTCGTTTAAACCAAACGATTTTGATGAAACTTGGACACAAGCTTCATATCTGATGCCTAACAAAGGTGGACTGACCGCATCAAAATCTTTGCTCATTAAAGGGGGCTACAGGGAGGAGGGGCGGGGGGGGGATTTGACATCGCAAAATAGGTATTTGCTCTCTTCTCCGAAGTACACACAATTTCAATGAAACTTGACCACAACCTTCATCACCCGTGATGTATCAAAAATTGTTCAAGGCATTTAATAAATAAATAAAATAAAAAAATAATAAATCATGGTTTGAGAGGGTCTGTGGGGGGGGGGAGATGAGGGTTTGAGTGACTTGCACCTGATCCAGGTGAGCTTCAGCATGGCGGTCCTATTTTTTTCTATTCAATTCCCCCAATAAGGGAGTCGAGATGAGAAAACACCAAAACAAACAAATTAAAGTGAGCTCAATTTGGTGTGGACTCAGTAAACAAAAACCACCACCAACCTCTTCTACATATCACACACACACCCTAATACAATTTTGGCATCTTTTACAGACTATGCTGGTATGTCACCAAAAGTAGAACAAACATCTGATCCTCATCCATTCTTTCTGGAAAACGCAACCTCGATGACAGTCTACACCTGTGCTGCTGCAACCAAAGCTCTTCCAATAGTTATTACTTGATCACCAAGAGCAGCCAAACAAGAAGAAAAAGAAAAATAAGAAAAATAAGAAAAATAAGAAAGAAAAAAAAACAAAAAAAAAAAACAAGTTGCAATAATACTTTAAGGAATTAAGAAACATCACAAGATGTTGCAAATTTCAAAAAATGCCAGGGGTGACCATATACTGCACGTGTAAAATCAGAAGCCATTTTTTGCCAAAAGCATTCACAGACAAAGGAAAAGGTGCAGAGCCGAAGCCAGCATCCCTCGACGACAAGCAAATAGGCAGGGTGGCTGTGCAGAATAGGAAACCAAGGAAAAAATCAATACTTGCAGATGAGAACAGCAAGCACGCATGCGCAAGGCCCGTCCTGGACCACAGCTCACATACATCACCATCGGCTCTAATCAAACGCCCACGCCGGTTCACCCTCTTTGCCTCTTCCAATGTGAAGAAGGATGTACACAACGTGCACGGACGTTCTCACACAATCAAGCTTACCAATGCAATGATGTATCGCTTGCGAGTGCAGAAGGAAATACTTGCAACGTGCCCATTTTCGAAATAAATGCCAGCTAATGTACCCACCGAAGAGAATCTTTCCCCTCTTCCTCCTGGAGGCATTTTGCTGCTTATACGGTACAAGGCATGGTCGGTTCGGTTAGACCCTCGCAATGACCTTTTAAACAGGAGAAATAAAAGAAACTCCAAAAAGGGAGGGCCGCCTCAAGAGTGGAAAAGCATGAACGTTGTGTTGCGGGCACATTTCATCAAGCAAACAAGAACCTGAGAATAAATTTTAAAAAGTTATTAAAATTAGGATACGACAGATTTCGACAAAAGAACAACCACCGAACGACCCTTCCAGACACGCATGGCAGGAAGGACTATTTTGGAAGATATTTCGTACAAATAAGAAATGGTTGAGGTACACGTGCCTGTGCTCTCGCCCACATGTGTGGCAAGAGGTGGATTCCAATGCAACAATAAACATGAAAGAAAATCAGATTGTACGTGGGTGGCTTCAAGGGTTTGTGAAATAATCGACAGCAGATCAAGTCCATTCTTGTATCAATACTATTGGATGGGAGGAAAAAAATATATATATAAATAAATAAATAAAAACTTCATGGATACCCTAGAACACACCACATATGGCACTGTCCCTTCAAGCAGAAAGGAATGAGGAAAAGAAAAATCATGTTCAACAAATAAATAAATCAGCACAAAGCCCCCCAAAAAAACACAACTTGAAAACCAACAAAAAGCCTGACCCCTTTGGCAAGGAAGAGTAATAAAGGTACCGCGCATCAGAAAAGGGGAAAATCACATCGGGAACAAATAAATAAATAAATAAATAAAAACAACCCATGGGTGCCAGATTTGAAGGCACAAAACAAACAATATATTCATGGGCAGGACAAAGTAGAGCTGAGGGTTACAACTCTACAAGCAGGCTTTACAACTTCAGAATGAACCACAAACCTCAAAAATACTCCCTCGACCTGTGTTTGCACCACACTTCAAGTGGAGAGGGCCAAAAGAAACCAGAACAGGAATAAACTAGAAGGTTACTCGGTGGAGCACGTACCTCCGCCACGCAATGCCTGATCCACGAGACCATATCGGGGCCCGAAACGCTCTTCAAAAATCATGCTGTGTATCGTTTTTGGGCCGATCGTCTCAATGGTGAAGAATCACTTGAAAAATTAAATAATTCTCGTTTCCAGATTTGGATTCAGATCTTCACCAAAATCAAATCATTTCTTCCTTGTCCCACAAAGTTTCATCCAAATCCATACACAACTTCTTGAGATATCGTACGATGTATCATTTTCGGCCCGATCGTCTCAATGGTGAAGAATCACTTTTAAAACTTCTTGTAGTTGGATCCGGATCCGGATCTTCACCAAAATCTCATCAGTTCGTCCTCGTCACACACTGAACCTGTCCACAAAATTTCATCCGGATGCATTCACAACTTGAGATATCCTGCACAGGTAGACAGACAGAGACAGACAAACAGACAAACAGACAAAACATAACCTCGTTCACCTTCGGTGGTGGAGGTAAGAATGCTCCTTCATCAAATAACGAACAAGCTTTGCACAAGGTGTGTGTGGACGATGAAGCACATTAAAAATGAACAAATAAACACCTCAAAAGGTATTCATCGTTTACCTGTCATAATACTAAATAAAATAAAACCTTTTCGTCACAAATAACATCTGACCATTCAATATTTTAATTCGGCACAGCAACAGTTGGGAAACACGTCTGAGATGCACAGCACAAACCGCTTTGGCATGCACAACACAGCAGAGCACAGACCGGTCCTGCACGTACGATACAGATGGACAGACTTAGTCCGGTCCGGCATGTACTATACAGATGGACAGACTAGTCCGGTCCGGCGTGTATAACACAGCAAAGCACAGCACACACCGGTCCTGCACGTAATATACAGATGGACAGACTAGTCCGGTCCGGCATGTATAATACAGCAAAGTACAGCACACACCGGTCCTGCACGTAATATACAGATGGACAGACGAGTCCAGTCCGGCACGTATAATACAGCAAAGTACAGCACACACCGGTCCTGCACGTACTATACAGATGGACAGACTAGTCCGGTCCGGCATGTATAATACAGCAAAGTACAGCACACACTGGTCCTGCACGTACTATACAGATGGACAGACTAGTCCGGTCCGGCATGTATAATACAGCAAAGTACAGCACACACTGGTCCTGCACGTACTATACAGATGGACAGACTAGTCCGGTCCGGCATGTATAATACAGCAAAGTACAGCACACACCGGTCCTGTATGTACGACAGACATGTGGATATCGATAGAGATAGACAGGAAAGACCGGTCCAGCATGAACGGCACAAGCAGACAGATGGATAGATAAACCAGTCCAACATGCACGATGCAGACACACACATACATCGGTGCAGCATGTACGGAATAGACCGCGTAAACATGCACAGCACAGCACAGACTGGGTAAGCAATGCATGCACAGCACACCACAGAGCGGCCAGGCATGCACAGCAAAGCAAAGACCTGTCAGGCATGCACAGCAAAGCAAAGACCTGTCAGGCATGCACAGCAAAGCAAAGACCTGTCAGGCATGCACAGCAAAGCAAAGACCTGTCAGGCATGCACAGCAAAGCAAAGACCTGTCAGGCATGCACAGCAAAGCAAAGACCTGTCAGGCATGCACAGCAAAGCAAAGACCTGTCAGGCATGCACAGCAAAGCAAAGACCTGTCAGGCATGCACAGCAAAGCAAAGACCTGTCAGGCATGCACAGCAAAGCAAAGACCTGTCAGGCATGCACAGCAAAGCAAAGACCTGTCAGGCATGCACAGCAAAGCAAAGACCTGTCAGGCATGCACAGCAAAGCAAAGACCTGCCAGGCATGCACAGCAAAGCAAAGACCTGCCAGGCATGCACAGCAAAGCAAAGACCTGCCAGGCATGCACAGCAAAGCAAAGACCTGCCAGGCATGCACAGCACAGCACAGACCGGCCAGGCATGCACAGCACAGCACAGACCGGCCAGGCATGCACAGCACAGCACAGACCGGCCAGGCATGCACAGCACAGCACAGACCAGGCAGGCATGCACAGCACAGACCTGCCAGGCATGCACAGCACAGCACAGACCTGCCAGGCATGCACAGCACAGACCGGCCAGGCATGCACAGCACAGCACAGACCGGCCAGGCATGCACAGCCGCGACCAGCACGCACTGCTGCAGCCAACAGTGAAAGAGTGAATCGCGAGCAAAGCGAAAGAACCAGGCCCGGCCCAGACTTCGATCAAAAACAATTAAAATATCGAACGGTCAGGCAGCCCGTCATTGGCCGCCGGCCGGCGGGGCAATTAAAATGGATTTTCCTCCTTCCCCCCAGAGCTCCGCGTGGAGCACGCGAAGCCCGAGCTCCAAGGAGCTCGATATACATGGCGCCAAAAGCGGACGGGCCGCCGGTATGCCTCGGCCATTGAGGGACAAAAAAATCTGCTCGGACGAAACAAGAGGAGCCGGGAGAAAAGGATGCGCGGAGAAGGAAGGCCTAACGGTGGCCGAGTCGTCTGGCAAGTCGGGAGTCGCACGGCGCAACGCAATCAAATTAACGTCAGTGAATGAATTATGCCAGAAGGACAGTATGAATATGTAACAATTAACCAGTACCTGGCTTTTCATCTTTCGCCGCTGGCTCCGCCATTTTGAATACCAATAACTTCCGAGAGCCGCCCCGATTCGCTCGCCGGAAACGGTCGAAGGTTAATTTATGCAAATCCTATGTGAGACACGCCCCCTTTTCTCGCTGGTTTTCCTTGTTCTCAGAGTTTCGCGCTTTTCCAAGGTGCTCGCTCCAGTCTCTCTTCTCTTTTCCCTTTCCTCGCTCATGCATCGTCTTATCTTTTGGAATTCAATGTCGTGGGAAAGGACGTTCAGCACTAACAAGAGAATGTGCAACAACCGATCTTCGATCCATTGTATTGTTATTCAGTATTGTTCTGGTAAAATGATTTTGTTGTGTTATTGTTGTTATCGTCGTGTCACTGTGGCTGCCATGATGTTTGATCGTCACGAGGATGGATTTACAAATACCATCTTTGTTCAAATGATGTGATGTGCGGATGAAGTATCATGGTGGTGTTCACGGGGCTGCGGTGATGCTCGAAAGGGAAGGTGGTTAGAAAATCTCAACACCAAGTCACAAGGGTTCATCAACACCACCGAGTCACAAATAGGTTCATCAACACCACCGAGTCACAAATAGGTTCATCAACACCACCAAGTCACAAGGGTTCATCAACACCACCACCAAAGCACTCTTTGCACATTGATAGTTTGGCGTATTGACTTCATTGAAGCCTTTCGATGAACTGCAGACATCTTGTTGAGTCCTCAAGTTCGTTTACCGCACTTGGATCTGTGTCGAGACCTTTCCTCGAAACGAGAGCTGTAGAAGTTTATCCGACGAAGGGTTATTTCTCGGAACATCAATTTCTCTTCTTGCTTCCCACGGAGGACAACAGATGCCTCCATCAACGTTCTGATTACTTTATCCGTTGTTCTACCTGTCCGCCAGCGCAGAATGACGCGGCGGGGCACGTTTCATGACGTCAGCACTTTCAATGTTGCCGCCATATTGGAGTACCAAAAATAAATAAAAGGAGTGTCCATTCATGAGTGGTTGAGTTGTTGTGCTTTGTGTGATTTAATGGCCAACCAATCATGGTCAAAGGTTGTTCTGAAGCTTGGGAATGTCGACATATCTGACACTTTGTCTCGGGACGAGTGATATAACAAAATACAGGTTATAAACAACACAGACCTGTAAAAATTGATGAAGGCAGTATGGTGCAGAAGCAAAACAAAGTTTTCAACCATTTTATATTAATTATCCAGATAGAGTGAACTTTCTTTGGGCTGACAAGATGACCTTCGAGATACACACACTCCCCTACCGCTCAGCTGTACACACTCTCCCCAACATCTCAGCTGTCTTGCCTGGGTTTGAATCCCAACCGAGTGATAAACTGTCATCCTGGTGTTTCACAGGCAGGGTGATTATCATTCCTGTCTGTTACTTGGCAAAATAATTTTTCCAAGTACTGTATGGAGGCTTGTTGCATCTGTTTGTTTGCCTGTCATACGATTTTTGTCCATCGTTTCAAAGCAATCGTTCTGAAATTTTTTGTGTATGTAGTTGACCGGCCAAGTGCAGCAACGAACATTTTTGGTCAGGATCCAGACACTGGAATTTTTGAAATGATTCTTCACCATTGAATGATAGGACCAAAACCGATACATTGCGTGATATCTCATAAAGTAATGTGCGGATTTGGACGAAACATTGTGGACAGGTTGGGTGTGTGAAAAGTCTGAATCGATGAGATTTTGGTGAATATTAAAATCCGAATACGAGGATTTTTGAATTTTTTTTCGTGATTCTTCACCACTGAGAAATGGGGCCAAAAACGATTTATAGCATGATATTTCAAAACGGTGCGGACAGGTTATGATAAAACTAGATGGACGAGTTGATTAAGCAACAAGAACAAGCCAAATTGATATTGGTTCAGGTCCGGATCCAGATCCGGCCTCTCAATAGGATCCAAAATGTAAACTGTTCAGCCTGGTGGAGGGATGTGCTCTCCCGAGTGCCTTTCAAGTTCATCAATGTGTGTGCCTCCCTCGGACGGCGTTAAACTGGGTGACCTGTAGGCCGGCATTAATTGGTAGACATAAAGATCCCACGGTGTGATCCGCTAAGAGTGGATGAGCTATCGCCTGCACCATCGCCAAATTCCTGCCATAAATACTGCTGGGAAGACAATGGAAACCACCCAGTATAACCCTTGCTCAGGCAGTTGCATCAGCAGCACTGTAACATAGTATGGTACATCAAATAAAGAGAGAGAGTGAAATATCTTATACTCGTAAGAGTTGGCCTACCCAACCCCAGTGATGGGAAAGGTTCAAGTTATTCAATCAATTTCAATCATATTTAATGGACTTTAAAAAGGTCAATTGTGTTGCACTCTTGCTTTCACTCAAAGCCAAAGCACTGAACTACTTATACCACCCACTGCAAAATGGAGGTGCAACATCGGGTGGTGGAGGTTGGATTTGTTTAAAAAGAGGGCAAAATATCCTGCTTGCGAAATAAAATTGGGCATCAACATTATTCATGCCTGTTCTCCTGTCATTTCAAAGGTGAATGTTGGGCTTTTCAAATGCAGCGAGGGAAGCGGCAGCCATAAACTGGAGTCAGACGAATGCACGTACGGACACCACGGTTCACAAAATACATGGTAGATAAGAGATGACTTCCCTTCCAAGGAACTTCAACACAGAAATAGACCTTTTGATCTGTCAAGCCTGCAAAATGGTTGCCAACCTATGACAGTTTTTTGTATACAGGAGTTTAGGCTTGTGGAAGAGCGAGAAAACTGAACAGATCATGATGCAACAGGAAAAAAGAAACAGCAGTGAGTGGGGAGGGAGGAGGGAATGGGGGGGGGGTCGACAACAACAGCAGAGTTGAAGGACAAAATGGAAGGAGAATTGAACAAAAAATGTGGGTGGGGAGGGTTTGGGTGGATGGATACAGAAGGAAACTTCTCCCCACCCCTCACTCCATCCTCTGCATTCTCATTCTATGTCTCTGTCTCTGTCTCTCTCTATATATTACTAAAACTCTCATCTTGTATCTTGTATGTCGGTATTTATGTATGCATGTTCTGAAATACAACCAAATTGGTACAGGACAGCGCAAAAATGTTTGGCCCACCTTATGCTTGTCACATTTGGCTCGGCGGCCGTAGGGTCGAAAAATCTACAGCCACGAGCAATTATAGGGCGGCCGCAGTATTTCCACGTCACACAATGTAGCAGTCACATATGTTTTTATTTTTGGGTAGCCGCACGGGGTATTTAGAAATTGTGGAGACCGAAAACGTGGGGGTGCCGTACGGTCTTTGATTTGATGTCGCACGGTGGCCATATAATTTTCAAGGCAGACGCAAGGTAGCCTCAAGGTGCCCGCAGGGGGGCCCTAAGGCGAACGTGGAAATAGTGCAGCCGTCGTAATTTTTTGGCGGTTGGCAAAATTCATTTTTCATTGATAAGAGCCTACGGAAAACGCACGAATAACGCAAGCCCACCGTACGGTCGATGTGGAACACATCTACGTCATGGCTACGGCTTGTCGAATTGCTTCAGCCAACCTCGAAATGAAAAGTTATAACTCCGCGCTTTAATTCCACGGAGACCCCTACGGCCTGTAAAAGATAGCCATACGGCATAGGGCCACCCTGAGGCCACCTCAGAAACTCTGCGGCCGCCGTACGTTTGTCAATTCAGGGGGATACGGCCACCGTATCCTAGCCGTAGAGCAAATGTGACTCATGCTTTACTCATCATTCTCCTGCAGTGTGCAGTGTCAAGCTTCGTTCAAATCGGGCAACGAAAAAAATTATTCAAAAATCAATTCCCGATTCAGTCAAGTACTCTTTGGGAGAATTTGATCAATGCAAACAACCTCAGCGGTATAGTTCGCTGGAGCTATCTTTTTTTTTCTTCTTGAAATGATTTTTTCAACAATCGCTGTCACAACGGGAACCCAACGGGTTCATGGGTCGTCTAGTATACCAATAAAAGGCAATATGTGTGAGTGTGTGCGTGTGTGCGTGTGTGCGTCTCCTCCATAACTCCAAAACTATAAAAACCAAGCAACCTGAAACTTTGCATGCATACGAAGAAAACTTCAAGGAGGTGCAAGAGTGAAAATTGAGTGTTTGGGTTAATTAAAACACCCGTTATGAAGATAATTTAGATGGTGCTGATCACAAAAAACCCCAAAATGAACCTTCCCAAGATGACGTACCACCCTCTGCGCTTGCTGGAGTCTTCAGCCGCCATTATGTTTGGCCTATAGTCTCTATGCACTAAGCAAGTGAAGTCACAGCGGAAGGTAAGGCTCCGCCATATTGAGTGGCAAAAAAAAATCATGGCTACCACGCACGTGTCACACGAACTTCTGGGCTATTTCCATGGATTAGATCAGCGTTTCTCACCTTTTTACCCTTGTGGAACCCTTGAAATAGGGTAATTCCAGCATAACGGACATAACATTGAGACAAAAATTGCAACATTAATGTTGAAATTTTGAAAAGGTTGGCCATATTACAGAGAGTTTCTTTATTACATATCGTAATTAGTCTCTATGGCTTTCTGATATTGGTACAGACCCCACCGTGTAGTCTACTACTAAAGCAAAAATTAACATTTAAGAGGCGTAACGGACGTAACATCGAAATGGACACAACTAAAACTGGAAATAGCACAATTCTTAAATCCTGCGAAATAACGAATTTGTAGTATACCTTTCATTCACGGTAAGCAAACTAAGCATTAGTAGCATACTTTCTATATTCCAACGATACGATCTGTCTGTTGTTTGTTAAAATATTTTGAACAGTTCACTGTAACGGATGTAACATTTTCGACAAAATGATAACAGACAGAATGACTTACCGTTGGAAGACGTTGAGGCAGTTCTTTCAAGATGGCCACCAAATCACGTGACATCATTCACGGAGTAAATATCGCATAAATTATGAAAATTCAGACCTAATGAAACACAGTCCAACACAAATCCATTTGAAAAATACATTTTCAAATTTTATGCTTCATGTCCATTATTATGTGGAATTACCAAATAGTTTTCATGTCTCAGGGAACCCCTGCATAAAAATTATTATATACCATTATTAATATCGAGCTCTTTTATATTTTTATCGTAGTTCACGTGGTAAATATAATATATTCTTCAAAAATCCACCGCGTACAGGACGTCCACTAACCAGTGAGGGCGGTTTCACACTGGCGCCATATAGACATCGTTAAATACATTCCCTATGGTTGTTATAATTATAAATAATAAAAGAGGTTGAAGCCTCTATTATAATAACCAAGGAGTTTCCAACAATATGCCGTACATGTATAGTAAAATTACGAATATTAAATAAAAACAAAAAGTACTCAAAAATACATTAGCCTATTTATTACTGTTTTTCGCGGAACCCCTAGCGACCTCTTGCGGAACAATAGGGTTCCGGGGAACCCCGGTTGAGAAACACTGGATTAGATGATATTTCTAAGAAGAGGTGCTGCGAAAAGCTGAAGCTGTGTGGTCTTAGTGAAGATCCTTATATTATTTCAAAGGATAAATGGACAACAGAAAGGAAAATTTGGCCTCAAATAGTTTTCCATGATATCTATGTTTACCTTGTTGAAACGCCGAGTCCTTACACTCAAGCCAGCCTGAAAGCCTTCAAGAGTTTGGACGCTTACTCATATTATGTCGCCGGGTTTGTTAGTGACATAATCTCAACGAAAGCTGACAAGAACTGTATTATTGTGAGGGCAAAGGTAAGCCTGTTTTCTTTCATTTCACCATTATTGTATTATCGTTGTTGCTCGTTTTGTTCAGCAACCAACGTCACTTTTTTTTAACCCGACTGCTGCCACAAGTTAATTTCAAGTGAAGCTCTTGTCGAAATGCTAAGTTTGTAGAAAATCTTCGTTAGTCAGTTTGCTTCCAGATACATGATATTTTTTCCATGACAAACATTCGGTGTAATGCTACACTGCTGTGGATATTTCCAAGTGCTAGTTTTTCATGTATTAAATACATATCGATGTGACTTTCTGTGGTGAGACAACTCAGAACTGTGCGCGTTAAGGCCCGGTCACACCTTGACGTTTTAGCCAAAGTATGCCGATTTTTGAATTTTTTTTCTAAAACGCTGGCACACGTTGAATACGTTATGGGTAAGTTTTGATAACATTGAGAGCATGCTGAAAAACACTGCCATACGTCGTTGTACGTTGGCTTTAAACGTTGTACTTTTCGGTTGTCCTCAAATTTTTGCATGCTTGAAATTTCACGACGTATGCCGGCGTATGACTCACACGTTCCGCTACGCTGGCTACAAGTTGTATGCACGGTCTGCGATCGTTGACAGACGTCAACACATGCTACTTGTAAGTTAATCATAAGTTGAGACACGCTGAGGTAATGTTTAGCGTACCTGAAACTTATTTCTAACCTATGATTAACGTGTTGTTGGCACGTTACGCGATCCTTGCCACACGTCGACAGACGTTACTTTTAAGTTACTCATAGGCTGAAAGACGTCGGTATAATGGATCGTCCTTGCGTCAGCGTCCACGGCCACGGCCAGGACACTTATTTGCAGCATTCTTCAAACTTTTCTTCGGCATGACGAGGATGTTCACACTTCGATGTCTAGCTTGGCTATGATTCCAATTGTCCATCGGCAGTGTCTATTTAAAATAGTCGAGTTTGAGCGTTTTAACACGTTCAGAAGAAACGCTTCAAATTTCAAAACCTCAGCGTCAAAAAACAAAGGCGAGTGACAGCAATTTAAATCGTTCATTGTAAACAATGAAAATAGCAGAGTGGTACTGTTTAAAAGTCGTTGAGTGTAAAAAAAATCCAATTGTTGAGCGCAAACGTCTACTTTCAATAGTCGAGTTTGAGCGATTTAACACGTTCAATAGAAACGATTAAAATTTCCGAGCGCCAGCGTCAAAAAACAAAGGCGAGTGACAGCAATTTAAATCGTTCATTGTAAACAATGAAAATAGCTGAGTGGTACCGTTTAAAAGCCGTTGAGTGTAAAAAAAATCCAATTGTTGAGCGCAAGCGTCTACTTTCAATAGTGGAGATGCAGCCATTTAAATCGTTGAGTGGCAGCCTATGAACCTACTCGTGGACACGCGGACGCAAGGACGATCCATCATAACCCACACCCTCCCCCTCACACTCACCTACTACTGCCAACATGAACAAACTACTACTAATACTAATACTAATACTGATACTGTTACTGCTGACATGGACATCGACTCAAAAAGGACTCGAAAACACTGTTGGGTTCCCTTTTATGAGCAGCATTTTTATATACCAATTCCCAAAACCGCTGGGAACACGTCTTTATATGGCAGTTGTAACCTAGAAACACGTTCATTTTTTTTTTTTTGTCGACCGGAAGACGTCATTGGAATACGTCTACATACGTCGATGTGTGTTGGGGCTACGTAAAGAATTGGTTCAAAGCACGTCAAACACAAGTTAGAAATAAGTTTCGCGTAAAAAAAGACATTACTGAGACGTGTTTCGACTTATGAGTAGCTTATAAGTAGCCTTTGTGGACGTGTGTAAGCGTCCACATATCGTGTGTAAAACTTATCCCCATCGCATGCGGAACGTGTGTCATACGCCGAGTACGTCGTAAAATTTTGAACATGTTTAAAATTTCTTGACGTACTCTACTTACTACGACGTATGATAGCGTACTTTAGCGTTGTACTCACGTATACCAAACTTACTCATACCGTATTTGACGTGCCCCCAACGTTTTAGACACATTTTTCTTAGGTCGGCATACGCTGGCAAGATCGCCAAGGTGTGACCGCGATGTTGTCACTTCCATTTCTACGGCAGTTATGATTCGAATCGTTGTGCGTCAGCCTTTTAATAGGCTACGTCACGACATCGTCGGCGATGCGTGCAACGCGCTATGCCTAAGTTAGACTATCGTTGGGCATCGGTTGTGTAGGCCGACAACAGGTTCAGCATTCGTTGGTATAAGTTATCTATAACACAACGAAACGTTCTGTGTCCATTACTAATATGTTATGCATACGACCAACTCGTTATGAATACGTCCGAATCTTAAAAAAAAAACATCAAAAGTTCAACGTAAGCCAGCGTTTTACATACATTTTAATACGTTGCCATCGCTGGCTAAAACATCAAGGTGTGACCGGGCCTTTACTTAAGACAGCTGTTTGAAAGGCGATCTCGCCGATCTCATTCTGTCAATAAAACAAGGGATATAATGCATTTTAATGATACAAATCAGACAATATTTTGTAACCACCGGCGATTTAATAACAACTACTGAAATAACGTATCAGAAATTAGTTACATACCGGAGATAAAATGAAGGCCGCACAACCAGTCAGGTTCGCCAAGGTCGCCATTTTTCTCTTCTCAGAACCGATATCCAAAGATTTCGTCGGTCGACATCGGCGGGAAAGCGGTAAAACTGCACTCCAGAGCCTTTAGTACATCCCGGGGCACAACAACTCTTACCCATTTGCAGAAAAAAAAAATCGCTTGCTTGGAAATAACGGTGCAGTTGAAGTGGAGACAATCGGTTGCTCTGCACGAAGTATACTTTCTTGCCGCTCAATATGGCGGAGCTGCCACAGTCACGTGACCAGTGACGTCATCTGAATAAGGCCGATTCAAGCATGCCTCGATTTGGAAACGCGATCTACTCTCACCGACTGATTCAGATTCCTAATCGAAATATTATGTCGGATTTTGAGAATCGGATCTGGTGACAAAATCTGTAGTGAAATCCGAATTTTTTTTTCAACAAATTAGCGATTTTTATTACTTAGTGAAGCAAAGCATTAAACTTAACTTTTTCTACTGTCCTCAAGGTTATATTAAATGAAGGAAAAAATTATGGAATTATGGTGAAAGTTTAAATTAATTGACTGAAACGCCGTGCTTCATAACCTGCTTTTACAATCCATGACGGCACAGTCGACAGCGGATCCTTTTTTTTCGGCGTTTACTTCCGCATTCTGGGGCGTTCAGGCGTTTCTGAGGAAACAAGTTCGGGGTCTGAAGCCGCCATGTTTTTTTGGGCCTGGATGTGCAGTAACCTCCAGATTTGAAAGTATCAGCAGTTCCAACTCCCCCAAAAAGTGTTGATTTGTCCAATTCGGACATTGCACGGGCGTGTCCGGG
>NC_140962.1:4314637-4334637 GCF_056783735.1 Eptatretus burgeri | reverse complement strand
TAATATTGTCCTGCGTTGACACCCATTGGCCGAACAACGGCAAACTCGTTCGCATCTCTCTGATTGGTCGAAAGGGACGCCAAGTCCTTCATTGAACTCCGCCCACCGCGAGCGTTCTGGCGTCAGGATGCAGCGAGGCGAAGGTGTTGTTGTGTAAAATGTAAAAGAAAACCCTGACTAAAAAAGTAATTTGCAGTGCGCACGTAATCATCCATTAAACATAGGACGGGACCCTACCTAGAAACACATACTTACCAATATAACTGATCTATAAGGACCCTGGCTGTTGTGTGCTCATGGCTGCCAGATTCGTAACAACTCACCCAACACTACTCAACAATTGTTGATATGCGTTTAAACCCTTTTAACCCCCAGTAGGCGGTGTTTAGACCACTTGCTTCTCATTTGTTATGGCAGATTAACCGCGGCACCCCGGGGTACCCAAGGTCAGGTGATGAGCACAAAATTATCCCCCAGGTGAGGACGGGGAGACAACTTGCACTATTCGCCATTTACTGGCAGAAATCGCAAGTGGTTTAACCACGAACCCTAACTGGAGGGAGCTTATCGTGTATTGACTCCTTATCACTCCCGTAGGGAACGGGTGTTGCTGTATTATTATTACCAGCAGAGTACCCGCTCGATGGACAATCTTCAAAGCATGCAACACGTTCCTCTGACGCATACTTTTATTTGGGCGGTGTATATGCAACTGACAGCTCTGCATATGCAAAAAAATAATAACCCGGGTTACGTGCACGACTCAAAAGCATACCTTCTGCTTATAATTCAAAACACCTCACTGCACTGGAAAACGTGGGGGACAGGAATACTGCACTGTAAGTGGTGAAGACTTCTAATTCCCTCCCCCACCTGGAGGCGGCGCCACTCGATACACATTTACATGGGGAATTTGCGTCCCTGCCCCCCTGCTCCCCCAGGACCACCAGCAAAAAATTAACCCCCCCCCCCCTCTTCATGAATTTGGATCACGCTGATCCTCTGTAGCCAGTCTGGATGTAAACAACCCAGAACTGTCGGATTAGCATGACAAACAAACAAACACCAGCCCATGAATTATCGTGAGGATCACTGAGGAGATGTCTGTGCTTTTATCAAGCGAAGAAGAAGAAGAAGAACTGCGATCTCAGAGGTGAAGTTTCAGATCGAACATTTCACCAAGATCAATAGATGACGCGGTGAAGTTTCATATCGACCATTTCAACCAGATCGATCGATGGCTTGGTGAAGTTTCATATCGATCATTTCACCAAGATTGGTTGATTGCATGGTGAAGTTTCATATCGATCATTTCACCAAGATTGATTTCTTGGTGAAGTTTCATATCGATCATTTCACCAAGATTGATGACATGGTGAAGTTTTATGTCGATCATTTCACCAAGATCAATAGATGACGCGGTTAAGTTTCATATCGACCATTTCAACCAGATCGATCGATGGCTTGGTGAAGTGTCATATCGATCATTTCACCAAGATTGATGCCTTGGTGAAGTTTCATGTCGATCATTTCACCAAGATTCATGACATGGTGAAGTTTCATGTCGATCATTTCACCAAGATTCATGACATGGTGAAGTTTCATATCAATCATTTCACCAAGATTGATTTCTTGGTGAAGTTTCATGTCGATCATTTCACCAAGATTGATGGCTTGGTGAAGTTTCATGTCGATCATTTCACCAAGATTGATGACTTGATGAAGTTTCATGTCGATCATTTCACCAAGATTGATGGCTTGGTGAAGTTTCATGTCGATCATTTCACCAAGATTGATGGCTTGGTGAAGTTTCATGTCGATCATTTCACCAAGATTGATGGCTTGGTTAAGTTTCATGACCTTCATTTCAACAAGATTGATGGCTTGGTGAAGTTTGATGTCGATCATTTCACCAAGATTGATGACATGGTGAAGTTTCATATCGATCATTTCACCAAGATTGATGACTTTGTGAAGATTCATGTCGATCATTTCACCAAGATTGATGGTTTGGTGAAGCTTCATGTCGATCATTTCACCAAGATTGATGGCTTGGTTAAGTTTCATGACCTTCATTTCAACAAGATTGATGGCTTGGTGAAGTTTGATGTCGATCATTTCACCAAGATTGATGACATGGTGAAGTTTCATATCGATCATTTCACCAAGATTGATGACTTTGTGAAGTTTCATGTCGATCATTTCACCAAGATTGATGGCTTGGTGAAGCTTCATGTCGATCATTTCACCAAGATTGATGGCTTGGTGAAGTTTCATGTCGATCATTTCACCAAGATTCATGACATGGTGAAGTTTCATGTCGATCATTTCACCAAGATTCATGACATGGTGAAGTTTCATGTCGATCATTTCACCAAGATTGATGACTTGGTGAAGCATCATGTCGATCATTTCACCAAGATTGATGACTTGGTGAAGCATCATGTCGATCATTTCACCAAGATTGATAGCATGGTGAAGTTTCATATCGATCATTTCACCAAGATTGATAGCATGGTAAAGTTTCCTCAAGATCATTTCAACAAGATTGATGGCTTGGTGAAGTTTCATATCGATCATTTCACCAAGATTGATGACTGCGTGACGTTTCAGATCGATCATTTCACCAAGATTGATGGCTTGGTGAAGTTTCATATCGATCATTTCACCAAGATTGATGGCTTGGTGAGGCTTCATGTCGATCATTTCACCAAGATTGATGGCTTGGTGAAGTTTCATGTCGATCATTTCACCAAGATTGATGGCCTGGTGACGTTTAATGTCAATCATTTCACCAAGATTGATGGATTGGTGAAGTTTCATGTCGATCATTTCACAAAGATTGATGACATGGTGAAGTTTCATGTCGATCATTTCACCAAGATTGATGGCTTGGTGAAGTTTCATGTCGATCATTTCACAAAGATTGATGACATGGTGAAGTTTCATATCGATCATTTCACCAAGATTGATGGCTTGGTGAAGTTTCAGGTCGATTATTTCTCCAAGATTGATGGCTTGGTGAAGTTTCAGGTCGATTATTTCTCCAAGATTGATGGCTTGGTGAAGTTTCATGTCGATCATTTCACCAAGATTGATGGCTTGGTGAAGTTTCATGTCGATCATTTCACCAAGATTGATGGCTTGGTGAAGTTTCATGTCGATCATTTAACCAAGATTGATGGCTTGTTGAAGTTTCATGTCGATCGTTTCACCAAGATTGATTGCATGGTGAAGTTTCATGTCGATCATTTCACCAAGATTGATGACTTCGTGAAGTTTCATATCAATCATTTCACCAAGATTGATGACATGGTGAAGTTTTATGTCAATCATTTCACCAAGATTGATGGCATGGTAAAGTTTCATATCGATAATTTCACCAAGATTGATGACTTGAAGTTTCATGTCGATCATTTCTCCAAGATTGATGGCTTGGTGATGTTTCATGTCGATCATTTCACCAAGATTGATGACATGGTGAAGTTTCATGTCGATCATTTCACCAAGAATGATGGCCTGGTGAAGTTTCATGTCGATCATTTCACCAAGATTGATGGCTTGGTGAAGTTTCATATCGATAATTTCACCAAGATTGATGACTCGGTGAAGTTTCATGTCAGTAGGGTAAGAATACTGATTCTGGCTCACTTTTCCCCATGTAAATGAATGGGGGATTTTCAGCGATTTATATTTTTTTTCCCTAAAAATAAATCCCCTTTTTATCCCAAGGTATATTTATTTGTCTCCCCTTTTAACTTGGAGGTTGAACCTCATTGAATTGAACACCTGGGGGTTGAACAGCTCACTCATTGAACCTATAAAGATTTGTTCATTCTCAAATTCCTTCAATAGTTTAATTTTCTTTGCACAATAATCCCCATCTAAAATATTGACAAACAAAACATTTGAATCTTTATATTTTTTAAGATACCCCATTTGTGCCATTACGAAATGATAAACTTCTCTTAATGCTCTTGTTTGACCACCTCCTGAGCCACAGGTTATTTTTTGTTAAGCCCCGCCCACTTTTCTTTAAGCCCCGCCCACTTTTGTTAAGCCCCGCCCACTTTTCATAAGGTAATTTTTCTAAGCCACGCCCACTTTTCCTAAGCTCCGCCCACTTTTGCTAAGCTCCGCCCACTTTTCACAAGGTATTTTTTCTAAGCCACGCCCACTTTTCCTAAGCTCCGCCCACTTTTGCTAAGCTCCGCCCACTTTTCATAAGGTATTTTTTCTAAGCCACGCCCACTTTTCCTAAGTCCCGCCCACTTTTGTTAAGCTCCGCCCACTTTTCATAAGGTATTTTTTTCCTAAGCCACGCCCACTTTTCCTAAGCTCCGCCTACTTTTGCTAAGCCCCGCCCACTCTTACATCATTTCCAGTTCATCTCTGACTCACAAAGAAATCACTAGAAAATTACAGGATGTTATGGTTTTGAAAAATTTCCTAATGAAGGCTTGCCTAGGCTTGCCCAGGGAATTTCCAAAGGAAACCACACCCACCAGTCTTTCTCTATAAAAGCTTCAAACCCAGGCTCCATTTTAAACATTTGTTCTTGCTGGCAATGGTGTTCTGTGTGCTTGTCTCAAACTCTCTGTCTTCTATGGAACTAAACCTTCAAGTTGATGAACTGGATTCAAACCTCTTATCTATTGAGGTAAGATTTTTATTTTCCTATTTTCAAACTTTGATTGAAGCATACTCATTTAATAATTAAATAACTTAATTAATACATTATTATTTTCTCTCACAGGAAATTGTATCTGAAAATACTGCTTTTGCTACAACTTGGGGGGAAATTGTTGGCTTGGTTGAAGACCTTGAGTGGGATGACTTTGGTGTTCCTTGGAACTCTCTGTCTTCTATGGAACTAAACCTTCAAGTTGATGAACTGGATTCAAACCTCTTATCTATTGAGGTAAGATTTTTTATTTTCCTATTTTCAAACTTTGATTGAAGCATACTCATTTAATAATTAAATAACTTAATTAATACATTATTATTTTCTCTCACAGGAAATTGTGTCTGAAATACGAAATGAAAATACTGCTTTTGCTACAACTTGGGGCGAAATTGTTGGCTTGGTTGAAGACCTTATGAGCGACCAAGACCCACAGAACGAGTTCGTCCTTGATGACCCAACCAAAGAGTTATACCTTGGAGACCAGCAAAATCCTGAAAAAGAGTTTTACAGCAATAGTACTCATTGTGAGTTATCAAGACAATACCCACTGAACAAGTTATACCTTGATGAGCCAGAATACAAGTTTTACCTTGGAGACTCACAAATTTTGAAAAAATCAGTAAATGAGTTCTGCCTTGATGGTTTAAATAACTACCTTGGAGACTCAGGAAAAGGGTTCTGCCAAGATGGTTCTAAATATGGGGCCTACCTTGGAGACTCACAAATTTTGAAAAAATCAGTAAATGAGTTCTGCCTTGATGGTTTAAATAACTACCTTGGAGACTCAGGAAAAGGGTTCTGCCAAGATGGTTCTAAATATGGGGCCTACCTTGGAGACTCACAAATTTTGAAAAAATCAGTAAATGAGTTCTGCCTTGATGGTTTAAATAACTACCTTGGAGACTCAGGAAAAGGGTTCTGCCAAGATGGTTCTAAATATGGGGCCTACCTTGGAGACTCACAAATTTTGAAAAAATCAGTAAATGAGTTATCCTTAAGAGACTTTGTAAGTTGGTTTTACTTTGAATACTTGAAATGTGGGTTCTGGATTGATAACTCACAATGTGATACATATCTTGGAAACTCAACGGGAATGTGGTTATACCTTGAAGACTTGGAAAGTTGGGTTTATGTTGGACACTTGAAACTTTTTTGGGGGCTTTTATTTATTTATTTATTTATTTATTATTATTATTATTTTATTTATTTATATTTTGGAGACTTTTGGAGTTGCTATCACTCTTTGGGATCTAAACCTATCGATGTAGTTCTTTGTCGGATGGTGCTTGATGGGAGCAAGATCAAGAAAGTTCTGGGAAGAAAGTGCAGGCTTACTCCCCCTTTCTACGTCATCAAACCTGAAAGCCTTAAAAGACAGAATTGGAAGAAGAGAAAAAAAAAACGTAAAATATATATATATAGGTGGAAATCTCATTTTGAAAAAGACTGTGTTGGGTGAGGATTGAGTTGGGGTTGAGATTTTGAATGTGAGGGTTGGGGTTGAGATTTTGAATGTGAGGGTTGGGACACACACACATACACACCAACAAACAAAGTTAAGCCTTGACTATTCAGTTGAGGATTCTGTGTTTGGGGTTCACAGATCTAAGAACGTCCCCCTTGACACACATTATATACTGTTATACACCTCGGACTTGGCCCTCGAGTGTCCACAACGGTGTATAGTAGGAGGGAGTGAAGCGCCAACCTATTGCTCCCATTACACACACACACACAAACAAAAGTTAAGCCTTGACTATTCAGTTGAGGATTCTGTGTTTGGGGTTCACAGATCTAAGAACGTCCCCCTTGACACACATTATATACTTGTCCCTCTAGTGTCCACAAAGGTGTATTATCTGCTTAGTTTTGTCTTTTGTAATTCCTGTGAATAAAATGAACCTAAAATCTCTTCCCCTTCCAAATCATATATTTTATAAGTCCAAGGAACTGTATCTATTACATCAACAATTTTAAAAAGTTCTTTCGTCCATCGTTCAGTAAAACCCTTTTCAAAATGAGATTTCCACCTATATATTCTTACGATATCACCAACTTTGAACTTAGGTTTTCTGACATTAATCTCTTTTTCATATTTTAATTTTGTAAATGTTTCTGATGGCTTCATATTCGTTGACGTGTGAATCGTGTCATTATACTTATCCACAATATCCTGAATAAAAGATAACCATTGTTGTGAACCGAGTTGTGTGAATTTTTTATATAGTCTCTCTTTTAAGGTACGATTAAAACGTTCAACAACAACTGCCTTCCCTTCATTAAAGGTACTGTATAATGTAATACTGTTATTTTTTAAAAAATTCATAAATGTCTTGTTATAAAACTCTCTACCCTCATCAGTCCACAATTTCTTAGGTTTTCTCTTACTTTTATTAAATATCTGTTGAAAAGCTAACACAAGAGTATTACCTGTTTTTTTTTTAAAGGGACAACCCACGCATATCTACTCCTCAAATCAATAACGGTTAAAGCATACTTGTACCCCTTATCATTATTAAGTTCAATCAAATCAGCAGACCAGATATAATCAACTTCCTTGGAATAAACTTTCCTTCTCTGAAACTTTGTGAATATTGGTTTATGTAATTCATCAGCTAATTGCTCTTCAGTCTTAATGGCATCATTAGAGCCTATAAGTTTTTTGAATTTCCAAGTCCAAGTTTCAATTTAGCACTAATCATCTTCTTCACGATGAACCTATCAACTTTTTCTCTCAAGGTTGGATTTTGTATCAGAGACAAATTATATAACATTTCTCTATCGGCTTCATGCTTTTCTTCCAATGTTGTGGTATTCCTATAATCAATATCGTGTCTCATGCACACTTCATCAACTCTATTGATTGGTTTACTCCAGGATTTAGGATTGTCTGCCTCATCTAATCTTTTATCCAAGTTTGTGCCTGGACCACAGAAAGAATACCCTGGAAGATGTAATTCCCCTGGTATTCCAGTAGTTGTAAATTTACTTCCTGATAAAAACTTTTGTATATCTCCTCCGAGTTTGTGTTTGGAGATAAATTGATTTTTTTGAACCACACACCGAACATATACCTTTTTGTATAACCCTGTTATTTTTACTTTTAATATATGAAATATTTTTAGTATTAGTTTTCTTTTTACATTTGAGACAATAACTCATTTATTTATGAGAAAAATTTCTGCAGAGTGCAAAAACCTTTTTAGTTTCCAACATGCACATTTGAATCTTAATTTTTAAAACATAAAGAATCCTTAGAAATGCCTTCACTCTCTCCTCCATTTATTTAAGAAAAAACTTGAATTAAAATACATGTCTTCTCGATGTCGATAGTCTTGTCGAAAGTATTGCAAATAGACTTTTTAATTCTTTGTATTCCTCCCTGGTGAGATAAGTTAATTTCTTTAATACCTCTATTCTTTTTTGAATCTCACTGGTTTCCATATTTTGATATGTATTCATTCTCTCTCTTTCCTCCCTCTCTCTCTTCTCTCTTTCCTCCTCCTCCTTTTCCTCCTCTTCCCTCTCTTCTTCAACTCCTTCCTCATCCCTTACTATACTTGAATCGTTTACACCCCATAGAATATTATACATATATTCATCAGGATTTCTTGTTATTCCTGTATCCAAAATAATTTTTTTTACAACAGGATACCAATAAAATTTCTTTTGAATTTCTAAAAGAGCCTTACCTTTTCTTAACCTTATAATTTTTTCATTATTTAACATTCTAATTAAATCTAAAGTTGTTGGTTTATCAACATCAGCATAATGCCAATCTTTTATTGAAAATACCTCATTCTTATGTTGTAGAACATATTTATTAAAATACCGAATACCCTTTTCTTGAAGGTATGCTTGAACACAGAAATGATAATTTTCTTGAAGCCTTCTTGCTGTCATTTATGTATTAGAAATATATGTTAGAATAATATTATGGCACGAAACACCTCCCCATCTTCCCATAGTTAAATCATTTTGTATTTCCTTACTTATTATATATAATCCTGTTTTTTCTGTTTTCATGAGATAAACAAGGGCAAAACCATTATTATATTTACCCTTATTAAATTCTTTTATTTGTTGTTTACTAATCGTGGCTCCACAAAACTCATTCTCGATACCAAGTGGATAATATTCTTCCTTACGAGACTGATTTAATTGTTCCAGGTCTTCGAGGTTAATTTTAAATGACCAATTATACCCTAAATCATTCATATCATACCCCCATTGTTCTATTCTCATACAAACGATACGCCCTTCTTTATAAAAATTTATTTTAATTCGAACTGTGAATTCTGTATGACCTGGAGATAATATCAACACTTCTGTATCTTTAGAATACACAGCCGTTTTATTTAAGTATATATATTGTGATAAATCGCTTAATCTCACCAAGTCATTCGCGTCAGTCGGGCTTGGATAATTTTTTAATTTATAAGCATTTTTCATGTTAATATTTTTGTTTATATTATATTTATATCGTTCAGCCTGTGCCTTTGTATAATAATTTGATAAATCAATATCCAGTTCTTGAGATACACCAAAGATAGAACCATCTTTACCAACATAAGTCATTTATATTAGATTAAAAATAATATCATAAAATTTTTTATTTTTGTTGAGTTGAAATAACACATATAGACATAATTGACCACAACACTTGGAATTTAATTCTTGGACTTGAAATGTTTGATAAACACCATTCTGTAAGAATTTTATGACTTCAACAGGTGGTGGAAGACCAAAACTATCAAAATAATATTTGTCTTGACTATTAAAAATACAAACCCAATGAGAACCGTTCCCATCATTATCTTCTAAGTTCATAATAATATTCTTTGTATGTTTCGACACATTTGTTAATTCATCTCTCATACAAATAACCACATTATGAATTTTTAATTTCTTACAATATTTGACAAGTTGTAAATTTGATGTTGTATTCTTTCCAAATTCTTTCAACCACTCATCAATGCTCATTTATTTATTAGAAAGATATAATCCATTACCTCTTTTCGTTAATTTTACACCTGCTTGTGCTATAGAAGAAAGCATATCTCCAACTAACAATCTCGCTTTATCAGGCAGACCTTCAAGTTTTTCAGCAAAATCTACAATTACACCACTTCCACTAATTTGTTTCTCCAACTCTTTGTTATGTCTTTCCAATTCTTTTTGAGCCTGGAGTTGAGCCTTCCTTTCGTTGGCAGTTTTGACCGCTGTTGAAATACCACCCGTCAATGCTCCAACCGCACTTAAACCAGCAAATAAAGGAATTAGAAATGGGAGAAATCCTCCACTCGTCTCTCTTATTGAATATTTTTTCAACATTGGTTTTGTCATTTTAATTTTAAGTGAGCCAGTGTCATTCAAGATTTTAACCTGTTCTCTTGTGAGCAAAACATCAATTCTTACTGCTCCTTTTCTCTGAATTGTATTAACGTTAATCATACAAGGCTTTTGATTTTGAACACAAGATGATAGTTTATGAAGATTGATTTGATTAACATATACCCCAGTTGGTACTTTGCCACTCATTTATTTAACAAAAAATTATGTGAGACTAATCATCACACCATTATCTGTATTAATCTGCAATTCTGTTTCTTCCAAAAGCAAACAATATGTATCAACTTCTTCACTCTCTCCTCTTTCAATGTATAGGGAAGTATCCACTCGATTAGACTTTATAGTTTCTTTTTGAGCGCTCAGGTCAAACGTATAGATTGTATACAAACTTTTAAATGCTGTCATATCCAAAATAGGTTCTTTATTTCCATTACTTTCACACACCTTTTGGTAAGACTTGTATGCTTCAGCAAAATCATTTTTTCCCAATTAATTTCCAATCTATCTCGTGGATAAAATGTTCCATCTAGAGAAACGCGAAGTTGTTTCACCTTAGCATTATCACTCAATGCATTATTCTTATCAGTCGCAGTATCACCATCTGGCTTTTTAAAATCATCCACAGATATCGTGGCTTTCCTTCCAGAACACCCAAATTCCACGTGTAAGTAGTTTGATTGAGTTTAACGTGTTGACATCTTCTTTTGAGGTATGATACACTGAGTGGTTTTTTTGAGTTAAGTCTTCGATTCAACATCTCTTCTGTTTTAAGATTAGGAGTATATTCACTGATATACCAACTCATCTCCTCAATTACAAATTTATTCTGATCACCAAAAGCATTACCAACACCAAAAAGCAATCTATTTTCATTATCATTCCTTTGTAGTTGAAATCTAATTTTAAGACCATACAGAACTTTATCATAATCACAAAATCCAAATATACCTTTAAGAGGAACTGCCACAGTAAAACTATTTTCTGCTTTTGTATCATCATTATACATTCCTTTCCTTTGAATATATCCAGGGTCTGTGTTTGTTCCCGTTGACATATCAGGAATAAAACCTTCGACAGACCCCTTTCCCATTCTATCACTGAATGTATAGAGTGTAAATTTCATCATTTCAGATACAGCAGAGACATAATCAACCGCTTCAACTTCTTGTGTTCCAATATACAATCGCACACTATCAAACATTTTCCAGAAGAAATCATTTACAAGTGTAGCGTTTGTGTTATTCCCAGCCTTAGTGAATTTAAATTTACACAACAAGAAACTTTCGGAGAGATTCAAATAGGTTTGTTGATTATTTATTTCAAAACTTTTTGTACCATTTGTATTCCAGTCTGTTCCAGTTATTGCATTTACCTTGAAGTAATCTTCTTTTTTAGTGGAGTTTGAGATAATAATAGTATCATCCAAATCATAGATACTATCAATTGCTTCCATACTTGTATTTATTTAGGAAAAAAGATGTTAAAACTTTTGAAACCCTGATCCAAGTATTTGAATTATTTTCTGTCGTTCTTGGGGGACAACTGAGTTTTACCTTTCTTAATTTCTTTTATTGCTTGTAATTTATGAGATTCTTTCTGAGCATCTTTTATACTCTTTACAGCACCTGCTACATTTCCCACAGCAGAAGCAGTTGAACCAATTAGGTCTTTATGTTTAAGAATAGTTGAACCAATACCCATGAGAGTATCAATTATCCCATCTCCTCTAAATTGATGTCCGACACCCCTTTGTCTCTTAGGTTTATAGTATCCTCTACCAAGATACATACCTTCACCCTTGTAGTACGGGGAAAGGAACATCCCATCCCCTGTAATTATTTTATATTTTCCCAACTCGTGCTTCCTCACAATAACCATCGTATTTATTTATTGAAAAACTTCACGTAGGTGAATTCTGATGGATATAACTTCTCCATTAAAAGAAATCACACGATTATCTTGGTCGGTTATCCTAAAATTTACTCTGTGTATGGTTTTTCCTGACACAGGTAGATAAACCAAATTTTTAGGCTCCATATTGAATTTATAACCAATTGGGGTTGAGTATGCGCTGAATGAAAATATTGTATTTGTTTTTAATCCATCATTATAAGCACCATCAATCAAATCACAGTGAATTAACACCGAATTTATTCCTGAGGATATTTGAATGACATTATCACTGTAAAACGTCCCATTAGTTTCAATCTTTTTTGAGGAGAAACCTAATAACTCTCTAAATGAATTATCAATTGTGAAATCAACCTTGTAGTTATTTTTAACTTTAATCGTTGATTTTGAAGTATGTTTTTGAATGTTTATAACAATATTTTTTGGTTCATCACCCTGTTCTTTCATAAGACGAGCAATTTCGGAAGATATTTGAGAAATCTCGTATGCTCCGGGTGAGACTGTTATCGTTTTGTATCCACTTCCCGGATTATAACTAAACTTGTCATTTTTCTCGGTTATATTAAATAAGGTATTATAAGTCTCCATGGACAATAAAGATGCCTCATATTCTTTTGTTGTGTCAAGTTGTAGTGGGTATGGGAATGAAGATGTGTGGTCGCTTGTTGTGAAATTAAAACTCAGGATTGTGCTTCTCATCTTATTTAATATGAGATAAAATGTCTTTATATTGAGATTTATTAATTATTTTCATGTTCATCAACTGGTCTAAAATGGCTGATGCTTCATTAAAACAATTGTTATTTCCAACCTTCTTACTGCCGAACAACAATAACAGTCTATTAACTAATTGCGATGGGTCATTTGGAAGAAAACTAATACCTGAACCAAAGGATACTTAAAACCTGAATAATGTGTTTCTCCTTCTCATTCTTTCTACTTTTACCAGAAAGAATAACCTTATAATTTAGAGTGTTCAGCAAATCAATATATACTCTATCATCATTATTTTCCATATCCAATGGTTTATCAATATACTTTGATTCATCCCTCACAGTTGAACCTTGTCTTCCATCTTTTGTGAGAAGAAACATTAATCTCGGAGTTAGTTTAACAGGGGTTGAGCAGAACTTAAGAACCTTAATTCATCATTAAATATCAATACCTTTTCTTGAACAAGATGAAATATTGCTGGTTGTTCTGTTGGAATGAGTCCTGCTTTGGTTTTTGAATCCGCTGAATATTCATTGTTTTGAACAGCATTCACAATATAATCAGGGGGTTGATTAATCTCTTTCAGTTGTTGAAATAAACCTTCATCATCATATTCTAATTCTCCTAAATGCTCTAATTCTTCCTCCGTCATTTGACTGAAATCTTTTAACATTTGAAGCTTTCTAGGAGTATATTCTACTGTGGGAACTGTGGAAACATCTTTCATTTTTTTCTTGGGAAGTTTTTAAAAGTGGTTTAAAAAATTTCTCTTGTTTTTTTTCAAATGCTTCTTCGCCCGTTAGTTTCTGTCTGCGTTTCTTCTTTATGTCTTCCTGTTGTTTTACAACTTTTGAAACCAACTCTTGATGTTCCTTAAATCTTCTTGCTCTTTCTTTTGTATCCATTTATTTATTGTAAAATATCATTTAATGAATTGTAAAGATCAACAGGGAAATTTTCCTTTTCTTCATCATTCAAGTAGATGTGTTCAAATAAATCCTTTTCTTTAAATATTTCATCAAATTCTTTATTAACATTAATGCGAGTTGTAATTTCTTCTTCACTAATCCTTGCATCTCTGCTTTTCATACGTTTGTGTTGAGTTTCTTCATCAACATCAAAACCGAATGATAAAATCTTCACTCCGCTCAGATATTTAATAATTTGTCTCGTTCCTTCTGGATTAGTTTCTAATATCCCAACACCACCAGATTTTAGTTTCTTTAACTCACTCTTACAATGTGAATATTTTGTTGTACCAAGAAAGCTCTCCGCAAATATTTGTCCTTCATTCCTCAATCGCATATGTTCCTCCACTGAAATATAGTGATAATCTACACCTTTTACTTCTCCAGGTCTTATTGCTCTAGTTGTTGTTGATACAATGCGTATCACGGGGTGTTTTTCAGTAAATTTACAATATTCTCATTTGTACTACACAAGAACCTTGATTTATGAAAGTTTTTTCCAGAAGCAGATTTACCCACAAGATTTATAATAATAGTTGTCATTTATATATGTAATTGTTTATAAAACAAAAAATATATCCCTTAATATCTCATCTTGTTTCACAACAATATATTTATATTTTTCAGTCGTGTGCTTCATATAATCCTCAAATTTCTTTTTTACTACATAATGTAGAACAATTATCTCTCCAAAAATTATTGATATCTATTGAATTTAACTTGAATAAAATAAAAGTATTAGCATTGTTTCTGATGGAACGACGAGGAAGTTGAAAGTACGATTGACTAAGATAAATACAATTACAAGAAGAATGTCTCCCTCTTGTGTAGTAGCTGTCCATTACCGTTTGGTTTCTCTCATTAACACAATCATCAAAGATAACGAGGTTCTTTTTTGATTTATCCAAATCTTGGGGAGACGGTATATCATCCGTATTATCACTAAGAATACAAGTTATAAGATTTGATTTCTTTTTACATCTCTGTGTATCACAAAATAGTTGAATTATATCTTCAATGTTATAATCATTTAGGTTTTTTTGACGTTTAAATAAACCTATTATATCTTCTTTTTGAAGACCAGCATTAAAACCTTGTGAGAGTAGTTGATACTCTGGTTTGAAAACTCGACTTTGTGAAAATTATTAAATTATCATAATCTAAAAAGTTGGGAGTGAGGAGCATTTTTAAAAGTAAGCAGGTTTTTCCACATCCACTTGAACCAACTATGAGACATCTTAATGAATTTGGGAGATTTTTATGGTTGTTAAATTTTATCTTATTTTCCCAAATAGGTAAAAAATCATTCATTTATATATTTGAAAAACAGGTTATTTAATTTATTATTGGCTTTTTTAGAAACTCTATATTTTATCCTAAGTTCAGGTTTAATTTCAAGATAATCCATTATTTTATTTATACAATATCTTGTGTTGATATTTCCCTGAAAATTACATCCATGAATAATATACAACAACAATCCTTTGAACATTTCTCTTATACGTTCAGTTTCTTCCCTTGTAAGGAAAGGTGTGTTATCATCCTCATACTTTACATTCATTTCTCTAATCAATCTTGTAAAGTAATTCATTTTTGGTGTAAATCTAAAAGAATTATTTTCCTTTTTATATTTTTTATTATCATTAATTAGAAGATAATCACAGAATATACATTGTTTATAGGCTTTTGACTCTGTGTTTAATCCCTGTCTTTCACACGCAGGACAATTCTCAAATTTGTCATATGGAGAATCAGGAAAGTCTAGCATATTTATAAAGTAAAACTTTACTTAAACTGAAATTCATCTATACTTTCAGTTGTATATTACCATCGATATCGATATACTTTTTTTCATTATCAGATTCAACGACAACATTTTTTATATTAAAGGTAATTTTAAAATTATCGTTAACTACTATTGAACGAAATGTCATTTCACCTGATATATTAACATCCTTTATTTCATCAAGATTTACATCTTTAGGGTTGTTGAAAAAAATACAAATTTCTCCTTGCATATTACAGATGGTCTTATCTTTTCTTTCTAAAGCTTCATCCATAAGGTTTTTGTTCTTTGATACTTTTTCTTGTTTCATTGCTTTTTCTAGTTTTGAATATATTACTAGAAGGAGAGGAGAAACTTTTGTTAGAGATACTTTAATTGATGTTCTACCAGGTATACTAAAAGCCCTTCCACTGAAGGAAATTGAAGAACTCATATTATTTACCATAATAGTTTTTATCCAATAGTTGTTATATTTATCTTTGTTCAATTTTACATCCTTGACATATTTCTCAGTATCTTTAACAGATGAAGAGATTGATTGAAACTTGTCTTTTGTGTCTTGAAACATTGTATTTATTAAGTGAAAAAGTTGGAGGATAAAATGTTTTTAAGCACAGATTCACCTATAAATTAAACGAAATTTTCATCAAGAAAATTTTAGTTTAAGCAAAGTTTTATTCTATAAATATGGTGAATACAACGTACTGCGATGTTTGTAATCACGAATATAAACATTATAGAAAACACCTCCGAACCAACAAACACACATTTAATCTATTTCATCAAATATCTCCTCTTGAGTTGGAAAGAAAACATTGTGATATCTGTTCAAAGGATGTTTTGAAGAGTAGTTATAATCAACATCTTCAATCACAAAAACACAAGAAAAATGAGTTTAAAGTAAAGGGAGACTATTATATTAAAAACACTGATGAGGCATTTAAAGGGCATATAAAAATAAGGATTTTTCAATTTGGAGAACCCGGTCCATCATCAATAGCTGAATCAATTGAAATAGTGAAACCCGATGTTGAAAAATTTATTAAAAAGACATTAAAAGAAATAAAAACTTTAAAGTTTTATATGGGAGTGAAAATGAATATGAAAAGACAAGATGAAGAACAAACTCCTTATATGAGAACAGATCTTCATTTTATAACATCATTTCAAGATTTTTTGAATAGTGGGGTTTATGAAGAACTATCAAGACAAGAGGAGGATGTTGATAATACAGTGGTAGGAAGTGGATTCAATATTAAAAAAATCATCTTTTTAGATATACACATTCTAAAATCAAACCCTCTTAAAGCTTCTTCTTATATTGAATTACCAAAAGAAATAAAACTAAAGAAGGCAGTTGTTAATATTAAGAACAATGATAATAAATGTTTTCTCTGGTCTGTTCTTGCTCACTTACATCCACCAAAATGTAATTCAGAAAGAGTAAAACAATATATGAAATATGAGAATACCTTGAACATTAAAGATTTTAAATTCCCAATGCCATTAACAGATATTCCTAAATTTGAGAAAAAGAATAATCTTTCTATTAATGTATATGGATTAACGGATACAAACAAAGTTCAAATATTAAAAATTTCAAACAACTATAAAAATGAAGAAACACACATTGACCTTTTATATTTTAGTGTTGGAAAGAATTCACATTACACATACATCAATAATTTATCAAGATTAATCTCTTCTCAGGTATTCAGAACAGCAAACAAAATATATCCTTGTAAGCGATGTCTTAATTCATTTCATACAAAAGAACGATTAGAACAACATTCAAAATATTGTAGTAATCATAAATCAGCTGTAATTACAATGCCTAAACCTGGTGAAAAGATTTATTTTGAAGATTATAATAAATCTATCATGCACCCATTTGTGATATACGCTGATTTTGAATGTATCCTTAAAAGATAAATACTGCTTCTCCTAATCCAAAAGAACCATATACAAATAAATATCAAAAACATATTCCTTGTGGTTTTTGTTATTATATCAAATCATCTGTTGGAGAAAAGTATAACAAACTTGAACATTATCGTGGAAAAAATGCTTCACAAGAGTTTGTAAAACGATTAGAAAAGGATTGTATAAGACTCACTAAATTAATGAAAGAAACAAATGAACCGATGAAATTAACCAAAGAAGAAAAATTAGAATTTAGAATGAACAATATCTGTCATATTTGTGAGGGGGAAATTAAGGAGTTTAAAGTTAGAGACCATTGTCATCTTACTGGTAAATATAGAGGTCCCGCTCATTCCTGTTGTAATCTTAATTATAAATTACCTTCTTTTATTCCAGTCTTTCTTCACAACAGCGCCAACTATGATACACATCTATTTATAAATGAACTTTCAAAAACACCAGGGAATATTTCTGCTATAACAAACACAAGTCAAAAGTATATTTCATTTTCAAAAATGATATTCACAAAACCTATAACTCGTATTAGGTTTTTAGATTCTTACAAGTTTATGGGAACACCACTAGCCTACCTCGCATCAAATCTAAGCTCCACAGACTCTTTTCCAAATCTTAATTCATTCTTTCCAAAAGAGGAAATTCTCACTAAAGAGGAAATTCAGATTAAAGATGAAATTCTGATTAAAGAAGGAATTCTTACGAGAGAGGAAATTCAAACAAGGAATGAAATTCAAAGTAAAGAGAAAATTCTTACAAGTAAGGGAATTTATCCTTATGATTATATGGATTCATTTATGAGATTTAAAGAAACACAACTTCCTTCAAAAGAAAGTTTCTATAATAACCTTTATGAAGAAGAGATAAGTGATAAGGAATATAAACACGCACAAGAAATATGGAAAATATTTAAGATAAAGAACCTTGGAGAATATCACGATTTATATCTAAAAACAGATGTTTTATTGTTAGCTGATGTGTTTGAAGCTTTTAGATCACTCTGTCATAATAAAAATTGTTATGGATTAGATCCTGCCCACTATTTCACAGCTCCTGGTTTAGCTTGGAGTGCAATGTTGAAAATGACAAAACAAGATATAGATTTAATCAGTGATGTGGATATGCTTTTGATGATTGAGAAGTCCAAGAGAGGTGGAATATCACAAGTATGTTCAAAAAGATATGCTAAAGCAAATAATAAATATCTTCCAAATTATGATAGTGAAAAAGATAGTAATTATTTGATGTATTTTGATGCTAATAATTTGTATGGATGGGCAATGTCTCAATCTCTGCCTTATGGTAAATTAGAGTGGGTGGAAGAAAAGGATTATGAAAAGGCTTTGATGAATATTGTTATTTCTTCTCAAGAGGAATTGAATGACGAAGAAGAAGGTTATTATTTTGAAGTTGATTTGAGGTACCCGAGTGATCTTCATAATAAGCATAAAGATCTTCCTTTTGCATGTGAGAAAGAAACTCCAAAGAAAGAATGGTTAAGTGATTATCATAAAAGTTTTAATATTAAAGGTAAATCAACAGAAAAGTTATTAACAACATTCTATGATAAAGAGGGATATGTTTTGCATCAGAGAAGCTTAAAACAGTTTTTGAGAGAAGGATTGAGAGTAGCTAAAATTCATAGAGTTTTAAAATTTAAACAAAGTCCTTGGGTGAAAAAGTATATTCAATTCAATACAGATATGAGAGCAAATACAAAAGTAAAATTTGAAGGGGACTTTTATAAATTAATGAATAATGCTGTATTTGGAAAGACTATGGAAAATGTTAGAAACAGGCAAAACATTAGATTCGCAACATCTTGGAAAGAAGCTTCGAGATTGATAAATAAACCAAGTTTTGAGAGAGAAGAGGTTTTTTCAGAGAACTTTTCTGCAATTCATATGAAAAAGGAAAGTATTGTAATGGATAAACCAATTTATATTGGAACAGCAGTTCTTGATTTATCAAAGATATTGATGTATGATTATTTGTATAATGACTTAAAGAAAGAGTATGGTGAAAATGTTTCATTGTTGTATATGGATACTGATAGTTTTATCTTAGATATAAAAACTGATGATGTTTATGAAGATATGAAGAAAAATATTGGAGTATATGATACAAGTAATTTCAGCAAGAAGAGTGAGTTATTTTCCAAAAAGAATGAAAAGGTTATTGGTAAGTTTAAGGATGAGTTGGGTGGAAAAGTAATGAGTGAGTTTATTGGATTGAGAGCAAAGGCATATGCTTATAAGTATGGTGAACAGATTGATAAGAGGTTAAAGGGAATAAAGAAATATGTAATAAAGAAATCAATAACTTTTAGAAATTATTATAATTGTTTGATGAATAAGAAAGAAGAATATAGGAAAATGAATACAATAAGAAGTTATAAACATAACATATATAGTGAAGAAGTAAATAAAAAGGCATTAGGAGCCTTTGATGATAAGAGATTTATTTTAGATAATGGAATAGATTGTGTTCCATATGGATATTGTATGATAGAGTGTATAAAATAGATTATGTTTTAACGATGGGAAGATGGGTTAGGGTTTTTTAAGGGCTACCGCCGCGTTTTTTCACAATATATAAATGGTTAAACCAAGTATTAATCAAACTAAAGAGTGGAGAAAATCTC
>NC_140962.1:4264637-4302137 GCF_056783735.1 Eptatretus burgeri | reverse complement strand
CATCTTATTTGTAAAACATTTTTAAAAGTAAATAAAAATGAACGATGTGGTTTAAAAAAAAATAAATTGAAAATGCTCGATCCAAGTCAGCTTCAACATCTTTGCGCTTTTAATTGGTGATGACAGCAAGCTTGCGTGCACGCACGCCTTCGCAGCATGCAATTGCCAGACTCAAAAGACCCAAAAACCAAAAGGTGACAAATATTGTAATTTATTGTTCAACGTGAGCTCGTGAGAAGTGGTAAGTCATACAACAAAAAAGAGAAAAGAAAAATCGGTCGGAAACCGTCTCCTGGAATCTAAGAAATTCGAACAACATCCTCCAATGAATATGAAGTTCATGAACATGTTCAAAAAAAAAATGGCAGAATTTAATTTGGATAATGTACGAGCAAACGATGTGCCAAGTGGAAGTCTCGCACATCAAGCTGTTCTCGATGTTCTCTCACTAGATTGTTTTTGTTTGTAACACAGCATTCATATGCAATATAACTATATTGCTGTTGGGAAAAATGTGGTACATCTTCAGGTCCTTTATTAATGGATCATTTTGTTTCTCACGAATCATCGGTACGACAAGCCTGGTGTTGGCTTAGCGGTTACGGTGGCTGGCTTGGGATCTTAGGGTCCTGAGTATACGCCCCATTGGCTGCTGAATTAACACCAGGTGGGGTTGATTCAGCCTGTCATCCTTCTGAGGTCGGCAAAATGAGTAGCAGTGTATTTGTGTAGGGGTACAGCATCAGCAGCATAGTTGTGCCCCAACAAAATGATAGCGACCCAGCAGCGAAGCTGCCATACGCAACAAGAAGAAGGAGAAGAAGGTCAGTATGACCATGTAATTCAATAACACATTGGTTGATGAAGCCCATCTTGTCCAAATAAAGCTGGAATTAGAAATACTGTATTACTGAAGTTGTCTATATTAACTTAACATCTCTTACATTAAAAGACGCGTAGAAATCTCTTATTATTATTATTATTTTTTAAAATGAGCTGCAGCTACAAGGATCATGGAAATTAAATTAGTGATTTTATGAGCTATACCTTTCGTTACTCATGTAATTCTGTAGTCTTGATATTTTCCTAAAGACAAAGCTCAAATCTACACTTGGTCAATGACTAATTGCAACTTCAACTACCATTGAAGCCCTTATTAGAAAGTGACACCCTTCGCCTCACTCCATGTTTGTTTTTTCTTCCTCAGTGCTTGCTTTCATATTTCCTCCTTTCTTCATCTCCTCGGCCTGAGTATAACCTCATCTTCCTCATCAGAAGTCGCTCCACAGCTGCTTACTTCCACATTTTGTCCTTGACTTCCAGGCTAACATGCTTCGTTTCATTATGGCTTTGGTGTCTACGGCAAGGAGTACGTTGTGATTTTCGAACAAAATCGCAAGTGCTGGATATAATTAACTTGGTTGATGAGTGATTGACTTGTTATTGAGCCTTAAGTTTCAGCCAAAGTCCCACTCGCTGATTATATTTATACCTGAAAGTCTCGCAGCACAGCTCATTAACAAGTAATATAAAAACCTCTGAATCCTGCTCCACATTACCCTTTATCGCGTGTAATTCTCCATCATACTCATGTTTCCAGGCTGTTGTTTCTTCCTGTCCTTTCCACACTCAATCTCTATCTTCCGGGATATCCTTTTCTTGGATGCCTTCAGCCATTGCCGCTACATTTTTGGAGGCCTCACCCTCACCATTCCGAGTTTTCTGTTTCCTCCCCTTACCGACCAACTCTCGCTGGATACCTTTCGCTTGAAAAGACAGACCTTGAACAAACTTTAGTAACTCTGCTGTGTTTTGACAACCAGGAATATTCTGATCTCCGTCGCCATCTTTGGCATGATCTTGTTTATTCCCTTGTACCATCGTATTTGATCTCACTCGATGCTTCACATGATTCTGTAATCGAACCCGCTGTTCTGCATAATTAGTCATAACTCCTGAAACATCATTTTGTTTTTCCCGTGCCCTACGACCTATTTTTGTAAGATCTACTTCACCACTAAACAGGCCAGAAAGGCGGGCATCCAAACTATTTGTCAATGGCTCCCGAACCTCTTCTCTCACCTGATCCATTCTCAATTTGGTATGTCTGTCCCACTGTCTGCTCACATTACTTTCCTTCATCTTGATATCAGTAGTGGACATTCTTTCTCTCCCTGTGGTTTGTGACGTTGATTCAGATCTGTGTGGGGTCATCGTTCTTGATGCGACTCTTGTACTGGAAGTCCCAAACCTTGGTCTGACACTACTGCTGGATGATGTACTTTTGTTATCCCAATCTATGCTTTCCTTGCCTCCATAACTCATGCTATGACAATCTTGTTCAAAATGTACACTCTCTTCCTCTTGGTTTGCATTTGCCTCATGACACTTCCTCACGAGCTCCTCACTCAATGTTTCACGAGCTACCTTCCGTTGCCTCCATTTCCTCTCACTCAATGCTACACTCATCGCTAACACTTCATCAGTGGCATCTAACCCAGTACATAACGCGTGCTTCAACTTCCATTGCTGATATGCCTCGAGGTTTGGCCGAATAGATGAATTACACTGACTTTCAGCTCCACTCTTTGTCTTGGATCCTACCTCACTCTCAGTTTTCAACTCACTCCCACATTCTTTGCACTCACTGTTGGCTGAAGAGAAATTTGATGAACGTCTTAGAGGTGGGAAATCCTTTTCAAATGCAATATTCTTGCGCTCCAGTTCACGCCGTTTGAGTCGCCAACGTTGCAGAACTGTTAGACCAGTATCATGGCGAGGGCCATCGTAGAATGAAGGTGCAGTGGAGTTTGATGCCGCATCATCATCATAATCAAACATGCTGTTGTTATCATTGTTGGTACCATCGTTATCATCATAACTGTTTTCAGCGATCCATGAGTCGGTGTGATTATCCCCACCATTGTATGATTGCTTACAAGCTTGTGGATCGCCGTCCGGGTCGACGGCACTTTTCCAGCTCAGAGAGCTATCATTGTCACTCTCTCCAACCTCAGGGATTTGTTCTCGCCATGCTAGCACGATTTCCTTTAATTCCCTCTTCGAACGAATTGCATCTTCCTCAGCTAAGTTTGTCTGGCAGGATCCATTCTTTCGTTTATCACTTCTCCTTCCTGTCCCCTCATTCATTCCAACCTTTTCTTCCAGAGGCTGGCGTTTCCCATTCACAAAGTTCGCACACTTTAAATTCTGATGATCCTCATCATTCGACAATGTCATCGACCCATTTGTCAGCATTATGGCTTCTTGGTTATTGTACTCCTCCGTTCCATGACCATTGGTTTCTGTCATTTCTTGCCACTCCTCCAGCAAAGTGTCGTTGAGTTCTCTTAGTTGCCTGCACACAGGGTGGAGAGAATACTTGTGGAATTGATTGTTACAGGTTTGGAGTTAAAGCAGTCATCATGTAAGGATAGTTCTGAATGTTTGTGGTTGTGCGTTTATGATTGCGGTTATAAGTGATGACCTGTTAATTGATTAACAAATGCAACACTGAGATTTCATGACGAAGAATTACACCGGAATACGTTGGAAATCTATATAATAAGATGCACATGTGTAAGTTTTGCATCTCCTCCAAAATAATTGGTTGCATAAAGTTGATAATGGTACCATATTAATCCTCAAGGACTCGGGCAGTGCAGGGGCAAGGAAAAAAAAACACAATTTGGACAAAAACGTTTAAATTATTCATATCAATCTCGATAAATTCTCAGGCAAAACAAGTGTACGCAATATGGACTTGTCCACCAAGATTACCAATATAAGGCATCGACATCACGTTAATTCAATGTAACAGTTTATCAACAAATTAATTGATGGGGAGTTGTGTGGTGTGGATGAGTGGAGATGAGAATACTGGGGCAAGCACAGATATCCCCAGGGTGTTTCATCTCGATAATAAGATCCAATGTATGTGCGTCATTTTTGCATCTCATCACAAACCACCAGTCGCGCAAAGTGGAAAATAGTACCATATTGATCGCCAAGGACCCAAGCAGTGGAGGGTGAAGAAAAAATTTGATGTAGACAAAAACATTTTCATTATTCACATTGTGAATGCCCAGACAACGCAAGCGAACTACGCTTCAGTGGCTTGGCTTACGAGACGCTACTGATTGGCAGTGGGACGCTCGGTGCACTGTGATTGACAACTTGCGAATTACGTCAATACTCCCTTCCTGTGCCTGTTTCCCCATTCATATAATTTCGAAATAAAAATAAAAATTGAGCTAAAAACAATGCAACAAAAAGTGAGCCTGAGGTCCATGGGCTTGTTAGTGCTGAAAATATAATTGGGAAATATTTGTTAGTTAATGAATGGATACCAGCTCATGGTTGGGGGTATGCATGGTTGTGGTGTTTGCAGTTGTGTTAATGAAAAAGTTCTCGATACTGACTTCAGGAAGCCATCATTAGGAGCAATTGGACGATGCTTGTTGATGGTGAGGAGAGCATCCAGAAGTGGGAGACGGTGATATATCATGAGATATGCAGCCACAAGGGCAGCGGGTCTGCTTTCTCCCATTATACTGGCTATTAATACTGTTCCTGTGAAAAGAAAAGGAAAATGAACGTGAAATTGAAGCACAGTAAAATAACTAATTAGTGCAACATTTTACTTATCCACAGATTTGAAGATCGATGTCATGAGCACACTGAAGCTCATTGACCACGAGCCAGTAGGTGCATGGTTGACAATAATTTCATGGCATTGCAAGAGTCAAAATCTCTTGAGATTGCGACAATACCGTCGCCATGCATCCAATGCAGTGAAGGTGTAACAGCAAGGATGAAGAATATGTGGATAAAACTTATGATGGCATTTTTTTCACATTTATGTGCAACAAATTATTCCTGCTTATGCTATGGACCCAAATAAGTGCAGGAACAAATTTGCAACTAAAGGTGCTGGATTCAAACCGATGGGTAGCCCACTGTCTGTTGGAGTATCCTGTTGCCAAATGGGAAGTAGCCATTGGTCAAAATAAATCAAATACTTTCATCAAGTTTATCCTTTGATAAACTACATAAACACGGACTTTCCTTTACAGGCCAGTGTGATCTGTTTTGATAGACTGTAAAGTACACTTTACTCTCTCCGGTAAATACCTTATCTGTTGCTTTGTCAAATGCAACTATGGGTTTGTCGTGTAAAATGTTTGTGTACAATTTGGAAAAAATATCACAAGTTTATAGACATTTAGTTTCACCCCTGTTGTTAATGTTATAGATGCGATCAATGAAAGGTTTGAAGTCATCAATGATCCAGAATTTTTTAATACCAGAATAAAACCGAAATTTATGATAGTTTTGTAAGAATTTGTTCATGAGTCTCATTGCCCCAGTAATACTGCCTGACGATGGTTTCACACTTCATTCTCCACCAGCAACAATGGATCTCATCTTGTAATGTTTTTTTTTTTTGGTACATTTCTGGGATCCAGTGTGTTAATGGTAATTTGTGGCTGATGAAGAACAGTTTTCTTTTTAATGAGTGACTAATATGGTACCTACTATGTTTTAAGCCTATTTTATTACCATTACTTATTTTGTATATCTTCGAAGGACTATTCTGCAAGCCTCATTCTTCCAAAAGTGTTTCTAAAATGCAGAAAGTTTTACATATAAATGTGACGTTATTACTTGCCCGATCAATAGGAACGATAATGTGTTTCAAATGTTTCAAATAGTTAATGAATAGAATGGTCTCCCGAGAAAGGTAGTGGAAGCAGAAAGAGTAGGTAGGTTTAAATTGGAATGAGATATGTACCGAGAAGCATTGGAGATCGACGGGGACAGGGATATTGGCAGGACTTGCAAGTAGTTTGAATGTGGATGTGTGATACTTTCTGGTGTTGGTGGAGAACAGCCATGATGGGCCAAATGGCCTCCTTCTGCTCCAGGTCAGGTCAGGAATGGGAGTATGCGCTGGAGGATCGCGGCGCTGCGTCCTCTTTCCGCCGGTACTCCAGGGGCCTCCGTCTGGCCATCCCCCAGACAGATGACTGGCCCATCCCAATCTCCTTGAGATGCCGATCAACCTGCTGCAACCACGAGGTATTTGGTCAGCTCGTTGGCCTCCTCCACTCAGGAGGCTCCTTTGTTGAGAGAATCTGGTGAGTAGGATCAGCGTCAGGAAAACGAGCCAAATGTCCATACAGCCGCAGCTGACGCTCACAGACTACGCAGGTAACAAATCTAATTTGAGTCTCTCTCAGCAACCGCTCGTTGGACATAAAGTTCGACCAGCGATAGCCAAGGATTCTCCAAAGAGACCTGGTACCAAAGGAATTAAGTCTCTATCTCAGATCCCTGATCAGAGTCCAAGTCTCAAGTACGTAGATCAATACTGGAAGCACTAAGGACCTGAAGACTCAGACTTTCACCCTCCTGCACAAGTACCGACAGCATCACACCCCATGATCCAGTGAATCCATGACTCCTCAGGCCTGACCCAGATGTCCATTGACCTCTGGCTCACAGCCAGCAGAGACATGAATATCATTGCCAAGGTAAGTGAATCTCTCCGTGACCTCTATATCCTCGCCACAAACAGGTACAGACAAGATAGCAGCATCCAAGATGTCATCGAAAGCCTGGATCTTAGTTTTGACCCAGGAAACCCGTAATACCAGTGGCTCCAACTCTTCATTCAGCACCTCGAGGGCCCCCAAAAGGATATCCGGAGTCTCTGCAAAGATGACTGCATCATCTGTGAAATCAAGGTCAACAATCTTGACATTCCCAAATGATGCACCACAGCTTGATCTCTCTGACATCCTCCCCAGAATCCAGACAATAAAAGTGCTGAAAAGCATGGGGGCCAGTACACACCCCTGATGAATTCCAGTAACAAATGGAAAAAGTCGGAGGTGGTATCGCCACAAATCACAGCACTCTCAGTACCAGAGTATCATTCAGATATCAGATTTATCAATTTTGGTGGCACCCCACGAAGACCAAGAATCCTCCAGAGGGCATCCTGATTCACTGAATCAAACATTTTGCTGAGATCAACATAGGCTGCAAGCAGCCCCTGCCGAAACTCTCTTCTGCATTCCGTGAGGACCCGAAGAGTAAGGATAGGGTCAATCGTTGACTTCTTTGTTGTAAAGCCAGACTCCTCTGGGTGCTCGTGCTGAAGCAGATGGTGGCGAACCCGATCAATAATTATCAATAATTAAGTGGTGAACAAAGACCTTGCCCGGCACTGAGAACAGCGTCAACCCTCAGTAGTTGTTACAGTCTTGGCGATCACCCGTCTCTTTCCAGAGAGGGACAACAAGGCCCCTCGTCCAGTCAATTGGGATGATGCCTTTGTTCCAGGTAGAGCGCAGAACTGCATGCAGCGACACGAGTGCAGCATTTCCACCAGCCTTGAGAAGTTCAGCATGGATGCCACAGATCCCAGGAGCTTCCCCCTGTTTCAACCAGTTCACCATAGCCTTTGTTTCCACAAACAAAGGTGAAACAGTTGATTGGAGGGTCATCAATAGGGATAGTAACACCCCTGACATCCAACTCAGCTGGTGGATCAGCCTGGTACAGCTGTTCAAAGTAACCGGCCCAGCGGGCCTTCTCTTCCGACTCTTCTGTCAAGAGCCTACCACCTTCCACTGTAACTGCAGTACACCGAGTGACGGGCTTGAATGAACGCAATGCGTGAATTTCCCTGTAAGCAGGACAAGAATCACTCGACCACAGGTGATGCTCTACCCCCTCACAGATTCCTCGCACATAGGGCTCCTTGTTCACCATCAGCACACAAACAGTTTTACGCCTCAACTCCCTGAACAGCTCAGTTCTGCCGTTAAGCCTGGCCCTGCTACTCTGGTCAATGGTTTTCAGTGTCCCTTGAGAGACAAAATTCTTCTTCGACTTCCGGTGAGTTACAAGACATCCCCCGACAACATCAAGTATGGTGGTCTTGAAGGCACTCTACAACTCTTCGGGATTCCCCAAAGCACCCACACCCCCCATATCCCCACTCAGCCTGTTCGCAAAATCCTCAGCTACCCTCTCATCCTTGAGCTTGCCAACATCCAGCCGAGGCTGGGATGGTACCATTCTCCCAAATGTAAGCTGCAATTTCAGAGTTGCTACCACAAGCCTGTGGTTGGTATTGAGGACCTGAGCACTCCGGTAGACCCTGCAGCTCTGGATCATCCTCCATCGACCTTCTAACCCTCTATTTCTCTCCCAACCCTCCTTCTGGTCTCCCACCCTTTCCCCTCTGTTGAGGGGACTACAGCATGTACGAACCAGATTTGGAGTGAGTCGACCGGTGGAGTGCAAAGGTCGCTGCATGTACGAGCATTCATGCATGCAGTCCGACCTTTGCCAGGAAGATAGCGTGGATTATAAATGCTCCCGCCCAAGATCTCAATGTGTGTGTGTGTGTGTGTGTGTGTGTGTGTGTGTGTGTGTGTGTGTGTGTGTGTGTGTGTGTGTGTGTGTGTGTGTGTGTGTGTGTGTGTGTGTGTGTGTGTGTGTGTGTGTACGTGCAAGTTGCTGTTGTTGCTTGCCATCTCCACATTTGGTGGGTGGGTTTCAGGAGGTGAAGCAGGGACTTACCAGGTCTCAATGTGTGTGTGTTTTGTTGTTGTTGTTGTTGTTGTTGTTGTTGTTGTTTTTGATTGGTATCTACATATGGGATTTCAGAATGTGGAATGGAGTCCTCCCAGGGTGGACTTAAAGCATCCACCAATATTTCAGTTAGGGGTCACGATTCATGGACCAAGCTGTGAAGTCTTCTGTGCTCAAATTTTTCTGTCGATGGCTCTCTTCATAATCACCACTGAGCCCCGGACAGCTTCCAACTGCAGTTGTTTTGTCGTAATATTCCAATGGCTGGTTTCTAATATCTCTGTGAATTTCTTTATCATCATTCCTGCAGCTTCAACTATAACTGGTCCAACTTTAGCATTCTTCAACTTCTAGGATCTTTTCACTTCATTCTTGAGTTCTCGGTAATTGGTCATTTTCTTGATTTCTGCATTGTTTAGTCCAAAAATCATGAGTATTAACACCTCAATTAGAAATGCCTTCTTCTCTTTTTTTGTACCTTAGTATGATGTCTGGTCGCAATACTTTGTTTTCGATGTTCACGCTCGATTGGATTATGAGATCGTATGTGAATGGGACTTTCATGTTTTCAGTGATTGCTTTTGATTCATGTTTCCAGGAATTCTCTGGAACTGGGAAATCAAAGTTTTTGCAGATTACTTCACAAACTCTGTTGTGTCATTGTGTGTGCAGCTGTTTTGACATGAGCTTTTTTTTGTGTGTGTGTTTGGTTATTAAGCATCACATATCATTCTCTTTGCTAACCCCACCTCCACCACTCACCTTTATCTCTTTTTTTTTCCTCTTCCCCCCCCCACCACCCCTCTCATGTTCTCTCTCTCTCTCTCACTGCCTCTGTCTGTCTCACTCCCTCATCGCATACCTCCCTCCCGCAGTGTATAGCAACATTTGGTGAGGTATTGCCCTCCCCACCTCCCCCTTCCTCGCTCTTCCCCCCTTCCTTGGTTTCCTTCTGTTCTCTCCTTTCCCCTCCCTGCCTCCTATTTCTCACTCCCCTCCCCCTTTAATATACCTGTCAGTGAAGCAACGGGTTGTATTTGCTGGTGTGTTTGTTTGTTTGTTTCTGTCTGTCTGTCTGTCTGTCTGTCTGTCTGTCTGTCTGTCTGTCTGTCTGTCTGTCTGTCTGTCTCTCTCTCTCTCTCTCTCTCTCTCTCTCTCTCTCTCTCTCTCTCTCTCTCTCTCTCTCTCTCTCTCTCTCTCTGTGTGTATTAAAAACACACACACATAAATAAATAACATTCTTGTAAATTTATCCGATCTGGGACCTGACAAATTTTCCACAAAATTACTGAGCCGGATCCGAACCGACATTTTGCTCCGGAGTCCCAGCACAATTTCGACTGCAGTTGATCTATCCACATACATTTGATTTGCTACGAGATAACCAATCATTTACAATCTGTTGTGGTGCGTCTTTAGTCTCTTGGTAAAGTCGTAAAAACGGATCCAATTACGTAATGGCTTGTGCTTTATGTGCTTTACATTGATTCTTCCATTCAATCCATATGGATATGCAGTTCTTTATTCTTTAATCCTGACAGGCTCTCTCTGCTTACGTAATTGTGTAATTGATTGATTTTTCATTCCATCTTCTTTCCTATCCTGACCTCTCATCTTTTATCTTTTCATCTACTTGAACTGTGAATCTCAGATTTTGACAGTATCTCTTTGTAAAGTGATGAGTGTGAGTAATGAAGAAAGTTCAGTGTCCTCTAGTTTATCGTGTCACTTCTGTGTGCACTCATCGTCACATTACTCATCTGCATCGTTTTACATAACATACTCATGAATCACACCTTTCCCACAAGTCAGTAAATAAACTCTATTATTAGTCCCCTACCCGTTCCACCGGAGAGGATGATAGGTTTGCTGTTCCGTCCGTCTGTCCCACCTGTGGTTTTTCAGACGTTTTTCCCCATACCCTTTAACGTATTCAAACTGAAACTTGGTGCATGGCTTTATTATGACAAGTTACAGAACAGGTTCTAGTTTCAAGGCTTTTCGTCAATTTTTCACAGAGTTATATCCTTTTTGGAATTAGAAAATATTACATCGGTGGTGGACATGTATTGCAAAGCAATCCTCACTTATTATCTCTGAGGTTTTTAAACATTTACAACATTTAGCTATTACTGCACAAGTACAGTGGGGAGAAGAAGTATTTGATACACTGCCGATTTTGCAGGTTTTCCCACTTACAAAGCACATATAGGTCTGTAATTTTTATCATAGGTACACTTCAACTGTGAAAGACGGAATCTAAAACAAAAATCCTGAAAATCACATTGTATGATTTTTAAATAATTAATTTGCATTTCATTGCATGAAATAAGTATTTGATCACCTACCAACCAGTAAGAATTCCGGTTCTCACAGACCTGTTAGTTTTGTCTTTAAGAAGTCCTCCCATTCTCCACTCATTACCTGTATTCAATGCACCTGTTTGAACTCGTTATCTGCATAAAAGACAGCTGTCCACACTCAATCAATCAGACTCCAACCTCTCCACAATGGGCAAGACCAGAGAGCTTTCTAAGGACATCAGGGACAAAATTGTAGACTTGCACAAGGCTGGGATGGGCTACAGGACAATAGGCAAGCAGCTTGGTGAGAAGGCAACAACTGTTGGCGCAATTATTAGAAAATGGAAGAAGTTCAAGATAACAGTCAATCTCCCTCGGTCTGGGGCTCCATGCAAGATCTCACCTCGTGGAGCCTCAATGATCATGAGAAAGGTGAGGGATCAGCCCAGAACTACATGGCAGGACCTGGTCAATGACTTGAAGAGAGCTGGGACCACAGTATCAAAGAAAACCGTAAGTAACACACTACGCCGTCATGGATTAAAATCCTGCAGCGCACGCAAGGTCCCTCTGCTCAAGCCAGCGCATGTCCAGGCCCGTCTGAAGTTTGCCAATCACCATCTGGATGATCCAGAGGAGGAATGGGAGAAGGTCATGTCGTCTGATGAAACCAAAATAGAGCTTTTTGGTTTAAACTCCACTCGCCATGTTTGGAGGAAGAAGAAGGATGAGTACAACCCCAAGAACAACATCCCAACCGTGAAGCATGGAGGTGGAAACATCATTCTTTGGGGATGCTTTTCTGCAAAGGGGACAGGACGACTGCACCGTTTTGAGGGGAGGATGGATGGGGCCATATATCGCAAGATCTTGGCCAGCAACCTCCTTCCCTCAACAAGAGCATTGAAGATGGGGTGTGGCTGGGTCTTCCAGCATGACAACGACCCGAAACACACAGCCAGGGCAACTAAGGAGTGGCTCCGTAAGAAGCATCTCAAGGTCCTGGAGTGGCCTAGCCAGTCTCCAGACCTGAACCCAATAGAAAATCTTTGGAGGGAGCTGAAAGTCTGTGTTGCCCAGTGACAGCCCCAAAACCTGAAGGATCTGGAGAAGATCTGTATGGAGGAGTGAGCCAAAATCCCTGCTGCAGTCTGTGCAAACCTGGTTAAGAACTACAGGAAACGTCTGATCTCTGTAATTGCAAACAAAGGTTTCTGTACCAAATATTAAGTTCTGTTTTTCTGATGTATCAAATACTTATTTCATGCAATGAAATGCAAATTAATTATTTAAAAATCATACAATGTGATTTTCAGGATTTTTGTTTTAGATTCCGTCTTTCACAGTTGAAGTGTACCTATGATAAAAATTACAGACCTCTACGTGCTTTGTAAGTGGGAAAACCTGCAAAATCGGCAGTGTATCAAATACTTGTTCTCCCCACTGTAATTATATTCTTCAGGGTAAAAATATGATTGGTTTTATAATCCTGGGTCCCACATTTACACACAAAATTTGGATGAATTATCTCCAATGGTCAACCTGGAATGGCCTCATCCTCCATCCAAGTCATCCGAGTTCTCCACAGTATTATGTTGTCAAGGAACACAAGTCCGTTTGAGGACGTTTAGTCCAGTTTCACCTTCCATTTTCTTTTGAAGCATTCGTTTCATGAAATATAAATATACAAGAGACAGTTGAGTCGATTTTCCACTAAAGTAGAAAGTGAAATCAATGGGAGAAGCCAAGAATTATCGATCATTACACATGTCAATTAAAAAAAAAAAACTGTTGTTGACAGCAATTATAATTAGTTTCTGAACATTTATGGTTGTTCCAAATTTATTATATTAACACTTGAAATAAGTTATAAATAATAATAATTCAAGAGCATGATGCATGAATGAAAGTTAACTTGGATGACTGACACGTACGCACGAGCGTGTGGGGACGGACACACACACACACACACACACACACACACACACACACACACACACACACACACACACACACACACACACACACACACACACACATACACACACACACACACACACCCTAAATCTGTTCACAAATCTTATCATTTATTGAACAGTAATGGTAATTCCGAAAGCATTATATTAATATCTAAAGGGTATTGGAAAGGAAACAAATTCTACACTAATTCTACACCACCCTGTACTTTACTTTATCCAAAATGCAAACCTCAAACTGATTGTTTAGCTAAAGTAAGAACCTTATTCACTTGTAAGCAATTGATACATGTTCCGACTGCCCGACTATAGTAAAACACGCATACGCACTTATTTTCTGCAATACTATTTCTCGCAAACATTGACATGAAGTATTTGTAAAGTCACCGTTGTATCTAATGCATTTGAAAAATGTTTTAACTGTAATTATACAGCACCTTGTCTTTAACTTTGATGTATTTTCAAACCTCAGCTTAATTGTAACCCTTAATGAATAAAACCTACTAGCACGGACCAGTGGAACATCCTCACAGTGTAAAATGGGACTTCAAGTCCTCAACTCTCACCCCCCCCTCACAAACCCAAGTCTTCAACTCCCCGTCCCATTCCCCAAGTCCTCACCCTCCCTCTCCAAACACAAAGGTGTTAATCTCCTCCTCACTCCAATGCCTCAACCTCCCAGTCCCAACTCTCTCCCATCTTTGCTCTCCCCCCCCCCCAACCCTAACTTTGTCTTCCCCTCTTCACCCTCCTCCCACTCATAAAAGCATTCAGGCATTCCGACATCAATCATTACAGATTTCCTCATTACATCAAAACAGTGGAATATTTAAAGCTCCAAAACCCCCCACTATGATGCGATCACTGATTTCACAGAAACCACGATTGAAACAGTTCCAAACAGGCCGTCTATCCAACTCACAATCCCACGATCCATGCGGAATCCCTTTGGAATTGCAACTCTCAGGTGACCATGAGCAGCCTAATTGCACCAATAAACAGCCCAAAACCAATTATCTTCTTCTTTATACATATACATCGTACACATCGTTAAAAGTAAAGAATGAAGAATGTTTCATTTCACAATTTCGTGAGATTCCTGGAAGTCCTTGGCCAAAGACCTTGATCGTGACATTGGCTTTATGGTCACTGCTCAAATCGTTAAAGAGAAAATAGTCAGAAATAATAGCAAGGACCTGCGTAATCTCCGTGGTAAAAGCCTTGCTTGAGGGAATGCCACTTATTTATTGGATGGTACATGGACAACAGACTGCTACCTCGATTGCTGGGGCCTATACATACTGTGATCTTCACATGGCGTGTGATGCCTATTGGTTCCAACCTTTCGATATTTTATGATCCTTTTATTAACAGTTGCTTTGGTTCTTTTACACTGAAGGGAAAACTTATAGGTAGGACATGGCGATTGTGAATATGACAGCTCTGAAGATGTCTTTGGCTTCCCATAACACCAGCATGGTGGCCGTCTGATTTTATTCAAGTTGAAATTGTGGGTGGAGTCAGGTGAAGTGTCCAATCATTGGGTGGAATGGAATGTTATGTGTTTAAATACATAATCCATTCGTTTATCAAGATATAAAAGGAGCCGTCCATGCGTGCGTGCGAGTTCCACCCATTGGTTGGACAGTTCGCCTAACTCCCCCCACAATTTCTACATTTTGCCCTTCAGAACCATTTATAATATACCCTTTAGAAACCTTTAGAATTGATCTTTTAGCACCTTTTAGAACTTTACAATTTATCCTCTCTCAAGCAGTGCTTTTTCTGCGGAGGTTACACAGGCTTGCTATTACTTCCGACTCTTTTCTCTGAAAATTGTGACGGGTTACTGTGATGTCGGTGATCACATGATAGGGGAGCAGAAAGTGTTAAATATTCCGCTGTTTCGACGTGGGAATGCCCGTTTGCTTTTATGAGCGGGAGGAGGGTGAGAGGAAAGAACGGACAGACTGGGAAGGGGGAGGTTGAGGCCTTTTTGTTGAGTTGTCAGAATTGCACATGTAAGTTTACTCACCATAAAAATGTAATTGTGTGTGTGTTTGAGAGAGAGAGAGAGAGAGAGAGAGAGAGAGAGAGAGAGAGAGAGAGAGAGAGAGAGAGAGAGAGAGAGAGAGAGAGAGAGAGAGAGAGAGAGAGAGAGAGAGAGAGAGAATAGAGAGACGGACAGACAGACAGACAGACAGACAGACAGACAGACAGACAGACAGACAGACACTGTAGGGGGGGTGATCCAATCACCCTTTTGAGTAATGTGCTGGCTGGTTTATTTTAAAACACCATTAATGCCGTGAAGGCTTTGAGTTTTGATTTTGGTTTCTTGTCTTCTCTATAGAGTTTAAAATGCATCTGTATCTGGTGATGTGTTGTGATGTGGTGCAGGCTATGTCAGCAAAATTGGCGTTGTCTGCATGTCCTTTCTCATGTTAAATATTTATAATACGTCATGCAGTCGATGATGCATTACAAGTCAATAAATTGGAACTTTAAACAAAAAATTCTGCGTCATTGTTTTCTGTTGCAACAATGAAAGCAAGAAGTCAGAGAGATTTTTATGTTGAGACTCAGTACGTCATAGGAAATGTGAGATGAGGCTGACAGATAAAAATGTGCTGTCTTTTGATGAAAGGGTGTGATCATTGTGATGCATCTTTGGAACTGCACTAATACTCCACCATATAAGGCATTAAAAAAAAAAACACAATTAATCTTGATAAACAAAGAAGGGAATGCAGAAAGGATGTTGGAAAGATAATGATTACCAAGCAGAAACATACCTTTATTTGTAAGCAAAGCCTCATCAATGAACTCAGCCACAGGATGGAAGTGAGGTTTCAGGTCGTAGTTCACAAAGTCATCGGCAGGTATACCCAAATACCGAAAGCCTGAAGTTTCAAAATAGGCTTCATCAAGGAAGATACCCGTTTCATGTGCTGTATTAACGACATGGGTGATGCCAAATCTTTTCATGCGTCCTCGGTTCATCACCACACTTCTACGGTTGGAACATTTTGGTGACAGTAGTGGTTAACATAGGCAACAACTATAACAAAAAAAAACCTCAACATACATTTCACAAGATCAGTGGCAACCACACTTAATTATACATGTCAGAATTTGGTGCTGCTGTTCAATTTACTGTGACAAACTTTAACTCTCGCGCATTCGTTCACCACTTGGTCCATGGAACGTGATCCTTTACCGAAAGTGAGGGGGAATTCGAGTCCTGGGAGGACTCCCAGGTCAGGTTCGATCTGTGACCTGCTACAGGTACCATGTAAACCTGTACTAACCTGTTCCATGGTCGGGTTGTCGGCGACTAAACCGTCTCCCCCACCAGGTTTTGTGGTGAGGGGGGTGTTTGGATATGGACACCCAGCAGGATTAAAAACAAAACCTGTCAAAGGGCGGAGGAGCTCCTTGTGAGCCAACGGCCATCCATATCTAGTGCCCAACTGTGTCTGCAGACGTCCTCCTGCAGTTGGGTTACTTCTTATTAGGAGGTTGGTGGCAGGATTTGCACTCCGGCCACCGTAAAACCCTTCATTCCGCAAAACGTAAAAACACAAAAAAATCTGAAAACCCATTCCGTGGGAGTACCTCCTGTGCAGCTTCCCTTCGCAGGGCAGCTCACCGGATGACGGGATTGGGGCAAAGCCTTCGGGACCCCCAATCTTTGATCGGAGGGAAACCACGGGGTAACATCCCTGGGTCAGATTGCGGGAGAGTGTGTCGGAGTGGTGCTGAGGTGTCGTCCACCAGACGGCGGTCTCCTTGGGTTAACCTGAGGCGGTCCCTTCGGGTGGGTGCCTGGAATGTCCTATCCCTAAGAGAGGATGATCACCTGTCTCTGTTATCATCTGAGCTCAAGCGTTTGGACATCGGGATTGCAGCTCTCTCTGAGGTTCGGAGACCGGATTGCGGCGAGATAATGGTGGGTGGTTACACCTACTATTGGTCTGGTCGCTCTGATGGTTACCATACCCAAGGAGTTGCTGTAGCTGTGTCCAATAAGCTGACCCCAATGATAATCGAGGAAACACCGGTCAACGAGCGTATTATGAGATTAAGGATTCGTCACTCCTTAGGTGTCATTTCCCTGGTCTCTGTTTATGCTCCGACTGAGGCGAGTGATCTCACCGTGAAGGACACATTCTACGCCACGCTCGAGTCTGTGATTGATCAGTGCCCCAGACGAGATACACTTCTAGTCTTGGGGGATTTCAATGCATCGACTGGAACTGATAGGGATGGTTATGAGGTGAGAGTTGGTCCCCATGGGTCAGGAACTATGAACCAGAATAGCACTAAGTTCCTTGACTTTGCAAGAAGTCATGGACTTAGGGTGGCTGGTTCATGGTTTCAGCGCCCAGAAGCTCATCGCTGGACTTGGTATTCCAACGCTGGCGGTGTGGCAAAGGAGATTGACCATGTCCTCATTGACGGTCGTTGGAGGCTGATCCAGAACTGCAGGGTCTACCGGAGTGCTCAGTTCCTCAATACTGACCACAGGCTTGTTGTAGCAACTCTAAAGCTGCACCTTAAATCCTGGAGAATGGTACCATCCCAGCCTAGGCTGGATGTTGCCAAGCTCAGGGATGAGAGAGTAGCTGAGGAGTTTGCGAACAGGCTGAGTGGACACTTGGGGGGTCTGGGTGCTTTGGGGGGTCCTGAAGAGTTGTGGAGCGCCTTCAAGACCACCGTCCTTGATGTTGCCGGTGGATATCTTGGAACTCACCGCAGGGCAAAGAAGAATTTTGTCTCTCAAGGGACACTGGATACCATTGACCAGAGTCGCAGGGCCAGGCTGAATGGCAGAGCTGAGCTGTTCAGGGAGCTGAGGCGTAAAACTGTACGTGCACTGAGGGTGGACAAGGAGGCCTATGTGCGAGGAATCTGTGAGGGGGTAGAGCATCACCTGTGGACAGGTGATTCTCGTCCCGCTTACAGGGGAATTCGCGCATTACGTTCATCCAAGCCCATCCCTCGGAGCACTGCAGTTCGAGCAGAGAGTGGTAGGCTCTTGACAGAGGAGTCTGAAGTGAAGGCCCGCTGGGCCGGTTACTTTGAGCTGTTGTACCAGGCTGATCCCCCAGCTGTCGAGTTGGACGTCAAGGATGTTACAATCCCTGTTGCTGACCCTAAAATCAACTGTGGTCCACCTTCGCTTGTGGAAACACGGGCTGCGGTGAACCAGTTGAAACGGGGCAAAGCTCCAGGGATCTGTGGCATCCATGCCGAACTTCTCAAGGCTGGTGGAAATGCTGCACTCGTGTCGTTGCATGCAGTTTTGTGCTCTGCCTGGAACACAGGCATCATCCCAACTGACTGGAAGAGGGGCCTTGTTGTCCCTCTCTGGAAAGGGAAGGGTGATCGCCAAGACTGCAACAACTACCGAGGGGTGACGCTGCTCTCAGTGCCGGGCAAGGTCTTTGCTCGGATAATTCTTGATAGGGTTCGCCACCATCTGCTTGAGCACCAGCGTCCAGAGCAGTCAGGCTTTACACCAAAGAGGTCAACGATTGACCGTATCCTTGCACTTCGTGTCCTCACCGAACGCAGACGAGTGTTTCAGCAGGGGCTGCTTGCAGCCTATGTTGATCTCTGTAAAGCGTTCGATTCAGTGAATCGGGATGTCCTCTGGAGGATTCTTGGTCTTCGTGGGGTGCCACCAAAACTGATCGATCTGATGTCTGAACTCTACTCTGGTACTGAGAGTGCTGTGAAGTGTGGTGGTACCATCTCTGACTTATTTCCAGTTGTTACTGGAGTTCGTCAGGGATGTGTACTTGCCCCCACACTTTTCAGCACTTGTATGGACTGGATTTTAGGGAGGATGTCGGAGAGATCAAGTTGCGGTGCATCGTTTGGGAATGTCAAGATCTCGGACCTTGATTTTGCAGACGATGCAGTCATCTTTGCGGAGACTTTAGACATCCTTTTGGGGGCCCTCGAGGTGCTGAATGAGGAGTCGGAGCCGCTGGGATTACGGGTTTCTTGGGTCAAAACTAAGATCCAGGCTTTCGGTGACATCTTGGATGCTGCTGTCCTGTCTGTGTCTGTTTGTGGTGAGGATGTTGAGGTCGTGGAGAGATTCACTTACCTTGGCAGTGATATTCATGTCTCTGCTGGCTGCGAGTCAGAGGTCAATAGACGTCTGGGTCGGGCCTGGGGAGTCATGGATTCACTGCATCATGGGGTGTGGCGCTGCCGGTACCTGTGCAGGAGGACGAAAGTCCGAGTCTTCAGGTCCTTGGTACTTACAGTCTTGCTCTATGGGTGCGAGACTTGGACTCTGACCAAGGATCTGAGACGGAGACTTAATTCCTTTGGTACCAGGTCTCTTCGGAGAATCCTTGGCTATCGCTGGTCGGATTTTGTATCCAACGAGCGGTTTCTGAGAGAGACTCGGATGAGATTTGTTACCTGCATAGTCCGTGAGCGTCAGTTGCGGCTGTATGGACATGTGGCTCGTTTTCCTGACGCTGATCCTGCTTACCAGATTCTCTCAGCGAGGGAGTCTCATGAGTGGAGGAGGCCAGTGGGCCGACCACGTGCCTCATGGTTGCAGCAGGTTGACCATCATCTCAAGGAGATGGGGATGGGCCTGGCATCTGCCTGGGGGATGGCCAGACGGAGGCCCCTGGAGTACCGGCGGAAAGTGGACGCAGCGACGCGCTGTTCTGGCACATGCTCCCATACCTGACCTGACCTGGAGGACTCCATTCGACCTTCTGAAACCCATACATGGAGATTATAGCCAACGTAAAAAGAAGCCAAATCGATTGCTCTGGTGTTAGGTATATAGTACATCTGGAGATATACTTGACAATTACATCAATTTCCCTTCGATTTTGAAATTATGTCTGAATCCATCTCATACTTTTTCCACCATAATTAACTGACTTTGTCACATCATGTAACCAAACAGCTACGAGGAGGTCCACCAAAAATATGAACATAGTAGCATGATTCAATCCAACTTAAATATCTTTGTAAATTGTGTAGAAATTAATAAACAATCTATATAAATTGTGTTAGAGTAAATTTTAGGTTTTTAAGCCCGTTTCAAAACGATTTCTAATCAACGATATAAGCAAAAACTTTTCGTGTGAAGCAACACATTTCACTCGCTTTGTCGACCCCTGCGGTTTGGAGATGACCGTTTGTTTAATTCAGTCCAATGTGGCCACAAACATTCATGTGAAAATAAAGATCTGTGAATTTTAAAATGTTCGACGAGCCACAGCTCATACGTTGACCACCCACATAGTTGGTTACTGATTTGGGAACATTCTGCCTGCTGGAATTTTCAAAATCGATGTGCAGTTGCTTGCGGAATATCAGGTTGCCATGGTGACCGGCACATGAAGAGGTCCTTCACGTGACCTCAAATGTCATGCGACCTTTGTTTATCTGCCCATTTGTAGGTCAAGTGGATTTTTGTTGCGTGCAATTTCCTTCTGCGTGTACATGGTTACACTAATCATCGTGGAGACAAGTCGGGGCTCACATTCAAACGATTCCCAGTGGATTCTGAGCACTGAAAAAGATGGAAAACCGCCACAAAGTGCCAGGATTGGCAGCTGCCTGAACACTCGGAATCTGCCGAAAGCGCGATACCGTATTTACAGTCCGTATTTCAATGTAAACGGGTATACAGGCCTTGCATGATTAGAAGAACGATCTTTGAATGAGGTGTAAAAGTAGTATGTTCCCCCAAAACACCACCAATTGGGACTAGTTCGTGTGTGTGTGTGTGTGTGTGTGTGTGTGTGTGTGTGTGTGTGTGTGTGTGTGTGTGTGTGTGTGTGTGTGTGTGTGTGTGTGTGTGTGTGTGTGTGTGTGTGTGTGTGTGTGTGTGGTTTTGTTGTCATGGTCCATCCAGGGGGTTGTTGGAGGTATCTTGTGTAAGTGTGAATCCCGGTTGTTTTATTAGATTAACATTTTAGTTTCTTCAGAGTTTCAACTGTTTCTTTTCAACAACAATTCAACTTTGTGAATTCTAAAGCCTTACAACTACTTCAATTGCCTGAAGATAAAGTATCATCATTCTCTTGGTTCTGGCTGGGCCCTGGTTAGCCCTGGTTCAGAGCTAGAACATCGGTGAAAACTATCTCATACCGTGTGTGCAATACGGTTCCACAATATTTGATCAATTCTAACTTTTGTGTAAATTCAAGTCAGAGGAGGACAGATTATGAGAGTGATCTCAATTCAGCTGTCATTGTCCCTGCAATGTCAACAGGAGTAATGAAAAACAATGTTGACACAGCTGCTGAAGGACAGGATATTGCCTCCTCATACTGAATGAGGAAAAGAAAAGGAAAAGAGTTCCAGAGAATATTAATTAGAAAGTGTCAAACGGAGGAAGAAGCAGTGGAAAGGTTCAGTTTGGTCGAGGCAAAAAGAAAAAGCAAAAATAATGAAAGAAGCACAATTACTGGGAACCAAGAACCGAGAATAACTGGGACGGAGAATGCGGGGCTTTCATCGGGTAAACCTTCAATGACTCTCGGGGTCAAAATGTTTCAAAGAGAGTTTGAAAGCTAGAAACACTTTTGTCTTCTAAAAACCTTTCTGTCCTGTCCTAGAACTGTACAGCAAGGAAATCCGGGATTATTTACTTATGCATTGCACCTGTACTTGTGACATTTTGCAAAACAGAAAATTTCAGCCAAACATCAAGTGCATAAAATGTCATGTAAAAACCTGGTATGAAACACCAAGAAATATTACTGAAAGGAGAGGTGTGTCTGTGTGTGTTACACTTTATTCTGAACGAGCAGAATACGCACCCCACGGGTGATCTTGTCCCAAGCATGCAACACGTTTTTCTGACGCATACCTTTATTTGGGCGGTGCATAGGCAACTGACAGCTCTGTATACACAAAAACAAAAGAAGCCATGGGGGGCAGGAATACTATCCAGTCAATGGTGGAGACTTGTAATACCCTCCCCCACCTGGAGGCGGCACTACTCGATACACATTTACATAGAGAATTTGCGTCCCTCCCTCCTCCCCCCAAAGACCACTGGCAGAGTTAAAACACCCCTATACATTATTTGGAGTTATGCTGATCCTATGTAGCAAGCCTGGATGTAATTGGCCCAGAACTGCAGGAGGAGCAGCACGACAAACAAACAAACAGGCACACAAACACAGGTCCGTGGATTATAGTGAGGATGGTTCCTGCTGTAATAGGATAATAAAAATGGCACTTTTTAAAATGGCACTTTTAGAAAGCTAATAATCGATTCATTCTGAACAAAAAGTTCGACAACGTCATGTCCGTTTAATCATACATGGTGCTGATACTGTAGGTCCCCCTGCCTTTTGGGTGGTATGAGAAATAGATCTGTGCAACTTGAAAGCTAAATCTTGAAAGTTTTTTTGAAATATCGTGTACACAAACCAAGTTACTAAGATAGTTGTCTTGGCAACACAATCCAGCCAATCACAGCAATGATCTAATCAGGAAGAGATAATGTCGTGAGGATATGTGCAATATGAAAGCTAAATGTTCAACAGTTTTTGAAACCGCAATCGCAAAAATAGATGGACACACGATCAGTCTGTCAGTCGGTCGGTCAGTTGGTTGGTTGGTCAACCGGAGGGAGCTCATTTTAATGTCCAGTCTCCAACCTTGTTGGAGGGGTGGGGGACAAAAATTCCTTCCAGCAGGACTTGTAGGCTTAATGCATCAGTTCCAACCAACAGCATGGCCATAACACTGGGTCGGCCGACCCAAAATTTCAGAGCCAACGATTTTCACGGTGTGGCTATTTAAGAGGTGCTGGTCATGGTCATAACAATGTTTGTAAATATATTACAAATTTAGCAATGAACTTTCAAACAAATTACATCTGAACTTCACATTTGTGTTATTCAAAAATTATACTGTATCTGCAAGTCAATGTTCATTCAAAGTTCCCTGTCAAAGGTTCTCAATGCATCTGAAATTGCAACAAAGGTACTTCAAAAGTCTTCACAATCTATTGGTGACATTGGTGCTCACATTGATTCACCTGTAAAGGTTTTAAAAGATTTTCATGGTGATTGCACCTTCATGCAGATTCTTTCATTTGCAAATGACATTTGTGAGCACTTATGAACATAACATTTTGACTCATCTTATCGATGTAGTAAGAGAGCTAGCTCCGCAGCGTCTCATGGATGGGTGCATCATGTTGACCATTAGGAAAAAGGGATTCGAGTCTTCCGATTATCAGCTCAAGTGCATCTTCTTGATATTGTTGGACTGCAGTCTGAGCTGCATCGGCGGTTTTCACCAGACACACTGGACATTTATCAGGCCTGCCAGATTATCATTCATTGGTAGTAATTTTGGAAAATAATATAAATCGCCGTTCCACAGTGTGAAGCATCCTTATTTGAGAAGTACCGTCACACCAAGACCGACAAAAATTGGGGAGTGCTGCAGTCCTTGGAGGTATGCAATGCAGAGCTGTTCCCAAATGTGCATGATCCATTGACATCAATAGCAGTGCGTCCAATTACATCAGGGTCTGTTGAGAGGTCTTTCTCAACAATGAAGCATGTAAACATTCCGAACCGAAAGTACATATTGGTGCAGAGGCTGAACTATTTAAGCGTGTTGTTCTCTGAAAGGGACGTCAGCACATTACGCAGAAACCACAAACAAATCAAACATTATGATTAATATTTTGCAAAAATTTGCAATCATTATAGTTGCTGACCACATTTGACATTGTATATAATTTTATAGCCTTGATTTTTTTTTTTTGAACGATACACATTCCTGTTGTTAACTTTTAAACAGAAAAAAGTTTAAACTTTTTCTTATTATTATTGACTCTTGATGAATACATTTGCGTCTTGCTTTGTGCTACGAATAAGATCTCTTCTAATCTTATTCTAATCTCAACAAATAAGTGATATTTATTCAGAAACATACATTTCGAGTGTTCTTCGATTTTTCAAGCATGTGAAAGTATCTGAATGGCCAAACAAAAATTTTTGAGGCCTCCTCAAAAGTCTGCCTTCAGTTACGACCCTGTCTAACAGTACCATTTATATTATTCTGCGCCAGCAGAAACCCTTTAGAATAAAGCATGATGGATATGGAAGGGGCATACAAAATTATATTTAGTAATACTTCTTGAAGCATGAGAAAAATATATTAGAGTACACGGAAGGAGCACACAAACAACAAGAACCACATCCAGGTCGACAGCAACAGCAACCACAGCCACAATGACAGCTCGAACAACAGCAACTAGAAAGCATCTAATAATGCAAATCCCATACAAATCCGTTTTGTACTCAAGCTAAACTTGATGAAAACAACAAACCAATGAGCCCCAACTCCCTCCAAAAATGTAAAGTTTACTCGTTATTGTTCTCCGTATTCTCAAAGTAAAAGTATGTTCAAAATTTGATGACAAAAGTTCATGGTTATGGCTTGGACAGACACACTGTAGCTCAAGTGGAAAATAAATCAAGAAACACGGGAGCGATTACAAAACCCAGCCGTCTCGCGCTGCTCGGCACACGAGTTAATCAGGGGGAGGTACTTTTGGGAGTTCCATCACAAGTGGGTTATAGATACACCGTGTGTGCTATTTTTACTTACTGTAATTTTGCAATTTTAAAATTTTGACCAAATTACAAATTGGCCTTCTCTGTATTCTCATCATTAAGGTTTGTTGAAAATTTGATGGCAAAATCTCAAATGGTAAACAAAAAAAACCCAGTATGAATAGACAGACACAGACACACAAGCAATTACACAACCCTGTCTCGCACTGCGTGCGGGATGAGCAAACAACTGTGTGTTAGAAAAGATCCTTTTTTCATGTTTCACTTCATTTTACATCCTCATTGAGACTCACAGATAAACATGCATTATGTTTGTGAAGTACAACATGCTGTCTTTTGATAAAAACCCATTGGCTGAAGGGCCAGCGTAGCCACTGACGGGGAGGCACTGCTCGGAGTTTTTCAAACATATAGCATCATGTACGTACATTGCAGCTTATCTCAGAAAGCACCAAGCTGCAATTGTTTCAACAATTGACATTTAATCTGAGGAGATGCAACGGTGACAATTTTTGTACCCGATTTCCCCCACCCTTTGTGATTGTATCAAGACATCTACACTGTGTTAGAATTCCCCTTGAACTACTTCACTCATGTAACTGTGATGCAGTTGGTGTGGAATTTCATCATCACATTATCGTGTTGCCGGGCAGCATGTTGATTTTGCTCTTGTTTTGAATCAAACAGGCGCTCCTGCAGAAATCATTATGAACTGACTTTGCGACCCCGAACTCCAACACACTCATCACCTTATCATACTGGCTGATGTCCAAATTAGTGGGTCACTGGATTTCACAGGGGTCAAAGTGGTTGGAGAGAAGAGGAGGGGAGACATTGCATTCGCTTGCAAATATTTGCGATTCTAATTTCCCATTATATTCATTACATCCTGAAAGCAATGGAATTAACAAAAAGGAAGGAGAGAGAGAGAGAGAGAGAGAGAGAGAGAGAGAGAGAGAGAGAGAGAGAGAGAGAGAGAGAGAGAGAGAGAGAGAGAGAGAGAGAGAGAGAGAGAGAGAGAGAGAGAGAGAGAGAGAGAGAGAGAGAGAGAGAGAGAGAGAGAGAGAGAGAGAGAGAGAGAGAGAGAGAGAGAGAGAGAGAGAGAGAGAGAGAGAGAGAGAGAGAGAGAGAGAGAGAGAGAGAGAGAGAGAGAGAGAGAGAGAGAGAGAGAGAGAGAGAGAGAGAGAGAGAGAGAGAGAGAGAGAGAGAGAGAGAGAGAGAGAGAGAGAGAGAGAGAGAGAGAGAGAGAGAGAGAGAGAGAAAGAGAAACACACTCACATGCGAGCAAGATGGTTGAGTTCGGTGAGGTTAATGGGTGTAAAAAATATCTTGGACAGGATGGGGGCTTACATGGTAGTGTGTGGCCAAGTTGTAGCCCTGCAGAGGAGAGTATGATTGAACTACCTCTGGAAGACAGTTCCACAAACAGGAGAAAAGGGGAACAAAAGAGTTGAGGTGGGCAATAAGCCTGGATTTGGAGAGTTTATTCAAGAGGGGGTTATTACAAGAATGTGTTTGGCTTGGAGGAGTCAGAGGAAGGTTGGGGGGGCTGAAAACGCAGAAAGAGAAAGAGCGGTGGAGAGAGGGTAAATAATAATGGTGATGCTACTGACCTGTCTGTGATGTAAGAACAACAAGCCTCATTGTGTTTCAGCCTCGACGCAAGAGATGTGAATAACGTACAGAACTTTACTTTCCAACAACGGTGAGATTCCGTTTTGGAGGCTTACTTCTTAACTAGCAATGTTGGTGTTTCAAGGCCAATGCTGTATATTGTAATCACATAAGCTTCTCCAATATTTTAATAAATAATTCCTGTGCAAATTAAAGAAAAGTGAGAGCAGTAATAAGCATTTTGGTTAATATGCTATTTGTCCTGATCACTGAACCTCACGCGACAATTTGTTCGTTTCACATGCAATTTCAAGCATTTTTTTTTTCATCAAAACATCTACTTTGAGTCCTATCATGGACATTTAGGTGAAATTTGTTCAAATGAATTTGAGCAATTGACAATAACCATAAAAGCATGATGCAAGCAACAACTTCAAAATTCATCATTTATATATTTCTGTCCATGTTCAGCTATATTTTCCAGGATTTCTTCTCATAATTCAACATCATTGACTACGTGCCAAAAAACAATGCTACAATCACGACTACTTCCTTAAAGGGCACAATAAATCCCACCTTTCTGGAAGCGTTGGCCGATAGCAATGTCGACTCATCTTTCATGAACTGGCTCAGCAAGCCTGACATTCAACTTGAGCTGATTTGGGAAGGAATCTGGCCAAGACGGAGGCTATAATTCACCGATTCCTCACAACAGACACCATTGTATCTTTAACATCCACTGACTATAATGCCAGTAGATGGGATATCCAGCTTCAGTCCGAGGGACTACAAGCCTTGAGACGCATTCCCTGCCTGCGAAACACTACTATGACAGTTTTTATTCGGGCCGAGAATCGAACCCAGACGAGAGCTGAGAAGTAAACACGTTACCTCTAAACCATACTGTTGGACATGTGCCAACCAACATAACAAGTCTTTTTGAAGGTTGATACGCACGGCTAACTTAAGCAAACATCGAACCTCTTACGGGATAATGCAACATGATGGAAATTTTGAAATTTGGCTGTTGGTGTATGTTTTCTTTGGAAAATTACTTCCCCGTATCTTTTTGAATACCGTCAACATCTCGGACAGATTTAGCAATTGGTGATATCGGAAGAAAGGAACACAAGCACGAGGAAAGGTCATTTTGGAGAGGCGAGTGTCATTAACTTTTTTTCACAAAGAACTGCGCAAACAGCATTCAGTTATCGAAGCTCAAATCAACAAATGTATCTTGGTGACTGTTTTGCTCTTCTCGGTGTCACTTTACCAGCAAGACGAATGATTTGACGTGAAACCTTAAGTCATTCAAGACTGTACATTGTTCGGTGTAAATTGCGAAACAAAGAAACAACTCTTCAAGATGAGCATGCAAGTGCGACGTGTCTGACCTTAGGCAATTCATACTCACTTGTCAGAGATGTACACCTGCGGCCACACTTCATCTGTGCTGTTATGTGGCATCTTTCGACAGCCGAGATGTAGGGCTCGCTGGAGGGCAAGCACACTCGGAGTTCCAAATTTGGCGGAGCTTGCACCGAGGGTGCATGCATGCTGGTACAGATCCTCCACCATGAGCTCTTCTGGGGACTCCAGTGGATGCTGAACAAGATGGAGCTGAGGTTTTCTTTTTCCTAGGTGGAAGACATTTGTAAAGCCAATTTGGTGCTACATCGATCTGTAATGAGTTGCTGCAAGCCACATTTAAGCAACAGGCTGTACAAACGGATTTAACGAAGACAGGTTATAAATCTGTAGTATTTTAACATGATGTAAAAATAAAAACGAGTTATTTTAAGTCCAAAGTTAAACAAATTAGCACAATAATGGCTTTAAGGCTGGCAGGATGACCTCGAGGTATGCCCACTTGCCTCGATGATGTCTAGCCTGGGTTCGAATCTCGGCTCAGCTACAAACTGTCATCCCTGTGTTTCACAGGCAGGGTAAGAATGACATTGAACAGAATGAGGAAGTTGGTTCCACTGGTGAGATAACAAACAAAAAAAAACCAGGAACAAATGAGTGGAGGTGAGCAGTGAGCCTGGATTTGGGGATTTCCACGAGAAGTGGGTTATCGGCAGACCGTGTGTGTGCTCTGTAGAAACTTTGAGGGAAAAGACAGAGGGTGCAAGAGGTGGTACAAGACAGAGAGGCAACCGACCTGACTGCAATGTGGGAGCAACAGGCCCAAAGATTCAGCATAATCGCAGGATATTCCAGGAATTTTGAAGGCTTTTGTCTTCACAGCATCAACACTTGAAAGCTGTGAGGTTGGAGGGCCAGCCAAAAGGGGGAGAGAGAGCTGCACTCCACTAAACCATAAATGAAGGCTTTGTAAGTTGTTAGAAGTTGATATTTACCATCGCCAGAGGAGAGGCTGTTGCATTTGGGTCCGTTCATTACTTGCAAATCGAAGATTTTTCAAGTCTATTAGCCAGTCCATTTTGTTACTTACGAAATCTAAAGATTTCCTAAGTATATTGATGACTTCCGTTTCTGTTTGTTTGCTTGTTTGTTTGTTTGTAGGCACGATAACTCGAGAATGGAAAGAAGCTACCAATGTCAAATTACACCACGTGATTCAGGAGGGTGATGGCTAGTGCTGGTTAGATTTTGGTCAAAATCGGTCAAAGGTCAAGGTCACAGTGAGGTCAAACATTCGATTTTTGATGGTTTTGTACAGATAACTCGAGAACGGAAGAAGCTTCCAATGTCAAATTACACCACGTGATTTAGGAGGGTGATGGCTAGTTCTGATTAGATTTTGGTCGAAATCGGTCAAAGGTCAAGGTCACAGTGAGGTCAAACATCCAAAACATTCGATTTTTGATGGTTTGGTACAGAATCATCGTAGAAACTTCTGGTTTGCGTCGCTACCTTCTCTCGAGACAGCTTTTATTAGACAAGGTCAGAGGTCAAGTTGACGATTTCGTAAGTACCAGTCTATGACTGCTTGTTTGTTTGTTTGTTTGTTTGTAGGCACGATAACTCGAGAACGGAAGAAGCTACCAATGTCAAATTACACCACGTGATTCAGGAGGGTGATGGCTAGTTCTGATTAGATTTTGGTCGAAATCGGTCAAAGGTCAAGGTCACAGTGAGGTCAAACATCCAAAACATTCGATTTTTGATGGTTTGGTACAGAATCATCGTAGAAACCTCTGGTTTGCGTCGCTACCTTCTCTCGAGACAGCTTTTATTAGACAAGGTCAGAGGTCAAGTTGACGATTTCGTAAGTACCAGTCTATGACTGCTTGTTTGTTTGTTTGTTTGTTTGTAGGCACGATAACTCGAGAACGGAAGAAGCTACCAATGTCAAGTTACACCACGTGATTCAGGAGGGTGATGGCTAGTTCTGATTAGATTTTGGTCGAAATCGGTCAAAGGTCAAGGTCACAGTGAGGTCAAACATCCAAAACATTCGATTTTTGATGGTTTGGTACAGAATCATCGTAGATACTTCTGGTTTGAGTCGCTACCTTCTCGAGAGACAGATTTTATTAGACAAGGTCAGAGGTCAAGTTGACGGTTTCGTAAGAACCAGTCTATGACTGCTTGTTTGTTTGTTAGTTTGTTTGTAGGAACGATATCTCGAGAACGGAAGAAGCTACCAATGTCAAATTACACCCCGTGATTCAGGAGGGTGATGGCTCGTGATGATTTAGATTTTGGTCAAAATCGGTCAAAGGTCAAGGTCACAGTGAGGTCAAATATTCGATTTTTGATGGTTTGGTACAGATAACTCGAGAACGGAAGAAGCAACCAATGTCAAATTACACCACGTGATTCAAGAGGGTGATGGCTAGTTCTGATTAGATTTTGGTCGAAATCGGTCAAAGGTCAAGGTCACAGTGAGGTCAAACATCCAAAACATTCGATTTTTGATGGTTTGGTACAGAATCATCGTAGAAACTTCTGGTTTGAGTCGCTACCTTCTCGAGAGACAGCTTTTATTAGACAAGGTCAGAGGTCAAGTTGACGATTTCGTAAGCACCAGTCTATGACTGCTTGTTATTCTGTTTGTCGGTTTGTCTGGCTGTTTGTCACCTCCAGGTCACAATTTTAAACCGATCTTCACGAAACTTCACCACATGGTAGAGTTTGTCATAAGGAAGAAGCCTATTGTTTTTGAGGTCAAAAGGTCAACATCGGCCAACAGGTCAACATAGGCCGAATTTCTAAAATTGTCAATTTTCATCCGATTCACTTGAAATTTGAAGAGGATTTGCATAGTTGGTCAATGAATTCAACCCACAATTATTGTTGAGGTCAAATTTGTTTTATGGATTTTGCAAGTATCGTACACAGCACGACGTCATCTTCTTGTGTGTCTGTTTGTTTGTCTGTCTATCTGTTTGTCCGCATATAACTTTCATGTTTTTCTCTGCAACTGCTTGGCGAATCAAGACGAAATTTTCACCATTGGGGCAACTACTCCTGTAAAATGTTGTAATGATGTAATAGGTCACGTGGTGAGGCAGCCATATTGGAAAAACGGGGAAAAAATTGAAATTTGGCACATTGCAAGTACTCCCATTGAGGAATGAGTGTGATTTTTCTCTGACATCATAGGTGCCCTCGTTATGACATCATAATTGCATATGTGGAATGCCACATCTGATCAGTATGAAATTTTTTGAGGGTCATGGCCCACAGAAAAAAAAAATTAATGATGTCATCTGTCACATGATTCGGCAGCCATTTTTTTTTTTTGAAAAAAACCTTCAAAAATTTTCTTCTCTGAAGTGGCTGAACAGATCGAAGCAAAATTCTCTTGATTCTTCAAAATGACAGTATGTTGGCACATTCAGCTATAGCTGCCTCCCATGAAACTGACTTCTTCAATGTACTTCTCACAATTTTTACTTGCATCGCTAAGTTCCCATCCTGATTCGGCTTATATGTAACTGGAAGGGGCACCCGGTGCTGCCCGGCCTGGTAAGCTTTTCCTGGCGGTGGTTTTGGAATTTGTTGGACATTGTAAAGCGATGGAGTTATTGGCATCATGGTGGTGACCTTTTTCCTGTGGGCCGGCAGCAGCACTACCTGACCCCACATCCCAATATACATTTTATAGCGGCCTTAGGTGGCTTCAAAGGTGAAGGCCAACGTCCGGCAGCTTAAAACCTTGCCCCAATTCTGAAGTACCGACACCAAAAATGTGGGGTCTCGAGGTGCTATGGTTGAGTCGTGAAAGAATAACAGAGACAAACACACAAACACTTGAAAATATTTATGAGATTTGGCAATTCTTCCTCTTCTGTTTCCAGATTTCCTGCTCTATTTCCAAACGCTGGTTCACAGTTTCCTACATTAAAGCTATTGCTTCCAAGGAATTTTAATTTTTGGACTTCGAAGTCCATTCTCAATGAAGATATCCTTCAGTTTCTCTACAAAGGTGCACAATCAATGTCACTATGTTCAGACAAGCCACAGCTTACCACCAAGCAGGTTTTAACGATGAGCAACCTTTTCTGTTTCCATCCATCAACATCTGGTGACAGTTTGTTCAGTCAGCCTTCAGTTTGTGGTCCATTTCACTTCATTCACTCGCTGTGGACAGGTCCACAATGGGCACTGCTTGCAACAAAACTGAGCACCAAAACGTTTTGTTTTTTTCTTGTAAATCTGCACCCTCCCCCACTTCAATCTGAGCAAACTTGCATCCCAAAGAGTACCTTCCTGACTTCAATCTCCACCACTTCTTCAATGGATTGAACCATTTCTGACAAACTATCTTAGCCTAGACCTGCTCTCATGAACTGGCTCTTCCTGCTCTTTTTCAAGTCTTCACCTCATGTTGTGTACCATCTGCTAAGAAGATAGAAAATTTTATTCCACGTTATAGGAATTCCAGAAAAACAATTTTTAGAGAGAGAGAGAGAGAGAGAGAGAGAGAGAGAGAGAGAGAGAGAGAGAGAGAGAGAGAGAGAGAGAGAGAGAGAGAGAGAGAGAGAGAGAGAGAGAGAGACAAAGGGAGACAGACAGGGGGAAACAGAGACAGAGGGAGACAGAGACAGGGGGAGACAGAGACAGGGGGAGACAGAGACAGGGGGAGACAGAGACAGGGGGAGACAGAGACAGGGGGAGACAGGGGGGGGGGGAGAGAGAGAGACAAACACAATATGTATTTCACATATTACTGGCAACTCACTTCACTTTACACAAATATTCATTATGGTTTTTCAGGCCATTCAACCCTGCTGTTCCTCTGAAACCACAGGAATTGATGTAGGCTCAAAACCTTCGGTGGTACGTCGAGGTTCTTTCTCAATCTATCTCAATCGTTTTGCACGGTTTGTCATCCTGACCGCCACTCACCAAATTGTTAGCCTTTGGGGAAATCACCTTCTCATTTAGCTGACGGCCTTCCTTCAGATGTACAAGAAGTGCATTGCTCTCCATAGCTTCTTCACGTACCTTGTTTTGGAAGCTGGTGCTCCCCAGGGCAGTGCTCTTGGCCAAATCTATCATGTGATTTATGTTGACCGATTTTCGACCTTTCAGTATTCTTGGATAATCACACAAATAACTTTGCTGATGACTCCACCTTGTCCTGCAATGTTTCCCATCGTTGTTTACTGATCTGGACTGGTGCGGAACCTGGATATGAGTGTTGCGACAGTTTTGGTTTCATGGTGGAGATGGAACACCACTTCTCACAAGTTGGCATTGAGGTGGTATGTGGAACATGTGGCTGGCTCAGCTGTTTTAATGGCGACATCCATTGGAGGAAGTTTGTCTCCATGAGTGACGTGGATTTGCACACAGGAAATACAAAATGGAAATATCCAAAGTTGTTTACCATCGGATCTTGATACTGTACTACTCTTTTTCTTAATATACAGCAATACCCTGTTTTTAATATTAAACAACCCTGCCAGGAAGTTGTGTGACCCCATTTTTAATCATCACCAGTGCTTCTAGGTTGAGAACAACAAGCACAGTGGATAGCGCACTACAGAGTGCGGTTGCTATGCAGGTAGTGATTCCTATACGATAAACAAACATGCACACCTGTACGCGTTCACACGTCCTAAATGATCAGCCACATTTGATGACAAAGGGCAATCATTATTATATTGTTAACATAAGATAGATGTTTGTGTGAGCGAATCATAAATTAATACATGTGGGATGTGCATTACCGAGTTGGAGAATACGATTCGCTACCAGTGAAGGAGAGAGGTTGATCGGCTCCAAATGAAAACTCTCTGTATCCGAGTCATATGCACAGCTGCACGCACACACGCACACGCACGCACAATTTGTGTGTCATTTGCAGTTACATACATAACGTTCATTTAATTTCCACTGAATCATGTTAATTTAAAAACAGCAGATTGCTACTCTCAGATACATGAAACTTGATGTGGTCTATTTAATCTGCATTGTCCAAGGTACATGGAAAACATTTTACATGTATGACGTGGAACAAAAAGACAGATGGCAGTGTTGGTATAAATTTTATGAGGGCAGAAGTGAGAGTATGATGAAAACTCTTGAAATATCTGATGTTAAGATGTGTTCACATTAATTTATAGGCAGCGAGAGTGTAAAGATTCTTATTGTCATTATTTAACGGCCACAATTATTCCCACATTGTTGTGGGGTTGGCCAGAGGGAAGTCTTTGCCCCCAAGTGTTTCACGAACCGGCTGGCTAGGCCTGATTTTTGACAAAGGTTATGGCAGGAATTTTGAATTTTCCCAGAGTGTTGGCGATGGCTTGTCTGCTCTTCATGCGTGAAGGACATCGTGGGACCCTCAACGTCCACCAACTAATGTCGGCAGGCGGGACATCAGAGGGACGGCACACACATTGGTGAATCACCAGGCCTGTGAAAAGCATACAAGAATGCCGCAATACATTTTCCAAAGAAACCAATAAAGCACAGTCTGCTCTGTCATTTAAAGGTCAACAGAATCAAAAATAAAAAAATAATTTTATCTACGTAATCGAGGGAAAAATGGTCAGCACGCAATGGATAATGGCCGCACAACTCGCAGACTCGTCAGAAAGTGAATTTGATGAATAATTTTCTGATGAAGAATCCCCAGATTACGACGATAATCAAAATCATTGTGCGGAAGATGCTGTCAGACCGTACTTGTAAGAACCCGAGGTAAAGATGATGTCATGAGAGGGGCGGGACAAATCGAGTGTAAAAGGGTGCCAAATCTTACGAAAACACGCAATTTGGTGTCTGTCTGTCTGTCTGACTGGTATTTCTATCCACAATACATTCGGTGGTTCCTTACCCAATCTCAACCAAACTTGACAGGAGGACTAAGGGTCACACAGCAGAGGTTGTAGCGACTTAACTTCCCCTAATCCTCAAGGAGGGGCTTGCGCCTTGCATGAGCTCCATATTGAGGTGTATAATGAGTTATCATGGCATTCATGGGGCACACCTTCTGGATGTAAAAATTATTTTAACCACAAATGTTTTAATCGATTCTGCCCGACATACAGTTACATTTTTAAAGAGTCGCTATGAAACTGGAAGGAAGTTTCAAGGAAACTCGATGTGATGAAGGCATTCTGTACCTCTTCCCAGGGGGTTTATCCTCCTTGGACAAATGCCATGTTGACATATATCAATAGCTTATTGTGGCGTTTTGTTGGGAGAAGAGGAGGAAGAGGTCCATTAGATGCAAAAAATATTATAAACCACAACACGTATGATGACCTTTTTAAACAGTCGCTCCTCCTGTTTAACAGTAAACAGAAAGAAATCTGGAGGAATCCCAACATTCTTGAGGCATGCTATGCTTATCGCGATCACCACAGAATAACGGAGCCGAGATTTATCCAAGAAAAGAAAGATTATTAAGTGTGGAAGTGAAGCCATATCTATTCATTTAACTAAACAAGATTTTCTGATTCTGTGGACCTTTAAGTTTCTCATCATATAATAATATGTAAACATCAACCTTCAGATGATTAAAACTCCATGGTCATGGTAATTGACCTCGATGCGTCCTGAACCACTGGACGGAGTGAGTTGAACACTTGTAGTTGTCGTTAGGGTGTGCAGAGTAAGGTTGATGAGGCAAAAAGGTTAATAGTCCAGGGCATAAGGAGGAGGTAGAACTCAAAAATTGCTATGGAGATGCCACCCTTGGGTCAACGGCATTGCACTACCATCAAATGACTTGGGCAGTCCAGGATATAATGCAGTGGAAGAGAATCATCTCAAGAAAATCAAGGGTTCATGGTGAGGAGAGGACCCCAATTCTTTGTATGTAAATATATGAGGCCCCACGAGGAGGAGTGATGTAAGCGACATTTTTTTAATGATATGGTGATGATAGGCTCGGATGATAGGGTTAAAATAGTGCTATATGGCATTAACTCCAAAATGGCTGATGTGTCCCTTACATCACTTCTCCTCGCAGCCCCTCATATATGGAAATGGGGTATTACAAGTCATACTAAAATACCAATTATGGACGAATTAACCAGTCCATAATTCTCGGGGAATGAACCCATTCACAAGGACGGGTTCTCGGCTAGTACCACAATAATTTGGCTGCATTGTCTCTCCAGTAGTTCAGTACACAATGTTTCATGAAGAGTTGTGCAATGAACCATGAATCGATGTGAATTTTAACTGTATTTGGTTTCTTTGGATTTTTTTTTAATGAAAACAATGGTGTTTCCATGACAACATAGAATGATGCGATCCGTTCATGGTCACCATGAACGGATCGCATCAATCCATGCTGTAAATAATTATGTGACCGAGTAAGCACAACATCTTATGCAAATAATGATGGAGCTGAAACAGAGCAAAGAATCTCATCTGCAAGCAGAGATATTGCCATCTTGAAGAAGACCATGTGGAACCTGACATCTGTATCCACTCAGACCAGGGTGAAAGCATCCCTTCGCTGCTCTCCAATACTGCCAAATCTACATTATAGATGTTGAATTTGGGTCCTCATGAAATAGCTGGAGTAGAAACTTCAGACTTTGAGATGACAATACTGCACTGCATCCTTGGCATCCACAGACGAGACAGATTTCATGATGACACCCAAAAAAAAAAGATTTCATGATGACACCCATTATGACACTCAAAGGGCGGAGGAGCTCCTTGTGAGCCAATGGCCATCCATATCGAATGCCCAACTGTGTCTGCGGACGTCCTCCTGCAGTTAGGTCACTTCTTATTAGGAGTTTGGTGGCAGGATTTGCACTCCGGCCACCGTAAAATCCTTCATTCTGCAAAACACAAAGAAATCTGAAAACCCACTCCGTGGGAGTACCTCCTGTGCAGCTTCCCTTCACAGGGCAGCTCACCGGATGACGGGATTGGGGCAAAGCCTTTGGGACCCCCAATCTTTGATGATAGGAGGGAAACCACGGGGTAACATTCCTGGGTCAGATTGCGGGAGAGTGTGTCGGAGTGGTGCTGAGGTGTCGTCCTCCAGACGGCGATCTCCTTGGGTTAACCTGAGGCGGTCCCTTCGGGTGGGTGCCTGGAATGTCCTATCCCTAAGAGAGGATGATCACCTGTCTCTGTTATCATCTGAGCTCAAGCGTTTGCACACCGGTATTACAGCACTCTCTGAGGTTCAGAGACCGGATTGCGGCAAGATCATGGTGGGTGGTTACACCTACTATTGGTCTGGTTGCTCTGATGGTTACCATGCCCAAGGAGTTGCTGTAGCTGTGTCCAATAAGCTGACTCCAATGATAATTCAGATAACACTGGTCAATGAGCGTATTATGAGACTAAGGATTCGTCACTCCTTAGGTGTCATTTCCCTGGTCTCTGTTTATGCTCCGACTGAGGCGAGTGATCTCACCGTGAAGGATGCATTCTACGCCACACTCGAGAGAGTGGTTGATCAGTGCCCCAGATGAGATACACTTCTAGTCTTGGAGGATTTCAATGCATCGACTGGAACTGATAGGGATGGTTATGAGACATGTGTTGGTCCCCATGGGTCAGGAACTATGAACCAGAAGAGCACTAAGTTCCTTGACTTTGCAAGAAGTCATGGACTTAGGGTGGCTGGTTCATGGTTTCAGCGCCCACAAGCTCATCGCTGGACTTGGTATTCCAATGCTGGCAGTGTGGAAAAGGAGATTGACCATGTCCTCGTTGATGGTCGCTGGAGGATGATCCAGAACTGCAGGGTTGACCGGAGTGCTCAGTTCCTCAATACTGACCACCGGCTTGTTGTAGCAACTCTGAAGTTGCAACTTCAATCCAGGAGAATGGTACCATCCCAGCCTAGGTTGGATGTTGGCAAGCTCAAGGATGAGAGGGTAGCTGAGGAGTTTGTGAACAAGCCAAGTGGAGATTTGAGGAGTCTGGGTGCTTTGGGAGGTTCTGAAGAGTTGTGGAGTACCTTCAAGCCCACCGTCCTTGATGTTG
>NC_140962.1:4239637-4257137 GCF_056783735.1 Eptatretus burgeri | reverse complement strand
ACTCAGGAAAAGGGTTCTGCCAAGATGGTTCTAAATATGGGGCCTACCTTGGAGACTCACAAATTTTGAAAAAATCAGTAAATGAGTTCTGCCTTGATGGTTTAAATAACTACCTTGGAGACTCAGGAAAAGGGTTCTGCCAAGATGGTTCTAAATATGGGTCCTACCTTGGAGACTCACAAATTTTGAAAAAATCAGTAAATGAGTTATCCTTAAGAGACTTTGTAAGTTGGTTTTACTTTGAATACTTGAAATGTGGGTTCTGGATTGATAACTCACAATGTGATACATATCTTGGAAACTCAACGGGAATGTGGTTATACCTTGAAGACTTGGAAAGTTGGGTTTATGTTGGACACTTGAAACTTTTTTGGGGGCTTTTATTTATTTATTTATTTATTTATTATTATTATTATTTTATTTATTTATATTTTGGAGACTTTTGGAGTTGCTATCACTCTTTGGGATCTAAACCTATCGATGTAGTTCTTTGTCGGATGGTGCTTGATGGGAGCAAGATCAAGAAAGTTCTGGGAAGAAAGTGCAGGCTTACTCCGCCTTTTTACGTCATCAAACCTGAGAGCCTTGAAAGACAGAATTGGAAGAAGAGAAAAAAAAACAAAAAATATACATTGTCTGCTCTGGGAAGAAAGTGCAGGCTTACTCCCCTTTCTACGTCATCAAACCTGAAAGCTTTAAAAGACAGAATTGGAAGAAGAAAAAAAAAACGTAAAAATATATATATATAGGTGGAAATCTCATTTTGAAAAAGACATTGTGTTGGGCGAGGATTGAGTTGGGGTTGAGATTTTGAATGTGAGGGTTGGGGTTGAGATTTTGAATGTGAGGGTTGGGACACACACACATACACATCAACAAACAAAAGTTAAGCCTTGACTATTCAGTTGAGGATTCTGTGTTTGGGGTTCACAGATCTAAGAACGTCCCCCTTGACACACATTATATACTGTTATACACCTCGGACTTGGCCCTCGAGTGTCCACAACGGTGTATAGTAGGAGGGAGTGAAGCGCCAACCTATTGCTCCCATTGCACACACACACACACAAACAAAAGTTAAGCCTTGACTATTCAGTTGAGGATTCTGTGTTTGGGGTTCACAGATCTAAGAACGTCCCCTTGACACACATTATATACTGTTATACACCTCGGACTTGGCCCTCGAGTGTCCACAAAGGTGTATTATCTGCTTAGTTTTGTCTTTTGTAATTCCTGTGAATAAAATGAACCTAAAATCTCTTCCCCTTCCAAATCATATATTTTATAAGTCCAAGGAACTGTATCTATTACATCAACAATTTTAAAAGTTCTTTCGTCCATCGTTCAGTAAAACCCTTTTCAAAATGAGATTTCCACCTATATATTCTTACGATATCACCAACTTTGAACTTAGGTTTTCTGACATTAATCTCTTTTTCATATTTTAATTTTGTAAATGTTTCTGATGGCTTCATATTCGTTGACGTGTGAATCGTGTCATTATACTTATCCACAATATCCTGAATAAAAGATGACCATTGTTGTGAACCGAGTTGTGTGAATTTTTTATATAGTCTCTCTTTTAAGGTACGATTAAAACGTTCAACAACAACTGCCTTCCCTTCATTAAAGGTACTGTATAATGTAATACTGTTATTTTTAGAAAATTCATAAATGTCTTGTTATAAAACTCTCTACCCTCATCAGTCCACAATTTCTTAGGTTTTCTCTTACTTTTATTAAATATCTGTTGAAAAGCTAACATAAGAGTATTACCTGTTTTGTTTTTTAAAGGGACAACCCACGCATATCTACTCCTCAAATCAATAACGGTTAAAGCATACTTGTACCCCTTATCATTATTGAGTTCAATCAAATCAGCAGACCAGATATAATCAACTTCCTTGGAATAAACTTTCCTTCTCTGAAACTTTGTGAATATTGGTTTATGTAATTCATCAGCTAATTGCTCTTCAGTCTTAATGGCATCATTAGAGCCTATAAGTTTTTTGAATTTCCAAGTCCAAGTTTCAATTTAGCACTAATCATCTTCTTCACGATGAACCTATCAACTTTTTCTCTCAAGGTTGGATTTTGTATCAGAGACAAATTATACAACATTTCTCTATCGGCTTCATGCTTTTCTTCCAACGTTGTGGTATTCCCATAATCAATATCGTGTCTCATGCACACTTCATCAACTCTATTGATTGGTTTACTCCAGGATTTAGGATTGTTTGCCTCATCTAATCTTTTATCCAAGTTTGTGCCTGGACCACAGAAAGAATACCCTGGAAGATGTAATTCCCCTGGTATTCCAGTAGTTGTAAATTTACTTCCTGATAAAAACTTTTGTATATCTCCTCCGAGTTTGTGTTTGGAGATAAATTGATTTTTTTTGAACCACACACCGAACATATACCTTTTTGTATAACCCTGTTATTTTTACTTTTAATATATGAAATATTTTTAGTATTAGTTTTCTTTTTACATTTGAGACAATAACTCATTTATTTATGAGAAAAATTTCTGCAGAGTGCAAAAACCTTTTTAGTTTCCAACATGCACATTTGAATCTTAATTTTTAAAACATAAAGAATCCTTAGAAATGCCTTCACTCTCTCCTCCATTTATTTAAGAAAAAACTTGAATTAAAATGAATAGCTTGACGATGCTAATAGTTTTGTTGAAAGTATTGCAAATAGACTTGTTAATTCTTTGTATTCCTCCTTGGTGGGTTGAGTTATTTTCTGTAATACCTCTATTCTTTTTTGAATCTCACTGGTTTCCATACTATAATATTTATTTATTCTCTCTCTTTCCTCCCTCTCCTCCCTCTCTCTCTTCTCTTTTTCCTCCTTCTCTTTCTTCTCTCTCTTCTCCTTTTCCTCCTTCTCTTTCTTCTCCCTCTCTCTTCTCTCTTTCCTCCCTCTCTCCTCTCTCCTCCTTCTCCTTTTCCTCCTCTTCCCTCTCTTCTTCAACTCCTTCCTCATCCCTTACTATCCTTGAATCGTTTACACCCCATAGAATATTATACATATATTCATCAGGATTTCTTGTTATTCCTGTATCCAAAATAATTTTTTTTACAACAGGAAACCAATAAAATTTCTTTTGAATTTCTAAAAGAGCCTTACCTTTTCTTAACCTTATAATTTTTTCATTATTTAACATTCTAATTAAATCTAAAGTTGTCGGTTTATCAACATCAGCATAATGCCAATCTTTTATTGAAAATACCTCATTCTTATGTTGTAGAACATATTTATTAAAATACCGAATACCCTTTTCTTGAAGGTATGCTTGGACACAGAAATGATAATTTTCTTGAAGCCTTCTTGCTGTCATTTATGTATTAGAAATATATGTTAGAATAATATTATGGCACGAAACACCTCCCCATCTTCCCATAGTTAAATCATTTTGTATTTCCTTACTTATTATATATAATCCTGTTTTTTCTGTTTTCATGAGATAAACAAGGGCAAAACCATTATTATATTTACCCTTATTAAATTCTTTTATTTGTTGTTTACTAATCGTGGCTCCACAAAACTCATTCTCGATACCAAGTGGATAATATTCTTCCTTACGAGACTGATTTAATTGTTCCAGGTCTTCGAGGTTAATTTTAAATGACCAATTATACCCTAAATCATTCATATCATACCCCCATTGTTCTATTCTCATACAAACGATACGCCCTTCTTTATAAAAATTTATTTTAATTCGAACTGTGAATTCTGTATGACCTGGAGATAATATCAACACTTCTGTATCTTTAGAATACACAGCCGTTTTATTTAAGTATATATATATATTGTGATAAATCGCTTAATCTCACCAAGTCATTCGCGTCAGTCGGGCTTGGATAATTTTTTAATTTATAAGCATTTTTCATGTTAATATTTTTGTTTATATTATATTTATGTCGTTCAGCCTGTGCCTTTGTGTAATAATTTGATAAATCAATATCCAGTTCTTGAGATACACCAAAGATAGAACCATCTTTACCAACATAAGTCATTTATATTAGATTAAAAAATAATATCATAAAATTTTTTATTTTTGTTGAGTTGAAATAACACATATAGACATAATTGACCACAACACTTGGAATTTAATTCTTGGACTTGAAATGTTTGATAAACACCATTCTGTAAGAATTTTATGACTTCAACAGGTGGTGGAAGACCAAAACTATCAAAATAATATTTGTCTTGACTATTAAAAATACAAACCCAATGAGAACCGTTCCCATCATTATCTTCTAAGTTCATAATAATATTCTTTGTATGTTTCGACACATTTGTTAATTCATCTCTCATACAAATAACCACATTATGAATTTTTAATTTCTTACAATATTTGGCAAGTTGTAAATTTGATGTTGTATTCTTTCCAAATTCTTTCAACCACTCATCAATGCTCATTTATTTATTAGAAAGATATAATCCATTACCTCTTTTCGTTAATTTTACACCTGCTTGTGCTATAGAAGAAAGCATATCTCCAACTAACAATCTCGCTTTATCAGGCAGACCTTCAAGTTTTTCAGCAAAATCTACAATTACACCACTTCCACTAATTTGTTTCTCCAACTCTTTGTTATGTCTTTCCAATTCTTTTGAGCCTGGAGTTGAGCCTTCCTTTCGTTGGCAGTTTTGACCGCTGTTGAAATACCACCCGTCAATGCTCCAACCGCACTTAAACCAGCAAATAAAGGAATTAGAAATGGGAGAAATCCTCCACTCGTCTCTCTTATTGAATATTTTTTCAACATTGGTTTTGTCATTTTAATTTTAAGTGAGCCAGTGTCATTCAAGATTTTAACCTGTTCTCTTGTGAGCAAAACATCAATTCTTACTGCTCCTTTTCTCTGAATTGTATTAACGTTAATCGTACAAGGCTTTTGATTTTGAACACAAGATGATAGTTTATGAAGATTGATTTGATTAACATATACCCCAGTTGGCACTTTGCCACTCATTTATTTAACAAAAAATTATGTGAGACTAAACATCACACCATTATCTGTATTAATCTGCAATTCTGTTTCTTCCAAAAGCAAACAATATGTATCAACTTCTTCACTCTCTCCTCTTTCAATGTATAGGGAAGTATCCACTCGATTAGACTTTATAGTTTCTTTTTGAGCGCTCAGGTCAAACGTATAGATTGTATACAAACTTTTAAATGCTGTCATATCCAAAATAGGTTCTTTATTTCCATTACTTTCACACACCTTTTGGTAAGACTTGTATGCTTCAGCAAAATCATTTTTTCCCAATTAATTTCCAATCTATCTCGTGGATAAAATGTTCCATCTAGAGAAACAGCGAAGTTGTTTCACCTTAGCATTATCACTCAATGCATTATTCTTATCAGTCGCAGTATCACCATCTGGCTTTTTAAAAATCATCCACAGATATCGTGGCTTTCCTTCCAGAACACCCAAATTCCACGTGTAAGTAGTTTGATTGAGTTTAACGTGTTGACATCTTCTTTTGAGGTATGATACACTGAGTGGTTTCTTTGAGTTAAGTCTTCGATTCAACATCTCTTCTGTTTTAAGATTAGGAGTATATTCACTGATATACCAACTCATCTCCTCAATTACAAATTTATTCTGATCACCAAAAGCATTACCAACACCAAAAAGCAATCTATTTTCATTATCATTCCTTTGTAGTTGAAATCTAATTTTAAGACCATACAGAACTTTATCATAATCACAAAATCCAAATATACCTTTAAGAGGAACTGCCACAGTAAAACTATTTTCTGCTTTTGTATCATCATTATACATTCCTTTCCTTTGAATATATCCAGGGTCTGTGTTTGTTCCCGTTGACATATCAGGAATAAAACCTTCGACAGACCCCTTTCCCATTCTATCACTGAATGTATAGAGTGTAAATTTCATCATTTCAGATACAGCAGAGACATAATCAACCGCTTCAACTTCTTGTGTTCCAATATACAATCGCACACTATCAAACATTTTCCAGAAGAAATCATTTACAAGTGTAGCGTTTGTGTTATTCCCAGCCTTAGTGAATTTAAATTTACACAACAAGAAACTTTCGGAGAGATTCAAATAGGTTTGTTGATTATTTATTTCAAAACTTTTTGTACCATTTGTATTCCAGTCTGTTCCAGTTATTGCATTTACCTTGAAGTAATCTTCTTTTTTAGTGGAGTTTGAGATAATAATAGTATCATCCAAATCATAGATACTATCAATTGCTTCCATACTTGTATTTATTTAGGAAAAAAGATGTTAAAACTTTTGAAACCCTGATCCAAGTATTTGAATTATTTTCTGTCGTTCTTGGGGGGACAACTGAGTTTTACCTTTCTTAATTTCTTTTATTGCTTGTAATTTATGAGATTCTTTCTGAGCATTTCTTTCTGATACTCTTTACAGCACCTGCTACATTTCCCACAGCAGAAGCAGTTGAACCAATTAGGTCTTTATGTTTAAGAATAGTTGAACCAATACCCATGAGAGTATCAATTATCCCATCTCCTCTAAATTGATGTCCAACACCCCTTTGTCTCTTAGGTTTATAGTATCCTCTACCAAGATACATACCTTCACCCTTGTAGTACGGGGAAAGGAACATCCCATCCCCTGTAATTATTTTATATTTTCCCAACTCGTGCTTCCTCACAATAACCATCGTATTTATTTATTGAAAAACTTCACGTAGGTGAATTCTGATGGATATAACTTCTCCATTAAAAGAAATCACACGATTATCTTGGTCGGTTATCCTAAAATTTACTCTGTGTATGGTTTTTCCTGACACAGGTAGATAAACCAAATTTTTAGGCTCCATATTGAATTTATAACCAATTGGGGTTGAGTATGCGCTGAATGAAAATATTGTATTTGTTTTTAATCCATCATTATAAGCACCATCAATCAAATCACAGTGAATTAACACCGAATTTATTCCTGAGGATATTTGAATGACATTATCACTGTAAAACGTCCCATTAGTTTCAATCTTTTTTGAGGAGAAACCTAATAACTCTCTAAATGAATTATCAATTGTGAAATCAACCTTGTAGTTATTTTTAACTTTAATCGTTGATTTTGAAGTATGTTTTTGAATGTTTATAACAATATTTTTTGGTTCATCACCCTGTTCTTTCATAAGACGAGCAATTTCGGAAGATATTTGAGAAATCTCGTATGCTCCGCCTGAGACTGTTATCGTTTTGTATTCACTTCCCGGATTATAACTAAAGTTGTGATTTTTGTCGGTTATATTAAATAAGGTATTATAAGTCTCCATGGACAATAAAGATGCGTCATATTGTTTTGTTGTGTCAAGTTGTAGTGGGTATGGGAATGAAGATGTGTGGTCGCTTGTTGTGAAATTAAAACTCAGGATTGTGCTTCTCATCTTATTTAATATGAGATAAAATGTCTTTATATTGAGATTTATTAATTATTTTCATGTTCATCAACTGGTCTAAAATGGCTGATGCTTCATTAAAACAATTGTTATTTCCAGCCTTCTTACTGCCGAACAACAATAACAGTCTATTAACTAATTGCGATGGGTCATTTGGAAGAAAACTAATACCTGAACCAAGGATACTTAAAGCCTGAATAATGTGTTTCTCCTTCTCATTCTTCCTACTTTTACCAGAAAGAATAACCTTATAATTTAGAGTGTTCAGCAAATCAATATATACTCTATCATCATTATTTTCCATATCCAATGGTTTATCAATATACTTTGATTCATCCCTCACAGTTGAACCTTGTCTTCCATCTTTTGTGAGAAGAAACATTAATCTCGGAGTTAGTTTAACAGGGGTTGAGCAGAACTTAAGAACCTTAATTCATCATTAAATATCAATACCTTTTCTTGAACAAGATGAAATATTGCTGGTTGTTCTGTTGGAATGAGTCCTGCTTTGGTTTTTGAATCCGCTGAATATTCATTGTTTTGAACAGCATTCACAATATAATCAGGGGGTTGATTAATCTCTTCCAGTTGTTGAAATAAACCTTCATCATCATATTCTAATTCTCCTAAATGCTCTAATTCTTCCTCCGTCATTTGACTGAAATCTTTTAACATTTGAAGCTTTCTAGGAGTATATTCTACTGTGGGAACTGTGGAAACATCTTTCATTTTTTCTTGGGAAGTTTTTAAAAGTGGTTTAAAAAATTTCTCTTGTTTTTTTTCAAATGCTTCTTCGCCCGTTAGTTTCTGTCTGCGTTTCTTCTTTATGTCTTCCTGTTGTTTTACAACTTTTGAAACCAACTCTTGATGTTCCTTAAATCTTCTTGCTCTTTCTTTTGTATCCATTTATTTATTGTAAAATATCATTTAATGAATTGTAAAGATCAACAGGGAAATTTTCCTTTTCTTCATCATTCAAGTAGATGTGTTCAAATAAATCCTTTTCTTTAAATATTTCATCAAATTCTTTATTAACATTAATGCGAGTTGTAATTTCTTCTTCACTAATCCTTGCATCTCTGCTTTTCATACGTTTGTGTTAACTTTCTTCATCAACATCAAAACCGAATGATAAAATCTTCACTCCGCTCAGATATTTAATAATTTGTCTCGTTCCTTCTGGATTAGTTTCTAATATCCCAACACCACCAGATTTTAGTTTCTTTAACTCACTCTTACAATGTGAATATTTTGTTGTACCAAGAGAAACCTCCTCAAATATTTGTCCTTCATTCCTCAATCGCATATGTTCCTCCACTGAAATATAGTGATAATCTTCACCTTTTACTTCTCCAGGTCTTATTGCTCTAGTTGTTGTTGATACAATGCGTATCACGGGGTGTTTTTTAAGTAAATTTACAATATTCTCATTTGTACTACACAAGAACCTTGATTTATGAAAGTTTTTTCCAGAAGCAGATTTACCCACAAGATTTATAATAATAGTTGTCATTTATATATGTAATTGTTTATAAAACAAAAAATATATCCCTTAATATCTCATCTTGTTTCACAACAATATATTTATATTTTTCAGTCGTGTGCTTCATATAATCCTCAAATTTCTTTTTACTACATAATGTAGAACAATTATCTCTCCAAAAATTATTGATATCTATTGAATTTAACTTGAATAAAATAAAAGTATTAGCATTGTTTCTGATGGAACGACGAGGAAGTTGAAAGTACGATTGACTAAGATAAATACAATTACAAGAAGAATGTCTCCCTCTTGTGTAGTAGCTGTCCATTACCGTTTGGTTTCTCTCATTAACACAATCATCAAAGATAACGAGGTTCTTTTTTGATTTATCCAAATCTTGGGGAGACGGTATATCATCCGTATTATCACTAAGAATACAAGTTATAAGATTTGATTTCTTTTTACATCTCTGTGTATCACAAAATAGTTGAATTATATCTTCAATGTTATAATCATTTAGGTTTTTTTGACGTTTAAATAAACCTATTATATCTTCTTTTTGAAGACCAGCATTAAAACCTTGTGAGAGTAGTTGATACTCTGGTTGAAAACTCGACTTTGTGAAAATTATTAAATTATCATAATCGAAAAAGTTGGGAGTGAGGAGCATTTTTAAAAGTAAGCAGGTTTTTCCACATCCACTTGAACCAACTATGAGACATCTTAATGAATTTGGGAGATTTTTATGGTTGTTAAATTTTATCTTATTTTCCCAAATAGGTAAAAAATCATTCATTTATATATTTGAAAAACAGTTTATTTAATTTATTATTGGCTTTTTTAGAAACTCTATATTTTATCCTAAGTTCAGGTTTAATTTCAAGATAATCCATTATTTTATTTATACAATATCTTGTGTTGATATTTCCCTGAAAATTACATCCATGAATAATATACAACAACAATCCTTTGAACATTTCTCTTATACGTTCAGTTTCTTCCCTTGTAAGGAAAGGTGTGTTATCATCCTCATACTTTACATTCATTTCTCTAATCAATCTTGTAAAGTAATTCATTTTTGGTGTAAATCTAAAAGAATTATTTTCCTTTTTATATTTTTTATTATCATTAATTAGAAGATAATCACAGAATATACATTGTTTATAGGCTTTTGACTCTGTGTTTAATCCCCGTCTTTCACACGCAGGACAATTCTCAAATTTGTCATATGGAGAATCAGGAAAGTCGAGCATATTTATAAAGTAAAACTTTACTTAAACTGAAATTCATCTATACTTTCAGTTGTATATTACCATCGATATCGATATACTTTTTTTCATTATCAGATTCAACGACAACATTTTTTATATTAAAGGTAATTTTAAAATTATCGTTAACTACTATTGAACGAAATGTCATTTCACCTGATATATTAACATCCTTTATTTCATCAAGATTTACATCTTTAGGGTTGTTGAAAAAAATACAAATTTCTCCTTGCATATTACAGATGGTCTTATCTTTTCTTTCTAAAGCTTCATCCATAAGGTTTTTGTTCTTTGATACTTTTTCTTGTTTCATTGCTTTTTCTAGTTTTGAATATATTACTAGAAGGAGAGGAGAAACTTTTGTTAGAGATACTTTAATTGATGTTCTACCAGGTATACTAAAAGCCCTTCCACTGAAGGAAATTGAAGAACTCATATTATTTACCATAATAGTTTTTATCCAATAGTTGTTATATTTATCTTTGTTCAATTTTACATCCTTGACATATTTCTCAGTATCTTTAACAGATGAAGAGATTGATTGAAACTTGTCTTTTGTGTCTTGAAACATTGTATTTATTAAGTGAAAAAGTTGGAGGATAAAATGTTTTTAAGCACAGATTCACCTATAAATTAAACGAAATTTTCATCAAGAAAATTTTAGTTTAAGCAAAGTTTTATTCTATAAATATGGTGAATACAACGTACTGCGATGTTTGTAATCACGAATATAAACATTATAGAAAACACCTCCGAACCAACAAACACACATTTAATCTATTTCATCAAATATCTCCTCTTGAGTTGGAAAGAAAACATTGTGATATCTGTTCAAAGGATGTTTTGAAGAGTAGTTATAATCAACATCTTCAATCACAAAAACACAAGAAAAATGAGTTTAAAGTAAAGGGAGACTATTATATTAAAAACACTGATGGGGCATTTAAAGGGCATATAAAAATAAGGATTTTTCAATTTGGAGAACCCGGTCCATCATCAATAGCTGAATCAATTGAAATAGTGAAACCCGATGTTGAAAAATTTATTAAAAAGACATTAAAAGAAATGAAAACTTTAAAGTTTTATATGGGAGTGAAAATGAATATGAAAAGACAAGATGAAGAACAAACTCCTTATATGAGAACAGATCTTCATTTTATAACATCATTTCAAGATTTTTTGAATAGTGGGGTTTATGAAGAACTATCAAGACAAGAGGAGGATGTTGATAATACAGTGGTAGGAAGTGGATTCAATATTAAAAAAATCATCTTTTTAGATATACACATTCTAAAATCAAACCCTCTTAAAGCTTCTTCTTATATTGAATTACCAAAAGAAATAAAACTAAAGAAGGCAGTTGTTAATATTAAGAACAATGATAATAAATGTTTTCTCTGGTCTGTTCTTGCTCACTTACATCCACCAAAATGTAATTCAGAAAGAGTAAAACAATATATGAAATATGAGAATACCTTGGACATTAAAGATTTTAAATTCCCAATGCCATTAACAGATATTCCTAAATTTGAGAAAAAGAATAATCTTTCTATTAATGTATATGGATTAACGGATACAAACAAAGTTCAAATATTAAAAATTTCAAACAACTATAAAAATGAAGAAACACACATTGACCTTTTATATTTTAGTGTTGGAAAGAATTCACATTACACATACATCAATAATTTATCAAGATTAATCTCTTCTCAGGTATTCAGAACAGCAAACAAAATATATCCTTGTAAGCGATGTCTTAATTCATTTCATACAAAAGAACGATTAGAACAACATTCAAAATATTGTAGTAATCATAAATCAGCTGTAATTACAATGCCTAAACCTGGTGAAAAGATTTATTTTGAAGATTATAATAAATCTATCATGCACCCATTTGTGATATACGCTGATTTTGAATGTATCCTTAAAAAGATAAATACTGCTTCTCCTAATCCAAAAGAACCATATACAAATAAATATCAAAAACATATTCCTTGTGGTTTCTGTTATTATATCAAATCATCTGTTGGAGAAAAGTATAACAAACTTGAACATTATCGTGGAAAAAATGCTTCACAAGAGTTTGTAAAACGATTAGAAAAGGATTGTATAAGACTCACTAAATTAATGAAAGAAACAAATGAACCGATGAAATTAACCAAAGAAGAAAAATTAGAATTTAGAATGAACAATATCTGTCATATTTGTGAGGGAAATTAAGGAGTCTGAAGTTAGAGACCATTGTCATCTTACTGGTAAATATAGAGGTCCCGCTCATTCCTGTTGTAATCTTAATTATAAATTACCTTCTTTTATTCCAGTCTTTCTTCACAACAGCGCCAACTATGATACACATCTATTTATAAATGAACTTTCAAAAACACCAGGGAATATTTCTGCTATAACAAACACAAGTCAAAAGTATATTTCATTTTCAAAAATGATATTCACAAAACCTTTAACTCGTATTAGGTTTTTAGATTCTTACAAGTTTATGGGAACACCACTAGCCTACCTCGCATCAAATCTAAGCTCCACGGACTCTTTTCCAAATCTTAATTCATTCTTTCCAAAAGAGGAAATTCTCACTAAAGAGGAAATTCAGATTAAAGAGAGAATTCAAAGTAAAGAGGAAACTCTAATTAATGAAGAAATTCTAACTGAAGATGAAATTCTAATTATAAAGAAAATTCGAACTAAAGAGGAAATTCAGATTAAAGATGAAATTCTGATTAAAGAAGGAATTCTTACGAGAGAGGAAATTCAAACAAGGAATGAAATTCAAAGTAAAGAGAAAATTCTTACAAGTAAGGGAATTTATCCTTATGATTATATGGATTCATTTATGAGATTTAAAGAAACACAACTTCCTTCAAAAGAAAGTTTCTATAATAACCTTTATGAAGAAGAGATAAGTGATAAGGAATATAAACACGCACAAGAAATATGGAAAATATTTAAGATAAAGAACCTTGGAGAATATCATGATTTATATCTAAAAACAGATGTTTTATTGTTAGCTGATGTGTTTGAAGCTTTTAGATCACTCTGTCATAATAAAAATTGTTATGGATTAGATCCTGCCCACTATTTCACAGCTCCTGGTTTAGCTTGGAGTGCAATGTTGAAAATGACAAAACAAGATATAGATTTAATCAGTGATGTGGATATGCTTTTGATGATTGAGAAGTCCAAGAGAGGTGGAATATCACAAGTATGTTCAAAAAGATATGCTAAAGCAAATAATAAATATCTTCCAAATTATGATAGTGAAAAAGATAGTAATTATTTGATGTATTTTGATGCTAATAATTTGTATGGATGGGCAATGTCTCAATCTCTGCCTTATGGTAAATTAGAGTGGGTGGAAGAAAAGGATTATGAAAAGGCTTTGATGAATATTGTTATTTCTTCTCAAGAGGAATTGAATGACGAAGAAGAAGGTTATTATTTTGAAGTTGATTTGAGGTACCCGAGTGATCTTCATAATAAGCATAAAGATCTTCCTTTTGCATGTGAGAAAGAAACTCCAAAGAAAGAATGGTTAAGTGATTATCATAAAAGTTTTAATATTAAAGGCAAATCAACAGAAAAGTTATTAACAACATTCTATGATAAAGAGGGATATGTTTTACATCAGAGAAGCTTAAAACAGTTTTTGAGAGAAGGATTGAGAGTAGCTAAAATTCATAGAGTTTTAAAATTTAAACAAAGTCCTTGGGTGAAAAAGTATATTCAATTTAATACAGATATGAGAGCAAATACAAAAGTAAAATTTGAAGGGGACTTTTATAAATTAATGAATAATGCTGTATTTGGAAAGACTATGGAAAATGTTAGAAACAGACAAAACATTAGATTCGCAACATCTTGGAAAGAAGCTTGAGATTGATAAATAAACCAAGTTTTGAGAGAGAAGAGGTTTTTTCAGAGAACTTTTCTGCAATTCATATGAAAAAGGAAAGTATTGTAATGGATAAACCAATTTATATTGGAACAGCAGTTCTTGATTTATCAAAGATATTGATGTATGATTATTTGTATAATGACTTAAAGAAAGAGTATGGTGAAAATGTTTCATTTTTGTATATGGATACTGATAGTTTTATCCTAGATATAAAAACTGATGATGTTTATGAAGATATGAAGAAAAATATTGGAGTATATGATACAAGTAATTTCAGCAAGAAGAGTGAGTTATTTTCCAAAAAGAATGAAAAGGTTATTGGTAAGTTTAAGGATGAGTTGGGTGGAAAAGTAATGAGTGAGTTTATTGGATTGAGAGCAAAGGCATATGCTTATAAGTATGGTGAACAGATTGATAAGAGGTTAAAGGGAATAAAGAAATATGTAATAAAGAAATCAATAACTTTTAGAAATTATTATAATTGTTTGATGAATAAGAAAGAAGAATATAGGAAAATGAATACAATAAGAAGTTATAAACATAACATATATAGTGAAGAAGTAAATAAAAAGGCATTAGGAGCCTTTGATGATAAGAGATTTATTTTAGATAATGGAATAGATTGTGTTCCATATGGATATTGTATGATAGAGTGTATAAAATAGATTATGTTTTAACGATGGGAAGATGGGTTAGGGTTTTTTAAGGGCTACACTTGCGTTTTTCACAATATATAAATGGTTAAACCAAGTATTAATCAAACTAAAGAGTGGAGAAAATCTCAGTCTTGGTATATAAATGGAAAACATAATGAATGTGAAAAATATCAAATAAGTCTTATTGAAAAAAATAACTAAAACAAAGGTAAATAAAACAAATAAGCGAATTAATTTAAAAACTAGTAAGTTAGAGGATGTAAAGAAAAAAATGAATATCCTTGAATGGACTGAAAACTTTGATGGTTATCAATTGAACAATGAAAAAACAATTTACTATAATCTCAAAATGATATGTGGCTCAGGAGGTGGTCAGATGAGAGCATTAAGAGAAGTTTATCATTTCGTAATGGCACAAATGGGGTATCTTAAAAAATATAAAGATTCAAATGTTTTGTTTGTTAATATTTTAGATGGGGATTATTGTGCAAAGAAAATTAAACTATTGAAGGAATTTGAGAATGAACAAATCTTTATAGGTTCAATGAGTGAGCTGTTCAACCCCCAGGTGTTCAATTCAATGAGGTTCAACCTCCAAGTTAAAAGGGGGACAAATAAATATACCTTGGGATAAAAAGGGGATTTATTTTTAGGGAAAAAAAATATGAATCGCTGAAAATCCCCCATTCATTTACATGGGGAAAAGTGAGCCAGAATCAGTATTCTTACCCTACTTATATATATATATATTTATATGTTTATATATATATATATATAAACATAAAAAAAAATATATATATATATATATATAAACATATAAATATATATATATATATATATATATATATATAAACATATAAATATATATATATATATATATATATATAAACATATATATAAATATATATATATATATATATATATATAAACATATAAATATATATATATATATATATATATATATATATATATATAAATATATATATATATATATATATATATATATAAACATATAAATATATATATATATATATATAAACATATAAACATATAAATATATATATAAACATATAAATATATATATATATATATATATATATATATATATATATATATATATATATAAACATATAAACATATAAATAAACATATAAATATATATATATATATATATATATAAACATATAAATATATATATATATATATATAAACATATATAATCATATAAATATATATATATATATATATATATATATATATAAACATATAAATATATATATATATTTATATGTTTATATGTTTATATATATATATATATATATATATAAATAAACATATAAATATATATATAAACATGTAAATAAATATATATATATATAAACATATAAATATATATATATATATATAAACATATAAATATATATATATATATATATATATATATATATATAAATATATAAACATATAAATATATATATATAAACATATAAATATATAAACATATAAATATAGATATATATATATATATATATATATATATATATATATATATATATATATATATATATATATATATATATATTGTTGTGGTTACCAAATTCGCAAACCACCATTCAGGTCCCTTAGGTGAGGTATCTCGGTAAGTACATGTGTAGTTAGGTCCAAACCCGTTGTCTAGTGGGAATACATGTCATTTATGCGTGCTGCGACTCTTCAGGATAGCCGTTTTTCTTTTACTATCTTTAATTTGGACCAACCGCCATGATTACCACCACAATCACAACATCAACCACAAACCACAACGCCGCTTCACCACAACCGCCACGACCTTCACGTCACACCTCGCAACCGTAGCATCGCCACCGTTCTTGCCCCGCTGTGGGTACCGGTGTTGGACTCGTGCAGGGCGCGCGTCGAACAGCGTGTACAAAATCACGGATTTTGTGCTTCAAAAACGGATCAAAAACGACACACGCCCACTTTTTGCCGTCCAATCGGTGAGCGAGGGGCGATTTGGCCCCGCCTCCAGGACGATCGATATATGCAAATTTGTGGATCAAAAAGCCTTCACGCCCACTTTTTCTCGGGCCAATGGGGAGCGAGGTGAAAGGTCAAAGGGAGGGGGTCAAAGGCGAAGCTACGGGGGGATAAAAGGACCGTGTTCGTCAGTCAGAAGAAGAGAGTCCAAAGAAGAGTCCAGAGTGGAGAGTCGGAGAGTCCAGAGGCGGAGAGTAGGAGAGTCGGAAGCAGAGGGTCAAGACTTCACGGGCGGTGGAGCTGCTCGTCGTGTGCGTTGGAGTCGGAACGGAGGGGACGAGCTGTGGAAAGGCAGCGACACAAGACGAGGGGGTGCTCGCGTCGTGCAGGAAGCTGCACCCGAGGGAGGCCGACAGCGCGACCTGGCCGAGGTGGAGACGCACACCAGGGATAATAAAGATCCTCTATACCCCGAGCATCAACAACCCCCTCCTGTTTCCCCCCGCGCTGAGATAGTGCGACCAAGGGGGCCCCTTTCCCACCCCCTACCAGACACTGCCCGCGAGGCCCGCGGGGTTGGGGCGCCATCGCCGCTCCGCGTCTCATCACCAGACGGGTAGGCGCGACCCGGTCTCGGCCTCAGGCCCGCCTCATTCTTGGGGGTATTCTTTTCCTTGGTTTTGGGTATGTGTTGTCGGCGCCGTCTGTGAGGTAGAATTGTATAAGTGTTGCCGTGTGCTCGGTAGTCGGTATTAGCTCTGCATTGTGTTTTCGCTTTT
>NC_140962.1:4227137-4234637 GCF_056783735.1 Eptatretus burgeri | reverse complement strand
CGAATTGGCCCCGCCCCCAGGGCGATCGATATATGCAAATTTGTGGATCAAAAAGCCTTCACGCCCACTTTTTCTCGGGCCAATGGGGAGCGAGTTGAAAGGTCAAAGGGAGGGGGTCAAAGGCGAAGTTACGGGGGGATAAAAGGACGGTGTTCGTCAGTAAAAGGGGAGTAAGAAGTCGGAAAGAGGAAGAAAGGAGTAGTAAGAAGTCGGAACGAGGAAGAAGGGAGTCGTAAAGGTCGGAACGAGGCGAAGGAGAGTCGGAACGGAGGGGACGAGCTGTGGAGAGGCGGCGAGTCGGACGAAGGGTGCTCGCGTCATGCAAGGAGCTGCGCGCCCGAGGGAGGCCGGCAGCGCGACCTGGCCGAGGTGGAGACGCTCGTCGCAGATAATAAAGATCCTCTATACCCCGAGCATCAGCAACCCCCTCCTGTTCCCCCCGCGCTGAGATAGTGCGACCAAGGGGGCCCCGTTCCCACCCCCCTGCCAGGCACTGTCCACGAGGCCCGCGGGTTGCGGGGCCATCGCCGCTCCGCGTCTCATCACCAGACGGGTAGGCCCGACCTGGTCTCGGCCCCAGGCCTACCTCATTCTTGAGGGTATTTCTTTTCCTTGGTTTTGGGTATGTGTTGTCGGCGCCGTCTGTGAAGTAGAATTGTATAAGTGTTGCCGTGTGTTCGGTAGTCGGAATTAGCTCTGCACTGTGTTTTCACTTTTATGTTTGCTTTTTGTGTAAATGGAATTGTGTTTTCTTTTTTGTGTGCATTTGGTGGAATTGTATTTGTGTGCTTCCCGTGTGCCGAGAATAAACGTGCTTTATTGTTGAACTGTTCTCCCGCTTCGCTTCGTCTTTTCCCCCATTGAATCCCCATCTTGCTTCACGTAAAGGGTTGGTAGTGGGCTGAATACGCCCGATAATTAATCGAACCGTCGAGGTCGACGATAACACCGCTCGGTTATTCTGATAGTACGGAACGGGTCGCTTAAGTGGCCCGTGTCCGAAGTCGACCTGCGGCGAGGTGCGATCGCCCGGTCTACCCTCCGCGTGGGTACTTAGGTAGTTCGAATTTGGCGAGCAACCCTATCCCACGCGGGGGCTGATTGGCTCGATCGCGGTGAGACCGAAAGGTCCACCCGTGACTGGTTCCCGGCGTTAGTCCGAGAGGGTCACGACTGGATTGTCCGTCCGGTGGGCGACGTGCCGCGATTCTAGTTACGTGGCCGTTCGCACGCCGGCGGGCGCGAAACCGCAACACTGGTGTCAGGAGTGGGATACAAATTCATCGCCCTCCTCGCGGCACTGGTATCGGAGAACAGGAAAACAGGCTCTCCTGTCTCCGGCTAAATTCACGGGAATCGGTCCAGGGGTGAGAGAAGCGACCCCCGATTCCCTCCAAATTACGAGCGAGCGAAATTAACCCTTCACGAGAAGCAAGATGGCGTCTCAAGGCGAGCGGGAGCCGGGGGTATTAGAAATGGATGTAGAATGTGTAGAATCCATGGTCCAGGATGGAATCCCCGAGCAGGAAATGTTGATTGTGCAGGAACACGGACTCGCCCAACTGAACCCAGGGCCCGAGGCGGCAGCGGCCGCGGTGTATGACACCTCCCCCCCCCCTCTCCACCAAGACCCTTCCCCAACCCTTGCCGAAACGGCTCAGCTGAGTGCATCCAACATGGCCCAGCTATGCGCCATGCTGGCGGCAATGAACAAACAAATGAATGAAGTGAAAACGACGATGGATACAAATACAAATGAAATAAAAAACGAAATGAAAGGCATGAACGAAACGATGGATGCGAATACACAGCAAATGAGAAAAGAAATGAAAGAACTACGGGGTGAGACGCAGAACATGGGCCGATGCCTGCAGGCGGGCATGAAGGCCGTGACCAGGGAGCTGGGAATGGCGACTCCACGTGTAGGAGCAAACGAGCTGGATGGGGGTGCAACGGCTGACAGGCCCGCGGTGGAGGCGGGTGAAAAATAATTCGTGGAACGTGTTGGGCGAGGGTCGTGACGATGACCGAAAGGGAAAAATTAAATGGGGAGACCAAAACGTGTGAGACGAGACACGAGGTGACGACAACGGAAATAATAGTTGAGACAAGGGAGGTAAAGGGTGAAGAGTTGGCAGAGACACGGGAGACAAAAAAAATAGAGGGAAGACTACACGATGAAGATGGGGTAAGTGACGCACACACACACACGGAGGTAGTGGAGGATAATGGGGGTGAGCTCGCGGAGCGTGTGGAGACCCAGTGCGAGCACCTGGATGGCCTCCTCCAGGAACGAGGGGAGGGAGTATGCCCCCTTAAGGCGAGTCACGACCAGGTGAGTTCGGTCGTGTTTTGCGAGGTTGAGGGGACGGGTGCTGTGGACGGGTGCACGGAGAGCTTGGGGGGTATAGAGGCCCCGGAGACCCTTGTGGGGACACGAATCCCCAGTATGGTTGTCCCTGTGTGTGTGGTGCAAGGTGTGAGTGCGTCCCCGTGTGTGGAAGCGACCCCGTGTGTGATTGGTGTGGTGGCGATGGTGCCGGAGTACGTGCTTCCCAGCACGCCGTGTGTGGATGAGGCACCGTGTGTGGAAGAGGCCGTGTGTGTGAGTGAAACGGCCAGTGTGAGTGAGGCACCGTGGGTGAGTGCCCCCGCGTGTGTGAGTGAGGCACGGAGTATGGATGAGGCACCGCGGTTGAGTGCCCCCGCGTGTATGAGTGAGGGACGTTGTGTGGAAGAGACCGCGTGTGTGAGTGTCGCCGTGTGTATGAGTGAGGTACCGCGGGTGAGTGCCCCCGCGTGTATGAGTGAGGCACGGTGTGTGGATGAGGCACAGCGGTTGAGTGCCCTCGCGTACGTGGGTGAGGCACCGCGGGTGAGTGCCCCCGCGCGAGTGAATGGAGCACCACGTGTGAGTAGTATGGTTTGTGTGAGTAGTGAGGCACGCGTGAGTGAACGGCCGTGTGCAAGGTCGCTGTGTGCCAGGGAGACCGTGTGTGTGAGAGAGCGGTATGAGAGGGAGATGTCGGTTGGCATGCGGGAGCACGCAGCCGCGTCTCCCCGTGTGAATGTGATGGTGTGGACTGTGTGCGTCGTAACACGCAGGTGTGCGTGGGTGGAATGGAGACGACGACGGCGACAGAGGAGAGAAAGCCGAGTAGCGGCTGTAGTTGTTTCGTGGACCGTGCCGGGTTCACCCAGCAGTGAGCACGCGGTTCGTGCTGTGCAACGCACGAGACCACCACGTGCTCGCTTGCGAGAGTGAAGTCCCGGTCCGGAAACGCACGCGGTGGATTTGCCGATCCCGCGGACGGACAAAGTTTAGGCAGGTAAATGGATTTGGACCGGACGGGTTCTCCACGCGATCGTGTGTGTTCAGCTTCAACGGGCAGGGCACATGTGTTCGCGTGGGGAACCCCTCGAGACGTGTGGCTTGTGTTTTTTTTTATATGCGCACGGTGACGTCATGGCTGCACGTGGGGTTGGAATCCGGCAGGAGAGGGGTATCTCTGCCGGATGGTCCCGTCCAAGGAGGGACGAGGAACACGTGCAGCTGCATGACGTCACGGGCAGTTGCAAGGTGCAAAGAGCGTGAGTTGCCGCGCAGGTGCTGGGCATGGAAAAAAAAAAAGGGAAAAACAAGCCTCACTTTCGGGTACACAGGATTCCTGGGCAAGGGGTGAAAGACCCCCCTTGGCCTGGGCACAGGATGGAAACTAGTTAGGGGGAAGGGTTAGCTTAGTTAGACCGACTTCATGGGGCAGGGGTAAGTCCTCATGGAGTCCGTGGAATGGATTAGTTAGAGGGATTGTAGCCAGATTTAGGATGGGAAATAAAATGAATTTTTGAGTTTGGAGACATGGACAGACTTATGAATGTGTAGAGGGGACGTAGTTTAGCTACGTAGTGTTAAAAGGAACGTGCTACTAGTTTAAGGGACGACGTGGGAGCACGAGTTAGTTAGGGGAGGTAGTTAGAAGGATGGCAGAATTCAGCGGTGTGTGTGTTGAAGAGTTGGTGAGTTGTGAGGTGAGTACATGGTGAGTGAGTGAGGCCAGCGGGTCTGTGTGTGTGGAGTGAATGGGGAATGCATGGTGCGATGAGTGATTGGGGGGAGGAGTGACTCCCGCCCAAGGGACCCCGGGGTCAGTGTAGAGTGAGTTAGCTGGGTTAGTCAAATTGAAAAATGGAGGTCGTTTTGTTGTTGGTGGGAAAGTAGGCTCGAGACCCATTTGGAGGGGTGCAGGAGCCCTGTTGACGGGCTTGGGAGCGTGGCTGCGAAAGGTGAGTATCGCTGAGTGGGTACCCTGGGCACAGGATGGAAACTAGTTAGGGGGAAGGGTTAGCTTAGTTAGACCGACTTCATGGGGCAGGGGTAAGTCCTCATGGAGTCCGTGGAATGGATTAGTTAGAGGGATTGTAGCCAGATTAGGTTGGGAAATAAAATGATTTATTGGAGACAGAGACAGACTGGTGAGTGTGTAGAGGGGACGTAGCTCAGCTACGTAGTGTTAAAAGGAACGTGCTACTAGTTTAAGGGACGACGTGGGAGCACGAGTTAGTTAGGGGATGTAGTTAGAAGGATGGCAGAGTTCAGTGGTGTGTGTGTTGGAGAGTTGGTGAGTTGTGAGGCATGTGCTTGGTGAGTGAGTGAGGCCAGCGGGTCTGTGTGTGTGGAGTGAATGGGGAATGCATGGTGCGATGAGTGATTGGGGGGAGGAGTGACTCCCGCCCAAGGGACCCCGGGGTCAGTGTAGAGTGAGTTAGCTGGGTTAGTCAAATTGAAAAATGGAGGTCGTTTTGCTGTTGGTGGGAAAGTAGGCTCGAGACCCATTTTGGAGGGGTGCAGGAGCCCTGTTGACGGGCTTGGGAGCGTGGCTGCGAAAGGTGAGTATCGCTGAGTGGGTACACGGGCACCAGGCTAGTCGGCCGCGGTAGGCCATGGGCCCATGGGGGGCCGGGATAGAGTAGTGGGCACGGGTGCGCCTGCTTGGTGAGGGGGGCCGCGGCGCCATTAGCCGCGTGGGCAGTGTTGTGGGCACGGGTGACCCTCGGAAAGGGGCCCGGGAGGCCGGCCTGCCACGTGTGCGTTTCAGGGGAGGTGCCATGGGGGGCACTCCCCGGTGTTAGGGAGCTGGTAGGCTCGGAGGCAGTGTAGTGCCCGGGGGTGCCATAGCGGGAGATTCGGCAGAGGGTCGTGCCTGCCAAAGGGAGCCACGTGTCCCAGCCAGGAGACCGTGTGAGGGCACGGAGAGAAAATTGGGGGGCGAGGCCCGAAATTGTAAGGACACCAACACAGGCGACGGGAATCTGGGTTTATAGAACCAATAGTTTAAGCGAGAGGCGCTTGTTGAAAGCCCCGGGGTAGTTTAACAGTTAAATGGTTAGGGTAGATTAGGAGATGTACCCCTCCGCACCATCCATCCCCTCGCTGTCATTGTGGGCCGCTGGACCCACTTTGGTTAAGATCGCCGAACTCTGGGGAGGCCATTCTGAGGCTTCGTTGGGCCTCGACACAGGACGTTAGCTCTCCCTTATTCCCCTCCGGGAAGGGAACGTAGGGGTTGGGAGTAGGCTAGGTGACAGGATAGGTTAGCCGAACAAGGACGATAAAGGGGGTTAGGGGACGATTTATAGTGGGGAAGTAAAAATAAAAACAACAAAAAAATAAGTTGGGGCTAAATTGGGGTTTGACAAATTAAGGGAGTGGGTATGTACAGTGACAGGCAAAGGCGATAGGTTGGGAGGGAGACGGGTAGGTAGGTCCGAGCCCGCCTTCCAAGTGGCCAGCACCACCGCACTCCCTCCACCAACTTCCACTGACGGCAAAGGCTGGCCAACTTCATCGGCTGGCCGTGTTTTGCTTCAAGGCGGAGGCCGGCCAACTTCATCGGCAGCTGTTGTTTTGCTGCAAGGCCTGTGCCATCGGCTGGCCGTGTTTGCTTCAAGGCCTGTGCCGGCCAGTTCATCTGCTGGCTGTTTTTCTTCAAGGCCTGTGCCGGCCAGTTCATCTGCCGGCTGTGTTTGCCTGCAGCGGCCTTCTTCTGCGGGCTGCGTTTGCCTGCTGCCTTTGCCATGCCATGCCCACTGCCCCTGTTCACCAGCCCCCGTTCAATTTTTGCTTTGCCCCCCCCCTGTTCATTTCCATGTGCGCCAGGATCGTAAAAGCAACAGTTTGCAAGCTGCAAGAACTGCCCTGTTGGCAGCTACAACACGGGCCTGCAGTGGCGGCCCGTGCACCGTGTTTGCGTTCATGCATCCATTCGTTGTGCTCATTGCGTGTGCCACTTGAGCTGGCACGGAGACTGCGTTGTGCAGCCCAAGCACCGTTGTGGTTCACTGCGTTCAGTTCAAAAGGGAAGGCCTTGGACTGCGTGTGAGCAGCCAGCCACGTTCCCTGTCACCTGCATTGTTTGAGTCAGAGACTGCATGTGGGCAGCCTGGCTCCCTGCTAACTGCTTTTCTTTTTGCAGAGTCAATGATCCTGGGCCATGGTTTAGTGTAAGATTTGTAAGTTAAGGTAAGATGTACTGTAAATATGAGTGCGCCCCCGGCATGTATGTCTTAGCGCCGGCAATTTTATTTAAGTCGTCCGTATGAGTGAGTTTGTTTAGATAGTTACGCAGCCGTCAGGTTATTTATTTTGGGGACACGAATACCATGAATGTCGCACTCAGGGATCCGTAGGTAAAATGTACTAGGGGAAAACTACACATGATGGCACACGAAAATTTGACGACTCGGGACGAGTCTGTAAAAAGGAAGGGGTAGTGTTGTGGTTACCAGATTCGCAAACCACCATTCAGGTCCCTTAGGTGAGGTATCTCGGTAAGTGCATGTGTAGTTAGGCCCAAACCCGTTGTCTAGTGGGAATACATGTCATTTATACGTGCTGCGACTCTTCAGGATAGCCGTTTTTCTTTTACTATCTTTATTTTGGACCAATCGCCACCATCACAACCACAACATCAACCACCGACCACAACCACCGCTTCACCACAACCGCCATGACCTTTACCGTCACAACTCGCCACCATCGCATCGCCGTCGTCTCGCGCCACTCATGGGCACCGATGCTGGACTCGTGTAGGGCGCACGTTGAACAGCGTGTACAAAATCACGGATTTTCTGCTTCAAAAACGGATCCAAAACGACACACGCCCACTTTTTGCCGTCCAATCGGTGAGCGAGGGGCGGGTGGCCCGCCCCAGGGCGATCGATATATGCAAATTTGTGGATCAAAAAGCCTTCACGCCCACTTTTTCTCGGGCCAATGGGGAGCGAGTTGAAAGGTCAAAGGGAGGGGGTCAAAGGCGAAGTTACGGGGGGATAAAAGGACGGTGTTCGTCAGTAAAAGGGGAGTAAGAAGTCGGAAAGAGGAAGAAAGGAGTAGTAAGAAGTCGGAACGAGGAAGAAGGGAGTCGTAAAGGTCGGAACGAGGCGAAGGAGAGTCGGAACCGGAGGGGACAGCGGAAGCTGTGGAGAGAGCGGCGAGTCGGA
>NC_140962.1:4200756-4219137 GCF_056783735.1 Eptatretus burgeri | reverse complement strand
TAAAATTCCAGATTCACTTTCATACAGGTGATGAACACCGACTGGTGATCCACTCTTTCGGTGGAACCATTAAAAAGATCATCATAAGAATTCTTTGGCCATTTTGTCACACATTGAAAACGGAACAGCACTGTGGAGCACGTCCCTCCACCAGGCTGAACAGTGTACGTTTTGTCTGCCATTGATAGACGAGATCTTGATCTTAACCAAAATCCAATCGGCTTGTTATTCTCACCTCCCCAACTCGTCCATACATTTTTCAAATATCGTGCTACATATCATTTGTGGCCCAATCTCTCAATGATGAAGAATCAGTTGAATAATTAAATAATTCTCGTGTCCAGATCCATATTCAGATCTTCATCAAAATCGAATCGATTCGTCCTCATGAATCATGATACACACAACATGTCTCCCAAGTTTCGTCCGAATCCGTCCACAACTTTTTGAGATACCGTGACCACATACAAACATACAAGCAAGCACAGACAGACGGAGGTGAAAACATAACCCCCCGTCTGTCTACCTTCGGTAGTGGAGGTAACGAGACTTTTCAAACTTACATGAATGAGGACAATAAGTTGAAGTTTCCCCAAACGTTGAGTCGGTTCAAGCTGCTCGGGTCGCCCCGTTGACCAACGGCTCTGCGAACTAAATATAGAACGTTCGTCTGCTTCCATTAATAGATACATTTGTGCAACTAAACTTGGCTCTCACATAGAAGGAGAGCTTGAATGGGGTGGGGGGCACAAAACAACAGATACGACTACAAAACAATGACGTGTTATTCACATTAATAGCGACAATAATACATCTTTCTGGAGATAGATTTGAAATCTCCCAATTCAGTTTAACATTTGTCACAAGTTCAATACAATGACAGCAAAACAAAAGTCCATGTTGATTCCACATTCGAAGACCATCAGGGCACTCAGTAGAGCGCATATCTCCGCCAGGCTGAACAGTTTATGTTTTGCATCCCACTGGTGATAGGCCAGATGTAGATTCGGACATGAATGAAATTATCTTTCAATAGATGCATCTAATAAAACGGGCCCAAAGTTAATGTGACGTGTGACGTGAACAAGTGGGGTCCACACAAATCAGGAGAATCACTGATTTCATGAAAGGTGGTCAAGTTAGTTCAAAGTTTATAATAACCAAGTACCACTTGATGAACTTGATGCCATGTTTTGAGAATGGAGTTACGATAAGAATGAAAAGTGTACAAAACTGTACTTAAATATAAACAGTGATCGGCTTACGCAAAGATTGATGTTTCACCGTCATGTGCAAATTACAAGATACTTAATTAACCACAACACCAATTCCTGTTTCACACCACAATAACGAAGCCCTCATTGACCTGGAAACATATTTACACTCCTCCTAAGCAGCACAATAAGAGGTCAATTAAATAACAAGACACATTTTATTGGTTTGATTATGTGGGTTAGGGGACGTTATATGATTTGCAATATGGTGTACAGTATTGGCTTAAAATCACATCGAAATGTCTTCTGTCCATATGTTGTTTACTGTCATTTTTATAATGTGACTGAAGACGTGACGGAGGATTTTGTCTCCATACTGGTGTTCTGCAAACAGAAATAGCTTGTTTGCTGAACTGAAAGAGGCGGTGTCGAGAGATGGAGTTAAAACCCAAACAGCTCCCTTCCCTACTTGCCACACATACCTGTCCCCTCTGGTGCACGGTGGCAGCATTAAACTATAGTGATGGACTTCGTCTTGAGAAAGGGGGGAGGGGTGGGGTGCAGGGGAAGAGGGATATTGGAAGGTGGAGTCGAGGGACATTCTGGAAAAATGAAAGAACAATGGCAAACACCAAAAGAGGCTCATGATCTTTCTTCTTTTCACTTAACTACTAGAATGACGAGATTCAATCTCTCTTTCTCTTTCTCCCTGACTCCTCCTCTCACTCTCTTGACTACTTCTCTAACTCTCTCCCCCCTACCCCCTCCTCATACTATTTTTCACCAATCTCTCCTCTCACTCCTTATCTCACCCTCTCTCTTTCCACACCCACCCCTCCTCTTCCCTCTGTCTCTGCCTCCCACTCCTCTTCTCTTTCTCTCCCAATCCCTCTCTCTCTCCCACACCTCCTCTCTCTCCCTCCACTCCTCTCACTAGTCCCCCTACTCCTCCTCTCTCAACTACCCCTCCCCCTTCCTCATGCTTAACTCTTTTGCATCCCCTTCTCCATCTCTCTTCCTTCCTTCTCCCTCCGCTTCTATTCTTTTCCCAATCCTCACTTATTTTTCTCCTCTCATCCTACTGCTTTTGATTATAATGAAGAGGTATCCTTTTCTTAAGGTGGTCGTCTTCACCAGGGGAAAGAGAAAGAGAAAGAGAAAGAGAAAGAGAAAAAGGAAGAGAAAAGAAAGAGAAAAAGGAAGAGAAAAGAAAGAGAAAAAGGAAGAGAAAAGAAAAAGAAAGAGAGAAAGAAAGAGAAAAAGAGAGAGAAAGAGAGAAAGAAAAAGAAAGAGAGAAAGAAAAAGAAAGAGAGAAAGAAAGAAAGAAAGAAAAAGAAAGAAAAAGAAAGAAAGAGAAAGAAAGAAAGAAAAAGAGAGAGAAAGAAAAGAAAGAGAAAGAGAGCAGGAGAGAGAAAGAGAGAGAAAGAAAGAGAGAGAGAGAGAGAGAGAAAGAGAGAAAGAAAGAGAAAGAGAAAGAGAGAAAGAAAGAAGAGAGAAAGAGAGAAAGAAAGAGAAAAAGGAGAAAGAGAAAAAGAAAGAGAAAAAGGAAGAGAAAAAGGAAGAGAGAAAAAGAGAGAGAAAGGAAGAGAAAAAGGAAGAGAGAAAGAAAGAGAAAAAGGAAGAGAAAAAGGAAGAGAAAAGAGGGAGAAAGAAAGGGAAAAAGGAAGAGAAAAAGAGAGAGAAAGAGAAAGAAAGAGAGAGAAAAAGAGAAAGAGAGAAAGAAAGAGAGAAAGAAAGAGAGAAAGAAAGAGAGAAAGAAAAAGAGGAAGAAAAAGAAAAAGAGAAAGGATGAGTGATGTCATGGCAGAGGGTGGAGTCATCAGCAAATAGATAAAGAGGATTTTCAAGAGTCAGAAAGATCATTCATGAAGATCAGGAAAATGACTGGGCTCAGAACACTCCAGCTTTGACTTGGGGGCACTCCAGCTTTGACAGGGAGAGGAGATGAAAAGATTCCGTTGAGTAGCACATGTTGTCGATGAGAGTAGAGGAAGTCAGTAAGCCATTTGTGGAGTTGGCCTTTGATGCCATGGGCAGACAGTTTGGAGAGTAAGACAGGATGCCAGATTGTATCAAAAGCACAAGATATGTCCAGAGAGACTGCCCTGATCTCATGTCTGACCATTGTTGGGTGAGGAGAAGCAGGATGTCCAAGGTGGAGTGACCTGATCTGAATCTAAAATGTTGATCTGAGATGAGGTTGTTGAAGCAAAGGAAGGATTTGATATCAACTGCGATGATGGATTCCATGACCTTGCTGATGATTGGAAGTAAGCCGATTGGTGTCTTGTTAAGGGGATCAGTTTTTGCACCCTTTTAATGTAATGCATTGATGTCGGAGGATTTCCAAGCAGATGGAAGATGACCTAGCACAAATGATAAGGTGAAAAGGGCAGAGGCAGGATGTGCAAGAGCAGCAACACTTCAACTTGCAAAGCAAAATTATTTTTCCTATGAGCCCTAACAAATAGGAGTATAAGAGTCTCAAAGCTCATTATCTGGGTCCAGTACATAAATGTGGTACTCTTATTCTCCATGTCATTCCTACATGCAGCTGTACTTTCATGAACCATCATAACCTCTGTCCCCCCAAATGTGGGTACAGATCAAAAAGTCAATTCATTATGGCCTGCAGCTTCAAAATTATTGGAAAAATATTCAAAATTGGTGGCCATCTTGAATTTTCCTGCACTGCAGGAGTTATGGGAAAAATATAAAAGAGCTCCAAGGCTAAAATTCGTCAGTAGGACCCAAGAAAACTTTGTGCCAAATTTGGTTCCACGTAATGATAATTTTGTTGAGCCATCCTACTGTTCATGCTAATGTGAAAAGTATGTGATGTCCTATTTTTGACAGAGTTTGGGTGGGGCAAAGAAAGGATAGAGATGGGAGAGGGGGGTTAATGCTCGGCAGGGAGGGGGGGTTGTATACTTGTGGTTTGGAGTTGAGATTCGAAGAAGGGGGAGGGAAGAACAGAGAGCCGGAGTGGCTGTGCAGAGTTGGGAGAGGGAATTGAGGCTTTGAGGGAGGGGGTTGGGAATTGAGGTGGGAGGGAAGAGAGTTGGGAAAAGGGGGTTGGTGGACTTGCGTGTGGTTGGGGTGAGGACTTAGGTTTGGTGGGGGTTGAGGACTTGGAATTAGCAGGAGGAATTGAGAACTTGGGGTTGGCCGAGGAAGTTGAGGACTTGGGGTTGGGAGGGGGTTTGAGGACTTATTATGTGGAATTTCTGCAGGTCCCTGCTGGTAAACAAATAAATATCCCAAAGGCTTTTCTCCAAATAAAGGGAGTTACCAAAGTAACTGTTTGACTTTAACAGTGGAAATTTCTTCTCACCGTGTCTGGTGTTGGCTGAACGGTTAAGGTGGGTGGCTTAAGATCTTAGGGTCTTGAGTTCAAGCATGTCGTTCTGTTGAAATAACACCGGGTGGGATGACTCGGCCTGTCATCCTTTCGAGGTCGGCAAAATGAGTACCAGCTTACTGTTAACAGCGGGCATTGCATCAGCAGCACAGCAACACCCTCAGACAATGATGCCACACAGCAGCCTTGTGCTGCATCAGAAAGAAGTGAAAATTTCTTAGGCAAAGAAAAAAAAAATCAGTACGTGTACGAAATCTGGGTGCTTTTAATATCAGCCTCATCAAAAGCAACAGTTTGAAAGGAAGATTATTAAATAGTGCTCTGGAGAGCATTTTCCTTCCTGTGCAAGGAAACGGTGCAAGTGATAAATGCAAGGATCTATGCACACTTCCAAATTAGACCTGCACATGAACATTGACTGTTCTGAATCACCAGGTGGTCCAGAAAACTAAATCTGCACCAGGTTTTGGAAAATCTACATATGCCACATAAAATGTATATTTTTACAACAGTTATGCCCCCCCCCCCAATCTACATCTATCCCTCCCCCAACTCACAACCTCTGCTGAAATTATATGCATATATAATACTTTAAAAAATGCTTTGAAGGCTGATCAAGTGTCATATATTTTAAGATCCCAATATGTTAAAAAAAAAACAAGTATTGTGTAGTACACACTCTTCAACCATAAAAAAAAACAAAACCAAACATGTATGATTGAAAATGTAATTATTGAAAGACTGTTCCGGAGTTAATTTCAAGTACCTCTTTGGCACGAGGGATGTGTAGAACAACTGATTGTAAGTTTCCACGTGGCGTAGTTGCCTCAAGCAATAATCGTTCAGCACGTGCAACGCATTCATCCTGAGATTTTTCGAGCTGGCATGAAGCATTCTGAGCAAATTAGGAAGCCTTTCTGTAACACCAGCATATGGATCATCCCAAAAAATATACTGATTACATTCTTTAACTGGAAAATTCATAGAATACCCAACTCCACGCAGTCTTGAGAAAATAAAAATAAAAAAAACACATTGGAAGTGTCTGCAAGTGGCAAATTTGATTGGTCGAGAAGATGTAAAACGCTGTGAAATTTTGTCCAAGTACTGCTAAACTAAAGGGTTTTGAAAGTGACAAGAAGGTGATTTGTGTTCTACAGTGTGCAAGGATATAGTTCAATTCAAATAACATAAAGAGTTTAAAGGTTGTAGAATGTTTTTTTTTTTTGGAAGTTTACCACCGTTGATGCAGCATCTTTTATAGCACTTTAAATTAGTTACTAGTGACTGGTGTTTGTGTCCTTTATGATGTCCTCAACAGTAAGCTTCCTGTTTGGAATGACTTTTCAATTTCGTTTGACTGACAGACTGAAAATATCATCTGACTCCTCTGCGCATGCGTGATCCGGATGAGATTCCGTACAATTCACCAAATTTAGAGCCAAAGTACTGCTAAACTACAGGTTTGTGTTCCGATTCATGTTCTTAAGTAGTTCCTTGATCATAAACTGACGTTTGTCGGCAGAGACAGACAGAAAACATGAACCAACTGCTTCACGTGTGTGGGGAACAATCCATTTCAATGCCGCGTCTTTCATAAAATGACAGGAATTCTCATCATTGGACACCTTCAAGTAGGATGTTCCATGAGCCATGTTGTAAAGCTCTGATGTGAGGAGAGAACCTATTTCTGGCCTCAGAAGACACCATCAAGCCACTTGATCAACAAGAGATATGCTAAGACGTGGATGCCCCAGGATAACTTTCTCTCTTTCAGGACCAATAAATTTACATGATCCAACCTAAGCAATAAGTTTCAAACTGGCTATAGCGCTCCAAACACACTCCCTTGACCTCACAGGATAAGTGTCAACAACATCTTGAGGCATCTCTGTCACCATTTACTATTTAGCTTCGAAGACTTGAACCGCAACACATCCAAGCACACTTTGCCAGTGGTCAAATCAGCATGCCCAATGGACATGGAGACAACGGGCAAGTGTTATGTTTAGTGACAAATTCAGCTTTCTCCTTAAAAGGCATGACTGCCGTGCACAGGTCTCCAGAAGATGCAATGAGCAATATGCTCATGTTTCCGGGAAGCCATAAATTTTGGACAATGAAGTGTCATGATGTGTGGTTGTATTGCTGAAACCTTTCGCACCAACCTGATCCACATCCATGGCAATCTGATGACAGATCGATATATTAATGAGATATCTTAAAGGATGCGTTTCAAACCCTTCAACAACATGGTCCAGGAATCATCTTCATGCATGATAATGCTCCTGCACAGAGGGCCATTCGAACAAGGAATGTTCTTTTGAATGCCAATGTTAATGTCATGACACCCTGGCCTGCCACCTCGCAATATTTAAATCCAATTGAGCATTTCTGGGATGTCATAGATTGTCACGTTGAAACCTTGCCAAGACAGAGTTGGAACAGGTGCCGATTCGGGCATTTCACAGGCTCAGGTCTGAATGCTCATGGTCAACGTGACAACGATTGAAATTAGGTGATTATTGTGGATGAAGGTAGACATAAGGGGTGTTGAGATAGTTTTCACATAAGGATCCAATGTGGAAGTAACATTCGGCACAATGCTACATTATGTAATTAGGTGACATTATGTAATCATTATGTAATTAGGTTAAATGAAATGGACATTTAATTATTTAACATTAATCTCTGCCACAGGTTTGCACCTCATCTGCTCCCTATGATGTCACAAATAAATCCCATCAACAACAATCACATATTCGGTTTTTATGGCAGAGAATGTGTAACATTAAAATATTACTGAACTATTTTAACCAGGACTGCAACATCATTAATAAGGTTTTAAATGCTCACACCTTGATGTGTTATCAATTATTTTAAGTATTTCCACAAAGATGCACCATCGATTCGGTGTTTGAAAATGAAAATTTGTCAGAAAAGCAACCGGGCTGGCAAGATAATAAGACGTGTGTGCACTCACCTCTGAGCTGTTTCACCTGTGTTTGTATCCCGACCAAGCGATAAACCGGCATTCTGGTGTTTTGCAGCCAAGGTGAGGCATAAATATGTGTGCCGCCCTCAGATGGATGTTGAACTGGGCGTCCCATCTACCAGCATTATTTGGTGGAAGTTAATTATCCAGCGGTGTCCTGAGTAAAGAGCAGGCGAGCTTTAACCGGCACCAATGCCAAATCCAAATTCCTGCTTTAACCTTCAGTGGGCCGTACGAAGATGTACACCCCTGCAAGAACTGAGGCTAACCCACAGCCATGTGCTGCTTACGTACGATGATGACTAAGAGCAACTGATTCAATCAAATACAAAATATGTTTCAAAAACTCATTTTTACTTTCAAACATCCCCAGAGTGCATCTCTGTGCAGATACTGATTATTATAACAGAGCAAAATATGATAATTTTAAAGATTTATTCCTAATATTGCAGAATTGGTGAAAATAATTGTACTATCACAACTATTTTTGCATCCGCGTGTGAGGCGTGGACAAAACACCGATTCATGATTCTTATTCGTGTAACAATTAGGCTTTTAAGAATTTACAATTTACGCTCCAATTAATTTATTTTCCATCATTTCCACCAACATTATTTCCCACAGCAGTACATCTCTTTTTTTGTCTCAAATACACTACAAATAACCCACTCTTCCCTTTCACTGAAATGGTTGCAAGTTCTCATGGTTACAGCCACAGTGAAATGACACTTGCACTTGTTTTTTTTATTGTCCTTGCAACATGTTCATTACCAAATCAAACTTTCATTCCCCCACCACCAAGTTTTCAGACAATGAGAAAGGCATTCATTTGCATCTTGGCTTTTCATAATTTTCGTTCGGATGCATTCTTCTCCCCCAAGGCGTCCAGAACTTCATTCCGATAGTCATAGAAATCGCCGTCAACTTGTGCCACTCCATTTTTCTCAACAACCCAGAGTGTGCATGTAGTCTCTGTTAGCAAACGGGCATCATGGCTCACCACAACCACACCTGCATCGACGAAAATATGAAGATATAAACTTTAGCAGGACCAACACCACAACATACAATAATACAAATGAAGCAAGCAAAATAATGTGGGTTAAAAAAACATAATAATAATAAAAAAAAAAGATGGAAGGAGATGCGTGGGGTGGGGAGAAGAGGGCACACATTTGAGGAAAAGCTGGGTATGGGTGGGGGCATTTGTAAGGGGAAAAGTGGGAGAAGGAACATGCTAGGCAATGAGGTACAATGCCAGTAGGTGTGATAGTCAAGGAAGATGTAGTGGTGCACACACATTAAGGCATAGGTGGTGGTGTCACCAGCAGTGGCATACCTCCTTTGTAGTCATTGATGGCATCTGCCAATGCATCTATTGATTCAATGTCCAAATTGTTGGTTGGTTCATCCTACAGAAAGGTAACAGAAAAACATATGTTACAATTCAAAAAGGTTAGCCTGGCTATCATACAAAGTCCAAGCTCCGTTTCCAATTTAACCTCGAGAGTAAATAGAACACCTTAACCCAAAGTCTTGAGAAAGAGAGAGAGGAAAAAAAAAGATGTGGAAAGGGTCTTTTGAAACTCTTGCTTGTTGAGTTTCCGAGCACTATCTACAACTTCCTACGAGGTGCCATTTTGTCTGAGAAAACGAGTGGCAAATTTGATTGGGCATGATGACGTAAAGATCAACAGGGCTGGCAGGATATTTTGTCCAAGTACTGACTGCTAAAGGGAAGGCTTTTGAAAGCACCAATAAAGTGATTTGTGTTCTCCAGTGTTCAAGTACTGTATAAAATTCAATTGAAATAAAATAAAGATTTTAAAGGCTGGAGGAAAAACATTTTGGAGGTTTGCTGCCATTGATGTTGTGTCTTTTACACAACCTTATTTAACACGTACATTACTTATCCGTGCCTGTTGTTTGTGTCCTTTATGACGTCGCTAGTAATTTCCTGTTAGCAAACGGGTTTGCGTTCCAGTTTCGCAATTTGGTTAAAAAAGACAGTAATTTCCTGTTTGGAATGATTTTCAATTTTGAATGCCAGACAGGCAGACAGAGTAAAACAATTGTCTCTCTTCTCTGCGCATGTGTGATCGGGACGAGATTCCGTACAATTTGCCAAATTCAGAGCCAAATTAATACTAAACTGCAGGCTCGTGTTCCGATTCGTGCTCTGCAGTGTTGAAAACATAAAATTCAATTGGAATCAAGTTGTTCCTTGATCATAGACCGACGTCTGTAGGCAGACAGACATACAGACAGACAAAGTGAACCAATTGCTTCAACCCACATTTCGCTTCGCACATGTGGAGTACATATGCAGGTAAATTATATGTATACAGGTATTGGTGTAAGATACCAAGCAAAATAAAAGAAAGACAAGGGAAGTGAAAATGGAAATTCTGGACTGAAAAAAGTTCAGACATGAACAGTAAAAATGTACCAAGTAGGACAGCACAGCATCATAGAATAGATTTTGTACTCCATTGAAATTGAATCGTCTATGGTCAAGGAACAACTTGATTCTAATTGAATGTTACGTTTTGAACACTGCAGAGCACGAATCGGAACACGAGCCTGCAGTTTGGTAAACATGTAAATCAAAGTATTTCTGGGTCGTCAAAAGTATAAAATGAATTCTTAAAGCCAAATTAGACTGGGAAATGTTATGTTTCTTCCATTTAACAGAACCTATCACATGGATTTGCAAATACAGCTAACATGAAACGATTCAATTTCATTGGAGTACAAAATCTATTCTATGATAGCATCCTAAGTAACATATATGGCGCTCGTAGTGGGAGCTGGTATAAATCACAATGCGTTCAGAAAGATGATCAAGAACAGTAAATACTGTTGAGCAGAACTGCTGGAAGAGCATCAAAATATTCTGTGTTTCATATTCTGCATTTTCCCCCAAATTCTCACCAGAATGAGGATGTCAGGCTGTCTGCATGAAAGCTCTGCAAAAAGTACTCGTGCTTTCTGCCCACCTGGAAGGACATGCAGGAGGAACGTCACAGGATAGAAGCATTGTCAGTGGAAATTAAGTGGAAAATATACCATCAGAGATGGGGAATCCCCCGCCATTGAATGAAAAAGGTCATACATATTCCAGATAATGAGGGAGATGAATTGGAAACAAGACACCATTTGGTCATCATCTCGAAAAAGTTCCCCTGGGGTGAGGAACGGAGTAACCAAAACGAATTGAAATCAGATAAGCGGTTTTCCATTTATTACAAAAAACATTTTTTTCAAGATGGCCGCCCCAGTCGGCCATCTTGGATCCGGCCACGCCCAAAATCAATAGGGTTCTTCCTTTACAGGTGGCACATGTGTGACCCAAATTTCAAATCGATATGGCGAACAGTTTATGAGTTATCGCATTCACAGCTATAAATCAGGCATGAGAGTGAGTCTAAAAAAAATTAGCTGAAAAAAAAATGATGGGCCGAGGCGGAAAATTTTTTAGGCCGGGGTTTGGGGGCCGCCCAGGCCCCCGAACGCTAAAGGTTCCAGGTGTTCTCACCTGCATTCTACTGCATTTCCTGGTCCCTTTTAAGAGGATTGTGTATAGTGTTGTCCTTGTTAACAGGGTAAAAGCACTGAAGACAATCATTGAAGACATGAAATTCATCTTGCAAATTATTAATCAATGTTGTAATGTAAATTGTTGTCAAAATTCATTGTACAAATCATGAATCAATCTGTAGGATAATCTTCTTTCATTGTCTTTCTAGCAAATTAAACAAAGTTGACAATAATTGATACCAAGTTGCATAATAAGTGGACAATAATTGATACCAAGTTGCATAATAAGTGGACAATAATTGATACCAAGTTGCATAATAAGTTTGCCTAACAAGTTGACAATAATTGATAACAAGTTGCACTAAAAGTTTGTATAATAAGTTCACAATTGGTAACACTGTTGCATCCACTAGTTGTTGAGTTCTTGAGTCGATAATGTCGACAGGCGCCTAACCACTGAACATTGTTCACTTCTTTGTCTTTTGGTTCAGGTTGTGCTTTTTCTTGCTTGCACGTTGGTGGGAAAGTCTTGCCTTCTTTGCAGCCTTCTCAGTCAGTTCTTTGGTCTTGCGCTTGGTCAACTTACCGAGAGCAGCTGCACCCACTTCTCGTCTTCTTTCTTCTTCTTTGTCCCTCCTGTCTGCCAGTTCTGCCTTGAAGGTTTTGTAGGCTCCCCTCATGTTCTTGCACAGGTCTCGGTCTATGGGACTGTGCAGTTTGTCAGTCCTACTGTAGTACTCCACCGCAGTTTTTCCTGATGATCGAAGATTGTACTTGACACCCATCACTGCGCTGTAGGTCTCCATGTTTAGTTGGTGTGATCTGACATCCAAGACATCTCCCATGAGATTGAAGGCACTCTCAACTTGTGGCGCATGGAAGCAGGACAGCAGAGCCTTCACCATTCTTGAGAGAAGGGGGTACTTTCCACCTTCAAAGATCTTGGTCCACCAGTCGTCGATGCGAGCAGACTCATCTTCCTGAGCTGGTGGCAGACTAGAGTCGATCTGGAAACTCCGAACCTCCAGTTCAAAGGCATCACATTCCTCTGGTTCAAGGACATTTGTCACCAGGCATGGCAACTTCAGGAGCTGCTCCTGGCTGACAGTGTGCCCTCTGCTGAGTGGATCAATTGCTGAGGCACTTCTGAGGACAGCATTATGCAGGGGCATTTTCTTCTGGAGGTACTTTCCACATGTCACATAGGCCTTCTCCACACTCTGCAAGAAGTCATGCACTTCTCCATCTCCACTACGGGCAGTGTTGACAATCTCAGACACACCAACTCCAAGAAACACCTTCTTCACTTGTAGCAGGTTGGCTTTCTCATCCAGGTCGAGGGTCTGAAGTCTCTTGCCTGAGGATGGCAGCTTCTCAGGTTTGACAAAGCAGGCCATAAACTCTCGGACAAGGTCCACCTGCTGGTCATTGAGCTTGTGGATCAGTGGGGCCTTCATCTCAAACAGGAGGACGTACTTCTTCAGCAGCGGGAACACTGATGTATATAACATCAATATCGGTCTCATCAATTTCTTCTTGTGGAAGACTCACTGCAGTATACGCTCCTTTCGTGCCTTGCCATCTTTGGTCATATTCTTCTTCTTCAGAACATCATGGATCTGGCATATTCTCTCCTTGGCTTTTGTCTAAGTGCCTGCGATGGTAGACCTCCACAACCCGTGACAAGGAGTGTGTGCGATCAGCTTGAGAGAGGAAGCCAAAGTAGAAGACAACAAAGGCATCCCACAGCCGCAGAGTGTCAACACTGACATCATACACAGAGAGCCACCTGTGACTGACATACCGCTCTGGCATGGTATACCTGACACCAACCAGCCCACAGATTTCCTGCAAGAACTGCTTTAAGTCAGGTGACCACTTGAAGTCATTGTAGATGTCAGAGAGCATGCGCTCTGCAAAGTTGTCGAATGGGTCGCTCAGCTTCTTGGACGCATTGTGAGCATGGTGACAGGAGTCCCCATCTATGTCCAACATGTGTGGGGCATTGTTTTCTCTGATGCGAACTTCGACTCCTGACTTGGATCCCCGCATGACTGAGCAGGAGTCCATGAGGATGGATATGCAGTTCTTACACAGTAGCTCATACTTCTTCAACAAGTCAACCAGTTCCTGGTGCAACGAGGCACTGTCCACTTTGATCACAACAAGGGACTCTAGATGCTGCACTATGACCTGCTTATGCAGTGGGCTGTAGTAACTGGCCAGGACACACAAGACCCTCTGATGGTTTGTGCTTGTTGACTCATCAATGTTCAGAGAGAAGTATTCCCTCTGCAGTGCTGATATCAACTGGTGATGTACGGTATGTCCTAGTCCAAACCTAAGCTTGTAGGAAGCAGATGTCCTGTCCATTGTGAGCTGACCAAGGGCCTTTGCATCCAGGTTGAGTGCTTTGGCCAGGCTTAACAGTTCAGGCGCAAGGCTGAATGGTAGGGAATGCTGTGCGAGGAAGGCAAGGACCATGGCTTCAGCATTAGATACCCTGTCACCTATTGGTACAGCAGGCATCGGTGTACAGGGGATGGGGGCAGTAGAAGCAGCAGTGCAAGAGGTAGCAGAAGGTGAGGAAACACCTGGAGAAAAAGCAAAACCCAAAGCCAATGCAGAGTAAAAAAAAGAAAAGCCAATCACCATTTATAATACGTGCTTCGGGAAGTGAATACAGTGACCGGTACAGTGATTACACTAAGCCTCAGACTATTAGTCATTGCCAGGTGCTATTGGTGGTAAACAAGATTGACCCAATTCTGAGTTGTGGCTTGCTTGCCAATTAACATAATTTATTACTGTAGTGAAAGTGCACCACACCTAATAGCTTACCGTAACCCTAATAATCCTAACTATATCACCCCATGCATTTTTAGTCCTTGCACTCACCCAATGCAGCCAATGGCAGGTGTTGTATTGGACGTGGAATAAATGAGTGAAATGCAGTTCAATCTGTTTGTATATTTTACGTCCACCACTGAAGGTGAAGGAGGTTATGTTTTCACCCCTTTATGTCTGCTTGTTTGTGTACAGGATATCTCAAAAAGTTTTGGACGGATTTGGATGAAACTCGGTGGGCAGGTTGGGTGTGTGACCATGACAAACTGATTTGATTTTGTTGAAGATCCGAATTCAGATCTGACTACTACAATTTCTTAAGTGATTCTTCACCATTGAGAGATAGGGCTCAAAAAACGATATATAGCACGATATCTCAAAAATGTATTGGGCCAGATATGTTCTCGTGGATCAGGCATTACAGGGCGGAGGTATGTGCTCTACCGAGTGCCCTTCTAGTTATTGTTGTGAAAATTAAAAAAAAAAAAAGGGAATAGTGTCACATATCTGAAGATGATGTCCAGGTCATGGACAAAAAATGGAAACACCTGTAAATGAGGGACACCAAATATATTGAAAGAAACAGCTTCCACAAAGGTGTGGCCCATGTGTTAATCAAGCAAATAACATCCCAGCATGCTTCGGGTCATGTACAAAAATGCTGCACAGGTCTGGTTACCTATAATTATGGCAGGCATGGCTGCAAGAGGCGACCTGAGTGACTTTGAAAGAAGAGTGGCATGTTCGTTAGGAGCTTCAGTGACAAAGACAGCATGATTTGCTGATGTTTCACGAGCAACGGTGTCCACGGTGATGTCGGCACGGAACTCCGAGGGAAAGACATCATGAGCAAAGGGTAACAGTGGGTGGAAGAACATACTCTAGGATTGTGATATCTGCATTAATTTGATGTAAAAGGTAAAGCAGGTGAGCAACTCCAGAGCAATTGATTGTAAATTTCAAACTGGGGCAATAAAGAGGAGCCACTTTCATCAAAAACAGTCCACCGAGAACTCCACAGAGCGGGATACCATAGTCGGGTTGCAGTGCACAAACCGCTCGCTCTTCACACCTGGAAATGCACGTTTACGAGTCCAGTGGTGCAAAGACCGAGGACTACCAAGCAGTGGAGACCACTAATGTGATGTGGTCAGATGAATCATCCCTCATCATGTTCTCGACAAATGGACGAGTGCACTTGCAGTGCAAATCTAAAGGACTATACAACCTTGAGTGCTCGATTCTGACAGTGAAGGCACGAGACGAGACAAGATGAGAGTCGGGAGCAGGGAGATGAGACGGGAGTCAGGGGGGAGGGGAGTTGAGAGCCCAGGGGTGGGGAGAGGAGATGCTCTCATGGGGGGGGGGGACACGATGGGGTATGGGGAAGGGGGGGTACGAGAGCCCAGGTCGTGGAGGGGGAAAGACAAGAGCATGGGAGGGGAGACGAGACAAGAGTCATGGGCAAGATGAGGGTCGGGATCTGGGGATAAGACGAGAGTCTGGGGTCTGGGGGCGAGATTAGACAAGAGTCTGGGGTCTGGGGGGTGCGAGATGAGACGAGAGTCGGGGCAGGGGGAGACGAGGTGAGAGTCTGGGGTGGAGACTAGACGAGATGAGTCAATGGAGGGGGCAGGGGATGAAACGTGAGTCGTTGGAGGGGTATGAGACTAGAGCCCGGGGCGGGGAGATGACATGAGATCATGGGTTGGGGGGGGGGAGGAACGACAAGAGCCCGGGGAACACACGACAAGGGGCCGGGGAGCGGAAGGAGACATGACAAGAGCGCGGGGAACGGGAGGGAGACATGACAAGAGCATGGGGAAAGGGGGGGTGAGACATGATGAGAGCCTGGGGAATGGGGGTGAAGACAGCGAGAGTTTGGAGAGGTGGAGAATAGATGAGACGACAGCCCTGGGAGGAAGACGAGAATACGAGACGAGAGACTGGGTAGGGGGGGAAGACGAAACGAGAGCCAGGGGAGGAGGGAAGGGAGATGAGACGAGTCTGGCGTGTGGGGAGGGACGAGATGAGAGTCTGGTGCAGAGGGTGGAGACGAGAGTCTGGTGCAGAGGGTGGAGACGAGAGTCTGGTGCAGAGGGTGGAGACGAGAGTCTGGTGCAGAGGGTGGAGACGAGAGTCTGGTGCAGAGGGTGGAGACGAGAGTCTGGTGCAGAGGGTGGAGACGAGAGTCTGGTGCAGAGGGTGGAGACGAGAGTCTGGTGCAGAGGGTGGAGACGAGAGTCTGGTGCAGAGGGTGGAGACGAGAGTCTGGTGCAGAGGGTGGAGACGAGAGTCTGGTGCAGAGGGTGGAGACGAGAGTCTGGTGCAGAGGGTGGAGACGAGAGTCTGGCGCAGAGGGTTGGGACGAGAGTCTGGCGCAGAGGGTGGAGACGAGAGTCTGGCGCAGAGGGTGGAGACGAGAGTCTGGCGCAGAGGGTGGAGACGAGAGTCTGGCGCGGAGGGTGGAGACGAGAGTCTGGCGCGGAGGGTGGAGACGAGAGTCTGGCGCGGAGAGTGGAGACGAGAGTCTGGCGCGGATAGTGGAGACGAGAGTCTGGCGCGGAGAGTGGAGACGAGAGTCAGGGTCGGGAAAATGAGAGTTGGTGGTGGGTGAGGGGAGGAAACGAGAGTGGGAAGAGAGATTGGGGGGGTTGAGGAGTGGTGCGGAGAAGAGGGTGAGGATGGGTGGGGTATAGGGGGAGACAGACTCCATAATACTGCATAATCACCAGACAACTTTGCGATGAGGAGGGTGTGTGCATGGCTCTCCAATCCAAATCTTCCCAAACATTTTCGAGCATCTTGATAGGGCAGATTAAAACATCGTTGCAGGTACTCCACTGGCGTTTCTTTCATTTCCAACTGTTCTGCATACTGCTGGTTGAAGTAGCCCAGTTTCTAGTTGAGGGAGAAAGGGGTGGTCAAGGAGGTTGGGGCACAGCAGAATAATGATAAAAACAAAGCAAAGAAGTTAGAAGATAAAAGTAAATATATTGTGATGGAAATATATTGTGACATTGTGTATATACAGGAAATATACTGTGACGGTTCTGGGAACTGAGACCCCAAGGAAATGGCACACAACATGTAGCAGTTCCCCAGGTAGTTGTTTTGTTACTACTTGTTCCAGATAGGTTACAAAGGGAATATGTGTTGTGAGGGATTGGTTTGTTTTTTTTCTCATTCTTCCCCATTTTCTTCTCGACACACAATCCTCCACTCGCACAACCGAGCAGACGCGACCAGCAGCCGAATTTGCATATGCACGACAAAAACTGTTTGAATCTGCTCATCACAACCAAACTGCCATTTCCACCACAATAGCCTTCTTCACCACAATGCGAGAGATAACCAGTGTGCCTGCTCCAAATACACACCAGGCTTTATTTACATTCAAACACCACAATTCAAGCTCGCCTTTCCAGCCTTGTTCCAGATCCACATTGCTATCACCCAACGACGACGCTTCAACTCCACAATCACACCAACCTCATTCGTCTCACCACGACCCACTGCCTTCCTGCACCTCGGGGCCATCATCTCGCCTCGCCCACGGACACCTTTGGTTCACACATGGACCCAAGTCTGGCACCGTTACAAACGGAGCCTTTCACATCAAGGTGCAAGTGTGCGCTTGTTATTCCTTCACGTTCCTCTATCAACAAGTACCGCCCTGCTATCCAGCAAGCCATTCACGCCCATCCTGGGCGTTCGAGCGACACATGGTGACTGCTGCACGTCGGCCCCATGTTGAGTCGGGAACTGATGTTCGCTGCACAGTTGGAGGACAAACGAAGGCGATTTCAGTACAGCAACCTCACGGAGAGGGTGACGTCTGGACCGGAGCGCGTCTGGACCAATGACCACTCAGAGGAAAGAGGGTGGTGTGTGATACCCATGTTCCCAGGAACCACTCCCACAAGAGGTGGGGATTCAGCATTGACCCCCCCCCAAACTCCATTTCCCTCTCCCTCCCACGCGGCCTTTAAATACGGATGCTGGTCACGGGGGGAGGGGGGGTGAGTTATTTGGCTGGAGAGAATTACAAGGAGAGCCTCTGAAGCGAAAGAGGTGGTGGTGGTTGCTGCGGGATGGGGCAATTATTCCACAGTTCGTGGATGTTTGCAGCTGCAAGGAACAAAATGGAATGGAACGCTGAGGAAGCAGACCAAGCAGTATGGATGCAGTATTGGGCAAGAGGCGAAATCAGCAATCGTAGAAGATAGTTAGTTCTCAATCTCACACATTCTTTCTCTCTTTTCCAACTCGTCTACTGTGGACGCACAAGAGTTATCAGCGAGGGCAAAGCTCGAAGAACTGCTCTTTTTAGAGCGACCACTGACTCGCGCCCTATCTTTCTTGCTCTATGCACCAACATTGCATCTCACTCACACCTCTTCATTGCGCACCCAAGCAACCAC
>NC_140962.1:4040756-4195756 GCF_056783735.1 Eptatretus burgeri | reverse complement strand
TGCAGTAAAATATACATATATATGCAGTAAAATATACATATATATGCAGTAAAATATATATATATATATATATATATATATATATATATATATATGCAGTAAAATATATATATATATATATATATATATATGCAGTAAAATATATATATATATATATATATATATATATATATATATATATATATATATATATATATATATATATATATATATATATATATATATATATATATATATATATATATATATATATAGTTACAGTTCTTAGAACCGCATGCATCCAACATAAAGTGGACCCAAGACAGTTATTCCATTAATATACGTGCAGATAATCCCTTCCCTTTTGTCGAGTGCAGTGGTTTTCAAACTTTTTTTAGTGGCGACCCAATTTCAGAACCTCTCGACATCGCGCGACCCAAAATATTCAAAACTCAATTCATAATATATAAGATAAGATTTCAGATGACACAAGAACATTTACTGTTTACTTTATTCACCATTGTCATGTTTTCATAGACGAGTAAACGGAAAATAGGCGACAGTATCCAAATAGTGGTTGAATGTTTCAGAAGTTTAGTCCGAATGACATTTAGATATATCAGTGAGAAGGATGAGCCTGTTTTTCAGAAACCAACTTCTCTATTCGTGGAGAAGTCGATGACAATGCCAGGATCATATCATGCTCCATTTCTAGGCGATTTCTGTACTTTGTTTTAATCACCACCATGGTGGAGAACGACTGCTCACAAAAGTATGATGAAGGATATGACATGAGAACCTTAATGACGCGCCGTGACAGGGTTGGGTACGACAACAGGATTTTGCACCAGAATGTTGACATCAAATTCGTCCACGCAAGAGCCTGCACTCCTGAATCCTGCTGGAGCTGTACAAGCTCTTCCTGTGCTGTATTATCTTCATCAGCAATCGAGTCCAGTGGAGCTGTGAAAGGGTCCCGAACCACAGAAAAGGACTGCACATCCAGCTCAGAGAAATAGTGCTTGAACTGTTCAATGAGCGACCGAAGGTGACGTGCTATCTCCCCAGAAAGACTGTCGAGCTCAGTATCATCGTACTGACAGGTCGTTAGATGCTCCACCAGACGGGGGAAAAGGCTGAAGCGCTTCACAGCTGCTTTGTCTGCCAGTAATTTTAGAGTCGCCAGAAATCCGCTCATTTTGTCGTGAAAAATCATGAGGTTGGCGTCTTTGCCTTGGAGGGAGCGGTTGAGGACATTGAGACGTTCAAAGATGTCAACGAGATAGCACAGTTCTGACAGCCAAGAGTCCGACTCAAGCAACGCTAACCCATGCCGTTTTCCCTTGTGTGCGTAGGAAATCCTTCAGTTGATCTTTAAGCTCGTAAACGCGCAGAAGAAGGTTTCCTCGAGATAACCATCTGACTTGAGTGTAGAATAGTAAATTCTTATGGTCGGCGTCGATCTCCTGGCAGAATAGCCTGAATGACCTAGTGTTGAGGGCGCTCGATTTGATGTGATTCACCATTTTTACGACTTTTGATAGCACGCTCTGCAAGGTTTCTGGCAAAGTCCGAGAGGCGAGCGCTTCTCGGTGAATCATGCAGTGTACCATGGAGGTCTGAGGAGCCACCTCAAGCAATTTAGCCTTGAATCCAGAACGCACTCCTATCATTGCTGGCGCGCCGTTTGTTGTAGAACCGAGCAACTTTCCGAAGTCCAGATCATGGTCACGATAAAACTGCTCTATTTCCCAAAACGTCCTCGCCTTTGGTGGTGGCCTCCAATGGTTTGATGAGCAGAGGCTCATGGACAAAGTTATCAGCCTTGATGAAGCGGAACCAGACAATGAGTTGCGCGTACGATGCGATATCAGTGGACTCGTCCAACTGTATGGTGTGCCACGGCAATTCCTTGATCTTCTGTACGACCTGAGCCGTTACGTCCAGACTCATATCTTCAATTCTGCGTTGGATGGTGTTATCAGAGAGGGTTATAACTGCCAGTTTCTTCGCCGCTTCCTCCCCAACCACCAGAGATACCATGTCCTTTGCACATGGCAGCACGAGTTCTTCCGAAATGGAGTGGGGCTTTTTAGTCTTGGCAACATGGAGCGACACTCGATACGAGGCCTCAAATTGGTCTGATGGCATGTACCCTCTCTGTCAAGACGCGTATTCTTGAGTGCAAGAAGTTTCCTCTCAAAGAACGCTCTCTCCTTATCCTGATAAGGTGCATGTTTTGTAGTGAAATGCCTCTGTAACTTATTTTGTTTCATAGACTCCATAGAAAGCACTTCGAAACAAATCACACACTGAGGCCTCTGTGCCCCACTTTTATCCACCACGTAGTAAAATCCAAGGTCCAGACATTTATCCTGGTAAGAACGTTGTTGAGATTTGCTGGTGGCGGGTGTTGCCATCACAAATAAGGTCTTGAGTCGTACGTGAAGACGTGAATAGACGTTAATGATAGAGTCAGAGTCTGAGTCTGAGAGGCCGTGGATCAAACCACTAATTTCCCACCAAATTGAACTGCCCTTCAGCGAGCCCTTCTACGCATCGGCTGGATCCCATTCCAAGAGTCATGTTGCGCCGGTTCCCATACTTTGAACGATCCGCTTATATTACATCCCGTAAAAGCGAACACCGATCTAAAATAGACAATTTTTTTTCGCTGCAAGCGGACGCTCGCGACCCCACAAAATTTGCTCAGCGACCCCACTTGGGGTCGTGCCCCCGGGTTTGAAAAACAAAGGTCTGGTGGGACGACAGGGGCGTGCGTTGCGAGGATCTCATAGTTAGGTTTGCTTACATCATTCCTTCTTCATTTCATTTCTAACTTCATTCCTACTCTTCTTTTCTGATTATTCCTGAGGTAAATCTGAGCCATGTGCACCCTTCGCTGTGAGATGGGTCCTCAGCAAAGGCCAAACATGCATTACAACCCCACCCCTGCGAAGAAAATACAGCCTGACAAATGCACGCACAGTGGTAATTTCCACCCAATGGACAGGAAACACACCCAGCACGATGCCCACGCTGCATGGAACACGTACCGAGGAGATGGAAGAAACATCACCTTAGAAAGGGGCGCTCCAACACCACATGAGCATCGACAGCACAGAGCTCCCGTCCTCAAGCGATCCCTCAACCCAACATTTGCGGCGAGTTATACAGTATGCTTGGCAGCTCGAGTTTGTCGACTCAAGCTTCCGATGATCTGGGGAAGATGGCCGGTTGCATTGAAAAGGCATACGAATTAAAATCTCTTGAAAAGGCTGCACGGATGGTGTTTTTCACAATGCAGGAAACACACGCAGCACGACGCCCACGCTGCACGCAACGCGTACCAAGGCCGATAATAGAAACGCAACCCCATGCCACGTTGCGCGGGATGCGAATGTGCAAGGCGCAAGCGGCACATTCCTTTCAAACCATTTATGGACTCATTATATCGATTGGGTTTTGCCCCGTGCACACGATTGCAGAATCAGGCGAGCACTGGCCACGTGCATAATGGCGGATCGGAACGGAAGATGTTGTACGGAACGTGATCTCAAAGGCAGACCCGTGCGCCGCTCGTGACACTTTGTTATCGTACAGAGCCGGGCACGAATGGATACATCTTACTGTCTTTGCATGAGTTCGCCATAACATCGTACCTTTGGTCCTCGCTGGCAGCTGAGTACCCGGCATATATATATATATATATATATATATATATATATATATATATATATATATATATATATATATATATATATATATACATACATACATACATACATACATACACATATACACGAGCTGGAGTACTCGGCGTTGCCCGGGGGAAAAATAGGAATAAGAAAGGGGTAAATTGTTGTGCTTAATATGTATCACATTTATACATCACATATAATTTGGAAACATTTCACATTTCTTTGTCATTGTCAGCGTTTGTCATCAGTGCTCCAGTGCCTTGGGGTAGACCATATTGCGTGTCTGACTGTTGGGTGTCAGGATGCTGAGCTTCACTGCGCTGCTGGTCCGAGAGGCGGCTGATCGCTCCTCTTCAGTCTCGTTTTGTCGCTGCTGCTGTTGCCGCTGTGCCTGTTCATTTAGCCTGGCTGATCGCTCCTCTTCAGTCTCATTTTGTCGCTGCTGCTGTTAGTGCTGTGCCTGTTCATTTAGCCTGGCATTTTGCTCCTCTCTAGTCTCATGTTGTCTCTTAGTGCGTTTTCGTTTCGCTGCAGCTGCCTTGGGACCAATGGAGGTCTTCCTTTTTCAGGGCATCTAAAATCAGAAAGTCAAATTTTGATCAGAAACTTTTTAAACATTCACTGGTCTGTCCATCCACTGGTCCGTCTTTGTCTTATTTTGATTAGGTTGTGAATAAAAAAAGTCATGACGCGGAAAATCAATCAATTGCGGCAGAAAAATTGAAACAGCCCCCCCCCAAAAAAGCGACAATTTTTGGGTTTTTTTTTTAACATCTGAGGTGTGCTGTAGTTCCTCTGAGACATGCTGATTCCGAATATGCCTTTAGTTTTGCTCTGAAATGCATAGTTCTCGAGTTATAAGAGGACAAACAAACATACACGACTACTTTATATATTTCAAAGAGACACACACATATATACACACACACACACACACACACACACACACACACACACACACACACACACACACACACACACACACACACACACACACACACACACACACACACACACACACACACACACACACACACACTTTCCTTGGTCAATTTTAAAATCCCAATCCCCTTTGGTGGTGATAAGCTATAACCAAAAGTTGATGGGCACTCTTCGATGTCACGATGTCGACAGATATGCCTCCGCCCACATTATTACATCATTATATGTATTTGCGCAAAGTTTGATTGAAATATCTGAACCGAGGTTCAAAACATTAAATAATTCTGGCTGCCAGACCATGTGTCCAATCAGGTTGAGATTTATAACATATATTCCCCATGACTACTAGATCATAATTGTGAAGTTTCAGGTTGATTGATGAAGCGGCAGTTCAAGAGAAAAGACTTCATTCAATCCATTTTGTTGCCAGACCATGTGACCTCTTAATTATTCGTGAACACCCTGGTATCCCCAAGGCTTAGGGAATGTGTGTGAAGTTTCCCCTCGATGTCAAGCCGTTCTGGAGAAGATTTTTAAAGGTTTATTCTTCAAAAAAAATCATAGCTGCTAAACTATGTGACCGATGACATTATCGAGTACTTTTTGTTCTTCATGAATAGGCACTCATGCTTGTAAAGTTTCGCTTCGATATGTTCAGCTGTTTTGGAGATTTTGGAAAGCTTTTTTGTTAAAAAAAATTTTTTTTTTTAAATGGCTGCCAACCCACATGACTGATGACCATCAATTTGGTCCCCGTTTAAATTTAGCCCGAGATGACCCTCAAACATTTTCATACTGATCGCATAAAGTTTGATGTATGCAAATATGATGTCATAACGAAGCCACCTATGACATCATAAAAATGAAATCACACTATTTCCCACGGGGAGTACTTAGGTGTCACGTTTCAATTATTTTCATGGAGGACTTTCGGAGATAGAGGTACAAAGTTCTGCCTTTATTCCAACATGGCTGCCACACCATTTGACATATGATGTCACAATTATCATTAAGGCATTCTACATGAGTAGTCGCACATATGGTGAAAATTTCCTGTCAATCGGATACGTGGTTGCAGAGAAAACAGAAAATTAGCATGGACGGACAACCTGAAAACATAATGCCTTTGGAAACTTCATAATCAGAAGCATAAAAAAGGCTGTGGAGATTATCAAGGAAGATAATGAGTGGATGGGGAGGGAGGTTAAGAGACCAAAAATGAAAATCTCACCAGGCGATGGTTTTTCCTCATTTCTCCCCGAAGCTGTAAATAACAATAAAAACATTTCTTGTGAACTCGTCAATGACAACTCCAAGTAAATATTCTTTCAATTTTTCTCAAGTGAGCATCATTTCCTCCAGTTCATTTCCTTAGATTTTTCTCATCGGCATAAAATTGAGAAATCAAATTATCTCAAAATTCCAATTTTACTCACTGGGGTAAGTTTTTCTGTAAGGAGCTGCAATAAGGTAGTTTTCCCAACTCCATTCGGTCCCACGATGGATACTGGAATGAAAGACGACAAAAAGTCAAATGTCGAAAGAGGAAATTGTGTTTGCATCTTCTTGAAGCAATTTTGCATCAGACCTTTATAGCTGGGCTGATATTCAAACCCAGGCTAGACTGCTTAGAGGTGACTGAGCGTCGTCTTTAGGCCATCCTGCCAGCCCGACTTATGGTGAATAAATACACAAAATGTTTTTTGTGAGAATGACCAGAACTTTGGACAATTTGCACAGTCTTTCCAGGTGGAGAACAAAAAATCCCAATGAGAAACTCTCTCCAATGACTTCTCCAGAAAGTGCGATGTGTGATATAGGGCAGGATACAAACAAATTGTGAAGCAGAAAAAGCAGAAAAAGGCTTGGTGTTTAAATCTGGTATGGATGAGTTGTTAAAATAAACAGAAGAAAAAAGTAAAAATAAAAACCCACAAATCAACATCCACGGAATCTACTGGCATTGAACAACAATTTGTTCAAACAGATATTTAAGAAAGTCATCGAACCTGAACTTACTTCTTGATTGCAAGTCAACCCCAAAGTCAAGGTTTTTAAAGAGCAGTGGTTGCCCTTTATATCCAAAATCAACACCTGGAGTTAACAGAAAAAAATGGTAAATGATGTGAATCAGAAAGTTACTTCAATTGCAATTTGACGTTGAATTTAATGGCAATTTATTGTATAGAAGATAATCAGGCAATTGTTGCACACAAAATTACCATGAAGGCCAAGGATGGGTGGATTGAGAGAGGGAGGGTCAGGAAAGGTGAAACGAACAGTGTATTCACGTGGACGTTTAATGAGTTCTGCCCGTGCGCCTGGATCTATTGGATCCTTTTGCCCAACAAAACCCTTCCCCTTTTGCTGTTTGCGTGTCAGCGTATCTCGTATCTGCCGCTCCTGAATGAGACGAAAGAAAGTTCATTTTAAGGTGAAGAAATTCAGGATCATGTCTAACATTTGGTGTTCAACAAAAACATTCCGACAGATATCCTCACCGCTTGTTTGCTGGACTTGCCTCCAGACTTGAGCTCCTTCATGCGTTTCTCCTGCTTTTCATAGAGCTTCAACAACTCAGCTTGCTTTTGTTTGTACATCTTCTTAAAAACGACTGAGAAAGAGAAAGATCAAAAAATTGTAGCACATTGAATTGGCAAAAGCAACAAGGATAGATAAATAGGAAATGAGGAGAACAAGAAATCAGTGCTATTTGTTGTGTATAATATAATGCTCAAGTACATTATGTAATTACATTGCTATTTGTTATAATCACAGTCCTCTTTTTAATGAACAGGTAATTCGATGTTCACAACCGGACGGTCACCAATCTAGTGATGAGTAGTCCTTGGGACTGTACATCGTCCGCCAGGAAAGCCCAAAAGATCTTTACTTTGGTTTTCAACATTACATTAACTCCAACGAGCCTACCGCCTGTGATGTGTTCGCTGGTTCCAAAGGATTGGGGGCCAAGTGAAACCCTCGACAAAACAACGTTTTTCTATCCTCCGAAATGAGGGGTTTCACGCCAATTCCCAGCGGCCGCAGCATTACTTGCGCCACAATTAAACATTCCTAATTCCGGTCAACACACCAAACCAACATTTCAACAAGCAGTCATAGACTGGTACTTACAAAATCGTCAACTTGACCTCTGACCTTGTTTCATAAAAGCTGTCTCAAGAGAAGGTAGCGACGCAAACCAGAAGTTTATACGATGAATCTGTACCAAACCATCAAAAATCGGAACGTCGACCGAAGCAAAAATCTCCATTTCTCCACGCAATTATTTTATATTATTTTATCAGTCACAAAACCATAATATTCGGCCATCCACCAACAATCTTCACATAATCCGATGGCTTAGCGAGTCAGGCATGCGACGATAACCTTTATTGGGATAAAAAATGACTTTTAAACACCATCTTTATCGAAAACACCGTCAGCGCGCACATGCAAAACCATACGTGAGTCAACGACGTGTCTGCTCGAGCGCACTGCATCACGTGACGACCCGTGACGCACGAGTGAAATATTTTTTATACAATCTTAAAACGTCTCCAAAACATCCGATTTTTACCAGAATTTCGACAACCGAGTTTTAAGCGTCCTAAGCGATCGCAAAAACAGAAGCCAAAATTAAAATCGAAGTTAAAACGAACTCGTAACGTCGAGCGAAGCAAAAATACTCCATTTCTCCACATGAATTTACGAAATTATGTTTGACCTCACTGTGACCTTGACCTTTGACCGATTTTGACCAAAATCTAATCAGCGCTAGCCATCACCCTCCTGAATTACGTGGTGTAATTTGACATCGGTAGCTTCTTCCGTTCTCGAGTTATCGTGCCTACAAACAAACACACAAACAAACACACAAACAAACAAACAAGCAGTCATAGACTACTACTTACGAAATTGTCAACTTGACCTCTGACCTTGTCTAATAAAAGCTGTCTCCAGAGAAGGTAGCGACGCAAACCAGAAGTTTCTACGATGATTCTGTACCAAACCATCAAAAATCAAATGTTTTGGATGTTTGACCTCACTGTGACCTTGACCTTTGACCGATTTTGACCAAAATCTAATCAGCACTAGCCATCACCCTCCTGAATCACGTGGCGTAATTTGACATTGGTAGCTTTTTCCGTTCTCGAGTTATCGTGCCAACAAACAAACAAACAAACAAACAAACAAACAAACAGAAACGGAAGGCATCAATATACTTACGAAATCTTTAGATTTTAAATCTTTAGATTTAAATCTTTAGATTTAAATCTTTAGATTTTGTAAGTAATAATGGAAAATAGGGGGTTTTTTTTGTAAAGAGCGGGAAGGAAGGACAGAGAAATAATATTATAATGGAGAGAATTCTGGTAGGATTATAAACCCTGCACCCACGAATAATCCTGTCAGACTCATGGCATGTTATGGCCCACACACTCACAAATAAGAGACAGCAAGAGGATGACAAGACCAAAAAGAAACTTGTACATGCACCATGCTTGCGCATGGTGGTCGTGGTTGCAATGGGTGGTGGTGGGCTCGGCTGCAACGGGATGCTCCACATCTCAGCCTTTTTGGGGTCACCCTCATGTGCTGTCTCAGGGACACAGAGCTGGTCCTGACTCCACACATCGATCTGGTCCAGATTCGCCCTCGCAGTGCGACGCTTTATTTCACCACTCACTCCTCTGACTTGGTGTCTTACGGCCGAGCCTGGTTCTGCACACAGCAACCGTTGAACTCATGAACTGAAACCCATCCACTCACTGTGCAGTTGTGCTCTGCTTTTTATAGATGCCAGCGAGTTGACGAAGTGATGAGACACTTCTTGCTCCTTCGAGAGTTGTTGGGCAGGGCGACTTTTGCACCTTTTGCTGGTCCATCTGCACCGATCCGTGCTCCAGAGGGCGAGATGGTTCAAGCACATTTCAAAAGATTCCAAAGAGGAACGATTTGGAGAATTAAGGTGCGTGACTGGTAGGAGCTTAGATACATTCTGTACATGATGATGGGGGAGGGGATGGGGACACTGGATTTCCGCCAGAACACTCTTCCACACATGACCTGTCATTGCACACAGAAACCAACACTTGTGCTGTACATTTGTTAATGAAATGTCTATTCTATCTTACCCCATTTCGCCCAAATAGCCGTCTCTGCAAGAATACCAACTCAAGCAAAGCCCCGAGCACCTATGATAAGCTTAAGTGCTCGAGCCTGCACATGGATCACCACCTCAAGGTATTACGTTTCAAACAAGCTAGCAAACATGAAAGAAAGTCATGCCAATACCTGTGCAGCAACTTTCCTCAAGCCCATTAAAACGATGGTGATCATAAGAAATTCAACATCTGAAATGATCCTTCTTGAGAATACATGAAAATGAAATGTGCTCATTTTTCCACGACTGGTATATGACAGTTTTATTTATTTTTACCTCCACCACCGAAGGTGGATGAGGTTATGTTTTCACCCCCGTCTGTTTGTGAGCAGGAGTTGTGGATGAATTCGGACGAAACTTGGTGGACAAGTTGAGTGTGTGACAATGAAATTGATTCGACTTTGGTGAAAATCCAAATCAGGAACCGGATACGAGAATTTTAAATTTTTTTTTCAGTGATTCTTCACCATTGAGAGATGGGGCCCAAAACGATATGTACCATGATAGTTCAAAAAGTTGTTGACGTATTTTGACAAAACTTGGTGGATGAGTTAGATCGGTGACAACAACAAACTTGTTCGATTTTGGTTCAGGTCTGGATGCAAATCCAGCCTATCAGTGGGATAAAAAAAAAAAAAAACTATTCAGCCTGGCTGCCGAGTGCCATTATCGTTCGTTTTGTATACGGTGCAGAGGCTCGTGTGGGAGCGAGAACACAAAACTGATCACGACACAACAGAACAAAAAGAAAAAAAGATAAGGAATAGAAGAAAAAAGAGTGGGAAAGAGGGTAGGGGTGGGGGACACACCAAGCAGGGTTGAGGGACAAAATGGAGTAAGATTTAGAGAAATAAAGGATGTGGGGAAGAGGTGGTGAGCACAGGTGAGGAAAAAAGAAAAGAGGAACAAATAAGTGGAGATGAGCAAGTAGTCTGGATTTTGGAAGTGTCACCAGATGGGAGTTACTGTCAGATTGTGTACACACTGCAGGAACTTGGAGGTGAGGGGATGAGGGGGGGATGAGCACAGCAAGGGCAGTAGGTGCAAGACCAGAAAGGAGATGGCAAAATACAGAGACCACTGACCTGTTTGCGATGTGAAAGTGATTGTCCCAGAGACTCGGCTTCATTGCAGGAGAGTCCAATGATTTTGAAGGCCTTTGTTTCCATGGCATCAAGGTGAGGAAGGTGTGAGACAGGGGCGCCATCCCAGAGGGGAGAGCAGTACTCCATCCAACTGTGGATGAGTGCCTTGTCGGTATATAAAAGTTCAGGCGTGCCAAGGAAAGAGTTTACAATGGAGGATGCCCAGTTGGTGAATGGCTTTGCTGGCCAACTTAAATATGTCATTTGAAAAAGAAAGATCATGGCTGATAGTGAGGACAAATGTTTGAGTGTTGAGGAGATAGATTTGAGGGTTTGCCAGACAGTTTTTTTGAGGGAGAGAGTGAAACTCTCCTCTTCTTCTTCTTTCGGCTGCTCCCGTTAGGGGTCGCCACAGTGGATCATCCGTATGATCCGCATAGTGATTTGGCACATGTTTTACACCAGATGCCCTTCCTGACGCAACCCTGGTCGCCTCTTGCGACACAGGGATCTGGTACACCTATTTTAACCGGGGTATACACCGGCCCAGTACACTGGTACTCATTTCACCGACCTCGGAAGGATGACAGGCTGAGTAAACCCCCTGGTGTATTAATTCAGTGGCCCAACGGGGCTTGAACTCAGGACCTTTTGGATCCCAAGCCGCTGCCCTAACCACTGCGCCAACACCAGGCATTGAGAGAGAGAGAGTGAAAATGGAATATTTATTTAAATCCTGACAAATCTCACAAGTGTTTGATCTACTCATGATATTATCAAGGTCTGTAGAGTGGGTAGCGGCTGCAGCTTGCCTATCTGAAGGATATGGGATGTTCCAGCAGAGGGTGGAGTCATCAGCAAAGTGGGAGTGTATTTCCCAAAAAGTCAGAAAGATCGTTTATGAAGATTAGGAATACAACTCTACCCAAGAAATTACCAAGGGGCACTCCAGAGCTGTGACCGAGAGAGGAGATGAAAGGAATCTGGTTGAGAGCCATGCGTTGGCTACGAGAGTAGAGTCACTCAGTCACCCAAGAGTGGAGATGGCTTCGGATACCGTAATCTGATAATTTAGAGAGCACAGCAGGATGCCAGACTATCAAATGTTAGGGGAGGCCAGAGGGACGATAGGGTGGGAGGAAGAAGGCCAGAGGTGAAGCAATAGAAAAGATGATTGCCCATCAATGTGCCTGTGGTGGGTGAGAAACAGATCTTGAGACTCAGCCTACTGCTGTGATATGCCAATAACAAGAACTTTGGACTCAATAGTCCCCACCATGTGAGCAAGACAAGAAGCAGTTGCAGCAGTCCAGAGTAGAGACCCACACTCCATCATACTTTGGATGGAGACCTTATAGACTGCAATGAACTGAGTGGTTCAGAATGAACTTAACTGTGAAGAATACTGAGGCAACTGCCTGCTTTCTGGCTCTCACCAGCCCAAGACAGCTTGTGAAAGATTGTGAGGCAAATTAATACCAAGGACTGCACCTCTTCAAGGGGACTGTCGGAGACGTAGACCGGTGGGTTCAAAAGTTGATCCTTGACGAAGGACAGAGTGAGAGCATGGGATTTTCCTGTGTTAAAAATAAATGTTCAAGGACAGCTGAACAACTACTTTTTCCAGATCTGCAAAGATGGATGGCAGAGCTGCCTACCTCTCAGAAGTGTGGTTTATTGGTCTGCACATCGTGACATCAGCAAATTATGCAGATGATTATTAAGGGAAGCAGTGAGGTCATGAATGTAGACCTTGAACAATGTGGGCTGTAAAATTCCACCTTGCAAGAGGAAAACTTTGATAGAATATGATGGGTTTACATTGTTACACCTTGGGTTCACAGTGGAGTTGTTGGAGCTCTTGGTATTCTCTGAAGCCTGTGAAGATTATGACCCGGTAAGGCTTGTCCGATTCGGCTATATGCTGCAAGCCGGTTTTCCCAGCCACATAGCATTTGCATGCTATAACGAAAAGAACCAGGGGATCACAAAGAGAGAATCAAATTCAATGTTTTTGATGAAAATGACAGTAAGAAACAAGACTTGTATGATGTAAATATGGAGGGGTGTTTGGATAGAGCTGATAAATGTCCAAATAAAATGGTGAAGATGGTCACTGTAAAATGGTCACTGTAATTGTTTTTGAATGGGCAGTGGTATATCTTTTACTTTGGAAAGCTCCCCTGACATCAAGTTTGAGGAATGTGTTGGCTCATTCAGGACACAATCTTCAAGAGAATTAAAAAGCAACTCACTACCAACACCCCCCGAATGATGTTTGTGTATTAAGTTGGCCATCCTGCTTCCATTCCAGATACACCATTATTCACATTGCTGTATGGTGAAAAAAAAGTTAAAAAAAAAAAATAATGAATCACATCTGCATTCGATTCAGCATTTTTTGTATACATAGTCGAGGCTCGTGGAAGAGCTAGTACAGTGAACGGATCAGGATGTAACAGACTAAAACATGACACAAAACACGCATGTATGGGGTGGACAAGATGGATACAGAAGGAAACTCCAAGGAGGGAAAACTGGAAAATTGGAAGGAGGAGGGACACGGGTGGGGTTAAAAAGGGTTGAAAAGATCATGGTTTTGGATTGGGTTCGATCTGAGATGGTGGTGAACAGCTGTCATAAAACCTTGAAGGAAGAATGAGAATTTAAAAGGATGTGGAAGTTGATTCAACAGGTGGGAAAAAAAAAAGAGGAACAAATGAGTGGAGATGAGTAGTGATCCTGGATTTAGGTAGTTTCACCAGAAGGGGGTTGATGGTGGACAGTGTCAGCCCTGCAGAAACGTGGGGGACCGGGAGAGGAGGGTACAAAGCACAGAAAGAGCAGAGCATGCAAGACCAGAGAGGAGGCAGTAGAAGACAGACAGAGACCACCGACCTGTCTGCAATGACAAAATGATGAGCCATTGACTCAACTTCATCGCGGGAGATTCCAGTAATATTAAAGGCCTTGGTTTCCATGACATCAAGCTGAGCAATATTTGAGGCACAGGAGTCAACCCAGAGGGGAGAGCTGTACTCCATCAAGCTGCAGATGAAGGCCTTGTAGGTGGATAGGAGTTCAGATGTGCAAAAATTTCCATTCAAGTTGAGGTTTGAGTTGTTGTATTGATATACAAACTGACATGTAACCGAATAAGATTTCCCGCTCTCGAAGTCTTATGAATAAGGATCACATAAATGTTAAATAGTTAAAACAAACAGGAAAGCTTGTGCAAGTGATGATATCTGGAGTGAATAAGAGATGTGATGGGAATAAAAGTACTGTAGTTTCCACGGTAGTGAAAGAGTTTCTGTTCGTAGAGATGAATGACATCTGTGCAGACATCATCCAAGAACCCCTGGTCGTGTGACACCACCAGCAGGGTTTTCTTCCATCCTTGCAGGTAGCTACAACAAGAACAGACATTTAATTACATGGCGTTCAGGTCATCACTGAAGCAAAAATTAATAACTAATTATTATTTTTATTTTTTTTAAACCACTGATTAAATGATACAAAGCATGAGATAAAATAATTACAATAAATGGTGCAACGCATACAAGCTATGAAAAACTAAACTGCAGTAAGAAAGTGTTGTTTTCCATACTTGTTCAGCCAAATGACTGCATTCAGGTCGAGATGATTGGTTGGTTCATCAAGCAAAAGTAGAGTTGGTTCCACAAACAGCGCCCTGGAACATACAGTACCAAGGGTAAGAAACTACCACCGAATGTGATCATTACCATCGTCTCACAGGAAAGTCGTTCCTGCTGAAATAATTTCCTCGACAATAAATAAACAGTGGTTTTCCATTGTTTTCTGAGCAGAGATCGAAGGCAGGCATTTGTAACTAGATACCCAGTTCAATGTTTCAATGCACACCAAAAGGACAGAAAACAACTCTGCTATGTGCACTGTGACAACATTGTAATCCTGTCCTATTCCCAATACAATCAAGCCCAAACAAAATGATATACTTGACTTGCACTATTCGATTTGATGAGGAAAAATTCCCTCCAAAATGAGGTCATGGGAGGTGTACAATTGCCGGCAAAAAAAGGTAACATGCATCAATTAATTTGTTGACCGAAAGGTCATCAACTGCACAAGCTTAGATTGATCATTTGGATAAGGTTTATCCACATGGGGAAGGGTCACCAACTAGATTTTTTTTAAAAATAAAAAAAGAACAAGAAAATTGTGCTACCTGGCAAGTGAGACTCGCATCCTCCAACCACCAGAGAAATGCCAAGTAGCTCGGTTTTGCATCTCAGTTGTAAACCCAAGGCCAGCGAGGATGCGTCGGGCACGTGCCTCTGCACTTGCAGCACCGATCACACTCAGTTCGTCATACACCTGATAACGTAGGAAAGGGATCACTTACTGTGATTTGGGTTCATGTGTCGTGATAAAACAAAAAAAGCTAAATGCAATGCAAAATCAGCAAGGAAATACTGGAAATTGAAAAAAGATCTTTAAAATGTTTGTCTTAAAGAGTTAATAGGGTTCCATTTTACCCTTTTGTGGTCGCAAGGAAAATGGATGAGACTTGAGTTCATCCTTAATACAAAAGGAAGACAAAAAGACGATACAGTGGACAAAATTCCCAAATTGATGTGGTCTTGTGAGGGCTGTTCGGAAAATAAATTATTGAATTGCTCATTGTTTTTGCAGTTCTGAACTGTGTATTTTCTGAGTTGTTCACCAAGTGCCCATGGCAGAGGTGAATTTTTTAAAGCTCCTCAATGTACAGCTGCCCATCCCCCTCCATTCTTTCAATGTGGCAAAAAAGTGACCAACCAACAGAGGGGGCAATGAAACCAAACAGGCTTAATCGGCAAGATGAAACATCATATTCACTCCGATCCTTCCTCACTTTTCTGCAGCATTCCATAACACGATCTGAAATGCTCTCCCATGTGCACAAACTGAGTGAGATCCATAATCCGACCTCTCCCCTACTCCTCATATACAACGAACAGGCAGACACTGCCACTTATTCCTCCACAATATTCGCTAAATCTGTCTCATGATCTCCCTGTCTCCGGCTTCCACAATATTTCACATCCCGTACTTATCGCCTTTTGCCTTGTTCTGCAATCACTTTCCACTGTCTGCTCGATGAAGCAATGCCATCTCGAATTCTGCCAAAACAACCACCTGCCAGTTTGTTTTCAGATCCTCCTGCTTTACCAACTCTTCATTCTTCCTTGCTTCTCTCCTTTGGCTCCCCATCGATCCTTGTTCTTTCTTCTTGGCAGTTTATATCCAATACGTTCTTGGCTGAGGCACGACAGGAAATAAAGCATGATGACGTAGCAGGTTACAAGGTCAGGTCAGTCTCTCTCAGGTCAGTACAAATCTCATTTGAGTCTTTCTTAGCAATCGCTTGTTGGACAGAAAGTACAACCAGCAATACATGAGGATTCTCCGAAGAGACCTGGTACCAAAGGAATTCAGTCTCTGTCTCAGATCCCTAGTCAGAGTCGAAGTCACATCCGCAAAGCAAGACTGGAAGCACCAATGCCCTGAGGACTCGGATTTTGGTCCTCCTGCACAGGTACCGACAGCGCCATACCCCATGATCCAGTGAATCAATGTCTCCCCAGGCACGACCCAGACATTTATTGACCTCTGGCTCACGCTCACACAGCCAGCAGAGACATGAATATCACTGCCAAGGTAAGTGAATCTCTCTGTGACCTCAACATCCTCACCACAAACAGGTACAGACAGGACAGCAGCATCCAAGATGTCATTGAAAGCAGGATCTTCGTTTTGACGCAGGAAACCTGTAATCCCAGTGGCTCCAACTCCTCATTCAGCAACTCGAGGGCCCCCAAAAGGATATGTAGAGTCTTCGCAAAGATGACTGCATCACCTGTGAAATCAAGATCAGAGATCTTAACATTACTAAACGATGCACCGCAGACTGATCTCTCTGACATCCTCCCCAGAATCCAGTCCATACAAAGTGCTGAAAATTGTGGGGGTCAGTACACACCCCTGATGAACTCCAGTAACAACTGGACACAAGTCGGAGATGGAATCACTACATTTCACAGCACTCAGTGCCAGAGTATAGTTTAGACTTGAGTGATCAGTTTTGGTGGTACCCCATGAAGACTAAGAATCCTCCAGAGGGCATCCCGATTCACTGAATAAAACGCTTTGCAGAGATCAACATAGGCTGCGAGCAGCCCCTGCCGAAACGAAACTCTGCGTTCAGTGAGGACCCGGAGGGCAAGCATACGGTCAATTGTTTACCTCTTTGGTGTGAAACCTGACTGCTCTGGGTGCTGATGTTCAATCAGATGGTGGCGAACTCTATCAATAATTATCAGAGCAAAGACCTTGCCTGGCACTGAAGGCAGCGTCACCCCGCGGTGGTTGTTGAAGTCTTGGCGATCCCCTTCCCTTTCCAGAGAGGGACAACAAGGCCCCTCATCCAGACAGTTGGGATGATGCCTGTGTTCCAGGCAGAGTGCAGAACTGCATGCAACGACATGAGTGCAGCATTTCCACCAGCCTTGAGAAGTTCAGCATGGGTGCCACAGATACCTGGGGCATTACCCCACATAAACTGGTTCACGGCAGCCTGTTTTTCCACAAATGAAGGTGGATCCCAGTTGATTGGAGGGTCAGCGATAAGGATAATAACACCCCTTGATGCACTTTGAACAGCTGTTCAAAGTAACCAGCCCAGCGGGCCTTCACTTCAGACTCCTGTCAAGAGCCCACCACCTTCCACTCTAACTGCAGTAATTCTTCTTTTTTCTAAGTACTAAGTAAGACAAAATTCTTCTTCACCCTTTGGTGAGTTCCAAGACATCCACTGCCAACATTGAGGATGGTGGTCTTGAAGGTACTTAACAACTTTTCAGGATTCCGCAAAGTACCCAGACCCGCCTGTTTGCAAACTCATCAGCTGCCCTCAAATCCTTGACCTTGCCATCATCCAGCCCTGGCTGGGATGGCTGGGATGGTCCCTGGCCATTCTCCTAGATTTAAACTTCAACTTCAGAGTTGCAACAACAAGCCTGAGGAACTGAGCACTCTGGTAGACCCTGCAGTTCTGGATCATCCTCTAGCAAACATCCATGAGCACATGGTCAATCTCCTTTGCCACACCACCAGCATTGGAATATCAAGTCCAGCGATGACCCTGAGGGCATTGACATCATGAACCATACACCACGAGTCCAAGACTTCTTGCAAAGTCAAGGAACTTCGTGCTGTTCTGGTTCACAGTTCCAGACCCATGGGGACCAACAGACGTCTCATGGCTTTCAGTTCCAGTCGATGCAACCATCCCTATCTGTTCCAGTCGATGCATTGAAATTCCCCAAGACAAGAAGAGTATCTCGCCTGGGGTACTGATCAACCACAGACTCCAGCGTGGCATAAAATTCGTCCTTCACAGTGAGTTCACTCGCCTCAGTCGGAGAATGTACAGAGACCAGGGAAGTGATACCAAAGGAGTGACGAATCCTTCATCTCATAATATGCTCGTTGACCGGTGTTACCTCAATTATTATTGGAGTCAGTTTATTGGACACAGCTACAGCAACTTCTTGGGCATAGTAACCCTCAGAGTGACCAGACCAATAGTAGGTGTAACCACCCGCCATGATCTTGCCGCAATCCGGTCTCTGAATCTCAAAGAGTGCTGCAATACCTGTGTTCAAACGCTTGAGCTGAGATGATAACAGAGACAGGTGATCATCCTCTCTTAGGGAGAGGACATTCCAGGAGGAGGAGGAGGAGGAGGAGGAGGAGGAGGAGGAGGAGATTGGGACCATACTCTGTGCAGAGCGTTGGTGCTGCCTAAGCAGTCTCCTTGGCTATTGGGCACAATCCTGGACAGGTCGCCACTCCGACACAGTATACCAGCATGCTGGCACTCATTTTGCCGACCTCGGATGGATGACAGGCAGAGTTCACCCCACCTGGCATTAATTCAACAGCTGAGCGGGATTTGAACCCAGGATCCTAGGATCCGAGGATCCAAACCCACCACCCTAGTAGGGTGAATATACTGATTCTGGCTCACTTTTCCCCATGTAAGTGAATGGGGGATTTTCAGCGATTCATTTTTTTTTCCCCTAAAAATAAACCCCCTTTTTATCCCAAGGCATATTTATTTGTCTCCCCTTTTAACCTTGGGGCACTCTTTTCAAATAACCAATGTAATAAGATAAAGATTTGTTCAAGTAGTAAAGTGGTAATGTGATTTGTTAAAGGTGATTCTAAAGAAATATCTGAAATATTTTCTTTGCACAATAATCCCCATCTAAAATATTTAAAAATAAAACATTTGAATCTTTATATTTTTTAAGATACCCCTTTTGTGCCATTACGAAATGATAAACTTCTCTTAATGCTCTTGTTTGACCACCTCCTGAGCCTCAGATTGTTTTGCTGAGCCACGACCACTTTTCATAAGCCACGCCCACTTTCCATAAGAAACGCCCACTCTTCATGAGGTGTTTTAATAAGCCACGCCCACGTTTCCTAAGCCACGCCCACTTTTCTTAGCCCCACCCACTTTTCGTGAGGTATTTTTCATAAGCCACGCCTAGTTTTGCTAAGCCCCGCCTACTCTTACATCATTTCCAGTTCATCTCTGACTCACAAAGAAATCGCTAGAAAATTCTAGAATGTTATGGTTTTGAAAAATTTCCCAACGAAGGCTTGCCTGGGCTTGCCCAGGGAATTTCCAAAGGAAACCACACCCACCAGTCTTACTGTATAAAAGCTTGAAGCCCAGACTCCATTTTAAACATTTTTTACAAACAATGGACTGCTGCGCTGAGCTTGAGTGGGATGACTTTGGGGTTCCTTGGAGTTTTACTACTTGTATGGAACTAAACCTTCAAGTTGATGAACTGGATTCAAACCTCTCATCTATTGCGGTAAGATTTTATTTTCCTATTTTCAGTTTGATTTTAGCATGGACTCATTTAATAATTAAATCACTTAATTAATACATTATTATTTTCTCTCACAGGAAATAGTATCTGAAAATAACGATTTTGTCACAACTTGGGGTGAAATTGTTGGCTTGGTTGAAGACCTTGTGAGCGACCAAGACCCACAGAACGAGCTCGACCTTGAGTGGGATGATTTTGCTTGGAGTTCTACTACTTGTATGGAACTAAACCTTCAAGTTGATGAACTGGATTCAAACCTCTTATCTGTTGCGGTAAGATTTTATTTTCCTATTTTCAAACTTTGATTGAAGCATAGACTCATTTAATAATTAAATCACTTAATTAATACATTATTATTTTCTCTCACAGGAAATTGTATCTGAAATACGAAATGAAAACACTGCTTTTGCTACAACTTGGGGCGAAATTATTGGCTTGGTTGAAGACCTTATGAGCAACCAAGACCCACAGAACGAGCTTGTCCTTGATGACCCAACAGGAGAGTTATACCTTGGAGACCAGCAAAATCCTGAAAAAGAGTTTTACAGCAATAGTACTCATTGCGAGTTATCAAGACAATACCCACTGAACAAGTTATACCTTGATGAGCCAGAATACACAAGTTTTACCTTGGAGTCTCACAAATTTCAGACATTTTGAAAATTGGAGTTTTCCTTGATGATCCACACTTGTACTATGTGAGATCTATCACTGAAAGCCATAAAAATTGGAAAAATGGAGTTTTCCTTGATGATCTACAGTTATACTATGTGAGATCTATCACCGAAAGCCATAAAAATTGGAAAAATGGAGTCTTCCTTGATGATCCACACTTGTACTATGTGAGATCTATCACTGAAAGCCCAAAAAATTGGAAAAATGTAGTTTTCCTTGATGATCCACAGTTATACTATGTGAGATCTATCACTGAAACCCATAAAAATTGGAAAAATTGAGTTTTCCTTGATGATCCACAGTTATACTATGTGAGATCAATCACTGAAACCCATAAAAATTGGAAAAATGGAGTTTTCCTTGATGATCCACACTTGTACTATGTGAGATCTATCACTGAAACCCATAAAAATTGGAAAAAATGGAGTTTTCCTTGATGATCCACAGTTAGACTATGTGAGATCTATCACCGAAACCCACAATATTTCTGGAAATTGTGATTCTACCTTGGAGTCTTGGATAGATGGTTATATTTTTGGAGACTTGAAATGTGGGTTCTGGCTTGATAACTCACAATGTAATACGTATCTTGGAAACTCAACAGGAATGTGGTTATACCTTGGAGACTTGGAAAGTTGGGTTTATTTTGGAGACTTGAAATGCTACCACTCTGGGATCTAAACCTATTGATGTAGTTCTTTGTTGGATGGTGCTTGATGAGAGCAATATCAAGAAAGTTCTTACTCCCCGTTTCTACTTCATCAAACCTGAAAGCCTTACAAGACAGAATTGGAAGAAGAGAAAAAAAACATTAAAAATATATATTGTTAGTTCTGGGAAGAAAGTGCGGGCTTACTCTACCCTTCTACTTCATCAAACCTGAAAGTCTTAAAAGACAGAATTGTAAGAAGAGAAAAAAAAAAACATAAAAAATATATATTGTTGAAATACGTATTGAAAAAAAAAAAGACTGTGTTGGGCGAGGGTTGATATTTTCAATGTGAGGGTTGAGATTTTGAATGTGAGGACACACACACACACACGCACGCACACGCACACGTTAAGCCTTGACTATTCAGTTGAGGATTCTGTGTTTTGGGTTCATAGATCCAAGAAAGTCCCCCCTTGACACACATTATATACGTCAGATGCCACCTGTTATACACCTCGGACTTGGCTCTCGAGTGTCCACAATGGTGTATAGTAGAAGTGAGTGAAGCGCCAACCCATTGCACACACATTATATACTGTTATACACCTCGGACTTGGCCCTCGAGTGTCCACAACGGTATATAGTAGAAGTGAGTGAAGCGCCAACCCATTGCAGACACATTATATACTGTTATACACCTCGGACTTGGCCCTCGAGTGTCCACAACGGTGTATAGTAGGAGGGAGTGAAGCGCCAACCCATTGCTCCCATTGCACACACATTATATACTGTTATACACCTCGGACTTGGCCCTCAAGTGTCCACAACGGTGTATAGTAGGAGGGAGTGAAGCGTCAACCCATTGCTCCCATGGGTATTATCTGCTTCGTTTTGTCTTTTGTAATTCCTGTGAATAAAATGAACCTAAAATCTCTTCCCCTTCTAAATCATATATCTTATAAGTCCAAGGAACCGTATCTATTACATCAACAATTTTAAAAAGTTCGTACGTCCATCGTTTAATATAACCCTTTTCAAAATAAGATTTCCACCTATATATTCTTACGATATCACCAACTTTGAACTTAGGTTTTCTGACATTAATCTCTTTTTCATATTTTAATTTTGCAAATGTTTCTGATGGTTTCATATTCGTTGACGTGTGAATCGTGTCATTATACTTATCCACAATATCCTGAATAAAAGATGACCATTGTTGTGAACCGAGTTGTGTGAATTTTTTATATAGTGTCTCTTCGAAGGTACGATTAAAACGTTCAATAACAACGCCTTTCCTTCATTAAAGGTACTGTATAATGTAATGCTGTTATTTTTTAGATAATTCATAAATGTCTTGTTATAAAACTCCCCACCCTCATCAGTCCACAATTTTTTTCACTTTTCTCTTACTTTTATTAGATATCTGTTGAAAGGCTATCATAAGAGTATTACCTGTTTTGTTTTTTAAAGGGACAACCCAAGCGTATCTACTCCTCAAATCAATAACAGTTAAAGCATACTTGTACCCCTTATCATTATTGAGTTCAATCAAATCAGCAGACCAGATATAATCAACTTCCTTGGAATAAACCTTCCTTCTACGAAACTTTGTGAATATTGGTTTATGTAATTCATCAGCTAATTGCTCTTCAGTCTTAATGACATCATTAGAGCCTATAAGTTTTTTGAATTCCCAAGCCCAAGTTTCAATTTAGCACTGATCATCTTCTTCACGATGAACCTATCAACTTTTTCTCTCAAGGTTGGATTTTGTGTCAGAGACAAATTATACAACATTTCTCTATCGGCTTCATGCTTTTCTTCCAAAGTTGTGGTATTCCCATAATCAATATCGTGTCTCATGCACACTTCATCAACCCTATTGATGGGCTTACTCCATGATTTAGGATTGTCTGCCTCATCTAATCTTTTATCCAAGTTTGTGCCTGGACCTCAGAAAGAATACCCTGGTAGATGTAATTCCCCTGGTATTCCAGTAGTTGTAAATTTACTTCCTGAGAAAAACTTTTGTATATCTCCTCCGAGTTTGTGTTTGGAGATAAATTGATTTTTTTTTGAACCACACAAACCGAACATGTACCTTTTTGTATAACCCTGTTATTTTTACTTTTAAAATATGAAATATTTTTAGTATTAGTTTTCTTTTTACATTTGAGACAATAACTCATTTATTTATGAGAAAAATTCCTACAGAGTGCGAAAACCTTTTTAGTTTCCAACATTCACATTTGAATCTTAATTTTTAAAACATAAAGAATCCTTAGAAATGCCTTCACTCTCTCCTCCATTTATTTAAGAAAAAAATGAAACACTTTAATTAAAATCAACATCTTGCCGATGTCAATAGTCTTGTCGAAAATATTGCTAATAGACTTGTCAATTCTTTGTTTTCCTCCTCGGTGGGTTGAGTTATTTTCTGTAATACCCCCAATGTTTTTGTAATCTCACTGGTTTCCATATTTATTCATTCTCGCTCTTTCCTCCCTCTCCTCCTCTCTCTTCCCTCTCTTCTCCTTCTCTCTCTTCTCACTCCTCTCTTTCCTCCTTCTCTTTCTTCTCCCTCTTCTCCCTCTCCTCCTTCTCTCCTCTCTTCTTAAACTCCTTCCACAAACCTTACTATCCTTGAATCACTTACACCCCATAGAACATCATACATATATTCATCGGGATTTCTTGTTATTCCTGTATCCAAAATATTTTTTTTTACAACAGGAAACAAATAAAATTTCTTTTGAATTTCTAAAAGAGCCTTACGTTTTCTTAACTTTATAATTTTGTCATTATTTAACATTCTAATTAAATCTAAAGTTGTCGGTTTATCAACATCAGTATAAAGCCAATTTTTTATTGAAAATACCTCATTCTTATGTTGTAGAACATATTTATTAAAATACCGAATACCCTTTTCTTGAAGGTATGCTTGGACACAGAAATGATAATTTTCTTGAAGCCTTCTTGCCGTTATTTATGTATTAGAAATATATATCAAAATAATATTATGACACGAAACACCTCCCCATCTTCCCATAGTTAAATAATTTTGAATTTCCTTACTTATTATATATAATCCTGTTTTTTTCTGTTTTCATGATATAAACTCAGGCAAAACCATTATTATATTTACCATTATTAAATTCTTTAATTTGTTGTTTACGAATCGTGGCTCCACAAAACTCATTCTCGATACCAAGTGGATAATATTCTTCCTTACGAGACTGATTTAATTGTTCGAGGTCTTTTAGGTCAATTTTAAATGACCAATTATACCCTAAATCATTCATATCATACTCTCATTGGTCTATTCTCATACAAACGATACGCCCTTCTTTATAAAAAATTATTTTAATTCAAACTGTGAATTCTGTATGACCTTGTGATAAAATCAACACTTCTGTATCTTTGGAATACACGGCCGTTTTATTTAAGGATATATATATATATATATATATATATATATATATATATATATATATATATATATATATATATATATATATATATATATATATATATATACACACACACATATATATTGTGATAAATCACTTAATCTTACCAAGTCATTCGCGTCAGTCAGGCTTGAATAATTTTTTAATTCATAAGCATTTTTCATATAAATATTTTTGGTTATATTATATTTATGTCGTTCAGCCTGTGCCTTTGTGTATTAATTTGATAAATCAATATCCAGTTATTGGGATACACCAAAGATAGAACCATCTTTACCAACATAAGTCATTTATATTAGATTAAAAATATCATAAAAAAATTATTTTTGTTGAGTTGAAATAACACATAAAGACATAATTGACCACAATACTTGGAATTTAATTCTTGGACTTGAAATGTTTGATAAACACCATTCTGTAAGAATTTTATGACTTCAACAGGTGGTGGAAGACCAAAACTATCAAAATAATATTTGTCTTGACTATTAAAAATACAAAGCCAATGAGAACCGTTCCCATTATTATCTTCTAAGTTCATAATAATATTCTTTGTATGTTTAGGCACATTTGTTAATTCATCTCTCATACAAATAAACACATTATGAATTTTTAATTTCTTACAATATTTGATAAGTTGTAAATTTGATGTTGTATTCTTTCCAAATTATTTAAACCACTCATCAATGCTCATTTATTTATTAGAAAGATATAATCCATTACCTCTTTTGGTTAATTTTACACCTGCTTGTGCGATCGAAGAAAGCATATCTCCAACTAACAATCTCGCTTTATCAGGCAGAACTTCAAGCTTTTCAGCAAAATCTACAATTACACCACTTCCACTAATTTGTTTCTCCAACTCTTTGTTATGCCTTTCCAATTATTTTTGAGCCCAGAGTTGAGCCTTCCTTTCGTTGGCAGTTTTCACTGCTGTTGAAATACCACCCGTCAATGCTCCAACCGCACTTAAACCAGCAAATAAAGGAATTAGAAATGGGAGAAATCCTCCATTCGTCTCTCTTATTGAATATTTTTTCAACATTGGTTTTGTCATTTTAATTTTAAGTGAGCCAGTATCGTTCAAGATTTTAACCTGTTCTCTTTTGAGCAAAACATCAATTCTTACTGCTCCTTTTCTCTGAATTGTATTAACGTTAATCCTACAAGGCTTTTGATTTTGAACACAAGATGATAGTTTATGAAGATTGATTTGATTAACATATACCCCAGTTGGTACTTTGCCACTCATTTATTTAACAAAAAATTATGTATTAATCTGTAATTCTGTTTCTTCCAAAAGCAAACAATATGCATCAACTTCTTCACTCTCTCTCCTCTTTCAATGTATTGGGAAGTATCCACTCGATTAAACTTTATAGTTGCCTTTTGAGCACTCAGGTCAAACGCATAGATTGTATACAAACTTTTAAATGCTGTCATATCCAAAATAGGTTCTTTATTTCCATTACTTTCACACACTTTTTGGTAAGACTTGTATGCTTCAGCATAATCATTTTTTCCACAATTAATTTCCAATCTATCTCGTGGATAAAATGTTCCATCCAGAGCAGTGGTTTTCAAACTTTTTTTTAGTGGTGACCCAATTTCAGAACCTCTCTACATCGCGCGACCCAAAAGATTCAAAACCCAATTCATGATATACCAGACAAGATTTCATATGACACAAGAACTTTTACTGTTTACTTTATTCACCATCATCATGTTTTCATAGACGAGTAAACGGAGAATAGCCGACAGTATCCAAATAGTACAGTTTCATGTTTCAGAAGTTTAGTCCGAATGACATTTAGATATATCAGTGAGAAGGATGAGCCTGTTTTTCAGAAACCGACTTCTCTATTCGTGGAGAAGTAGATGACAATGCCAGGATCATATCATGCTCCATTTCTCGGCAATTTCTGTACTTTGTTTTCATCACCACCATGGTGGAGAACGACTGCTCACAAAAGTATGATGAAGGATATGGCATGAGAACCTTAATGACGCGCCGTGACAGGGTCGGGTACGACGGCAGCATTTTGTACAAGAATGTCGACAACGAATTCATCCGTGCAAGAGCCTGCGCTCCTGAATCCTGCTGGAACTGTACAAGCTCTTCCTGTGCTGTATCATCTTCATCAGCAATCGAGTCCAGTGGAGCCATGAAAGGGTCCCGAACCACAGAAAAGGACTGCACATCCAGCTCAGAGAAATAGTGCTCGAACTGTTCAATGAGCGACCGAAGGTGACGTGCTATCTCCTGAGAAAGACTGTCGAGCTCAGTATCATCGTACTCGCAGGTCGTTAGATGCTCCACCAGACGGGGGAAAAGGATGAAGCGCTTAACAGCTGCTTTGTCTGCCAGTAATTTTAGAGTCGCCATAAATCCGCTCATTTTGTCTTTTAAAATCATGAGGTTGGCGTCTTTGCCTTGGAGGGAGCAGTTGAGGACATTGAGACGTTCAAAGATGTCAACGAGACAGCACAGTTCTGACAGCCAAGAGTCCGACACAGCAACGCTACCCATGCCGTTCTCCCTTGTGTGCGTAGGAACTCCTTCACTTCATCTTTGAGCTCGTAAACGCGCAGAAGAAGGTTTCCTCAAGATAACCATCTGACACGAGTGTAGAATAGTAAATTCTTATGGTCGGCGTCCATCTCCTGGCAGAATAGCCTGAATGACCTAGTGTTGAGGGTGCTCGATTTGATGAGATTCATCATTTTTACGACTTCTGAGAGCATGCTCTGCAAGGTTTCTGGCAAAGTACGAGAGACGAGTGCTTCTGGGTGAATCATGCAGTGTACCATGGAGGTCTGAGGAGCCACCTCAAGCAATTTAGCCTTGAATCCAGAACGCACTCCTAACATTGCTGGCGCGCTGTCTGTTGTAGAACCGAGCAACTTTCCGAAGTCCAGATCATGGTCATGATAAAACTGCTCTACTTTCCCAAAAATGTCCTCGCCTTTGGTGGTAGCCTCCAATGGTTTGATGAGCAGAGGCTCATCGCCAAAGTTATCAGCCTTGATGAAGCGGACCCAAACGATGAGTTGCGCGTACTATGCGATATCAGTGGACTCGCCCAACTGTATGGTGTGCCACGGCGATTCCTTGATCTTCTGTACGACCTGAGCCGTTACATCCAGACTCGTATCTTCAATTCTGCGTTGGATGGTGTTGTCAGAGAGGGCTAAAACTGCCAGTTTCTTTGCCGCTTCCTCCCCAACCACCAGAGATACCATGTCCTTTGCACATGGCAGCACGAGTTCTTCCGCAATGGAGTGAGACTTTTTAGTCTTGGCAACTCGATACGAGGCCTCTCATGCCCAATAATTGGTCTGATGGCATGCACCCTCTCCGTCAAGACGCGTATTCTTGAGTGCAAGAAGGTTCCTCTCAAAGAACGCTCTCTCCTTATCCTGATAAGGTGCATGTTTTGTAGTGAAATGCCTCTGCAACTTATTTTGTTTCAGACTCCATAGAAAGCACTTCGAAACAAATCACACTGAGGCCTCTGTGCCCCACTTTTATCCACCACGTAATAAAATCCAAGGTCGAGACATTTATCCTGGTAAGAACGTTGTTGAGATTTGCTGGTGGCTGGTGCTGCCATCACAAATAAGGTCTCGAGTCGTACGTGGAGACGTGAATAGACGTTAATGATAGAGTCAGAGTCTGAGTCTGAGAGGCCGTCGATCAAACCACGAATTTCCCGCCAAAATGAACCGCCCTTCAGCGAGCCGGTGCATCGGCTGGATCCCATTCCAAGCGTCATGTTGCGCCGGTTCCCATACTTTGAACGAACCGTTTATATTACATCCCGTAAAAGCGAACACCGATCGAAAATAGACAATTTTTTTTCACTGCGAGCGGATGCCCGCGAGCCCACAAAATTTGCTCGGCGACCCCATTTGGGGTCACGCCCCCGGGTTTGAAAAACCAAGATCAATAGAAACATGAAGTTGTTTTACCTTCGCATTATCACTCAATACATTATTCTTATCAGTAGCAGTATCGCCATCTGGTTTTTAAAAAAATGATCCACAGATATCGTGGCTTTCCTTCCAGAACACCCAAATTCCACATGTAAGTGGTTTGGTTTAGTTTAACGTGTTGACATCTTCTTTTGAGGTATGATACACTGAGTGGTTTCTTTGAGTTAAGTCTTCTATTCAACATCTCTTCTGTTTTAAGATTAGGAGTATATTCACTAATATACCAACTCATTTCATCAATTACAAATTTATTCTGCTCACCAAAAGCACTACCAACACCAAAAAGTAATCTATTTTCATTATCATTCCTTTGTAGTTGAAATTTAATTTTAAGACCATGCAGAACTTTCTCATGATCACAAAATCCAAATATACCTTGAAGAGGAACTGCCACAATAAAACTATTAACTGCTTTTGTATCATCAGTATACGTTCCTTTCCTTTGAGTATATCCAGGGTCTGTGGTTGTTCCCGTTTACATATCAGGAATAAAACCTTCGACAGCCCCCTTTTCCATTCTATCGCTGAATGTATATAGTGTAAATTTCATCATTTCAGATACAGCAGAGACATAATCAACCACTTCAACTTCTTGTGTTCCAATGTACAAACGCACACGATCAAACATTTTCCAGAAGAAATCATTTACGAGTGTAGCGTTTGTGTTATTCCCAGCCTTAGTGAATTTAAATTTACACAACAAGAAACTTTCGGATAGATTCAAATAGGTTTGTTGATTATTTCAAAACTTTTTGTACCATTTGCATTCCAGTCTGTTCCAGTTATTGCATTTACCTTGAAGTAATCTTCTTTTTTAGTGGAGTTTGAGATGACAATGGTGTCATCAAATCATAGATACTATCAATTGTTTCCATACTTGTATTTATTTGGGAAAAAAAGATGTTAAAACTTTTGAAACCCCGACCCAAGTATTTGAATTATTTTCTGTCGTTCTTGGGGGGACAACTGAGTTTTGCCTTTCTTAATTTCTTTAATTGCTTGTAATTTATGAGATTCCTCTTGGGCATCTTTTATGCTCTTTACAGCACCTGCGACATTTCCCACAGCAGAAACAGTTGAACCAATTAGGTCTTTATGTTTAAGAATAGTTGAACCAACACCGATTAGAGTATCAATTATCCCATATCCTCTAAATTGATGTCCGACACCCGTTTGTCTCTTAGGTTTATAGTATCCTCTACCAAGATACATACTGTTACGGATTCGCGCCCGCCGGCATGCTGACGGCCACGTAACTCGAATCGCGGCACGTCGCCCACCGGACGGACAATCCAGTCGTGACCCTCTCGGACTAACGCCGGGAACCAGTCACGGGTGGACCTTTCGGTCTCACCGCGATCGAGCCAATCAGCCCCCGCGTGGGATAGGGTTGCTCGCCAAATTCGACCTACCTAAGTACCCACGCGGAGGGTAGACCGGGCGATCGCACCTCGCCGCAGGTCGACTTCGGACACGGGCCACTTAAGCGACCCGTTCCGTACTATCGGGATAACCGAGCGGTGTTATCGTCGACCTCGACGGTTCGATTAATTATCGGGCGTATTCAGCCCACTACCAACCCTTTACGTGAAGCAAGATGAGGATTCAATGAAAGAAATGACGAAGCGAAGCGGGAAACAGTTCAACACAAAGCACATTTATTCGCGATGAACGGAAAGCGCACATATACAATTCCACCAAAAGCACATAGAAAAGAAAAACACAATGCAATTTACACAAAAAGCAAATGCGACAATGCAGATCTAATACCGATTACGCGAGCACACGGCAACACTTATACAATTTTACTTCACAGACGGCGCCGACAACACATACCCAAAACCAAGGAAAAGAATACCCTCAAGGATGAGGCGGGCCTGAGGCCGAGACCGGGTCGGGCCTACCCGTCTGGTGATGAGACGCGGAGCGGCGATGGTGCCTCAACTCCGCGGGCCTCGCGGACAGTGTCTGGTAGGGGGTGGGAAAGGGGCCCCCTTGGTCGCACTATCTCAGCGCGGGGGGAAACAGGAGGGGGTTGCTGATGCTCGGGGTATAGAGGATTCCTATTCTGCCTCGAGTCCCGCGACGAGCGTCTCCACCTCGGCCAGGTCGCGCTGTCGGCCTCCCTGGGGTGCAGCTCCCTGCACGACGCGAGCACCCCTCGTCTGCCCTCGCCGCCTCTCCACAGCTCCGTCCCCTCCGCTCCGACTCCAACGCACACGACGGCGACCAGCTCCTTTTTGCTCCTTCTTCCCAACTCCACCGCCCGCGAAGTCTTAACTCTCTGTTCCGACTTGACTGACGAACGCGGTCGCTTTTATAAGCCCCGTGGCTTCGCCTTCTCATCTTTGACCCTCTCCCTTCGACCTTTCACCTCGCTCCCCATTGGCCCGAGAAAAAGTGGGCGTGAATGCTTTTTGATCCATAAATTTGCATATATCGATCACCCTCCAACGCCCTGGGGGCGGGGCCAAATCGCCCCTTGCTCACCGATTGGACGGAACAAAAGTGGGCGTGTCGTTTTTGATCCGTTTTTGAAGTGGAAAATCCGTGGTTTTGTACACGCTGTTCGGCGCGCGCCCTGCACGAGTCCAACACCGGTACCCACAAGCGGCGCAAGAACGGTGGCGATGCGACGGTTGCGAGGTGTGACGTGAAGGTCGTGGCGGTGGGTGGTTGATGTGGTGGTCGGTGGTGGTAACAATGGCGGTTGGTCCAAATTAAAGATAGTAAAAGAAAAACGGCTATCCTGAAGAGTCGCAGCACGCATAAATGACATGTATTCCCACTAGACAACGGGTTTGGGCCTAACTACACATGTACTTACCGAGATACCTCACCTAAGGGACCTGAATGGTGGTTTGCGAATTTGGTAACCACAACACTACCCCCTCCCCTTTTTACAGACTCGTCCCGAGTCGTCAAATTTTCGTGTGCCATCATGTGTAGTTTTCCCCTAGTACATTTTACCTACGGATCCCTGAGTGCGACATTCATGGTATTCGTGTCCCCAAAATAAATAACCTGAGGGCTGCGTAACTACCTAAACAAACTCACTCACACGGACGACTTAAATAAAATTGCCGGCGCTAGGACAAACATGCCGGGGGCGCACTCATATTTACAGTACATCTTACCTTAACTTACAAATTTTACACTAAACCATGGCCCAGGATCACTGAACTCTGCAAAAGAAAACAGTTAGCAGGGAGCCAGGCTGCTCGCATGCAGTCTCTGGCTCAAAACAATGCAGGTGACAGGGAACGTGGCTGGCTGCTCACACGCAGTCCAAGGCCTTCCTTTTTGAACTGAACGCAGTGAACCACAACGGTGCATGGGCTGCACAAACGCAGTCTCCGTGCCAGCTCAAGTGGCACACGCAATGAGCACAACGAATGAATGGATGAATGGATGGACGCAAAACACGGTGCACGGGCTGCCACTGCAGGCCCGTGTTGTAGCTGCCAACAGGGCAGTTCTCGCAGCTTGCAAACTGTTGCCTTGATCCTGGCGCACATGGAAATGAACAGGGGGGGGCAAAGCAAAATTTGAACGGGGCTGGTGAACATGGGCAGTGGGCATGGCATGGCAAAGGTGCAGGCAACACAGCCCGCAGAAGAAGGCCGCTGCAGGCAAACACAGCCAGCAGATGAACTGGCCGGCACAGGCCTTGAAGTACCACAGCTGCAGATGATCCGGCCGGCACAGGCCTTGCAGCAACACAACAGCTGCCGATGAAGTGGGCCGGCACAGGCCTTGAAGAAAAACAGCCAGCCGGCAGATGAAGTGGGCCGGCACAGGCCTTGCAGTAACACAGCCAGCAGATGAAGCTGGCCAGCCTTTGCCGTTCCGTGGAGGTTGGTGGAGGGAGTGCGGTGGTGCTGGCCACTTGGAAGGCGGGCTCGGACCTACCTACCTGTCTCCCTCCCAACCTATCGCCTTTGCCTGTCACTGTACATACCCACTCCCTTAATTTGTCAAACCCCAATTTAGCCCCAACTTAATTTTTTTTTTGTTGTTTTTATTTTTACTCCCCCACTATAAATCGTCCCCTAACCCCCTTTATCGTCCTTGTTCGGCTAACCTATTCTGTCACCTAGCCTACTCCCAACCCCTACGTTCCCTTCCCGGAGGGGAACAAGGGAGAGCTAACGTCCTGTGTCGAGGCCCAACGAAGCCTCAGAATGGCCTCCCCAGAGTTCGGCGATCTAACCCAAAGTGGGTCCAGCGGCCCACAACGAGAGCGAGGGGATGGATGGTGCGGAGGGGTACATCTCCTAATCTACCCTATCCATTTAACAGTTAAACTACCCCGGGGCTTTCAACAAGCGCCTCTTGCTTAAACTATTGGTTCTATAAACCCAGATTCCCGTCGCCTGTGTTGGTGTCCTCACAATTTCGGGCCTCGCCCCCCCAATTTTCGCTCCGTGCCCTCACACGGTCTCCTGGCTGGGACACGTGGCTCCCTTTGGCAGGCACGACCCTCTGCCGAATCTCCCGCTATGGCACCCCCGGGCACTACACTGCCTCCGAGCCTACCAGCTCCCTAACACCGGGGAGTGCCCCCCATGGCACCTCCCCTGAAACGCACACGTGGCAGGCTGGCCTCCCGGGCCCCTTTCCGAGGGTCACCCGTGCCCACAACACTGCCCACGCGGCCAATGGCGCTCCGGGCCCCCGCACCAAGCAGGCGCACCCGTGCCCACTACTCTATCCCGGCCCCCCATGGGCCCTTGGCCTACCACGGCCGACTAGCCTGGTGCCCGGGGTACCCACTCAGCGATACTCACCTTTCGCAGCCACGCTCCCAAGCCCGTCAACAGGGCTCCTGCACCCCTCCAAATGGGTCTCGAGCCTACTTTCCCAACAACAAAACGACCTCCATTTTTCAATTTGACTAACCCAGCTAACTCACTTTACTCTGACCCCGGGGTCCCTTGGGCGGGAGTCACTCCTCCCCCCAATCACTCATCGCACCATGCATTCCCCATTCACTCCACACACACAGACCCGCTGGCCTCACTCACTCACTAAGCACATGCTTCCAATTCACTCACCAACAACTCTTCAACACACACACCACTGAACTCTGCCATCCTTCTAACTACATCCCCTAACTAACTCGTGCTCCCACGTCGTCCCTTAAACTACAGCACGTTCCTTTTAACACTACGTAGCTAAACTACGTCCCCTCTACACATTCACTGTCTGTCACTGTCTCCAAATAATCCCATTAATCAATTTCCCAACCTAAATCTGGCTACAATCCCTCGAACTAATCCATTCCACGGACTCCATGAGGACTTACCCCTGCCCCATGAAGTCGGTCTAACTAAGCTAACCCTTCCCCCTAACTAGTTTCCTTCCTGTGCCCAGGTCAAGGGGGGTCTTCCACCCCTTGCCCAGGAATCCTGTGCACCCGAAAGTGAGGCTTGTTTTTTTTTTTTTTTCATGCGCAGCACCTGCGCGGCAACTCAGAGCTCGCGCACTTTACACCTGCCCGTGACGTCATGCAGCTGCACGTGTACCTCGTCCCTCCTTGGACGGTACCATCCGGCAGAGATACCCCTCCTGCCGGATTCCAACCCCACGTGCAGCCATGGCGTCACCGTGCGCATAAAAAAAACACAAGCCCCACGTCTCGAGGGGTTCCCCACGCGAACACATGTGCTTTGCCCGTCGGAGCTTAACACACACGATCGCGTGGAGAACCCGTCCGGTCCAAATCCGTTTACCTGCCTAAACTTTGTCCGTCCGCGGGATCGGCAAATCCACCACGTGCGTTTCCGGACCGGGACTTCACTCTCGCAAGCGAGCACGTGGCGGTCTCGTGCGTTGCACAGCACGGACCGCGTGCTCACTGCTGGGTGAACCCGGCACGGTCCCCGAAATAGCTACAGCCGCTACTCGGCTTTCTCTCCTCTGTCGCCTTCGTCGTCGCCATTCAACCCACGCACACCTGCGTGTTACGACGCACACACTCCACTCCATCACATTCACACCGGGAGACGCGGCTGCGTGCTCCCGCATGCCAACCGACATCTCCCTCACATACCGCTCTCTCACACACACGGTCTCCCTTGCATACGGCCGTTCACTCACGCGTGCCTCACTACTCACACAAACCATACTACTCACACACGCGAGGGCACTCACCCGCGGTGCCTCATTCACACACACGGCGACACTCACACACGGTGCCTCATCCACACACGGCGTGCTGGGAAGCACGTACTCCGGCACCATCGCCACCACACCACTCACACACGGGGTCGCTTCCACACACGGGGACGCACTCACACCTTGCACCACACACACAGGTACAACCACACTGGGGATTCGTGTCCCCACAAGGGTCTCCGGGGCCTCTATACCCCCCAAGCTCTCCGTGCACCTGTCCACAGCACTCGTCCCCTCAACCTCGCAAAGCACGACCGAACTCACCTGGTCGTGACTCGCCTCAAGGGGGCACACTCCCTCCCCTCGTTCCTGGAGGAGGCCATCCAGGTGCTCGCACTGGGTCTCCACCCAGTCCACCAGCTCACCCCCATTATCCTCCACTACCTCCGTGTGTGTGTGTGCGTCACTTACCCCGTCTTCATCGTGCAGTCTTCCCTCTATCGTTCCCTTCCCGGCTACCGTCACTGCCAACTCAGTCACCTCTTCACCCTTTACCTCCCTTGTCTCAACTATTATTTCCGTTGTCGTCATTTCGTGTCTCGTCTCACACGTTTTGGTCTCCCCATTTAATTTTTCCCTTTTGGCCACCATCGATTCCTCTGTCACGACCCTCGCCCAACACGCCCCCCGAATTATTTTTTTACCCGCCTCCACCGCGGGCCTGTCAGCCGTTGCACCCCCTTCCAGCTCGTTTGCTCCTCCACGTGGAGTCGCCATTTCTATCTCCCTGGTCACGGCCTTCATGCCCGCCTGCAGGCATCGGCCCATGTTCTGCGTCTCACCCCGTAGCTTTTTCATTTCCTCCTTCATGTTTGTTTCCATTCCGTTCATTTGTTGTGTATTCGCATCCAATTTTTGTGTATTCGCATCCATCTTCGTTTTTACTTCGTCCATTTGCTTGTTCATGTTCGCATTCATCTTCGCTGTCATTTCCGCATTCATTTGTGCCAGCATGGTGAATAGCTGGGCCATGTCGGGTGCGCTTGGGTGAGCCGTTTCGGCAGGGGTCAGGGAAGGGTTTTGGTGGAGAGGGGGAGGGGAGGTGTCATACACCGCGGCCGCTGCCGCACCCATTTCGGGCTCTGGGTTCAGTTGGGCGAGTCCGTGTTCCTGCACAATCAACATTTCCTGCTCGGGGATTCCATCCTGGACCATGGATTCTACACATTCTACATCCATTTCTAATACCCCCGGCTCCCGCTCGCCTTGAGACGCCATCTTGCTTCTCGTGAAGGGTTAATTTGAATCGCTTGTAATTTGGAAGGAATCGGGGGTCGCTTCTCTCACCCCTGGACCGATTCCCGTGAATTTAGCTGGAGACAGGAGAGCCCGTTTTCCTGTTCTCCGATACCAGTGCTGCGAGGAGGGCGATGGATTTGTATCGCACGACCTGACACCAGTGTTACGGATTCGCGCCCGCCGGCGTGCCGACGGCCACGTAACTCGAATCGCGGCACGTCGCCCACCGGACGGACAATCCAGTCGTGACCCTCTCGGACTAACGCCGGGAACCAGTCACGGGTGGACCTTTCGGTCTCACCGCGATCGAGCCAATCAGCCCCCGCGTGGGATAGGGTTGCTCGCCAAATTCGACCTACCTAAGTACCCACGCGGAGGGTAGACCGGGCGATCGCACCTCGCCGCAGGTCGACTTCGGACACGGGCCACTTAAGCGACCCGTTCCGTACTATCGGGATAACCGCGCGGTGTTATCGTCGACCTCGACAGTTCGATTAATTATCGGGCGTATTCAGCCCACTACCAACCCTTTACGTGAAGCAAGATGAGGATTCAATGAAAGAAATGACGAAGCGAAGCGGGAAACAGTTCAACACAAAGCACATTTATTCGCGATGAACGGAAAGCGCACATATACAATTCCACCAAAAGCACACAGAAAAGAAAAACACAATGCAATTTACACAAAAAGCAAATGCGACAATGCAGATCTAATACCGATTACGCGAGCACACGGCAACACTTATACAATTTTACTTCACAGACGGCGCCGACAACACATACCCAAAACCAAGGAAAAGAATACCCTCAAGGATGAGGCGGGCCTGAGGCCGAGACCGGGTCGGGCCTACCCGTCTGGTGATGAGACGCGGAGCGGCGATGGTGCCTCAACTCCGCGGGCCTCGCGGACAGTGTCTGGTAGGGGGTGGGAAAAGGGGCCCCTTGGTCGCACTATCTCAGCGCGGGGGGAAACAGGAGGGGGTTGCTGATGCTCGGGGTATAGAGGATTCCTATTCTGCCTCGAGTCCCGCGACGAGCGTCTCCACCTCGGCCAGGTCGCGCTGTCGGCCTCCCTGGGGTGCAGCTCCCTGCACGACGCGAGCACCCCCTCGTCTGCCCTCGCCGCCTCTCCACAGCTCCGTCCCCTCCGCTCCGACTCCAACGCACACGACGGCGACCAGCTCCTTTTTGCTCCTTCTTCCCAACTCCACCGCCCGCGAAGTCTTAACTCTCTGTTCCGACTTGACTGACGAACGCGGTCGCTTTTATAAGCCCCGTGGCTTCGCCTTCTCATCTTTGACCCTCTCCCTTCGACCTTTCACCTCGCTCCCCATTGGCCCGAGAAAAAGTGGGCGTGAATGCTTTTTGATCCATAAATTTGCATATATCGATCGCCCTCCAACGCCCTGGGGGCGGGGCCAAATCGCCCCTTGCTCACCGATTGGACGGAACAAAAGTGGGCGTGTGTCGTTTTTGATCCGTTTTTGAAGTGGAAAATCCGTGGTTTTGTACACGCTGTTCGGCGCGCGCCCTGCACGAGTCCAACACCGGTACCCACAAGCGGCGCAAGAACGGTGGCGATGCGACGGTTGCGAGGTGTGACGTGAAGGTCGTGGCGGTGGGTGGTTGATGTGGTGGTCGGTGGTGGTAACAATGGCGGTTGGTCCAAATTAAAGATAGTAAAAGAAAAACGGCTATCCTGAAGAGTCGCAGCACGCATAAATGACATGTATTCCCACTAGACAACGGGTTTGGGCCTAACTACACATGTACTTACCGAGATACCTCACCTAAGGGACCTGAATGGTGGTTTGCGAATTTGGTAACCACAACAATACCTTCACCCTTGTAGTATGGGGAAAGGAACATCCTATCCCCTGTAATTATTTTATATTTTCTCAACTCGTGCTTCCTCACAATAACCATCGTATTTATTTATTGGAAAACTTCACATTGGTGAATTCTGATGGATATAACTTCTCCATGAAAAGAAATCATACGATTATCTTGGTCGGTTATTCTAAAATTTACTTTGTGTATGGTTTTTCCTGACACAGGGAGATAAACCAGATTTTTGGGTTCCATATTAAATTTATAACCAATTGAGGTTGAGCGTGCGCTGAATGAAAATATTGTATTTGTTTTTATTCCATCATTTTCAGCACCATCAATTAAATCACAGTGAATTAATACCAAATTTATTCCTGAGGATATTTGAATGACATTACCACTGTAAAACATCCCATTAGTTTCAATCTTTTTTGAGGAGAAACCCAATAACTCTCTAAATGAATTATCAATTGTGAAATAAACCTTGTAGTTATTGTTAAGTTTAATCGTTGATTTTGAAGTATGTTTTTGAATATCTATAAGAATATTTTTTGGTTCATCACCCTGTTCTTTCATAAAACGAGCAATTTCGGAAGATATTTGAGAAATCTCATATGCTCCGGGTGAGACTGTTATCGTTTTGTATCCACTTCCGGGATTATAACTGAACTTGTCATTTTTCTCAGTTATATTAAATAAGGTATTATAAGTTTCCATGGACAATAAAGATGCCTCATATTCTTTTGTTGGGTCAAGTTGTAGAGGGTATGGGAATGAAGATGTGTGGTCGCTTGTTGTGAAATTAAAACTCAGGATTGTGCTTCTCATCTTATTTAATACGAGATAAAATGTCTTTATATTGAGATTTCTTAATTATTTTCATGTTATTCAACTGGTCTAAAATGGCTTATGCGTCATTAAAACAATTGTTATTTCCAGCCTTCTTACTACCTAACAACAATAACAATCTATTAACTACTTGCGATTGGTCATTTGGAAGAAAACTAATACCTGAACCAAGGATACTTAAAGCCTGAATAATGTGTTTCTCCCTCTAATTTTTCCAACTTTTACCAGAAATACTAACCCTATAATTAAGAGTGTTCAGCAGATCAATATATACTCTATCATCATTATTTTTCATATCCAATGGTTTATCAATATACTTTGATTCATCCCTCACAGTTGAACCTTGTCTTCCATCTTTTGTGAGAAGAAACATTAATCTCGGAGTTAGTTTAATAGGGTGTTGAGCAGAACCCAAGAACTTTAATTCATCATTAAATATCAATACCTTTTCTTGAACAAGATGAAATATTGCTGGTTGTTCTGTTGGAATGAGTCCTGCTTTGGTTTTTGAATCCGCTGAATATTCATTGTTTTGAAGAGTATTCACAATATAATCAGGGGGTCGATTAATCTATTCCAGTTGTTGAAATAAACCTTCATCATCATATTCTAATTCTCCTATATGCTCTAATTCTTCCTCCATCATTTGACTGAAATCTTTTAACATTTGAAGTTTTTTAGGAGTATATTCTACTGTGGGAACTGTGGAAACATCTATAATTTTTTCTTGGGAAGTTTTTCAAAGCGGTTTAAAAAATTTCTCTTGTTTTCTTTCAAATGCTTCTTCGTCCGTTAGTTTCTGTCTGCGTTTCTTCTTTATGTCTTCCTGTTGTTTTACAACTTTTGAAACCAACTCTTGATGCTCTTTCTTTCGCATCCACTTATTTATTGGAAAATATCATTTAATATCTCATCTTGTTTCACAACAATATATTTATATTTTTCAGTCATGTGCTTCATGTAATCCCCAAATTCCTTTTTACTACATAATATAGAACAATTACCTCTCCAAAAATTGTTTATATCTATTGAATTTAACTTGAATAAAATCAAAGTATTAGCATTGTTTCTGATGGAACGACGAGGAAGTTGAACGTATGATTAACTAAGATAAATACAATTACAAGAAGAATGTCTCCCTCTTGTGTAGTAGCTGTCCATTACTGTTTGGTTTCTCTCATTAACACAATCATCAAAGATAACGAGGTTCTTTTTTGATTTATCCAAATCTTGGGGAGACGGTATATCATCCATATTATCACTAAGAATACAAGTTATTGGTTTTGATATCTTTTTACATCTCTGTGTATCACAAAATAGTTGTATTATATCTTCAATGTTATAATCATTTAGGTTTTTTTGAAGTTTAAATAAACCGATTATATCTTCTTTTTGGAGACCAGCATTAAAACCTTATGAGAGTGGTTGATACTCTGGTTGAAAACTCGACTTTGTGAAAATTATTAAATTATCATAATCTAAAAAGTTGGGAGTCAGGAGCATTTTCAAAAGTAAGCAGGTTTTTCCACATCCGCTTGAACCAACTATGAGACATCTTAATGAATTTGGGAGATTTTTATGGTTGTTAAATTTTATCTTATTTTCCCAAATGGGTAAAAAATAATTCATTTATATATTTGGAAAACAAGTTATTTAATTTATTGTTGGCTTTTTTAGAAACTCTATATTTGATCCTAAGTTCAGGTTTAATTTCAAGATAATCCATTATTTTATTTATGCAATATCTTGTGTTGATATTTCCCTGAAAATCACATCCATGAATAATCTATAACAACAATCCTTTGAACATTTCTCTAATATGTTCAGTTTCTTCCCTTGTAAGGAAAGGTGTGTTATCACCCTCATACTTTACATTCATTTCTCTAATCAATCTTGTAAAGTAATTCATTTTTGGTGTAAATCTAAAATAATTATTTTCCTTTTTTTATCATTCATTGGAAGATAATCACAGAGTCAAAAGCCTGTAAACAATGTATATTCTGTGTTTAATCCCCGTCTTTCACACGCAGGACAATTCTCAAATTTGTCATATGGAGAATCAGGGAAGTCGAGCATATTTATAAAGTAAAACTTTACTTCAACTAAAATTCATCTTCGGAATCATCTATACTTTCATAATCTTCAAAATCTTCAGTTGAATATTGACTCATATTACCATCGATATCTATATACTTTTTTTCATTATCAGATTCAACTACAACATTTTTTATATTAAAGGTAAATTTAAAATGATCCTTAACTACTATTGAACGAAATGTCATTCACCTGATATATTAACAACCTTTATTTCATCAGGATTTACATCTTTAGGGTTGTTGAAAAAAATACAAATTTCTCCTTGCATATTACAGATGGTCTTATCTTTTCTTTCTAAAGCTTCATCCATAAGGTTTTTATTTTTTGATACTTTTTCTTGTTTCATTGCTTTTTCTAGTTTTGAATATATTACCAGAAGGAGAGTAGAAACTTTTGTTGGAGATTCTTTAATTGATGTTCTTCCAGGTATACTAAAAGCTCTTCCACTGAAGGAAATTGAAGAACTCAGCTTATCCACCATAATTGTTTTTATCCAATAGTTGTTATATTTATCTTTGTTAAATTTTACATCCTTGACATATTTCTCAGTATCTTTTACAAATGAAAAGATTGATTGAAACATTTCTTTTGTGTCTTGAAACATTGTATTTATTAAGTGAAAAAAGTTGGAGGATAAAATGGTTTTAAGCACAGATTCACCTATAAATTAAACGAAATTTTCATCAAGAAAATTTTATTATATAAATATGGTGAATACAACATACTGCGATGTTTGTAATCACGAATATAAACATTATAAAAAACACCTTCGAACCAACAAACACACATTTAATCTATTTCATCAAATATCTCCTCTTGAGATGGAAAGAAAACATTGTGATATCTGCTCAAAGGATGTTTTGAAGAGTAGTTATAATAGACATCTTCAATCACAAAAACACATGAAAAATGAGTTTAAAGTCAAGGGAGACTATTATATTGAAAACACTGATGGGGCATTTAAAGGGCATATAAAAATAAGGATTTTTCAATTTGGAGAACCCGGTCCATCATCAATAGCTGAATCAATTGAAATAGTGAAACCTGATGTTGAAAAAGTTATTAAAAAAGACATTAAAAGAAATGAAAACTTTAAAGTTTTATATGGGAGTGAAAATGGATATGAAAAGACAAGATGAAGAACAAACTCCTTATATGAGAACAAATCTTCATTTTATAACATCATTTCAAGATTTTTTGAAGTGGGGTTTATGAAGAACTATCAAGACAAGAGGAGGATGTTGATAATACAGTGGTAGGAAGTGGATTTAACATTAAAAAAAATCATCTTTTTAGATATCCACATTCTAAAATCAAACCCTCTTAAAGCTTCTTCTTATATTGAATAACCCAAAGAAATAAAACTAAAGAAGGCAGTTGTTAATCTTAAGAACAATGATAATAAATGTTTTCTCTGGTCTGTTCTTGCTCACTTACATCCACCAAATTGTAATTCAGAAAGAGTAAAACAATATATGAAATATGAGAATACCTTGGACATTAAAGATTTTAAATTCCCAATGCCACCAACAGATATTCCTAAATTTGAGAAAAAGAATAATCTTTCTATTAATGTATATGGACTAACAGATACAAACACAGTTCAAATATTAAAAATTTCAAACAACTATAAAACTGCAGAAACACACATTGATCTTTTATATTTTAGTGTTGGAAAGAAATCACATTATACTTACATCAATAATTTATTAAGATTAATCTCTTCTAAGGTATTCAGAACAGAAAACACAATATATCCTTGTAAGCGATGTCTTAATTCATTTCATGCAAAAGAACGATTAGAATAACATTCAAAATATTGTAGTAATCAAAAAATCAGCTGTAATTAGAATGCCTAAAGCTGGTGAAAAGATTTCTTTTGAAGATTATAATAAATATATCATGCACCCATTTGTGATATACGCTGATTTTGAATGTATCCTTAAAAAGATAAATACTGCTTCTCCTAATCCAAAAGAATCATATACAAATAAATATCAAAAACATATTCCTTGTGGTTTCTGTTATTATATGAAATCATCTGTTGGAGAAAAGTATAATAAACTTGAACATTATAGTGGGAAAAAGCTTCACAAGAGTTTGTAAAACGATTAGAAAAGGATTGTATAAGACTAACTAAATTAATGAAAGAAAAAAATGAACCGATGAAATTAACCAAAGAAGAAAAATTAGAATTTAGAGAGAACAGTACCTGTCATATTTGTGATGAGAAAATTGAAGAGTCTAAAGTTAGGGATCATTGTCATCTTACTGGTAAATATAGAGGTCCCGCTCATTCCTGTTGTAATCTTAATTATAAATTTCCTTCTTTTATTCCAGTCTTTCTTCACAACAGCACCAACTATGATACACATCTATTTATAAATGAACTTTCAAAAACACCAGGGAATATTTCTGCCATAACAAACACAAGTCAAAAGTATATTTCATTTACAGAAATGATATTCACAAAACCTTTAACTCGTATTCGGTTTCTAGATTCTTACAACTTTATGGGAACACCACTAGCCGGCCAAGCATCAAATCTAAGCTCCACGGGCTCTTTTCCAATTCTTAATTCATTCTTTCCAAAAGAGGAAATTCTAACTAAAGAGAAAATTCACATTAAAGAGAGAATTCAAAGTAAAGAGGAAATTCTAATTAATGAGCAAATTAATGAAAAAATTCTAACTGAAGATGAGATTCTAATTATATGCTTATAAGTATGGTGATCAGATTGAAAAAAGGTTAAAGGGAATAAAGAAATATGTAATAAAGAAATGAATAACTTTTAGAAATTATTGGAATTGTTTGATGAATAAGAAAGAAGAATATAGGAAAATGAATACAATAAGAAGTTATAAACATAAGATATATAGTGAAGAAGTAAATAAAAAGGCATTAGGAGCCTTTGATGATAAGAGATTTATTTTAGATAATGGAATAGATTGTGTTCCACATGGATATTGTATGATAGAGTGTATAGAATAGATTGTGTTTTAATGATGGGAAGATGGGTTGGGGTTTTTAAGGGCGACCGCCGTGTTTTTTCACAATATATAAATGGTCAAACCAAGTATTAATCAAACTAAAGAGTGGAGAAAATCTCAGTCTTGGTATATAAATGGAAAACGTAATGAATGTGAAAAATATCAAATAAGTCTTTTTGAAAAAATAACTAAAACAAAGGTAAATAAAACAAATAAGCGAATCAATTAAAAAAAACTAGTAAGTTTGAGGATGTAAAGAAAAAAATAAATATCCTTGAATGGACTGAAAACTTTGATGGTTATCAATTGAACAATGGAAAAACAATTTACTATAATCTCAAAATGATATGTGGCTCAGGAGGTGGTCAAACAAGAGCATTAAGAGAAGTTTATCATTTCGTAATGGCACAAAAGGGGTATCTTAGAAAATATAAAGATTCAAATGTTTTATTTTTAAATATTTCAGATGGGGATTATTGTGCAAAGAAAATTAAACTATTGAAGGAATTTGAGAATGAACAAATCTTTATAGGTTCAATGAGTGAGCGAAACAATATGCTTTGGTTATTTGAAAAAGAGAGTGCCCCGAGGCTTACATGTTTCAGATATTTCTTTAGAATCACCTTTAACAAATCACATTACTACTTTACTACTTGAACAAATCTTTATCTTATTACATTGGTTATTTGAAAAGAGTGCGCCAAGGTTAAAAGGGGAGACAAATAAATATGCCTTGGGATAAAAAGGGGGTTTATTTTTAGGGGAAAAAATATGAATCGCTGAAAATCCCCCATTCACTTACATGGGGAAAAGTGAGCCAGAATCAGTATATTCAGCCTACTCACCCTAACCATTACACCAACACCAGGCATACATTCCAGGCACCCACCCAAAGGTACCACCTCAGTTTAACCCAAGGAGACCACCGTCTGGTGGACAACACCTCACCACCACCCTGACATACACAGCCACAATCTGACCTGGGAAGGTTACCCCGTGGTTTTCCTCTCATCATCAAAGAGTGGGGGTCCTGAACTGATGGCTTTGCCACAATCCCATCATTCAGTGAGCTGCCCTGTGAAGGGAAGCTGCACAGGAGGTACTCCCATGGAGTGGGTTTTCAGATGTCTTTGCGTTTTTCTTGTGTTTTGTGGCGTGAAGGGTTTTACGGCGGCTGGAGTGCAAATCCTGCCACCAAACTCCTAAATAAAAAAACAAGAGCATGTTCGGTCGGAAAAGTTGTGAACAGATACCATGGGGTTTTTTTTTTTTTTTTTAAAGGAGAGAAAGGACATCTGCTCTTCAGGAATATGGATGGCTCTCATTAAAGACAGATGCACATTAAATGTGCAGACCTACTGGAAACTGTCTTTTCTTTCATTGCCTTTAGTGGCCAAAAATAAATGGCTTTGTAACTATTGCCGCAACACATAAATCTGACCAAGTACCAGGGCTGAGAAGACAATTAAGAGAACATCAAACAGGAAGAATCCCTCAATCGAGAAATGAGTAAAGCTTTGTGAAAAAGGTTCCAGGAGCACTCAATATCTGTTTTCCACAAGTTATGGTATTTGATGATCAACTTTCTGTATGAGGCGATAACTTTTTTTTTTACCTCCGTAACCTATGATGGGCAGAGTTATGTTTTCACCCCTGACTGACTGTGAGCAGGATATCTTAAAAAGTTGTGGACGAGTTATAACAAAACTAGGAGGAGGAGTTGGTTCGGTGACAAGAACAAGCAGATTCGATTTTGGTTCAGGTCTAGATCCAGCTCTGGCCTATCAGAGGGATACAAAACGTAAACAGTTCACCCTGGCGAAGTTATGTGCTCTATTGAGTGCCCGTTCTAATTTTCTGATTGAATTGTGAGCTAAAAGTGAGACAAACTTATCAGGGCAGCCGTATTTAGACAGGAGACGCCAGAGGGATGAGAGGCTGATTGAGTCAAATGCCTTTGAAAAGTCGATGAAGGTGATGAAAAGCGGCATGCTCTGCTAAGCCACCTTCTCCTGGAGCTGATGAGTGACAAATCATGTCTACCATGCTAGGAGCCACCCAGAATCCACATTGTGACTCCAAGAGAATGTCATTTGGTTCTGATTGAAGGCTCTTCAGCATGATTTTATTGAGGATTTTGCTTGCAATAGTAAGCAAACATATACCCGTGATAGTTACCACACTGTTGACTATTACCCTTCCTTTTATAAATTATCACAATTAGTGCATCTTTCAAATCCTGTGGCAACTCTTGGTAGTACCAGAAATGACAAAAGAGCTCCAGTTCCAGAGGAAGAAGGTCATCACCACCATATTTTTATACACTTCAGCTGCGATTCCATTGAGACTCACAGCTTTGGTGTCGGCCAGGGAAGTGACTGCCAGTCTTACTTCATTCAGAGTTGGCAAGGCATCTAGCTCAGTGCTGATTGGGCATTGCCTACTAGGCTCCACAGCTGCATCGGCAGCGGAGGGACGATTAAGCAGAGTAGAGTAGTGCACCATCCAGAAACGGAGGATATCTGGCTTGGTTGACAATGGGAGAGCTTGCACATTGCTGGGGTCCAAACAGTTTTCAGTGCCTGGAAGCTTCCTGATGAGCAAGAGCTTGACTCTCACCTGCTTTCATGTCTCGCCAGCTGTCTTCCATGTGTCGAACCACTTTGCAGATTTGCTTTGGTCAATACATGGTGGCGAACTGCCTCGCTTGACGTTGGCTTATTGAGGCACCCTGGAGTTAAACGTGACTGAATTTCAGGGTCATTATCATTAAATCAATGGTGCTCAGAGATGTTTCAGCAGTTGAGCTTGGCTGCACTGGTTTTGAGCAGAATATCTCTGTAATTGGCAATCATTTTGTTACTACCTGAGACTGATCTGTAAACTTAGTGTTGTCTTTTCAAATGGATGTAAGGATCATAATTTACAGCATTGAAAATGAACATGAATAAAAATGGTGTGAAACACAGTACAAGGAGGTAAGCAGGATTTTTTTTTTGGTTTACATGAATTTTGTACCATGTGATCCTCATGCAAAGTTTGTGCTAAGTTTTCAAACTCGCTGGTTTATTACCGCAACATGTGCATGAGCGACTCCGACAATAGCTGCTATAATATGAGATGGGGTACAATTCCACTATCACCTTTTGAAGTCACAGCATTTGAATTTGGTCCATCACCACACCTTCCACAAATACTGGAAAGAACATTTTAAAAATTAGTTTTCAAATCTGATTTACCAAGTTCACCACAAACTGGACATAACGACATGTCAAACTTCTGTCCCACTTCTGCCCAAATGGTTGAGCTCAGATCACCCTGAATACCAGGACATGTCAATGACCTCCAATTTTCGTAATAGCAAAAAACAGTGCAAAGGTTATGCTTTACAATAGCAAAAACAAGTTTTGGTAGTATTAGTTATTTTTTCGGGGGGGGGGGGGGGTGGCATAGGACTTTAACATTCTGACTCAACCTGGCTGAAGGGAACGCGACATGTGTGGAATGAATCAACGAAGCTGAATGATGCCCTGCAGCAATAGTTGGAATTACTACTTGGCCAGATTGGTTCAAACCTGCAAATGGCATGCATCTTCTTTCCACATCCTGTCAGTGTTTGAAAAACTGTGCTTATTGATCTATTTGGCCATTTTCTGGGAATTTGCAGATAATGTAATGACAAGCGGTGAAAACCATAATGCCATAGAATAAGGATTCGATGAATAGTCCAAGAGCATTAGGGTTTAACCTGGACATTTTTGGTAAAGGCCCGGTCACACCTTGACGTTTTAGCCAGCGATGGCAACGTATTAAAATGTATGTAAAACGCTGGCTTACGTTGAACTTTTGATGGTTTTTTTTAAGATTCGGACGTATTCATAGCGACTTGGTCTTATGTATAACGCATTGGTAACTACACAGAACGTTTCGTTGTGTTATAGATAACTTATACCAACGAATGCTGAACCTGTTGTCGGCCTACACAACCGATGCCCAACGATAGTCTAACTCAGGCATAGCGCGTTGCACGCATCGCCGACGATGTCGTGACGTAGCCTATTAAAAGGCTGACTCACAACGATTCGAATCATAACTGCCGTAGAAATGGAAGGGTCAAAATCGCGGTCACACCTTGGCGATCTTGCCAGCGTATGCCGACGTAACAAAAAGTGTGTCTAAAACGTTGGGGCACGTCAAATACGGTATGGGTAAGTTTGGTATGCGCGAGTAGAACGCTAAATACGCTATCATAAGTCGTAGTAAGTAGAGTACGTCAAGAAATTTTGAACATGTTCAAAATTTTACGACGTCCTCGGCGTATGACACACGTTCGCATGCGATGGGGATAAGTTTTACACACGATATGTGGACGCTTACACACGTCCACAAAGGCTACTTATAAGCTACTCATAAGTCGAAACACGTCGCGGTAATGTCTTTTTTACGCGAAACTTATTTCTAACTTGTGTTTGACGTGCTTTGAACCAATTCTTTACGTAGTCCCAACACACATCGACGTATGTAGACGTATTCCAATGACGTCTTCCGGTCGACAAAAAAAAAATAATGAATGTGTTTCTCGCTTACAACTGCCATATAAAGACGTGTTCCCAGCGGTTTTGGGAATTGGTATATAAAAATGCTGCTCATAAAAGGGAACCCAACAGTGTTTTCGAGTTCCTTTTTGAGTCGATGTCCATGTCAGCAGTAACAGTATCAGTATCAGTATTGGTATTAGTATTAGTATTAGTAGTAGTTTATTCATGTTGGCAGTAGTAGGTGGGTGTGAGGGGGAGGGTGTGGGTTATGATGGATCCTCCTTGCGTCCGCGTGTCCACGGGTAGGTTCATAGGCTGCCACTCAACGATTTAAATGGCTGCATCTCCACTATTGAAACCAGACGCTTGCGCTCAACAATTTGAATTTTTTTTACACTCAACGACTTTTAAACGGTACCACTCAGCTAGTTTCATTGTTTACAATGAACGATTTAAATTGCTGTCACTCGCCTTTGTTTTTTGACGCTGAGGTTTGGAAATTTTAATCGTTTCTATTGAACGTGTTAAATCGCTCAAACCCCACGATTGAAAGTAGACGCTTGCGCTCAACAATTGGATTTTTTTTACACTCAACGACTTTTAAACGGTACCACTCAGCTAGTTTCATTGTTTACAATGAACGATTTAAATTGCTGTCACTCGCCTTTGTTTTTTTTTTTTGTTTTTTTTGACGCTGGGGTTTGGAAATTTGAAGCGTTTCTTCTGAACGTGTTAAAACGCTCAAACTCGACTATTTTAAATAGACGCTGCCGATGGACAATTGGAATCATAGCCAAGCTAGACATCGAAGTGTGAACATCCTCGTCATGCCGAAGAAAACTTTGAAGAATGCTGCAAATAAGTGTCCTGGCCGTGGCCGTGGACGCTGACGCAAGGACGATCCATTATACCGACGTCTTTCAGCCTATGAGTAACTTAAAAGTAACGTCTGTCGACGTGTGACAACGATCGCGTAACGTGCCAACAACACGTTAATCATAGGTTAGAAATAAGTTTCGGGTATGCTAAACATTACCTTGGCGTGTCTCAACTTATGATTAACTTACAAGTAGCATGTGTTGACGTCTGTCAACGATCGCAGACCGTGCCTACAACTTGTGGCCAGCGTAGCGGAATGTGTGAGTCATACGCCGGCATACGTCGTGAAATTTCAAGCATGAAAAAATTTGAGGACAACCGAAAAGTACAACGTTTAAAGCCAACGTACAACGACATATGGCAACGTACTACGACGTATGCCAGCGTGCTCTCAATGTTATCAAAACTTACCCATAACGTATTCAACGTGTGCCAGCGTTTTAGAAAAAAAATTCAAAAATCGGCATACGTTGGCTAAAACGTCAAGGTGTGACCGGGCCTTAACAAGCTGATTTTTTCAGGAAAGGTCCAGGAATGTGTGTGAAATAACATACTAAAAGTCCTCATGAATCCTCCTTGAGCGTTTTCCGCAATCCAAAATGGCGCCAAAGATGGTTGCAATTTCCTGTTTTTCTCATGACCCTGTGACTAAGTTACCTCAATATGCACTTTAAATCTCTAAATATATTATGTCTTGAGAAATAAGGAACTCATTCAGATACTTTGAAGTACAAAGGAAACAATAAAACCGCTGAAGTTCTTTCTGAAATTCAAATGGTGCTCAAAATGTCCGCCACTTATCAACACACTGCTGTTTTAGCCTGTTTCAAGAGGCAAAGACATTCAAAACAAGATCATGCTAGAGATTCAAACCTCAAAAGTTTCAGATGAATCTTTACCTTACGCATGCACACACCTAGTTGCATCAGTCATTGTCTTCATCGTCGGATGCTGTATCTTCAATGTTGATGTCCTCTGAAGTTGGGGTAATATCATCGTCGGCATCTATAAGAGTTGGTGCTGTATTGTTGCAATTGAGACCACTGCATTTACTGCATATTGAGGTACAAAAGAGCCCAAGTTTCTTGCAGCTACATGTCATGCTTCTGCAACCATCTGGTTTACACCCACATGCCACCATGTTCAGCAAAGTGTCGGGTGCAACAGCAATGTCTGTTTCTACCGGGGTAAGAGTCCCGTCCTGAAATCGCCAGCCCCATTCTGTTGGAGATAAGGAGTTACCCATCCATTCCTGGACGGTAAGATAGGCGCGATATGAATGTTGCTTTGCTGAAGCACTAGTTGGAGGTAGACTTTCTAGCTGAAAGGATGAACTCAGGGAACTGCGACCGATTGCCCGTTTGTATGCGATGTGACGGTAGTCATCAAGAGATTCAAAACTGCTGGCTCCATAAAGCTTAAGAATGAAGCCTTCCCCAGCTTTTTCCACCTCGTCATGGGTGCTTCCACTGTTTGTGAAGGTATCCAGCAAGTCGTAGTCCCGCTTCTTGTGCACCATGTTGAAAGCTTTACGCTTGCCCTGACGATAGATCGCAGAGACCGTGTCACATCCCGTCACAGCATGAAGAAACATCAAGTGATTTCTTGTGTCCCCTATGGCATGCTGAATCTCATGAATGTTGAAGACCGTGACAGGATTACTGCGGCATAGCATGTACACATCTGTGGAAGAGGTTGCCCGAGCAACTAGCATTACCAGTAAGTCTGTGTCCGTACCAACGACAGCAACTGGCACATGTTCTGACTCTGCCAGTGCTAGTGCTGTGGAGACAATCAGGGTGTCGGCATCTGCTTCTGCCTGGACTTTTGGAAGAACTCAAGAGGTCTTATTGGTACTTGCGTGCTTCAGCATCTCTTAAGATGTATTCTAATGAGTTCCTCATACTTCAAAACATATATGTAGACATTTAAAGTGTGTTTTGGGGAAACCTGCTTGCAAAGTTATGAGAAAAACAGAAGAGGCGGCCATTTTGGACGCCATCTTGGATTGCGGAAAACGCTCAAGGAGGATTTATGAGGACTTTTAGTATGTTATTCTAGACATATTCCTGGACCTGTCCTGAAAAAATCAGCTTGTTACCAAAAATGTCCAGGTTAGGGCCTATTTTGACCTAATGCTCTTGGACTAGAAACAATAGTGGAAAATTGTCCCGAGTCTACCAAGGGATGAAACAACAAGCCACGTCGGCTTTCAAACGAGTGGGAAAAGGCGACGTCAAGCTGTGCAGAGCACCATGGAAAGAAACACGAAAGTGAGCAGGAGAGGGTCTAGTGCAGATCACGACCGGCATCATGTAAGATTTGGCAATCCCCAAAAGCAGCAAAAAAAAAAATATCATGCCACTGCAAAACTTACCTTTTTATCATTAATTAAATGGTCAGTGATGTCATAAACTTCAATCACTTTTATCATTTTTGTCATTAATAAAACTTAAAATCACTGTCAGTGATGTCATTACCCTATGCACACGAAGTGAATGGCGGGGTAAAGCAATCGGTTCATGTCAGTCTGTCTGATCAGTTTATGATCGAGGAACAACCGATTTAAATTGAATGTTACATTTTGAACATGAATCAGAACATGAACAGGAAGACAAGTTTGCCGTTTAACAGTACTTTGGCTTTGAATTTCTCCCGACTGCATATGCGCGCAGAGAGGCGTGAGACGTGCAACTTGTAAGATAAGGTGATGCCATCGACACTGGGTAAAACTGCGGTAAAACCCGGAATGAACTTATTTATTTGCATTTAAACCCCTTTAAACCTTTATTTAAATTGAATCATATACTTGAACATTGGAGAACTCAAATCGCCTTCATAATACTTCCACAAACCATGCAATATATAAATATGAGAAGGCATGGCATGTGAGAGGGTACAGTATCGGTGTGAAGAGCCCACCTGACCTAGACGGCTATGAATGATGCTGATTAACGCTGTGTTCTATGGTGATCACTAAAGACTTCAACTCCTAAACTACAACGAAATGGAGTCTTATTACAGTGTATAAGGGTGCTCCAGTCGAGCAAAACTTCCGGATTTTTTTTGACGATCTTTAAAAATCATCATTTTATTGAAATTCAAGTCTAGACTTTAACACTGCGCTGCAGGGTAACATGTTCTATGAACTCTCGAGTTTAAATTAGTTTTGCAAATTGATGACACGGAGAACTCTGCAACCAAATAAGATACTGTGTACCAATCAAAAGGGTCATTCATACCAAAATAATAGTATTTACACAAGTTGAAAATACACTACAGTAAACCCTCAAATATCATGGGTTTCGACCAATTGCAGGCAACCTATTGTGTTCAGATCGAGTTATCATGGTATTCCATTTCGGTTAATCGCGGTTTTTGAGCTGAGGTGAGTCACTGTTTGCATCCGCGTGTTCGATCACCTCCCATTACGAGCCATTTCTAGTTTCTCACGCACCATTAATTGCAGTAATTAGAAAACCATACGGGATTGAAGCTAAATTTATTAATGAATAGTCATCGAAAAGGAAATGACATCCAGAGATTCTGTAATACTAGATCTATACGATCGAGTATACACACAACAGTCAATAATGGCACCCGGACAGAAAAAGATGGACAAAGTTAGTTGCGCCAAAAGACTGAGAAAGGTTATGACATTGTGCAAAAAAGAATTGAGGTATTAGATAGGTTGGCAAGAAGTGAAAATGCAGCATTCTTGGGCTGCCATTAGAGGATCAATGAATCGACTGTGCGGTGAACACGAGTCAAATATCCGTGCAAGTATTCCAGCCAGCAAAGCGCAGAAGCGTCATTCTACTCCCGTGACCCTCTTATTGATCAAGGACCAAAAATAAAAAAATGCCTTTGAGTGGACCAGTGGACAAGGAAACCATTGTGGAAGCAGTTTATATGACTAGGGTTACAATCCTGGACGGGTCTCCACTCTGATACAGGAAGTCAGGGCAGGAATTTGGAACTTGGTTGATAGCTTGCCTACTCTTTACGAAGGAAACCCTGGGATTTTTAACGCCTACCGACTAATGCTGTCAGATGGGATGCCCAGTTCAACGTCAATCGAAGAGATTGCACACACACATCGATTCCTCACCTTGACTGGCGAAACACCATTATGACAGTTTATAGTGAGGCCGAGATTCAAACCCAGCCTAGACATCTTAGAGGCAAGTGTGCATAGCTCTCGGCCATCCTGCCAGCCCATGTATGCATGGAGAAACCAGATGATTGACAGAACAAGTGTGAATTGATTCACAAATACAGGATTGATGACACAACCGACCTATATGTGGAGCAAACTATAAACCAAGAAGTCAAACAAAAAGAAATAAAGTCCCCACTTGCAGTTGCACTTGCATCATGTAGGAACAATAGACTGTAACCTTATAATGCATTCAAAGAACTGTGTAGTACCTGTCTCAATGCATCACCACTTTGGGGTTGATCAAGGAGTTCACGCTCACGAGCCAGCAGAGCAGTACGGCGAGAATCTGCCCGCAGCACTACTTCAACGGCTGGTGTATTGTCTGCCTCCACCTCTGATAATTATTAACAAAGATACAAAGGATTGTGGCAAGGTGGAAATCAGCATTAAAAATAAAAATATCAACAATAGAACAATGACAAATAACAGTAAGGAATAATTAAACACATAAGCACAAACACACTTTTTGGTAGCAGTCACACAAAAACAGGAATAAACTTGCATTAAAAATGTTACTGTGTGTTCCAAACTATAAAGTGTTAAATTATGTTAAGAGAGGAGAGTTGGGGGGGGGGGTGGCAGGGGTGAGAGCAGGAGGGGTGGTGGAGGTACAAAGATATAAAGAGATAAAAGGGGGAAGGAGGAAGACAGTGGGGAAAACTGACCTTGCTCACAAAGTAGAACATCAATAGACTCTGGAATTGCCAGGGCCCGGCAAGCAATATGCTTCAATAAGGTTGTCTTTCCTTTGCTGAAACCAAACAGCATCCAGGTTCAGTCATTTAGTTACTTTCAATTAAATATATTTTGTCAATTTGGAAAGAGAGAAAAAAAACAAATGAGAATTTGAATGTTACCCATTTGGTCCGACAAGTCCATATCTGCGACCAGCAACCACGATGAGGTCGGCGTTGACAAAAAGGTCCTTCCCATGGGCAGAAATACTGAAATTCTCAACCTAAGTGTAAAGGAAAATAAGTTTGGTAAATGCTTGAAGGAAAGTAAATGGGTGTGTGGTGCGAGGGAGGAGTTGGGGGAGGAGGGGAAAGAAGATCACGAACGGGGGAGACAATATGTGCATAAGCCAACAATAATAATAATTGCCTCCGTACACATTTAAAGTGCATCAGTAGCACTCACTGCCAGATCGTGAAAGTTACAAGAGCTGAGAATATATTCAAGATAGGTTGCTATTCTATCACAGGCAGTTCCAGAATCAGGGTAGGGAGTTACAATTTGGCCAGGGTAATGGTGCACACAATGGCCGAATCTTTTCAAAAGGTAATCTCGTATCTCTAATGTTTACACGTGAAACAGATAGAGTTGCGAGAGCATTTCCTTTCAAAAAAAGGAGGCACTTAATTAAATCACCTCCCTCGGTTTATGATTGGCATCGGAGCACTTCCATTTTCTTCTTTTTTAACGGCCATTATTAACCCACCATTTCATGTGGGGTCGACCGGGAAAAGCTTGGCCCAAGTCTTCGTGAACTGGCTGGCCAAAATAAAACGATTAAGTTCAACTCGTGAGGGTAGGAATTGGGAACTTGGCCATGGTGCAAGCGATAACTTGCCTACTCTTCGCGAAGGACACCAGGGATATTTAACATCCACATCCGAAAGCTGGCAGACAGGCTTCCCATTTAATGTCCATTCGAGGGATGGCACACACATTTATGAATCACTCTGCTTGTGAAAGACCGGGCTGAGAGTGTGTAGCTGGGTCGGGAATCGAGCCCAGGCTAGACGGCTGAGAGGCGAGTGTACATACCTCTTGGCCATCCTGTCAGCCAGCCATAGTGGCACTTCCATAAACCATGCATTGTCAGTACAGGATAGCAGTCACATTCACAGTACACTCCCCCCCCCCAAATACACCTCACCCCTACCCCACCACCCAACCTCTCCCAAGCACAACAGCAGTCACATCCACAGTACACCCCCCCCCCCAGTACACCTCACCCCTACCCCACCACCCAACCTCTCCCAAGCACAACAGCAGTCACATTTACAGTACACCCCCCGCCCACCCCCAGTACACCTCACCCCCACCCCACCACCCAATCTCTCCCAAGCACAACAGCAGTCACATTCACAGTACACTCCCCCCCCCAGTACACCTAACCCCTACCCCACCACCCAATCTCTCCCAAGCACAACAGCAGTGCTATTCCAGCTACATCACCAGAATTCCCCATCCTTAATCTGCTCCCTCAAGCTCACAATTTAGTTCCTTGTCTCCTTCCATCCATGTACTTTTATGGGTGTGCTCCAGGCAAGCCACCTACCCTTTAAGTGACAATCGGACAACTGCCAATGGCTACGAAGACCCCGGCCTGCTTGGGCTCAATTCCTTTTGACTGAGAAAAATCTTTGCTCAAAGATGACCACTGTTTACCTCCTTGGCAAAGTGCTTCAAGTGCTGGCTGCACCTTGTATTCATTTCCACTGCGTTTATAAACCAAGTTCACGCTTCTCCAGTCTGCTTGGCTCACATTGCAAATACTAACTCTTCTATGACAAAACTAGAGAGGACACAATACCCCATGCAGTGTTCAAGTATATACTTCAATATTAATACAATAATGATTTTAAAGATCGTCAAAAAACATAAATTTGAAAATTCAGTGCTCCTGAAGCAGTCTTATACATCACCCTTCTACAATGTAATAATCTTGAGGTCCTTGGTTTCCACAGCATCAAACTGAGCAAGATGTGAGGCAGGGGAAGCAACCCAGAGGGGAGAGCAATATTCCATTTAGCTGTGGATGTAGGCCTCGCAGGTGGATAGGAGTTCAGGAGGGCCAAGGAAGGACTTTGTACGATTGAGGATGCCCAGTTGGTGGCTGGCTTGGTCGGCCAATGCTGAAATGTGGTTTGTCCAAAAACGATTGTGGTTGATAGAGAAACCCAGGAGCTTGAACAACAATCTCCTCCCAACAGTACATTCCCTTTTAAGTTCCAAGTCCCAAAAGAATAATTACATTATCAACCATACCCATGGGGTGAAACTGCAGAACTTTTGAAAAAAGGAAAGGAAAGTAACGAGCAAAATGACTCCTTGCTATTGGGGTTCAGGGGCATGCCTCCTGGAAAAATTTGAAAAATTGATGTCAAAATATGCATTTTGGGGGTGATCATGTCCAAATTGTCACAAAAAAAACTATATAAACAAGAGCGAGAATTGCTTTGCAATATATGTCTCCCACCGATGTGATATTTTCGAAGTCCAAAAATGGCATAATTGTGAAAAATTGATGAAACACCCTAAAAATCAAACTTGTTCAGTAACTTATCATAATAAAGCCATGTACAGTGCCTTCAGAAAGTATTCACACCACTTGACATTTTCATATTTTATGTTACAGCTTGAATTTAAAATGGAATAAATTAAAAAAAACTTGTCACCAATATACACAAAATACCCCAGAATGACAAAGTGAAAACATCTTTTCAGAAAATAGCATGGTCTGTGGATGGGTAGGAAATATCTCGATGTAATTTAAGTAGGGAAAACTGTGAGATTAAGATTGTTAAGTTCCACCACATTGGGGTGGGGGGGGGGTGCTATTTAACCTGGTAGGGTTTAAGATTAGTTTATCCCAGGATGTGATTGCCCCATGAACTTTTCCTACGTTTTTGCATTTACAAGACTGGCTATAAAAAGGAACCACGTTCTTACGACGACGACGACAACGGCCGACCCGGCTGCCGACAGAGCCGAACGTTTCTGAGCAGGCAAAACCGCTGCCGTCCCGGCAGGCCATGCCACCGAGGCTGATGATTGGTCGGTGTGATGTAAGAGGAGGAAAATGATCGCGTGGAGACCGTGGCTGTGCCATAGAGGGTCGCTTGCTTGTTGCTCTCCTCGACATGGTCAAGAAGGCTGCACGATTCTCGTTGTTCGTGTTATGTGAATTTGCTCACATGCTGGAACAGGACGCTGGCCGTTGTCTATTCGGCTGAGTCGTGAAGTATGTGCGCTTTAGGAGGAGAAGAAGAGGAGCATGTCTCTTCACGACAACTCGACGGTCTCCTGTTGTATGTTTGAGGAAGAAAGTGGCACCATTTGCTGTGAGCGGACCTGGTGCGAAGAGAGGAGCGGTGTTGGCAATTTTGATCGTGAGAAGGAGCTTTTTCATTATAAATCATTGATTTATGCTTAATAAACAATTATTTGTTGAATTTACCTGTGTTTGTCGATTCATTGTGGATTCGAGAATAAACCCATGTGTTTCCGTTCTGGTACGTGCTCCGCCGCTTTCGCATCCCGTATGCGCTATAATCTCCAAGGTAAAACCATTTGGCTATCCATCCATCCAGGTCGGTGTTAACCTCCCCTGAACACGACATTATTAAACCCCTTTTCTCTGACATTCCAAATTGAGCTCAGGTGCATCCATATTTCCTTTGATCATCCTTGAGATGTCTCTTCAACTTGATTGGAGTCCACCTGTGGCCAATTCTATTGATTGGACATGTTTTAGAAAGAAACACCTTTATACCACAGTTGACACAATATAAAAACAAGATACCACAGTTGACAGTGCATGTCAGAGCAGAAGCTCCACCATGAAGTCCAAGGAAATGTACGAAATATAACTGTGAGGAGGCATAGATCTGTGGAAGGGTATGAAACATATTATGGAGTGTTGAGAGTTCCCAAGTCGGATCGGAGAAACTGGGTAGGAGATTCACATTTCATCAGGACAATGATCCGAAGCACAAAGCTAAAGCTACACTGGAGTGGCTGAACAAGAAGAAAATAAATGTTCTTGAGTGGCCCAGTCAAAGTCCTGACTTGAACCCAATTGAACATTAATGACGAGAATTGAAGATTGCAGTCCATCGACGACCCCCATCAAACTGGGCAGAATTGAGCAATTTTCACATGAAGAAAGGACAAAGATTTCACCATCTCACTGTGCAAAGCTGGTAGTGACCTACCCAAAAACACTCATCGCAGTAATTGCTGCAAAAGGTGCTCTCACAAAGTACTGACTGAAAGGGTGGAATTATTTTGAGACCAGTGAATTTTGATTTGAACACGTTTTTTTGCAGGTATTCCTGACATGTAACATCCTTCAACTATAACAGTGTTTCGTTTAATAGCTTCAGTTATGAACAAAAAAGTTCATTTGGAAAAATTGTTTCTACATAATTAATAATTCATCTAAATGTGGCATTACTGGTTGGGGGTGAATACCTTTGCAGGCCACTATATATATATATATATATATATATATATATATATATATATATATATATATATATATATATATATATATATATATATATATATATATATATATATATATATATATATATATATATATATATACACATCTTCTTCTTCTTCCAGCTGCTCCCGTTAGGGGTCGCCACAGCGGATCATCCGTATGATCCGCATAGTGATTTGGCACATGTTTTACGCCAGATGCCCTTCCTGACGCAACCCTGGTCGCCTCTTATGACACAGGGATATGGTACACCTATTTTAACCGGGGTATACACCGGCCCAGTACACTGGTACTCACTTCGCCGACCTCGGAAGGATGACAGGCTGAGTCAACCCATATATATATATATATATATATATATATATATATATATATATATATATATATATATATATATATATATATATATATATATATATATATATATATATATATATATATATGATTTTTTTTAACACTGTGGGGGGTGGGGAGTGGGAATTCAAATGAGAAATAGAAGAGAAGTAGGGATTATATAATTCTTCCATATTTGTGTTCAAAAGAGATGGCCTCTTTCATGGTGCAAAAAACATTGAGGGCTTAGCTTTGTCTCTGGATAACCCAAATAACTAATTGATGGTTGTCTGCTCTGTGAGGAGGGCAACCATTGACCTGATATTTAGACAACTGTTTGTTCACTCACTTTCATTGTCATGATTGACAATACCAAGGCAACACTTTTAACATGGTTTGGCACCCTGCCCTGCTCACCAAACTCTCTTCCTATGGCCGATGGAATCCAAGGCCATTTCCACTCATGGCTCGCAGACTTCCTCTCCTGTCGCAGTCAATGTGTGGCCCGAAATGGAGTTCTTTCATCCCCTCTTCCTGTTCAGGGTGGATTTCCTGAAGGCAGCATTCTGGGCCCTGTTCTTTTTCTGGTTTTCATCAACGATTTCTCTGACTCTCTGGAAAATCCTCTTATTCTCTTTGCTGATGACTCCACCTTCTGCCGTACCATCTGTCATCCCTCAGACCGGCAAGCAGCAGCTTCTTCGCTCTCCACAGATCTTGGTGAAATCACAAATTGGTCCAACATGTGGAACATCCAGACAAATCTCGCACTCTCACTGTCTCTCCGAAATGACCGTTTAGCAACCCCACCCCCCCCACCCCCCACTCCATCCACTTTCTCAACAATCCTCAGGAAGAAGTCCTTTTTTTCAAGCTTCTGGGTCTCACTATCTGCCATGATCTTTCTTGGGAAAGCCACATTTCAAACCTCACCTCCAAAGCCAGTCACCAACTGGGAATCCTCTGTCGTGCAAAGTCCTTCCTTGGCCCACCTGAGCTCCTGACCACATATAAAGCTTTCATCCGCAGCCTGATGGAGTACTGCTCTCCCCTCTGGGCTGGTGCTCCTGCCTCCCACCATTCTCGGCTTCATGCTGTGGAAACCAAGGCATTTCAGATCAGTGGCACCTCCCGCAATGAGGCTGTCTTTGGGCCTCTCACTCTCACCGCAGGCTGGTCAGTGGTCTTTCTGTCTTCTACCATCTCCTCTCCGGTCTCGCCCCCCTTGCTGTGTCTGCGATTTGTCGCTTAAGGTCCATCAACAACCCCCGTCTGGTAAAACTACCAAAATTATGAATCACTGCTCACCTTCACTCTTTCATTCCTACTTTTCCCCACATTTGGAATAAACTCCCTCACTCTATTCAATCCCATTCTTCCCTCCAGGCCTTCAAAGCAGCTGTTCACTACCACCTCTTGTCATCCCCCATCCAAATCCTCAATCTTTTCTACCCCTGGAAATTCACCCCAATCCCACCTCCAAATTCCCTGCTTTCCTTCCTGAATGTTCCTGTAATGTCCATCTTGTATACCCCGTGTTCCCTGCCCCATCCCTTTCCCTTCCACAGATCTCCTAATGTCTCTGTTCCCCACTGTTTTGTCCTTCCCACTCCCGCCCCTTTTGTCTTATGCCCCCCTTGCTGTGCGTTGTGTGTTAGCTCTCATACGAGCCTCGACAAGGTATACAAAAACAAACAAACAAAAAAAACACACACAACAGCACCACTTTCAAGCAATTACAGCTCTTCTCGAATCTCTAGGACAAGAGGGAATGAAATTGCTGATGTCTATTCCAATCCAGCAGGTAAACAAGAGAGCTCATATGTTGTCAACCTGTTAGAAGTCTCGTCCGCCTGACTATTAGAAGTCAAACAAATCATATACTGTCAGTGCAGAAAAACATTATGTAGTGCGAGACCTTTATAACTGCAGCATTGGCATGAGTTGCAGCAAAATTTGATTGTTGCTGCTGAGAAACAGCAAAATCTGCCACCCCTTCTTCCAACACACGTTCAGCTGCTTGCTCCTTTTCTGCAATTGCCTGGAAGAGCAACAGTTTTTGGAAAGAAAGAACAAAAAAAAAAAAAATGTTGAACATTGTCAAGTAATATTGATACATTTTCACAAGTCTGTAAAAATCTCATTGTAAGCCTCATGTGTAATTACTCAATGTATTTCACAGAAAATTGTATGAGTAAAATTCATGTCAATTGTCATAAATTCTTGATGAACAGTTTTGTACATTGGTTAACTGGGGAACAAATTGCTTGTTATGGAGAACTCAATGGCAGTGTTGATCGTCGCAGGACTTGAGGTAAACACGGCGCGAGTTTGCCGTGGTGGCATGAATCGCATTTTTCTGTCTCTTGTGCGATTCAGAAGTTTGTCCAGTGCGTTCAGATGAGAGGAGGCCCCCTGTGTTTGTGAAGGAGAGGGCAAGAGCTTTCTTGTGGAGACGGATGTCGGTCTGTTTCAGGCAGGGTGGTTGACACTTGTGAGTGAAAAACGGGGGCAAGCCATGTGTTACTCCCTGCATCGGGTTCCTGAGTAATCGTGATCATGAATGCCTGTGGAAGGAAGTGTATGTGAGCATCAGTTCGGAAGGAAGGTAACAGGAGTGAGCTGTGACGACAGCTTATGAATCGGTTGAAGTGCTGATTACAATCCGAGTGTGGAGTTATGCAAAAAGTAGAGAATGGATAAATCAATGGAGATTGGAAGCAAGGTTGTACGACAGGGTACAAAACTTCTGCGGTTTATGGCTGAACATCAGGCTTTGGAGAGAAAAATCCATAAGAGAAAGAATGGAGGCTGAAATGGAGACAGAATGACCCAATGTTGGAAATGAAAGTGAGAGACAACCTAGAAGGTGAGAAGTTGAATTTGAGATAAAGCATCTCAAGGTACAGAATGTTGAAAAAGGTATGTCACCCAGAGGATGTGATTAACTATGTAAAAAAAAAAAAAGAGTTCCACAGCTCCCTGTCTTTTTGAGGGGAAGGATTAGGCAGCTCCCTCCTGAGGCTTGAACAAAATTCACTTGAAGTGGGTGGGGCAGGGCAGGGTGGGCTACTTCAGAGATCTATTAACTGGCAAAATGCTGTATTTGCAATCCAAGCTGTTAGTTGGGGCAGCTGTAAAGTACCAGTCAAAATAAGCTATGCTGAAGAGGTATTATTTATTTGACTGAGGATGGGTAACTGACCAAGTTTAGTGCTGTCAATTCAGAGATATGGGAGAGCCCTGAGCAATTTTCTAAAATGAGGAAATTACCTGACAATGTGGGAAGAAATGCCAAAGCCTAATCAAGTTTCACATCCTCTGTGACCTGTTAGTAAAGGAAATGTGTATCAGTGCATGCCTGAAGGATTTGTCTGCAAGTTTGCGTGAAAGGGCACCACAGAATCTTGATAAGTTGGTTAGGATTGCAGATCTTTTCCCAAATGCTAATGATAGGCATCTATCAACTGCTGTTAATTGCGATGATGTCAGGTTTTATTTCCGTTTTGTCTCGGAGAATAGAATTGCACATGAAAAGGAGGAAGAGGAGGAGGACATTGGGACCATACTCTGTGCAGAGCGTTGGTGCTGCCTAAGCAGTGTCCTTGGCTATTGGGCACAATCCTGGACGGGTCGCCACTCCGACGCAGGATCCCAGCATGATGGCAATCATTTTGCCGACCTCGGAAGGATGACAGGTTGAGTTAACCCCACCTGGTATTAATTCAACAGCTGAGCGGGATTTGAACTCAGGACCCTAAGATCCAAAGCCCAACACCCTAACCATTAAGCCAACACCAGGCATACATGAAAAGGGGAACAGAAAATTGTGGATTATTCAAATGATAGTGTTAAACATGTAAATGGTGCATGCACTGTAAGCCAGAGAGCCATGGAAGGGCCAACTTAGGGGCGTTGTAGGTACTGAGAGGCCATGCTATGCATGCAATGGGTTAGGGTATGTAGTGAGGGAATGCAAGTTGTTTCCAGGAGCTAAGGCATGAGTGTAAAGGGCTGCTGGTACAGTGCTTGAAAGACATTGGAGAAAAGTCACAGCAGACAATTCCAGTAATTGCAAAAGTCATGAAGTGAGTGTTGGAAACCTGATGAAATTTCAAGGCCCGACATCAAATGCAATGAATACCAAGTGAGAACCTTGTATTGAAGAGGACCGTTTATTGCTTGCAGTTAGTACGAAACTTCCACTGGTGAGCAGTGGCTGTATTCCTTCCAGCATGTTGAGCAATGATAGGATGTTTTTTTGCACAATTTTCATAAATGGCAATGATGTTTGCTGACTTCCAGGCAGATGGTAGGTCACCAAAGGAGGACGACAGGCCTTCATCTTAACCGGCTTTACTGCAGACTCTAACCAAGATAAGTTGTATAAACCGTCTTTGCCTCCAAATTCCATGTATCCAACCCATCCTCTTCTGTCCCCATCTTACATCAACGCACTGTTGGCTGGACTCTGTCCTTCTCACCCGAGTAGGTAGAGAAAGTTGTACGGCTTGACCCTGCATCGGTGATGGGCCCCGATGGCATCAGCGCCCATCTTCTCAAATCCTGCTCTGTCGTTCTTGATTCCCCTCTATTTGTCCAATTCAGTCTGCCTTTATCCATTGGCCATCACCACTCTGCATATGTCAGCAAATATCACTCCAATCCACAAGAAGTGTGCAAAAACAGACATTACCAACTACAGGCCAGTGAGCTTGCACTTACAAGCAAAGTCATGGAATCCATCATTTTTGGATTGATCGATTGATGTCAAGTCTTTCCCGTTTTCGAACAACCCGATCTCCGAAGAGCAGTTTGAACTTTGGACATGCTTCATGCTCCTCTCTCAGAAATGGTTGGAACCCTCGATCTCAAACAAGAGGTTAGGACCATCTCTCAAGACATATCTCGGGCATTCAATAGTCTGATATCCTGTGTTGTTTGCGAAGCTTTTATCAATATTATCATATATTATGATCAATATAATGTGCATGGCATAGAAAGTTGCCTTAATTTCTAGATTTCTGACTCTCTCCACTCAAGCATTCATATTACCATCAATTGAACCCTCTCCTCGTGAAGGCTGTAGTTGCCCAAGTCTGTTTTAGGCTCAGTCTTGTCTTGTTCCTCATCCATGTAAATGACCTCTCCGTTGCTCTGGAAAATCTTCTCTTCCTTTTTGCAGACAGTCCATATTATGTCATGCAGTGCACCGATCCCAATGATAAGCTGACTGCAACTGCATCACTCTCTGATCTGGAATCGATTAGATGCTGGCCCAAATAATGGGACTTGTCCTTCAATCATGGGAAATCTGACAGTCCCACCCAGTTGCTCGAGAAGGATTGTCAAACAAACCCACGTATATATTTCCTTTGTCATTCACGAGAGAAGGTTTAATTTATCGAGTGCACAAATGACTAAAAGTTCGCAGATTAAAGGAATTAAATAAGATGATGGTGAAGAATAAGACTAAAGTTTACAGATTAAAAGAATTATAATAAAGAGCTACATTTGTGAAAATAAACAAATATAATTTGCTTATACGAATAAGCAAGTCTTGTACATTTTGTGGGGCATGTGCACCATGCATTTTGTGGGACAAACAACAGGCATGAAGAACCAATGTAACGTGTTAGACATAGGGTAAAACGGTGGTAAAACCCAGAATGAAATTTATTCTCCTTTAAACCTTTATTCAAATTGAATTAGACACTTGAACACTGTAAAACACAAATCGCCATCACAATACTTCCAAGATCCTAGCGATAGATCAATATATAGCATGAGAGGGTGTGGCACGTGAGAGGCAACACTATTGTGGTAAAGAGGAGGCCACCAATATGGCGATTTACGATGCCGATGAACGTGGCATTCTATGGTGATCAACAAAGCCTTCATCTCATAAACTGTGACTCAACGTCGTCTTATTACAGTGTTCAAGATTGCTTCAATAACGCTAAACTTCGTGTAGTTTGTGTAAAAATGTATGGGTATGGTGCTGTGGATAGAGACAGGGAAAAGGCTTGCTGGGTTCAATTCCCTTTTGTGAAACCTCTTGTATGGTCACAGAGTGATAGGTAGACAGATTCAGGAACTCACCTGCTTTTGTTTTTTCTTCCTTTCTTTACGGGTGAGGGAAGTAGACGTTTTATCCTCCTGCAACCAGTGAGAAAGAAGGGATCACATATTTGAAAACATGACAATCAGCCATAAATTTCAGTAAGCTACCCCTCCCCTCCCTCCCCACCCCCAAGCAAAAAAAAAAAAAACAGCTATAAATTAAAGAATACTTCTCACCTTAATTTCTGTTGAGACTTCTTCATATTTTTCCCGTCTTCCCTTCCCATCTTTTTCTTGTTTTGCTGCTTTCCTCTCTGAAGCAAGAGGCAATTTCAATGGAATTTCTTCTTCAGAACTCGTGTTTTCACTCCCACTTTCTTCATTGTTGAATTCCAAAATGTCAAAGCTGTTTTTCGGCTGGGAAAAAAAATATAACAATAATCAAAACCAAATTAATTTGTGCAGTAAAAGAGTGGAAAGGAAAGAAAATAGCAAGAAAAAAATTGGAGCAGAAAGTAGGAAGGAAGGAAGAACATCCTGCCTCCAAGTTACTCTTTTGTACAAATCTACCATTGTCTGAGCCCTGAGCTCTTGGCTTCTGGAATGCTGGTTGAAATCCCATAAACCATGTAATTTATGTCAAAGTACAAAGGTGTCTACTAAGTTTGTCCTGATTGTGACATGTGCAAGCCCACCAAAAATCCAATCCTGGTTTCCTTCTCCAAGTCGCAGCTGGTGGGCTCACCTTCGTTACTTCATCGACAGAATTCACGAATTGTGTTTGTTTGCCTCGTGGTTTTCAAGACAATCTTTCAAGCATGCCATCCATCATCACATTTTGCTGTCTCTAACACAGACAACTTCTCCCTCCTCCTCCCCTCAAACGACAATTTATTTCATCGTTTGTCTCGGCCTTCCATTCCTGCTACACATCTACATTGTCTCTGTTTACCTGCCCGTTTCTATTTTACCCTCTGCCAGTGTGTGAAGCACCTGCTCTCACTTCCATGAGTGTACACTGGTGTATATAAAAATGTTACATGTTGAATCAACATATCAGAAACTCATTAAAATTGATTTGGAGTTTGACATTCAACATATGGATAAGGAAAGCATGGATTATCCAATGTCAAAAAAACAGAGTGGATCCCTTACCCCCACCCCTGATATATAACAACAGGAACTGGGGGTGGAGAGGATGGGAAAAGAAAAAAAAAGGAAAAGAAAACAAAAAAAGGTAAAATGTAAGTTTGGTTAAATAATAATTGAATACGAAGACCACTTACCTTTCTCTCATTTGTTTGTTTGTTGCTGCTTTTGCTCTTCTCACAATTTGTATTTTCTTTTTTGGAGTCAGCACCACTCTCATGCAAGGCAAGTTTCCCATCCTTCTAAAGGGAAAAAGTAAAAGCATGAAAAATAAGCCTCCAAAACATGAGCAAAGAATTCTCATATTCCAAAAAGTAAAATTATTCTTCACAGGAACTCGGAAACTTTTGTCACATCGACATCTGCAGCAGTGCAAGGATTTGTCAAAAGGCATAACAAGTAAACAAAATAAAGATCAACTACTGTACTGTAGTCCCAAGAAGGAAGCCAGACAATATTCTGAAAATTGAAAGGGATAATTTCAGACAAAATCATAAAATTTCTGCGTACTCAAACCGAGGAATTTCACTCTCCATCTGTAAAATCTCAACTGTATACATTTACCGTCCTTTGGACTTTATTATTCCATGTTCATGTTTGTATGACATTGGATTTCTGAGAGAAAGAATAATTTCTAACACTTTCACTTTGGTGTTGATGTCATTCAAGGCATGCTCTGATGAATATCTAATGGGTTCTTTTGCATTTACTCTGACACAAAATAATTTCAGCTATCTACAATACAGGGTACATCCTATGTCCTCCACTTCCGTGTTCCAATCTCTCTTTTGCTCCCACAAAGGGGAAAGCCCGAAACACCAGCACCTTATAAACCAAGGCGGATAAATCTCACAATTTTATCCTCGTGTATATATTCTCTTATGTCGGCAATGCCAACTGCTAGTTTTGTACTGGAATTAGCAATGACCGTGTTTTTTGGCGTATAGGTCGATGTGGAGTGCAAGTCGAATTGGCTAATTTCCCCATTTTTCTTTTCTTCATTCATTCATAGTTAAGACGATTTGGAATGAAAGACAAAGATGGAACAACGACGGTCGTTAGAAAAAGTGTCAGCCAGTAAAAACAATAAAGGGGTTTGTTCCTCGCTAAATTAGGAATATAAATTTTTGTTTTTATATAAATTTAGAAGTAAAGTAATTAAAACAGGCTTCAAAGTCATTATCAGCACTGTCTCATCGCACACAACATTTTGTTGCAGTTCACAAATCTTTATATAAAAAGAGTTCGTCGGTCTTGGCATGCTTCTGTCCCTCTGTCCCTCCCGCCGTCCGACCGGCGGGCCGTGTGACTATATGTCGATTATTTATATACGATTTGAATGTACCTTTCGACTGCTGAGACCTCTTAGACGTTTGAAAGAAGACCCTCTAAGACCCCAACAATCCTCAAGACCCCAAAGACCCTGAAAACCCCCAAACTCCAAACAACCCCAAGACCCCGACAACCCCCAAAGACCCTGAAGACCACAAAGACTCCCAACACACCCGAGACCCCGAAGATCCCGAATATCCAAAGACCCTTAAAGACCCAGATCATCATATTTTTTTATCAATCAGATGCAAGGCAAATGGGCAATCTGCAAACAGTTTGGCAAAGTTGAGTAAGGTGAGGAGAGATGGGCCAGTTTCAATTTACATTAAAACAAAAACTCTTCCACCTTCATCTTCGTCACTGATAATAAAGGTGAGTCTCATTCAATCCTGTTTCTCATTCGATTCGATTCAGAAAACACTTAACTTGCTATTATATTCAATACATTCTCTTTCAACATTTCCATTTTATCCATATAACAGTAATTAGATAACAATAATATAATGCCCAATCAAACAGCACTGGCAAACGTACTGGGCATTGCAGTCGCTTCACTGACGGGACTATATATTCTTCTTCTTCACATAAAATAATGGTGAGTCTCATTACCTCCACCACTGAAGGTGAAGGAGGTTATGTTTTCACCTCTTTCTGTCTGTTACTTGCAAAATCGAAGATTTTTCAAGGATATTGGTTGTTCGATTCTGCTACTCTGTCTGTTTGTCGCCCCCCTCACACAATGGAGGTTGCTGTGACTTCTTTACCCCCCTCCCCAAAGGGATTTTCGCCGATCGTGAGATTTCTCCATGGCCACTTACAATAAAAACAACAATGATAAAAGCTTAATATTAATGTGATTACAAAACAATATTAACCCCTTGAACCCTGAATTCCTTGGACTTTTGGCTCCCCCACCCTAAGCTCCTTGGAGAAAAGTCTGGCCGCTTGGGTATATGGAGGTTTGAATAGTGGCTGGTAAAACAGCCACTGGGGTTCATAGGAGGAGGAGGAGATTGGGACCATACTCTGTGCAGAGTGTTGGTGCTGCTTAAGCTGTCTCCTTGGCTAATGGGCACAATCCTGGACGGGTCGCCACTCCGACACAGTATACCAGCATGCTGGCACTCATTTCACCGACCTCGGAAGGATGACAGGCCGAGTTAACCCCACCTGGTATTAATTCAACAGCTGAGCGGGATTTGAATTCAGGACCCTAAGATCCAAAGTCCACCACCCTAACCATTAAGCCAACACCAGGCATGGTTCGAAGGGTTAATACTAATAATACTCCACCCTCCCCCCCCACTCCATGAGGGGTTTTTCCTCCTTGGACAAACGCAGTGTTAACGTGTATAAATACCGAATCGTGGAATTTCGTGGGGCACACCTACAAGAAGTAAAAAAAATATTATAAACCACAAGCACGTTTGATTGCCTTATTAAACAGTTGCTACTAATGTTTAACACGAAAGTGAAAGGGAGGAAACCCGGGATTCTTGAAGCATTACTTGCTTATCGCGTCCCCCACAGACTAACGGACCTGACCATACAGCTGGGATAATCTACTGTATATACCCCATAGAGGATAATAGCATGACCCTTCCTGCCACTCCCTTAGGGAGCAGGTGTACTTGAAAGACTAAAGCTCACAGATTAAAATAATTATAATAAAGAGCTACAATTTGTGAAAATAAACGAACGTAATTTACTTGTAGGAATAAGCAGGCCGTGTACATTTTCTGTGGCATGTGCATACTTTCTGCTGGATTTGTCATCGCTCCAGCTAACTGCGAACCTATCTCTCTCATTTCCCCCTTCAATATCACTTTGTCATCCTCAATGTTCAATTTTTTCTCCCCTCTCTCCCATTTTCATGTCTCACTCTCCCCACTCCCTAAGAAGGTGGAGGAGAGTGGGGAGGGGAGAAAAGCCATCATGCTATAAGGCTATCAATGCAAGATTGACTGCTCATGTTATATGTTGGTGAATAAATGAATGCGTATAGTGTTGGGGGTATAGATAGGGAAAAGGCGAGCTGGGTTCAATTCCCTTTTATGCAACTCCTTGTATGACTAGAGTGATAGGTAGATAGATTCAGAAACTCACCTGCTTTTGTTGTTTTTTCCTTTCCTTATGGGTCAGGGAAGTGGACGTTTTATCCCCCTGCAACAAGTGAGAAAAAAAAAAGGGAAATGTACCTTTTTGGGAAATATTGGGAAACGTGACGATCAGTGAGATATTAATAACACACATACATGCGCACGCACGCACGCACGCATGCACGCACACAATAAATCCCTGCATAATCAATCTGATTGAGAAAGCCATGGATCTTTGGAATACCACACTTATCCTGCAGCACTCGGAAGGAAAGATTGAAATACCACGAGTGAAGATACGACGCGGGATCTTTCAAGGAGACAACCTTTCCCCCGTTTTGCCTGGCTCTTTGTGGGTAGGGTTCCTGCAATCAGGTCCTGTGACCGTTTTGTCCAACCCAAGGTTTGAAGGTCGATTTTACATAATTTTCGGGCGTTTAATAAAATGAGCTGGGGTGAACCTCGCAAAAATGTGGGCTAACTCGGCAAGACGTCAACACTGAAGATGGCCACCACACAACTCCCGGTATATTAAAAAATGGCACATCATCTTTGCTTCTACATAATCAGATTTTTCTGGTCTTTTTGTCAAAATACATGTTTTTGAGGTCAAGGATTGCAAGTCGCTCTATGTATTTGCTTAGTCATAAAAAATATATAATAGCACTTTTTGGAGGCGAAATCAAAGATGGCCGCCAGGTAACTTGCATAAAAATTCTAAAATGCCATATTATCATTTCGCAGTCTCATATATTCGCCTATGATGAGGCGAAATTTATACTATCTGGTCGTCATTGCATTTCATATGTCAAGGAATATTTATATTGGTACATGTTTTCATAAACATCAATGGTATAAAGTATATTCCAGGACGATGACGACCATATCGAGAATGCCAAACATGAAAACTTCTTCGGATATGCAACAATGTGAAGTCTTCAGCCCAGCGGTGGCATGACCTCCATCAATTTGGAACCACACAACAAGCATTTAAAGGCCATTTTCCCTGCTAAAGTGGGGGTTAGCCTGATCAATTTGGAACCAACAAAGCAGTGTGTGTGTGTGTGTGTGTGTGTGTGTGTGTGTGTGTGTGTGTGTGTGTGTGTGTGTGTGTGTGTGTGTGTGTGTGTGTGTGTGTGTGTGTGTGTGTGTGTGTGTGTGTGTGTGTGTGTGTGTGTGTGTGTGTGTGTGTGTGTGTGCGCGCATGAGAAGGCTTTATCATCACCTTCTTCAGTCACTTGGCCCAGTGTCACTGACTTCCTCTGTGTGACTAATCTCTGTGTTCAACTGATGTCTGCTGATGCTCAACCAAGACATTCAGGCTTCTTGGAAGTGCATCCGAGGTGTACCTGATTGGCACACATCTGGCTTCACTCAGTGTTCATCTATGGTTTGTGGGTTTCAGGTGAGGCATCTGACTTGTAATTCAGGTGAACATAAACTTGGCAATTCACTCTTGCCACATGCAAGTTAAAGAAGTCCAGGTCAGGTGGGAAAAGTGAGATGGATTTCCTTTTCATCTGGCCCCATTTCATTGCTTTGGCTTCACCCAGTGTTTGGCTGACCTTGTCACTGTAGATTATAGCACATGTTGAAAAGCGCCACTTCGTTAAGCACCTCCTGCATCATAGGAAGTGCTTCCCAACTCCCCTCAACAGACTGTGCGTGCCTTTCTCCCATGGAAAGCTTCCAACAATTTTGTCTGATTGAATAAACAAAGCCAACACCTGGATGTTTCGATGTGAGCTTGATGAATTAATATTTGAGAAATTTCTGCAGTCTTTGTTTGCTTGCTGTATTGCAGAACAGGTGTTTCTCAAATGTTTCAAAGGGTAGCACGACAGACAATATAAACGATCACTTTAAACTTTTAAATCAATTGAGAACCAACCAGGTGAACCAGCAACAGAAACAGAAGGAATTTTAAAACATGCAATTTATTTCAAACGCACTGCTGGTATGTGCTAATATTTATCAGTAAGAATGCAATAACAATTGAACTACAATTCATCAGTAACTATAAACTTCCACACAGAAGAGTACAAGTCACGGTCAATGCTTTGTCAAATAAAAGTTACACACATACATTTCAATGCAGTTTCAAATACTTAAACAACTTTTTGCAAAGGCAATTGCTCTCGAGACAAAGGCAACTTTACATTCATGTGTTAATACACCCCCTTTTGCCAGGATTCGTGCCGTGAACCAACGTTAAGATCTTGCAGTGTCCGATCATGCAATTAAACATCTTGCCGTGTCAAACAAGCGTACAGATCTGTGAACCTTTTGCCGTGTGTAATTTGCAGGGTAGATGAAACAAATTTGAACATGAATGGTTGTGCAGAAACTAACCTTGCAGATTAGCAGTCAGCTATGAGTGTAGAGCATGTGAGCCCCGCAGGAATGCTCATGCAGTATGGATCTCACCCCGTCTCTAGCCGAACCACGAGAAATTGTGAGGTGGAGGGAGGGACGACCTTGGTGCGTGCTGTGTTGAGCTCTCCGTGAACACAACTGATCGGCCAGCAGGAGTGAATCATGTCAGCGGTCACTGTGTGTTTAGTGCAAAAGCTCATGAGACCATCGCTGCCTGTTACCCACTATGCCCAGCACTTCGCTGTTCCAAAGCTCTGTTCGCTTCTGGAGCTGGATCTCTGAGTCACTTCCAAGATCACCACCAAATCGCATCTGCTTCTCCTTCTCTCTCCCTGCCTTCTCCATGCCTTCCCCTGATCGCTCCTCGCCTCACCTTTTTATGGCAAACTCGCAAGGTCAATCCCGCAGCAAGGCGGCACTCTGAATCCAAAGATTGACCACAGCTTAATCATTGGTCAAGAGCGTTGTTTTCAGAACAAAACTTTTACCCACTTCGTTCACACCATGTAATGTCCCTGTTGACCAAAGCATTCAGCCTCAAACACCGATCATCTTCAAAGCTCTGTTTACCATCCGTCGCCCATGACGCACACCGATATCTGTGCACGAATCCTTTGTCCCACTTTAAATCTCATTTAATTACTTCACTAAAACTCGAGTTGCCTTTTGTCCCCGAATTATCAGAATCATGTCCTTAATACAAAAAAACATTTCCAATCATATCGGATTATAAGATTTACTAATCCGTAACACTTTTCCACGGCATCCGTCTGTCACTTTGGTTGGTATTGCATCGTTACTCACAGGTGGCTTGCCAAAACTACACCTTGAACTTCTGTGGATTGTAGCATTGAAGGGTGTATTCTCTGAAAACATGCGATCACTGAAGAACTATTTCTTCCACGATCTTCATGGGCAATTTCAGTAATGAACAAGTTCGTCAGAAGCAATAACTCCAGCTTCCAGAGATCTCAGTTGTGGCTTCTCCAGATCAAACGGATTGTAGTCAAACTCTGATGTAACTATCTAGGTCCTCGACAGCTTGCTCATCAATCTTAAGACTATAAGGGGTATTCTCACTGCAAATCTGAGATGAGCTATTTGGCTGTGCCAAGGAATGTAGAGCCATTCTTACCGTGTTCACCGAGTTAACGTTCCTTGCGGTAGTTAACATATTCTCATTCAACCGAATTTTCAGCCAGCCAGCCTTCATCTTGGAACCTTTTTACTGCCCTTTCATGTATTTTTATGACTAACCACATACATATAATGACTTTCAATGTCATTAAATGAAATCCTTGACCTCAAAACACATATTTAGACAAAAAAAAGATGGTGAAAATCTGATATGGAGAAACAAAGATATGCCATCATTTAATCCACCGGCAGTCGTATGATGGCCATCTTCAATTTTGATTTCTAGCCGAGTTAGCCCACATTTTTGCGAGGTTCACCCCAGCTCAGTTTATTCAGCATCCTAGAGTTTTGTAAAATCAAACTTCAAACCTTGGGTCGGACAAAACGGTCACGTGACCCGATTGTAGGAACCCTACTATCTGGATCCACAAAGTAACCTCATTAATGAGAAAGGACACAGATCCACCCTAATGGACAATAAAATAACATCCAAAGAAACAAGGTAGGTGACATCTACTTCACAAGGAGGATTCAAAACTCTTTGCACCGAAGGAGAAAAATTGGCAGAACAACTGAAATTTGTGAAACAGCACTCTGACGATGCATGGCAGACCAACAAAAACGGATAACATAAAAATCGACCGAGACACAATACAGGAGCTAGACAACAACGCATCTTAAAAATACCTTGGAGTGGAATAAGAAGGCCAGCAAATATGTCATAAAAAATGCGCAAAACAATTAAATTATCAAAGAATACCTGCAAAGAACGAGACTGATCCTGAAAACACACCTCTCCCAAAATAACAAAATCAAAGCCATAAACCAACTCGCAGTACCAGTGTTCCAATACAGCAGTGGAATACTAAACTGGCCACAAGAAGAACACAGAAAACAAGATATCAAAACAAGGAAACTCCTCACTATCCACAAAATGTTTTACAAAAACTCAATGCATCCCGAGAACGTCCCTGCGAGGAAAGGAGGTGGTGGAGGCCCAATGGAACTCAATTAAGTGCACAGAGCAATGACTGTAGGATTAGCACTGCACGTGAAAAGTTCAACAGACTACTGAATGCAATTTGTACAGAAGCATGAACACAACAAACCAGAAAAGGTAACTCTCGCTGCCATTGCAAAAAAGGCAAAATACCAACAGATATATAGTGACAACTGAGAGAAAGACAAAGAGTAGGGATATATATATATATATATATATATATATATATATATATATATATATATATATATATATATATATATATATATATATATATATATATAAATAAATAAATAAAGAGTTGGACACATTGGGGATATACAAAGAAGGATCACTGGAATGGCTAAGAAGAGATTAGCTAAATTGGGATGGAGAAAGAATCATTATAAATGCCCAAGAACAAGGACACGAATGCACGATGCACGAATGTTTTTTTTTTTTTTAAATGGCAGGACTGAACCAATCGGACAAGTGCATGTTATGAAAGGTAAAAACAGAAAGCACGAGCCACCTCCTATCGGTATGTAAAAAACAACTCATCTCAGAACAGCCATACACACAAAGACACAACAAGGTATGTTGAGTAATCCACTGGCACATCTGCAGAAATTTTAATGTCCCAGCTCCAAAGAACTCATGGAAACATGAGCCAAAAGCATACATTGAAAAGGACACAATGATCACGTACGACCTGATGACCCCATCCAGCATGAACACAGAAAACAAAGCACTGCGAATGGCCAAAATACTCAGATACAAAAATGAAAAATAAGGCATTGTGACTTGAGGTTTTAGTACCCTGTGATTTTGGTCTAAATAACACAGGAATCAAGAACATGACCAAATATCAAGACCTCAAGAATGAAATGAAAAGATCCTGGAAGCAGAAGAGCACCAAAATTGTACCAGTCAAAATTGGAGCAATGGGAATGAAAAAGAAGAACCTCACAAACATCCTACAAACCATCCTTGGGAACATTACCACAAACGACCGACAGTTGGAAGCTGTCCGTGGCTCAGTGATGATCCCGAAAAGATCCCTCGGAACAAAACTCTGGGAACAACACAACTTCCCATCTTAGCCCATGAATCACGATCCTTCACCAAAACAAAGGTGGATACTTCGAGTCCTGGGAGGACTTCATTCCACCTTCTGAAACCCAAATTATGAAGATAACACTTCAGGACACGTTCACACAAAATGAAAGAATACCTCTCACCTTAATTTCTTGTGAGACTTCTTCACATTTTTCCCCTCTTCCCTTCCCATCTTTTTCTTGTTTTGCTGCTTTCCTCTCCGAAGCAAGAGGCAATTTTAATGGAATCTCTTCTTCAGAACTCGTGTTTTCACTCCCACTCTCTTCACTGTTGAATTCCAGAATGTCAAATCTGTTTTTATGCTGGGAAAAAATATAACAGAGATCAAAACCCGATTAATTTGTGCAGTGAAAGAATGGAAAGGAAGGAAAATAGCAAGAAAATAGAACGAAAATCTTCAACATCGCGACGTCACCAGATATGCTTCCGCCCACATTATTACATTATGACACATACTTGGACAAAGTTTGATATAAATCCCTGAACCCAGATTTAAAATATTAAATAATTCTGGCTGCCAGACCATGCGTCTGATCAGGCTGAAACTGAAAACGTATATTCCACATGTCTACTCGATCATAACTGTGATGTTTTACATCGATTGATGAAGCTGTTAAAGAGGAAATTTTTTTTTAAAGAATTTCCTTTAAACCAATGTGACTGCCAGACCACGTGACCAATTAATTATTCGTGAACATCCCCAAGGCTTGAGTTCCCCAGTATCCCCAAGGCTTGGGGAACATGGAAGTGAAGTTTCCCCTTGATCTATAAAGCCATTCTGGTGAAGATGATATTAAAATGTTTATTCTTCAAAAAAAAATCATGGCTGCCAATCCATGTGACCGATGACATCAAAGGCGGAGAACATTTTGCTCCTCGTGCAGAGGTGATCATACCTGTAATTTTTACCTTGATCTGTACAGCCGTTGAAGAGAAGAATGTTTTTGAAGGGTTTATGTTGAAAACAATATGGCTGCTGAACCACGTGATCAATGACATCATCAATATTTTTGCCAATTACAATTAAGCCCTCGATGACACTCAAAATTTTTCATACTGATGGGATAAAGCATTTGACATCATAACAAAGCCATCATAACAAAATATATATATATATATATATGTATATATATATATATATATATATATATATATATATATATATCTACATATATATCACACTCATTTCCCTCGGGGAGGACTTCACATGTGCCAAGTTTCAATTTGAGATATAGAGGTCCAAAGTTTTTCCGTTTTTAAAACATGGATGCCACCCCACAAAACCTATGACGTCATAATTATCATTCAAAATCCTGCATGAGTTGTCGCATGTATATTAATTTTTTTGTGTCAATTGGATAAGCAATTGCAGAGAAAACAGAAAATTTGCATGGACGTACATACGGACAGATAGATAACCCGAAAACATAATGTCACCGGCAATTTCGCCACCGGAGGCAGAAAAAGAAAGTAGGAAGGAAAGAAGAACATTGTAATGTCAGTCATGACATTTGTCGGTTGGGAAAGATTTCCAATACCATTAATGTTCTGAGCGAAGGTTCTAGACACAGCGCAGAATGGATGCAGATACATTCTCGGAAGCCAAAAGCTTAGGCACTCTGTGAAGCTTACATCGTGTCATGAAGCTTACTGTGTTGCGAGGTTCATATCGAGCGACGAGGCCATCGGTGTGACCAGACCCATTCTACGTTTTACCTACGTATAAGTGCGATAGGTCAACGAGGATTAAAGTGGTCAGTATATCTCTCTTTGTAGCTGATTGTAATACTTCATGTTGTAAGAAAGATTGGAATGTATTTTGTACGCGTTTTCATGTAAACGCATTGCATGTCACGTTCATTCGTGCCATTTGCATAACGTGTTTCGACACTATTTGAAGTCTGTTTCCTGTTCGTTTGATTTATTGTATTTGATTTAAAGTGGAACTGTAATACATTTCTGAAGTATTGTTGTCACAAACCAACATCATTCCTTTACAATTTCATGGAGTCTTTGGGAGCTTTTGCGAGATTTTAGGAGCTTTCACGGAGCTTTGGGAATGAATAAATGGCTGAAGGCTTCTGTATGAATACTACTCCTCATTTCAATGTCTTTGTTCGACATCAAACACACCTGCAATATTACGAAACCTCAAACAGCAGATAACCAATTGCTGTGGCTTGCTTGTTGTTGCTACTGTGGCTGTGGCTTGCTTGTTGCTGCTGCTGTGGCTGTGGCTTGCTTGTTGCTGCTGCTGTGGCTGTGGCTTTCTGCCGTTATAAAATTCTTGCTTCAAAGTTACTCTTTTGTGCAAATCTCCCAATAGTGTTCTCCTCTGAACTCTTAGCTCATGGTCGAGGGAATGCTGGTTCAAATCCCACATGTAATTTATGTCAAAGTACAAATTTTGTCTTCTAAGTTTGTCCTGATTGTGATATGTACAAGCTCACCAAAAACACAATCCTGGTTTTGTTCTCCAAGTCGCAGCTGGTGGGCTCACCAATGTTACTTCGTCTATAGAATTCACCAATTGCGTTTGTTTGCCTCATGGTTTTCAAGACAATCTTTCAAGCATGCCGTCCATCATCACATTTTGCTATCTCTCCCACAGACCACACCGTCTCCCTCCTCCTCCCTTCAAACTACAATTTATTTCACTAGAAGCACCCGCTCCCTATGGGAGCCATCATGTTATTATATTTATGTCTATTTTACTCCAAGGAGTCCCAGGATTACACACCAAAAAAATGGTTGCGATCGGTTCAGCCGTTTTTGCGGGACCTGGGAACAGACAGACGGACAGACGGTGAATTATAGTAAGATTGTTTGTCTCAACCTTCCATTCCTGCGACACATCAACATTGTCTCTGTTTACCTGCCCGTTTCTATTTTACCCTCTGCCAGTGTGTGAAGCTGCTGCTCTCACTTCCATGAGTGTACACTGGTGTATATAAAAATGTTACATGTTGAATCAACACATCAGAACCTCATTAAAATTGATTTGGAGTTTGACATTCAACATATGGATAAGGAAAGCATGGATTATCCAATGTCAAACAAACAAAGAGTGGATCCCTTACCCCCACCACCCCCGATATATAACAACAGGAACTGGGGGTGGAGAGGACGGGAAAAGAAAAAAAAGGAAAAGAAAACAAAAAAAGGTAAAATCATCCTTGAATACGAAGACCACTTACCTTTCTCTCATTTGTTTGTTTGTTGCTGCTTTTGCTCTTCTCACAATTTGTATTTTCTTTTTTGGAGTCAGCACCACTCTCATGCAAGGCAAGTTTCCCACCCTTCGAAAAGGAAAAAGTAAAAGCATGAAAAATAAGTCTCCAAAACATTAGCAAAGACTTCTCGTATTCCAAAAAGTAAAATTATTCTTCACAGGAACTCGGCAACTTTTGTCATGCTTGAAATTTTACGACGTATGCTAGCGTATGACTCACACGTTCCGCTACGCTGGACATAAGTTGTAGGCACGTTATGCGATCGTTGACACATGTCGACACACGTTACTTGTAAGTTACTCATAAGTCGAAACACGTCGAGGTAATGTTTATTGTACCCGAAACTTATTTATAACCTATGAGTAGCGTGTTGTAGGCACGTTATGCGATCGTTGACACACGTCGAGGCACGTTACTTGTAAGTTACTCATAAGTCGAAACATGTCGAGGTAATGCTTCGCGTACCCAAAACTTATTTCTAACCTATGAGTAATGTGCTTTGAACCTATGAGTAACGTACATCCAACGCATATTGACGTATTTGATTGACGTCTTCCAGACGACCACAGAACTAACTGAACGTGTTTCTAATTTACAGCTACCATATAATGGCGTATTGGCAGCATTTAAAAAAACAAAAAAACAACAATAACTTCTGATATTTCGTCAAGTGCCGTTACGTCACGTCCGATTGCCTCTTCAGTTTGCTCGTGTCTTATTCTTAGTTCCTCCTCTGTGAATATTTTCTGTTTGAGGATATTGTCACATCGACGTCGAAACTTAAAAGCAAATGTCCAAATATATTTTAAAATTCGTGATAGACTAAAAAAACAACAACAACTTCAGATATTTCATCACGTGCCTTCACGGAGCCAAGGAGAAAAAAAAATGTGCCTTGACGGAGAAAATAAGTTTCGGGTATGCTAAACTTTACCTCGATGTGTTTCGACTTACGAGTAACTCACAAGGAACTTGTGGCGACGTGTGTCAACGATCGCATATCGTGCCTACAACTTATTCCCAGCGTAGCAGAACATGTGAGCCATACGGCGAGTACGTCGTAAAATTTTCAGCATGCTTGAAATTTCACGACGTACGAGACGTACCACGAAATATGACAGCGTACTTCATCGTTTTTCAGCGTGCTCTTAACGTATACACAACTTACCCATAACGTATTCAACGTGTGCCAGCTTGGTTCGGCAAATTTTTCATAGGTTGGCATACGCTGGCTAAATCGTCAAGGTGTGACCGCGTGGTTGACACTTTCAATTTTCAGGCGGTTATGATTTAAATCGGCGTGCGGCAGGTTTTTAACAGGCTACGCCACGAGTTCGTCGGCGATACGTGCAGCGCGCTATGCATAAGTTAAACTATCGTTGGGCAAAGGTTGTGAACGCCGACAACAGGCTAAGCATTCGTTGGTATAAGTTATCTATAAGACAACGAAACGTTATGTGCCCGTTACTAATATGTTATGCATACGACCAACACGTTATGAATACGACCAAAACTTTTTAAAAAACATCAAAATTTCGGCGTACGCCAACGTTTTACATACATTTTTATACGTTGCCATTGCTGGCTAAATCGTCAAGGTGTGACAGTGCCTTTACCCAAGGCCTTTTTCCTCCTTGAACAAACACCATGTTAACATGTATAAATAGCTTATTGTGGCATATCATAGGGCACACCAACAAAAAGTAAAATATATGAAAAAAAAACAAACAAAAAAAACCCCACAAACATGTACGATTACTTTTTTTGAAAAGTCACGACTGACATTGAACACAAAAACAAAAGGGAGGAAACTCGACATTCTTGAGCCATTATTTGCTTATCGCGTACCCCACAGACTAACGGACCTGACCATAGAGCTATGATAATCTACTGTATATACCCCATAGAGGATAATAGCATGACCCTTCCTGCCACTCCCTTAGGGAGCAGGTGTACGAGTAAAACTAAATGTCAGACATTAAAATAATTATAATAAAGAGGTCCTGTATGAGGAAGCAGGCCGTGTACATTTTCTGTGGCACGTGCATACTTTCAGCTGGGTTTGTCATCGCTCCAGATAACTGCGAAACCACCTCTCTCATTTCCCCTTCAATATCTCTTTGTTGTCTCCTCACTTCAATTTTTCTCCCCTTCTCTCCCTTTTTCATGTCTCATTCTCCCCCCTCCCCAATAAGGTGGGGGGGGGGGGGAGAGGAAGCCATAATACTGTTGCGTGCCGGAGGTCTGGTGGTGAGAACGACCACTAGGTGGTGGAGGTTACGTCGTCTCCCACTAGACTCTCCAGAATTGTAGGCGCCGTCCCTCTCGGATAATTCCGCGAGCTGGCGGGTCGCTTAACCTCAAACCGCACGATGCACACCAACCAACTCAACTCCTCCAAAAAACTTTTACTTTTGGTGTCGCGTCATATTTTTATGGACCTCCCCGAACGGGGCGGGGGCTCGGTGAAACACGTCACCGTCCGCCTCGATTGGACAGGGTCTTCATGGGGTCCGCCCTTTCTGGGTAGGGCCTCGGCCAAACCGAGAGGCCTGCCTCCCCCCCCCCCCCACCCTCCACACGTGTGGACTCATCAAGGGGAAGATCCAACGTTGAAAAGGAACGTTTGTAGAAGCGCAAAGGAACAGTGGACTGGACGTTTTTGCCCCGTATGCTGCAGCCAGCGAGGCGAGGGTTACAAGCGCTGAAAGGTGCCGTGGTTGGTTGTTGGATGGTCGTTAGATGGTTTGTTGGATGGACGTTAGATGTAATAACCTCCCCAAAAGGACATCGCCACACACACCTTTGATTCTCACACTAGACAAAAGGAAGGGACCTGTCTCACATGTACTTAATGGAATAATTGACTCTTGGGACATCTGTACGTTTCAATGCATATGGTTTCCAGATCCGTAACAATACTATAAGGCTATTAAAGCAACATTGACTGCTCATGTTATATGTTAGTGAATAAATGAATGTGTATTGTGTTGGGGGTATCGATAGGGAAAAAGCTAGCTGGGTTCAAATCCCTCTTCTGCAACTCCTTGTATGACTGGAGTGAAAGGTCGATAGATTCAGAAACTCACCTGCTTTTGTTGTTTTTTCCTTTCCTTACGGGTGAGGGAAGTAGACGTTTTATCCCCCTGCAACAAGTGAGAAAAAAAAAGGGATCAAATATTTGGAAACATGACAACCAGTTAGATATCTCTCTCTCTCACACACACACACACACACACACACACACACACACACACACACACACACACACACACACACACACACACACACACACACACACACACACACACACACACACACACACACACACACACACACACACACACACACACACACACAATCCCTGCACTATCAATCTGATTGAGAAAGCCATATATCTATCTGTCGAATACCACACTAATCCGGCAGCACTTGGAAGGAAAGATCGAAATACCAGGAGTGAAGGTAGGATACACGGGACCTTCCAAGGAGACATCCTTTCCCCCCTCCTGTTTTGCCTGGCTCTGGATCCACAATGTAAACTCATTATTGAACAAGGAAATGGATACACCCTAACAACCAATAAAATAACATACAAAGAAACAAGAAAGGTGACACACCTACTTTACATGGATGATTTAAAACTCTGCACCGAACAACGAAAAATTGGCAAAACAAAACAAAATTAGTGAAACGGTCCTCTGACGACATCCAAATGGAAATTGGCCTCGATTTGTGTGCCAAGTGCACATTTGTACAAGGTAGACCACCAAAAACGGATCACATAAAAATCGACCTTGATACAACAATACAGGAGCTGGACAATGAAGCATCTTACAAATACCTTTGTTGTCGAAGAGGGCCACCAAATATGTCACAAAAAAATGTGCAAAACAATTACCAAAGAATACCTGCGTAGAACGAGGCTGAACCCGAAAACATACCTCTCCCCAAAGAACAAAATCAAAGCCATAAACCAATGAGTAGTACCAGTGTTCCAATACAGCTGCAGAATAGTAAACTTGCCACAAGCAGAAATCAGAAAACTAGATATCAAAAGAAAACCCCTCAATATCCACAAAATGTTCTCCAAAAAAGCAATGCATCCCGAGAATGTACCTACCAAGGAAAGGAGGAGGTGGCAGCCTGAAGGAACTCAATCAAGTGCACAGTGACGACTGTAGGATTAGCACTGTACGTGAAAAGTTAAACAGACTACGGAACACAATTTGTACGCAAGCATGAACACAAGCCAGAAAAGGTATCTCTCATTAAACTTACAAAAAAACTTCCAAAAACAGGTGTGAATAAAAGATGTCATGCACCGAACTGAAACAGCAACAAATACAGCCGCCATGATTGGAAAAAATACAAAATACACCCGAGCGGGTTTGACCGTCAGCTCGGATACAAAACTTGATGCAATTGAGTGTTAATCAACCTTAGCGACTACGGAAAGTGAAAACAGAATTCAAATTGAATTTAAAATAAATGGCCGTGAAATAAATACTCCAAGTGTGTGCATTTAATGGCTGTATCCAGGACAGAGCTGGACCCAACTAAAAAGGACCCTCGGGCCACCGAGAAGCTCAATCACTCGTTGCCTGCACGTCTGCGCAGCATCACGTGACCAGCCAGCTTGCCGTCGGATGAAATGCCCGAACAAAATCTTAAAACATCCGTTTTTCACCGGAATTTTTTCAGATACTTGTAGAGCACATCCCCAAACCATCGAAAATATAAACATTAATCTCATAGATGCTACGAACAAGCAATGCCTCAGGAGGACAGGTTACAAGGTTAAGCAGTGAACGGAAAGCATGTGGTGTCCCTTCCAGAATATCACTGTTATTTGAATTGAATATATTGTTGTGGCCACGGGTATCAAGACACCAGCTTGTCACTCAGGGGGATTATTCCCCGGTTGTCCTCGGTAGAGCCGGACCTGGGGCCACCGCTCACGATTAACGTTGTGGTACGGTGGGTTGTTTTAGAACGATCAACGCCATCCAGTTACTTGAGCGGGGAGCACGCCCTTGGCAAAGCACCAATGTTATCTCCATTAGATTTTAATTAGGGTGGTCGAGCGTTTTAACCGCTGGTGCGTGCGACTATTTTTGGTCAAATCTGTGGTAATTACCTCCCAGTCTATCTCAGTTCGGACAATGCCAGACCAATGGAAGGAAAGGACAAACACGGACAGGTTGGAAATCGACAAGTGATTTATTAATAATAAAATAAATTTAAAAAAAGAACTTTTTATTTTCTGAGGTAAATAAATGAATTCATTTCAAAGCAAAATCAATCAAAATGCCAGGAAAGAGACAGAGCAGATGCTTATCGGGGGTTGACTGACTTACAGCTAAACACAGACAAGGGTACCCAACAGATCATTTAGGGGGAGGGAAAGAATCGTATTGCTCACCAGAGTAGTCGTCCGTGAAGTGAAAATGTCCTGAAATGTGTGCGTGCGTGTCACGTCCGTCGCCAGCACCCAGCCTTGCCGTGCACCCTCTCGTGAACAGCCTTGAACGCCAATCGACGTCTGGAGGGCATCGAGATCGTCTGTCGCGGGTTTAGACCCTGGTGTTGTTGGTGACCGACCCGTTCCTCACTTGTTGGCGGCGCTGCTCACACCCACACGCGCACCACACGCTCGCTTCCTCGCTTGCACGCTTCCTCTCTGGTTCGCTTCTTCCCTCGCGCGCTTCAACTCCTGCTTTCTTTCCAGTTCACTTCTCTCGCCTCAGCTTTCCTTTCTCTCCTCTCGCCTCAGCTTTCCTTTCTCTCCTCTCGCCTCAGCTTTCCTTTCTCTCCTCTCGCCTCAGCTTTCCTTTCTCTCCTCTCGCCTCAGCTTTCCTTTCTCTCCTCTCGCCTCAGCTTTCCTTTCTCTCCTCTCGCCTCAGCTTTCCTTTCTCTCCTCTCGCCTCAGCTTTCCTTTCTCTCCTCTCGCCTCAGCTTTCCTTTCTCTCCTCTCGCCTCAGCTTTCCTTTCTCTCCTCTCGCCTCAGCTTTCCTTTCTCTCCTCTCGCCTCAGCTTTCCTTTCTCTCCTCTCGCCTCAGCTTTCCTTTCTCTCCTCTCGCCTCAGCTTTCCTTTCTCTCCTCTCGCCTCAGCTTTCCTTTCTCTCCTCTCGCCTCAGCTTTCCTTTCTCTCCTCTCGCCTCAGCTTTCCTTTCTCTCCTCTCGCCTCAGCTTTCCTTTCTCTCCTCTCGCCTCAGCTTTCCTTTCTCTCCTCTCGCCTCAGCTTTCCTTTCTCTCCTCTCGCCTCAGCTTTCCTTTCTCTCCTCTCGCCTCAGCTTTCCTTTCTCTCCTCTCGCCTCAGCTTTCCTTTCTCTCCTCTCGCCTCAGCTTTCCTTTCTCTCCTCTCGCCTCAGCTTTCCTTTCTCTCCTCTCGCCTCAGCTTTCCTTTCTCTCCTCTCGCCTCAGCTTTCCTTTCTCTCCTCTCGCCTCAGCTTTCCTTTCTCTCCTCTCGCCTCAGCTTTCCTTTCTCTCCTCTCGCCTCAGCTTTCCTTTCTCTCCTCTCGCCTCCGCTTTCCTTTCTCTCCTCTCGCCTCCGCTTTCCTTTCACTCCTCTCGCCTCCGCTTTCACTCCTCCGCTTTCCTTTCACTTCTCTCGCCTCCACTTTCCTCCTCAGAACGGACCTCCAATTCGTTTTATATCTCCGGCCGTCTCTGTGGGCACAGTCCGTCCCAAGCTCACTCTGCCCCACTTGCGCACGGTTACCATGACGACCCGTGCGCTCTCAAAAAAGGCAGTCATCGGAGCTCGCGAAAGAACGTTGCTGAGGAAAAATAAGGGCGGGCTTCAGAGTGCGTGAAAAGGTTGGTGAGGAAAAATAAGGGCGGGCTTCAGAGCTCGCGAAAGAAATGTGTGTAAACGTGTCTGTCGTAAAGAAAATAGATTCCCATAAGACAGGGGATCTATTCTTTATCCTTCTCAACGCATCACATTTAAGATCCCATTAGACATGGGGATGGGGCTAATCTGAACATGCATTTAAGTAAATAACTGTCTGAGGACCTGGATGTGTGGATACATTCATCAGACCGGATTCTGAAATCCATAACAATATTTTTCTCATGAAAAGTGTGTTTTTAAGCAGTTTGAATGAAAATTATCTTCATTAAACATGTAGCTACACCAGAAGGTCTCAAAAGTGAAAACAAATCAACTAGAACATTGGTCCCCAACCTGCGGCCCGCCGAGCCCTATACTGGGGCCCGTGAGGACTTTCCAATCAAAACACATTTCCATGTAGCAATTTTAAAGGGGTTTACACAATGCCACTGCCGGCTGGCGCCGTGACCTGAAAACCCTTACACAATGCCGCTGCTGGCCACTGCCGCTTACCGCTGGGTGGAATCAAATCAATTTGCATCAATAAAACTCAATAAAATGAATCAATTTTTTTCTGGCTCCCAACATCCTTGGGAGTAGTGAATGTGGCCCGTGGAATCAAAAGGTTGGGGACCACTGAACTAGAACTAAAGACAGCCTCATTATATGGCATGGAAACGGATGGAAGCCCATGGAAGCTCCACCTCGCTGCAATGCATTCCACATAACACAGACCGAGGATATAAACATTCAATTCTCACAAAACTTGATGCATCCGAGTGTTAATCAACCTTAGCGAGTATGAAAAGTGAAAATAGAATTTAAATTGAACTTAAAATAACTGCGCGAATCCGTGTTGAAGTCAGCGGACCTCGTGTTACTCAATAAACAGGGCCAGACGACAGAGGTAATGAGAAACTAGTTGGTCGAATTAAATCTCCTTAATAATCCCTATGAAACCCATTATGCATTACAGCAGTCGATGCTTCCTTTCGGCCAATCGGTCATTTTGCACTTGATGACCGTGTAACCTTGACCCCGAAGCGAAAATGCGATAAAGGGCTCAGACTATCTATAGAAAGCAACTAGTATTATAAGTGTCAAGTTAGAACTCAATCGGCCAAGACGTCTCGGAGATAGAAAAAAAAATTGTTGACAGACAGACAGACGGATCTGAGGACATCGAATGGTCATCTTAGGTCAGCGAGCTGACCTATAAATAAAAGCACAAGATGGAATACCAACATGTATATCGTGATAATTGGGAGAAAGACAAGAGGAGGGAGATATTTTAAAAAAAAAAGGAAGAAGAGTTTGGGATAGACAAAGAAGGATCACTGGAATAGCTCAAAAGAGGTCAGCTTAATTTGGACGGAGAACGAATCATTATTATAAATACCCAAGACCAAGGACACTACACAAATGGCTATAAAAAAAATGCCAGGACTGAACCAATTGGACAAGTGTAGATTTTGCAAGGTAGAAACAGAAAGCAGGGGGTCACCTCCTATGGGGATGTAAAAAACAATACTCATGTCAGAACAGCTGAACACACAAAGGCACAACAAGGTATGTACAGTCATCCACTGGCACATCTGTGGAAATTTCACGGTCCCAGTTCCACAAAACTCATGGAAACATGAACCGAAAGCGATAATTGAAAACAAGGATATAATGATCATGCATGACCTGATGATCCCGTCCAGCTTGAACACAGAAAACAAAGCACTGTGACCAGACATAGTACTCTTTGACAAAAAAAGAAAATAAGGTATTGCCAATTGAGGTTTTTGTACCTGGTGATTTTGGTCTAAATAAGCATAAATCAAGAAAATGACCAAATATCAAGACCTCAAGAATGAAGTGAAAATATCCTGGATGCTGAAGAGCACCAAAATTGTACCAGTGATAATTGGAGCAACAATAATGATAAAAAAGAACCTCACAAAGATCCAACAAACCATCCCTGGGAACATTACCACAAAAAACTACAGTTTTAGGCTGTCCGGGGCTCAGTGACGACCCTGAAAAGAACCCACAGAACAAAACTCTGAGAACAATACAACTAAGCCCATGAACCATGATCCTGCACCAAAACAAAGGTGGATACTGAGTTCTGGAAGGACTTCGTTCCACCTTCTGAAACCCCAGTTATGGAGATAACACTCAACGACCGACACACACACACACACACACACACACACACACACACACACACACACACACATACACACACACACACACACACACACACACACACACACACACACACACACACACACACACACACACACACACACACACACACACACACACCTCACCTTAATTTCTTGTGAGACTTCTTCACATTTTTCCCCTCTTCCCTTCCCATCTTTTTCTTGTTTTGCTGCTTTCCTCTCTGAAGCAAGAGGCAATTTTAATGGAATCTCTTCTTCAGAACTCATGTTTTCACTCCCACTCTCTTCATTGTTGAATTCCAAAATGTCAAATCTGTTTTTATGCTGGGAAAAATATAACAAAGATCAAAACCAGATCAATTTGTGCAGTAAAAGAATGGAAAGGAAGGAACGTAGCAAGAAAAAATAAAGTAGGAAGGAAGGAAGAACATCCTGCTTCCAAGTGACTCTCTTGTACAAATCTCCCATGAGTGTTCGTTCGCCTTTGAACCCTTACCTCATGGTCTGGGGAATGCTGGTTCAAATCCCACATATAATTTACGTCAATGTACACAGTTGTCCACTAAGTTTGTAATCTACTAAGCAATCTATGCTATGAAGTCCTGCTGTATTCTCAGTGACAGAGGCATTTGCTCTCAGCCATCATCACCTGCTCATGGACAAATGTGGGTCATGTTTCTATTTGACAGGTGAGAAGGTGGTAGAGCAGCTCACTGTAAGTCATGAGACATCCTTCCCAGAGTAAGGATTTTCATATTGTTGGATAGCAGGAGAAAGTCAATCCGCTTCACATTCACCACAGGAAATTTGGTGGAACTTATTTTCGCATCACCTCACTCCACCTGCCCTCTTTCGTCTGTCCACTCGCAAAGCCATTCTCATTGGCCTCTTGCATTTCTCCAAGAATCAAAAGCTAGTTTCCCTCTCCAAGTCTAAGTTGGTGGGCTCACCTCCGTTACTTCATCTACATAATTCACCAACTGCACTTGTTTGCCTCGTGGTTTTCACGCAAGTCTTTCAAGCATGCCGTCTATCATCATGTTGTGCCATTTTCCACAAACACCATGTCTTCTACCTCCCCTCCCCCCCTAAACTCCTCTCCCCCCTGATGAATTTGTTTGGTCTCAGCTGACTATTCCTGCTACGCATCTGTGTTGTCTGTATTTACCTGCCTGTAAAATTTTCTTTTTTTTTAACTCTCTGCCAGTGTGTAAAGTTGCTGTTCTCACCTCCAAGAGCCTACACTTGTTTATATAAAATATATAATCTGGTGAATCAATATACTGCATTAAAAACTTAATAAAATCGATCTGAAGCCTGATATTCAATATATGGATCAGGAAAGCAAGGATTATTCAATTTTAATCAACAAAGCCTGCACCACCCCCCCCCCCAACCACCAATCAAAAATCTGAACAAATTTTCACTATAATTGTGATTGAAATGAAGAGACAAGTGTTAAACTGCCTGTGCATCAGACAGTTAAATGGCTAGCCAAGCATGAAAGGACAATATATAACGGGAACTGGTGGCGAGGAGGGGGAATTTGCAATTTTCTAAGTTCGTGACCTTGTGACCTTGTGACCTTGAGACGAAAATTAAAAATCGAGCTCTGTGGGGCTATGCAGGTGCCATTGGGCTAACCAAATACCGAAACCCCAGCCTGATTCGACAAACCCCTCGGAGAAGATGGATTTTTATGTCAAAATTCGCAATTTTCTAAGTTCGTGACGTTGTGACCTTGACCTTGGGAAGAAAATGAAAAATCGAGCTCCGTGGGGCTATGCAGGTTCCATTGAGCTAACCAAATACCGAAACCACTGTCAGATTCGACAAACCCCCTAGGAGAAGATGCAAATTGATATTGCCTACCCCCTAAAAACACAATTTGCAATTTTCTAAGTTGTGACTTTGTGACCTTGACACAAAAATGAAAAATCGAGCTCTGTGGGGCTATGCAGGTGCCATTGGGCTAACCAAATACTGAAACCCGTCAGATTCGACAAACCCCCGAGGAGAAGATGCAAATTGAAATCGGCTACCCCCTAAAACCATGTTTTTTGGGCGTGGCTCCGCCCATAATGGGCCCAACACGCCCATTCTCAGGAAAACACAACTAGATCATGATATAAACCTCCCACCAAAATTTTATCAGGATCGGATCAAAACCAATGGAGCTATGCTCGGGACAGACAGACAGACACACACACACCAATAACGAATATAGTGGTCACTTATATTTTTTCGTGAAAATATTTTTTCGTGAACCAATATATGTTTGTGAAAATATTTTTCGTGAATCAATACAATAGGCCATGGGCCAGATATGATCCACGTGCACCCCCCCTCCCCCACAACCCTTCGACCCCATATTTTTCTGAAGCCTTCGGGTCCCCTGAGCATGAGTTCAACTGGGACTCACTATCCATTTTCCAACCATATCTGACGGTACCCTCAAAATGTTAACTTTTCATCAGTTTCACACATGAAAAACCCCTGACTGATAAGATCTATGCTACATACATTTACGTATCAATATTTATTTCCAGGTGACGTGTTCTGATTGCAGTGACATGATGGAAGAGCCACCAGCAAAAAAACCCCTGACTGATAAGATCTATGCTACATACATTTACGTATCAATATTTATTTCCAGGTGACGTGTTCTGATTGCAGTGACATGATGGAAGAGCCACCAGCAAAAAAACCCTGACTGATAAGATCTATGCTACATACATTTACGTATTAATATTTATTTCCAGGTGACGTGTTCTGATTGCAGTGACATGATGGAAGAGCCACCAGCAAAAAAACCCTGACTGATAAGATCTATGCTACATACATTTACGTATCAATATTTATTTCCAGGTGACGTGTTCTGATTGCAGTGACATGATGGAAGAGCCACCAGCAAAAAAACCCCTGACTGATAAGATCTATGCTACATACATTTACGTATCAATATTTATTTCCAGGTGACGTGTTCTGATTGCAGTGACATGATGGAAGAGCCACCAGCAAAACGAAAACGTACAAGTGGCGAACCTCTTGTAGTTCCTGTGTGCATAGTTCATATCAAGGGTTTGAAATATGGTGAATTACACTTGCTGTCAGAATATAAGGATGGAGAAAAGAAACTGGCCAAACTGCAGGAGGTGAAAGAAATGCGACTGGCACAACCTCCATCATTTTGCCACATGATGAAGGAAGCATGTGATCTGATCCCTGATGTGATAGGAGAGCTTCATGGCTTTCACTGGCAGTGTTATAAACGTTTCACAATGAACCTTGACAGGCTTAAACGTACTGCAAGTTCATGACAGACCACAATTGTTACACAACAGCGCATAAGCCGCAGAAGTTCAAGTGACAAGAATATATTCAACCCTGACTATTTTCTGTGGTTCAGAGAATCGGAAAAAAAGATTAAAGTTAAAGAACTCGCCAGGGCCTCAGCCAGTTTGAATATGATGAATGGAAGTCAGTGCTTGAGATGGCAGAGAAGAAAACTGATGATAAACTTCTAACAAGAATCAAGGGGCATGATCTCTTTGCTTGTGAAGCGAAATACCACAAGAACTGTCGCATGCAATACATGGAGAAAGGAGAGAAATGGCAAAGTACAAATCAAGAAGCAAAAATTTATCAGATAAATTTCGAAGCAGCTCATAAGAAGGCATTTGAAGCTGTATGTAAGATTGTACAGAAGGATGTATTACAAAATCTAAAAAATTTGAAGCTGTCTGATTTGAGAAAAATATACATTGACATCCTAGAAGACAGTGAACACCGTAATCCAGACTATCGGAGCCACAAGCTTAAAAACAAACTTGAAAGTCATGAACCATTTAAAGACAAGCTATCATTCTGTGACATGTGAAAGTTCCAATCATACATTTTGTTCAGCTCAGACATCGATACCCAAACAGCAGTGAAGCATGCCTTCGAGTTGGCATCAATGGATATGATTGAGACCACAGGTACACAATTTCGACAGTCCATTTTAGATTGTTTCTCAAAGGCACTGGATTATGGCCACCAAGTCCCTCTGATCTAATGGCACCGGAAGATGTCATCCCAGATGTTCTCCAACAGCTCCTGTGCTACATTTTTACTGGAAAGGCAACACCCACTACGCCGAGAATCCAGAGACTTGTTCAATCTATAGGGCAAGACATTTGTCACGCTGCTACCAATGGATCTTGGAAACTATCAAAACATATCCTTATGTGTGTTTCTCTATGACATCTTTACAGGAGTGAGAAGCTCGTGACTTTTTTTAAACAGGTTGGGGCATTGTGAGAGTTATTCATTTACGCTGGAACTGTAGACAGCACTAGCAGAGGCAGTGATGCAGTCATCAACACAGCTATCCAGTCAGATCATCAGGTCACCATCTGGGCCCACTGTATTCCACTCGGAATTTGACAACTTTGATTCACTAATAAATGACCTCACAGGTAAAGGGTCAGTCCATACTGCCCACGGAATCATGCTTCAAGAAGTTGATGGTGATGATGTTGAAAAATGCCCAGAGATGCCTTCTCAAGAGAAGGGTAAAAGGTGGTCTCTACATCTGACAGACACAGTTATACTTCCTGACTGCTATATCACCAAAAGACAGAGTCCAAAGCTGAAAGTTAATCAGCTACTTTATCCAGGTTCTGGAGAAGCAATGGAGCACTCAACTAAAGTGAAAATGATTTGGATGACCATTAGGATGTTGACATAGAACAAACCACAGGTTCCTGGCTGGTCAGGGACATGGTTGGGAGGAAAAGGATGGTAACCTTGATCCTCTATGGTATGAAGGAGATGTCCTCCCACGGCAACTGGCTGACATTGCTGAAGTCACACCTGACGACACTGACTGATGAGGATTCAGATATGGATGCATTTGATGATATAGAGCAGGCATTGGAGAGTGATGACGACAGCAATAATGAATATTATGCGTAATCCATGCACAATGACATTTTGTGGACATGACATAATAAGTTTCAATTGTTTTTCTCAAAAAAAAACTTATAATTTATATTCTTTATGTGAAGTAAGGAATATTTTCTCAGTCTTACGTCTAACTGGTGACTCCATGTTGGGTGTTGCAACAGTGATGTACGTATGTTTAAGACGTAATACCTGGTACATCTTTAGTTGGTGTGGGACAATTTTGGTATCAATAGAAAGGTAGTAAAATTTGTGATATCATGGAAATATTTATTTGTTTGTGTCAGGTAAAATGAGCATGAATATTCGTTATTATTTCAGATATCTGAGTTGAATCTGAGTTGTCAAAAGGAAAGGCGAGGTACTCCTCTTCATCACTTCTTGGGACAAACATAACGCTATTAAATTTGACAGATGACTCTATTTTGAAAATCTGCATGTGATAATCTTTCATTTGATATATAATTTGTTAATATTAATGCGTATTGGGCAACTGCAGAGATCTTATCAGTCAGGGGATTTTTTACATGCGAAACTGAGGAAAAGTTGACATTTTGAGGTTACCATCAGATATGGTTGGAAAATGGATAATGAGTCCCAGTTTATTCACTGTTACCAGTTGAATTCATGCTCAGGGGACCCTAAGGCTTCAGAAAAATATGGGGTTGAAGGGTTGTGGGGGGGGGGGGTGCACGTGGACCATATCTGGCCCACGGCCTACAAAGACCACATACCTTTTTCTCTGTTTGTTTGCCACTTTTGCTCTTCTCACAATTTTCATTTTCTTCTTCAACATCACTCTCCTTCTGTGTATTCAAGAAAAAGGAAAAGCATGAAAAACTAGAGGGTGAGCACTCTGGAGAGTGCAAAATCTCCGCCGCCAATACTGCTGGGTCACTCAAGTGGACCTTGTATCTTATTCATTAAATATGATGTCAACAGTGCTGACAGAGTTATAGTTCTTTTCTCCAACATTTTTTTTTGGGGGGGGGGGTTGGAAATCACTTAAAACATGTAGAAATGCAAAAAAAAAAATCGAAATTTTGTTTAAAAAAAAAGTTGCAAAAAATTTTTTTTCTCTTACAAATTTTTTTTTTGGGGGGGGGTTGGAAATCACTTAAAACATGTAGAAATGCAAACAAAAAAAATTCTCAAACTATTTTTTTTGGGGGGGTGGTAATTTTTTTTTGGGGGGGGGGGGGGTTGGAAATCACTTAAAACGGACAAATGCAAAAAAAAATTCTTTTTTTGGGGGGGAGGTAATTTTTTGGGGGGGGGGGTTGGAAATCACTTAAAACATGTAGAAATGTAAAAAAAAAAATTTCTCTAAAATTTTTGGGGGGGGGGCAAGTCCAAAATTTAATGGCATGATACTTGGACCATACCTAACCCCCCCCCCCACCAAGTTTCGTCGAAATCCATCAAGGAGTTTTTCCGTAATACTGTTCACAAACAAACAAACAAACAGAAAGGGATGAAAACTGTAACCTCCATCCATCTTCGAAGATGGCGGAGGTTAACAAGCCTACAAAACATGACCATTGCAAAAAGTAAAATTAATCTTTACAGGAACTCGGTAACTTCTGCCACATTGCCATCTGCAGCAGTGCAAGGATTTGTGAAAATCATAACGTGTAAAAGAGGTCAAACAATATTCTGCAAATTGAAAGGGTTAATCTCTTTGTGAAGGCCATAATTAAAGGTCAAAAAACGACTTTTACTTTTGTTTTTGTAAGAGGTGACAGGTATTTTTGTCATAGATGTTACTTTCCACATTGCTGTTTGCACTCTCACCTGGGGTTTTGCTTTTTCATCTCTTGTTTCCTAAGGATGCAAAAGAAACTATGAGTGCTAAACAACATATCCTGTAAGCTGTCAAAGGACATATTCAGTTTGCACATCTGCTTCATTTATGCTTGCTATAGAACATATTAGCTTGCTCATACAACATGAACTCTCATTTTATCATCACTAGGCATGCACACCTGTCGCTTCACTTATGGGTTTAATAAAAAGACAGCATGTTGTACTTGACAAACCTATTGCATGTCTACCTGTGAGCCTCAACAAGGATGTGAAATTAAGTGAAACACTCGAAAAATTTAAGATCTTTTTCGAAAAAAAAAAAATAAAAATTTGTTAATATTTTAAATATAAATTTAAAATCTTTTTTTTAAATAAAATATTCTTTTTGAAAGTATATTGTTGTTGTCATTGCAGTCTCGCCCTCGAACAGACACTCGGCAGAGATAGCCGATCAATCTGCTGGGAATGACCCAGAGATTCCTCACATCTAAAATGTTGTGCTCTTACCTTCATGGAGCCAGGACCACGCAGTCTTCCATGTTGTGTTTTGTTGTGTGTGGGGCGGTCTGGCACAGGTTGCGAGTGTCATCGAGTCTATATTTGTCCTGTAATAGCTGTGAGTGGTGTTCCCAGCAGTGTGAAAGGCAAACATGATCATACGTACAAAGTAATTTCTCTGTGTTGTTAATGGGTGGGGGGGGGGGTTACTGCCCAGGATACTGCTGTTGTTCCAAATAGGGATAACACATAATTGTTGTTCCTGCTGTCGTAGTGGCTGTGGTTGTTGTTTGTGTGCTCCTTCCATGTACTATATTTATTTTTCTATTCCATCAAGTACAGTAAACCTTCCAATATCATGGGTTTTGACCAAGCGCAGTTTATGAGCTGAGATGATATATTGTTTGTGTCCACGTGTATGATTATCTCCCGTTATGAGCCTTTCATTGCTTCTCGCGCACCGCTAATTGTAGTAAGCATATCAGCATATGGGAACAAAATTAAATTTATTAATGAATCGTCGGTAAACAGGAAATGATTTCCTGAGATCCTGTAATACTATCTAATTTTTGGTCTAACCAAATTATTTTCAAGATCTAATAGACACACAACAGTTAATAATGGTGCTCAAACGTAAAATGATGGACAAAATAAATTGTGCCGAAAAGCAGAGAAAGGTTATGACATTGTGAAAACAAAAATTGAGTCATGAGAGAGGTTGGCAAGAGGTCAAAATGCGGCATCTGTGAGCCGCCGTTATGGGATCAATGAATTGACTGTGCGGTGAACACGAGTTAACTGCGGTAATAAGGGAGAAACCATTGCGGATTTACCTCCTTAAGTAGACCGGTAATATGGGAGAAACCATTGTAGATTTATCCAATTGAGTGGACTGGTGATACAGGAGAAATCATTGCAGATTTATCAACGTTCTCACGAGACACCTGGGGCCGAAGGCTCCCGTTAAACCATGGCAGACATCGAAAAAAACAGGATTATTTTGAAAGAGAATGCCATCTGATACCTTCCTCTTTAAGCAGGAAAGATCTGCTCTGGGTAAAGGTGGCTAAGGATAGTTTTACCCTTCCTTCCTCTTTGTGGCAATGCAGCAGGTGACTTCATTGTACTCCTGATGATCGAAGAGACATCGAAAGTTCGACATCCACATCTTCCTAAACAACAACCTTCACTCTAATAGCATCATAATCCTGAGCTAAAGGCCCAGTCACGCCTTGACGTTTTAGCCAGCTTATGCCGATTTTTGGAAAATTTGTGTAAAACGCTGGTACACGTCGAATACGTTATGGGTAAGTTTTGATAACATTGAGAGCACGCTGAAAAACACTGCCTTACGTCGTAGTACGCTGGCTTTAAACGTTGTACTTTTCGGTTGTCCTCAAATTTTCCATGCTTGAAATTTTTTGACGTATGCCAGCGTATGACTCACACGTTCTGCATAACGCTGGCCATAAGTTGTAGCCACGTTACGCGATCGATGACACGTCGACACACGTTACTTGTAAGTTACTCATAAGTCGAAACACGTCGAGGTAATGTTTAGCGTACCTGAAACTTCTTTCTAACCTATGAGTAACGTGTTGTAGTCAAGTTACGCGATCGTTGACACACGTTACTTGTAAGGTACTCATAAGTCGAAACACGTCAAGGTAATGGTTGGTGTCAGTGTTCCAGACTCCTGGGTTTTTTTTTTCTTCTTCGGTATGACGGTGATGTCGACACTTCGATTTCTAGTGCAGTTATAATATAATATAATTAAAAGTCTGCCGCTCAACGATTTAAATCATAACCGCACTAGAAATCGAAGTGTCGACATCACCGTCATACAGAAGGAAAAAAAAAAACAGGGAGTCTGGAACACTGACGCTAACCATTACCTTGAGTGTTTCGACTTATGAGCACCTTACAAGTAACTTTTGTCGACGTGTGCCAACGTTCGCATATCGTGCTTACAACTTATTCCCATCGTATGCGGAACGTGTGTCATACGGCAAGTACATTGTAAAATGTTTAACACGTTTATAATTACAAGATGCACTCCACTTAATACGACGTATGAGAGCGTACTTTAGCGTTTTATTCATGCATACCAAACTTACCCATACCGTATTCGACGTGCACCAGCGTTTTAGACGCATTTTTCAGAGGTCGGCATACGCTGGCAAAATCGCCAAGGTGTGACTGCGATGTTGACACTTCCATTTCTGCGGCGGTTATGATTTGAATCGTTGTGCGGCAGCATTTTAATAAGCTACGTCACGTCATCGTCGGTGATGCGTGCAACGCGCTATGCATAAGTTAGACTATCGTTGGGCATAGGTTGGGAAGGCCGACAACAGGCTCAGCATTCGTTGGTATAAGTTAGCTATTACACAACGAAACGTTCTGTGTCCGTTACTAATATGTTATGCATACGACCAACTCGTTATGAATACGTCCGAATATTTTTTTAAAAACATCAAAAGTTCAACGTAAGCCAGCGTTTTACATACATTTTAATACGTTGCCATTGCTGGCTAAAACGTCAAGGTGTGACTGGACCTTAAGTCTTGTATTTTCTATTTACAGTAGAGGACAGTACGAATGAGGAGGAGATTGGGACCATACTCTGTGCAGAGCGTTGGTGCTGCCCAAGCAGTCTCCTTGGCTATTGGGCACAATCCTGGATGGGTCGCCACTCCGACAGTATACCAGCATGCTGGCACTCATTTTGCCGACATAGAAAGGATGACAGGCTGAGTTAACCCCACCTGGTATTAAGTCAAAAGCTGAGTGGGATTTGAACTCAGGACCCTTGGATTCAAAGTCCACCACCGTAACCATTAAGCCAACACCAGGCATACAGTATGAATGTGTACGTAATATGTTTATCCTCAACCCCCTCGCTGTTTTGTAATAAATTAAAAAGGTAAAAGTCTTGTATTCTTGTTTAATTTACACCGTATTTATTTTATTTACATGTATATTTCAATGTTAACATGCATTATATAATTTGTTTTGTTTTTTTTACATGTTTATTTAAATTGTGATGTGTTTATTTCTGGCTGCCACCGACCTCACTTTAAATTTGTTCAAAGCCCAGTAACCGAACCCCCCTTTTCCCATTGGCCCGTGGTTTCCACTGTCGTGGTATTAACGATCGAGGCATTTCCCAGGAACCTAACTCCTGCGATATTTGAAGGTTTACTGTTTTACTATACTGTATATAATTGTGTGTGCTCATTCCACATCCTTCTAAAGGGTTCCTCCTGTCATAGAACTAGTAATAATCATCCACAACCATCCTTGACCATGTTGTGGAACATCGGCCGAGGCCCTCTCTTTATTCTTTTTCTTCCGCCCTCACTTTTACACCTTTATTTGCTTTTAAATGTGTTTTCTCCACAACCGCTTGAGTGATTACCAAAAAAAAACTTTCAACAATAGAGTGCATACCCATGGATAATTTTTCACAAAGTTACATGATGATTGGATGGAAAAATGCAACCAGTGTACCAAAAAGTGTTTTCTGAAAGCATAGGTTGCAGGGGTGTTTCATATATCAGGAATAAATGGACTCAAAATTGCAGAATACTACCGTTGAAACTGCTGTATTAAACTACTGCTGTATTCCACTTCTTCAATCCCTGAAAGACGGGCTTTTAAAACAGGCATTTTTCCGATTAAACGGACAATAATATTTTTCTTCCAAGTAAATATATTTGCTTTCCAACCAAATAAATACATTATTAGCTTTCCAATGGTAGCCTATTTATTATTCGATGACTTTAGCGGGGCTGAAGTGTGACACTGACACAGAGACACACCGAGACATTTTCAGGGTGCTAGGTTTCAGGATTTTAGAGTTACGGAGAAGACACACACACACACACACACACACACACACACACACACACACACACACACACACACACACACACACACACACACACACACACACACACACACACACACACACACACACCTTTTCGTAATAGATTAGCACAGCTCACCTTTGTTTGGCCTTTCTTTCCCTTTCTCCTTCCACTCCTGGAATCTGACACTAAAAAGAAAAAATATCAACTGAAAAATGCAAAGTTCCATGAAAATGAGGATAACAACCAAAGTACATATGCTTCTTTAATCATGGCTTTCAGCACAAGCAACCTTGAAGGAAAAGCATTTAAAAACAACAGTAAGAATAACAGTTATAACAAGAGTTGGAAGCAACTATAAAGGCATCCTTCAAAAAAACAACAACCCCCCGCCCGCCCAAACAAAAGCCTTGAAAGCTCGATTAACTTGAAGCCAACTAAATAATAACGATAATAATAAAAATAATAATAATAATAACTTGAACTGCCACTTTATAACTGCTGGCTGTGATGACCGGGTACCAAGACGTCTCGCTTTGATTCAACACCTGACCCTGCCTGACCCATGACGTGTATTGTTATTCAATTAAATTCCAAATGGGATTAAAATAAATTCAATTCAAATCAAATGGAAGACCAAATCGGTACAGCACTGCATTGTAATCATCAGAAGGAACCAAAACAAGCAAAAATCAAAGATGGAGTCCTCAGGAGGAACCTGGGTTTCTGATTTCAGCAGCTGCTACTCAATCCAAAAACACCCAGACACAGCCAAGTGAGCCTTAAGAAGAAAAGAAAAAAAATCCAAAAGAACCCAGATTCAAAAATATAAATAATTCTGGCTGCCAGGCCATGTGTCCAATCAGGTTGAAATTTAAAACATATACTCCCCCATGACTACTATATCATAAGTGTGAAGTTTCACGTCGATTGATGAAGTGGTTCAAGAAGAAGAATTTTAAAAAAGATTTTTGTTCAATCCAACATGGCTGCCAGACCATGCGACATATTAATTATTTGTGAACATCCTGGTATCCCCAAGGTTTGGGAAAAATGTGTCTCAGGTTTCCCCTCGATCTGTCAAGCTGTTCTGGAGAAAAAGATTTTTAAAAGTTTATTCATCAAAAAAATCATAGCTGCCGGGCAATTCCATCGTGACTCGCGTTACATTTTAGCTCAATTGACAAACTATATCTCAGAGTATACAATGCAGTGATACAGGTCTGAAGTTGTACTTCAGTTTGTAATAACCTTTGTGGGTAAGGTATGAAAAGAAAACAAATAATAATTATTCAATTGTCTAATATAGTTTTTATTTGAATTTATTTATAGCGTGACTCACGTTACAGAAAAGGGAAAGCCAAAGAATCACCTCATGTACATGCCAAATTTGTCCTAAACTGATAAAACGAAAGAATATCGTTTGTGGGTTCAAAGGGTTACAGTTAAACAGGCTTTCATACAAGATACAAAGAATTGATTTTCCTTTCTAAATATGGGCAATAAATTAAATTATGATCGTGATTCACGTTACCGTGACTCCTGTTACAAATTTTCCGACACTGATAATCCACACGGCTGTCTTCACAAAGGCTGAACTTACTGACTAGTATTTACAGGTAGTGAATTTGATGCAACTTAACAACAGAGATAACATTAAATAACTAGGAATTAATTAACTTTCAAACAGGCCATAACTAGGAATTAATAGCTTTCAAACAACTTTCAAACGGGCCATATCTAGGAATTTTAGCTTTCAAATGGGCCATTCATAACAGAAACAATATGCACTTTTGTGCAGTAAAACTGTCTCGAGTGCCAACTAGAAATCTACAAAGGCAAAATAGCCGTGGTGGTTCACAATGAATGGGGGCTCCAGTCTTCGAACAATATTGTCGTGTGTGTAGAAAATCTCATCAGGCCGAACAGGCCACTTCCAATTTTTTCCAGCTGGCACCATGACGCTCACCTGACATTCTTCATGTTCTACACGTTTCACTTCCCCTGGGTAATTTGTCTTCTCATATTGCACGAGAACCCAATCCCCAACGCAGATCCCAGTGTTCACATCAGCATCTGAGGCAGGCAACGCAACTGCAGGCCTAGCATCTGCAGGCCTAGCGTCTGAGGTGATTGTACAGAGTTCTATCTCGGCATTCATCAACTTCATACAATGCACACCACCTATGCCAGGTACAGGACTGGCATCCTTAAAAACCTGACTGATTCCCAGGACTTCATTTCTTCTTTCAATCTCCATGCCCTTTATTTCAGCTACAAGCACATTGCTTGTCATTGCCACTTCCCTGAAGCTTGACGCATTGGTAACAATGGCCTTTCTATTCCTAACCGTATTCCATACAACACGCTTGACGGCTCCACTGATTCCATCCACCGGACCCTTTCCGTGAGACGTTGCAAAGAAATTCCAGATGATTTCTTTATTGTGTTTCTCCTGCAGAGGCTTGAACGCAGCAAGAATATACCTATTCTTGAACTGGGAAGCAGGCCCATCAGACCATATGAATACATGTGCGACACTGTCTGGAATTGTGTCTAACAAACGATCTATATATGCGACAACGGTTTCCTTCGAATGTGTAAAGTTGTCTGCCAATACAATGGGATGGATTGTACCTTCAAACCATAATGCAGCTGTGAACAGACTGACCTGAGCCTGCTGCCAGTGAGCACACTGAATCTCATCCTGGTAGACACAAGTGTAATTTTCCGAGAAATCCACCTGAAGAAGAGCTGTATCAGAATGTTCACTGGCAGAGGCAGCATCCCGTTCCTTGTTATACGAACAGGCCTGCTCCCTTTTGACGAAGCAATGCTCCATGAACTTTGGGATCAGATTACAAATGTGGTCCACCAAATCATTTGTTGTACCCTCCTCAATGACTTTGGCAAGTTTTCCATCACAGTCATTTTTCCAAGTTGTCCATGTAACTTGTCTGTTTTCATCATCAACACACACCTTTCAGAATCCTTTTGCATCAGAGCAGGTTTCACATTCGTTAAACCAACATTCGCGGTGTGTTTGGTGACATAGAAACATTTGAGGGAGGTCATGTGAATACGTTGGTACAGACGGCTGGACCTTATGCAAAGCATTTACAGTGGTCACGAAATTTTCATGATACCGGCACAAGCAAACATTATGTGGTAATTTGCTGCTCAGTAGAATATGCGGAGGACGAAGTTCAGCGAACTTGCTTTTACCAATTTCCGTATCTGGGAATTCCTTCAGGAACAGCGCGTAAACTTCGTTTGCGGAGCAAGTGAGGTGCCTGGTTTGGTACTGGACTTTAGTACCATCATCTGCCCTCACGGTGACAACATCTTTTCTGCCTGGAGCTTGCCGACTGATATCATCCCTGGCGTAAAATATTTTCACCGCCTCAATGGTTTCACTTGGAATGGAGTTTTGGCCCCCTTTCGGCTTTTGTTGTTCAGGATCATTCTCTTGATCTGCTTGGATTGAAGTGTACAGCTTTCTGATCACAGCTTTTCTTCGCTTCAGGGTCCTCGGCAGTGAGGAAGTCAATGCCCGTTTTGCCTTTCGCATTGCTTTCCCCAAAGCGCTGGCACTGTTGAAGGGTGAAGAATGCGCGGTAGGGGACAAAGTCGCTCGCGCCTTCTTCAGAGCTGTGCACTTCACCACCCGTTGCCTCACCTTTTCACGGTTCATTCGCGTCAACTGTGTTTGTTCAGTCGTCGGCAGTTTCATTTATTTTGTTTTCTTCATGTCGTGGTAATTCATATTGTATTCCCTTTGCCGTTTTCTATAATCATCGTATTTTCCATTTATTTCTGTCGCGAAGTTTCTGTCGCCTCTTCTGCTGCCTTTCAGCCGCAGTGGGCGCCATGACAAAATCTGTAATGACGGTAACCAAAAAAAGCAGATCTAGAATTTGTGTGCTGGACTCACTGGACTATGGCGACCGTTAAATAAACAAACACACATTGAGAGGGATGTGCTCACCCCGAGGATAGAAATACAAGGGTATTGTAAAGCATGATCTATCGTAATCCCGTCACTTCCGTGCTGGACACTTGGTAGAGAAACTTAATGATCATGGATACATTGTGAGGTGAATGTCTGAAGAAATTGTAAAATATACTTCTATATTATCACATATATCTATTATAAACTGCATCTGGTCATCCTTACCTTGACTGATGATGGATGATAGACGATTGTCACTTCAAAAATTCACGCTTGCAAACAAGCTAGAACACGCCGTGACTTCACGCAAAAGATACTGGGATATAAAAATTCCTCCATCGCACAATCTATTGCTATTTCTTGAAACTAAACCCACCTGATTATCGTGACTCACGTTACAAAATTCGTGACTCGCGTTACACGTGACTCGCGTTACCGATGTTCACATGTCCAGATTACAGCACAGAAGACAATTAGAGGTCTGTTGCTGCTGCCATTTAGTTCAGCACAGGGACTAGTAGGAGAATTCTAATTGGCACTTCCAATACAGCAGGGATTTTTGTCTAGTAGAAAAAGTTATTAATTTTCGTGACTCGTGTTGCATCACCTTCAGACCAGCTGATTTCAGGGGCTGTTATCTGAAAACCTTTAACATCCTGCAATCTTTACTATAATATGTTTGAGAAACATGCCTAATGAAGTACTGACATCATTCAAAAACTGGTTATGTCTGAAAATGTATAGAAGGTCAATTGAAAATTATAGCTCAAAAAGTAAAAATTGAATCAAATTTTATGGATTATGTTTTAATGATGATTTTTTTTGTCAACTGGTAGCTGAGATTTGAAAACTTTATCATTCCCTTTAATTCAACTTATGAAGAGTCAGAAAAAGTAACATTTAGCTGAAAATACCTAGGTTTAAAAATCTGACTATTTGCCCCCTTCGCGTGGAATGCCCTGCCAGACCATTGACCTATGACATCACAATTTTAAACTCTGCCTCTGATTGGGTGGGGATCAAGTTTGTGAAGTTTTGTGTTAATTGAATAAGGTGAGTTTTTCTATCCAAAATGGCTGCCGAACCACATGACTTTTGAAATCATCATTTTTACACGACATGCAGCAATTGTACGAGATGGTATTTGTGAAGTTTTACGTCGATCGATGAAGCAATTCAAGAGAATTTAAAAAGTATTTTCCTTCAATCCAATATGGCTGCCAAACCATGTGACCCATCAATTATTCATGAAAATCATGGTATGGGGAACATGTGTGTGAAGTTTCCCCTCAAACTGTCCAGCTCTTCTGGGGGGGATTTTTAAAAGTGTTCGGGTAAATCTAATACGGCTGCCAAACCATGTGACCGATGACATCATAGGTGGGGAACTTTTTGTTCCTTATGGATAGGTGGTCAAACTGTAAAGTTTTTCCTCGATCTGTTCAGCCATTTTGTGGAAGAAGCCACTTTGAAGGTTTAAAAAAAATAACAACAACAAAAAAAAAAAACAAGTGAAAAAGACATAAAATGTCATTTTGCTGAATGGAGTTAAAGGGCTAGCCCATATTTATGTACAACTAAAATGGCCGCCAGGCTACCAGTTGGCCATCTTTGATCAGATCACAAAGTAAAGTGAGGGGCACGTGTATGTCATCATGTACTGTGCTTGTGCCAATATTGAACAAAATCGGACCATGCATGTCTGAGAAATGGTTGGGGACATATTTTAGTAACAAAATGGCCACCAGTCGGCCATCTTGGTTCTCATCTCGAAAAAAAATGACATGCATATGTAATCCATCATTCATTATCTGTCTGCCAAGTTTGAACAACATCGGTAAATGCGAGAGATGGTTGAGGACGGGTTCAGCATGGGTTTTTTTTTTACAACTATAATGACCGCCAGTCCACCATCTTGGATCTGATCTTGGAAAAAAAAAAAAAAAGATGTGCTCTCTCTCTGCAAGGCATCATTCATTATCTGTGTGCCAAGTTTAAACATGCAGCAGGACAGATGTCTTCATTCCATGCATTCCAATCATCCCATATGACTTGCCATTTCTATTTAAAAGGCTCCAGTTCCCTGTCCGCCTCAGTTTTGACATGAGCATCACCAAAGCGCAAGGACCATCGCTCAAAGTTGTTGGCCTCAACCTGCAAAGCCCATGCTTTTCTCATGGCCGACTCCATGTTTGTTGTTCCAGAGTTGGCAATGGCAAAAAAAAAAAAATTCATCTTGGCACCACATGGAAAAACATGTAACATTGTCTATCCTGAAGCTCTGCAAGGATAAAAAGAATGTCAAACACTGTGATGTAAAATCCTCAGTGCTGAAGAAGAAGGCAGAAAGAGGACAGAGAGAAAGACTGAACAAGGAGAAAGACGGAACAAGAACAATTAAAAAAAAAGATAACAAAGAAGAAAGGAAGGAGGAGAGGCATATAGAACAAGGAATCTACAAGTCAAAGAAAGGCAGAAGGACAGGAAGACACAGTTGAAGTAGATAAAGAAGACAAAAATAAACAAACAGGGAATAAGAAAAATCCAGAGCAGCAGAAACTTTGCAACAGGAAGCAAGACCAGAAGCAAACACAGCAACAATGACTGCATTCTGCCTTCCTGTGCCTGCACTTTCTGGTTCAGGAAGATACAGTTCAAACCTATGAAACCTTTGTTGTCCATGTGAAGCAGGGCCAGCGCCTTAAAATACAAAGCACACATGAAACAGCGCTCTGTGTTGATGCACAGCGGTTATGGTCATGTTTAACCCTTGACCAGTCAAAGATCTCTTGAGGGGGTTAAGTATCACGGCAAGGTAAGCTTTGGTCTTAATTGCTCTCTTCCACCTGTCTCTCATTCTCTTTCCTCCTGCCTGCTCCTCTTTCCCACCTCCTCTCATATCTCTGTCTCTCCCTCTCAACTTGAGTATTCCAATCAGTGAAGCGGCAGGTGGTATTTGCTAATCTATACGAAAAGGGAGGTGTGTGTGTATGATGTGGTGTGGTGTGGTGTGTGTGTGTGTGTTGTTCATTGTTATCTCCATAATTGGGGTTTCAGAAGGTGGAACAGAGTCCTCCGAAGACTCGAAGTATCCACCTTTGTTTTGGTGAAGGGTTGTGATCCATGGGCTAAGATGTGAAGTTGTGTTGTTCCCAGAGTTTTGTTCCGAGGGATCTTTTCAGGATCATCACTGAGCCCTGGACAGCTTCCAACTTTTGGTTGTTTGTGGTAATGTTCCCAGGGATGGTTTGTAGGATGTTTGTGAGGTTCTCCTTTTTCACTCCCATTGCTCCAATTTTGCTTCTCTTCAGCTTCCAGGATCTTTTCATTTCATTCTTGAGGCCTTGATATTTTGTCATTTTGACCTAAATCACAGGGTACTAAAACCTCAATTAGCAATTTCTTATTTTCCTTTTTGTATCTGAGCACTATGCCCAATCACAGTGCTTTGTTTTCTATGTTCACACTGGACAGGATCATCAGGCCATACGTGTGTGTGCGTGCGTGTGCGTGTGCGTGTGCGTGTGCGTGTGCGTGTGCGTGTGCGTGTGCGTGTGCGTGTGCGTGTGCATGTGTGTGTGTATAAACAGAAAATGAAAAAAAACAACATGTGTGTATCACCATTTTTCTCACAGATGGCCAAATGGATCATTGTCAAACTTTCAGGTCCATCAGTGAGCACCAGGAAGTGTTAGGTCAAAATTCTTTTTGGATCTCTCTATAGTGCTTAAGCCTTTGTAGCTATGTGAAAGGTAACATGAAATTATCCCCATCCCCATTCCTGAGTGGGTGTAGGGTAGTGTCTTCGGTCCCCACAAAAAAAAAAGGGGAAAAAATTCAATTTCTTGAAAATGCCAACACGATGAGAACAGCCCCATCCAGGCAATGCCGGGGTACCCTTGCTGGTTTACAACAAAAGACAGTAGTACAATCAAAAATATAATTGAAAATGACCGATTTAAGGCACAGAAGCAAAAAATCAGCAAATTGGTTGAAGACCAGAATGTTTGATTCCCACATTTCCATCCTCCATTTTTACAATTACGTAAAACTCTGACATGCTTTCCTTACAAGCTCTCCGCGAACTCATTTTGGGTCCAACAACACAATGTAGTGTCGTGCAAGTCCTATCACTTTGACCCACCTGTGTTATCCTGCAAACTGAGCATTTTCAAACTCTCCACAATATCTTCCTTCTGTTGTTTCTCAGTCGCACTTCCCTTTGGTCCTCGCTGAATCAATTTTCCCCTTTTCTGCGTAGAACGAGAAAAGAGGAGTTCAGGAAAAGGTGGTATGGTGTTGTGTGTGAGACAAGAAGACTGCAGAGATGAAGAACACGAAAAATAAATAAATAAATGAGTACCATTTCAGAACACACAGACTTGCACAAGGTGACTGACCTTCTTTTCCTTTGGTCTTTCTTCTTCTTCTTCTTCTTTCTCAGTCTTTTCTGTAATATTTTTAATTTCTGTCTCTGCAGCAAGTTCCTGAAAGAACTAGAAAAAAAAATTAAAATAAACTCATATATATATATGTATATATATATATATATATATATATATATATATATATATATATATATATATATATATATATATATATATATATATATATATATATATATATATATATTGAGAGATAACATGTGCTCAAGGTGATTTTGAAATAATTTACCCAAAAAAAAAAATAGTCAATGAAAGGTGAAACATTTGGTAATTGCATCTTAATCCACCCAACCTTGACATTTTAAATAGACTAAAGTTTTACAGAGCACTCACCGACTTCTTTCCTTTTCTGTCATTTTTCCTCACTCGACCTCCGCCACCACCACCTGGACAAAAATACACTCCCGATATTCATCAAACACTCTGTACCACCCAGCCAAGGACAAATATCAAAGAAACTTCTACATGAATGCAACAAGGTATAAAAAAAAAAATGAAAAATAATAAAATAATCAACCACTTCTTAGAAAGTAGGGCAGGAGTGGGTGGGGTGGGGGTGGAGGTGGCAGGAGTGGGTGGGGTAGGGTGGATGGGCAGGAGTGGGTGGGGGTGGGGGTGGAGGGGGCAGGAGTGGGTGGGGGTGGGGGTGGATGGGCAGGGAAGTGGGTGGGAGTGGGGGTGGAGGGGGCAGGAGTGGGTGGGGTTGGGTGGATGGGGCAGGAGTGGGTGCGGGTGGGGTGGAGGTGGCAGGAGTGGGTGGATGGGCAGGAGTGGGTGGGGGTGGGGTGGAGGGGGCAGGAGTGGGTGGGGGTGGGGGTGGAGGGGGCAGAGAGAGAGAGGGTGGGGGTGGGGGGTGGAGGGGGCAGGAGTGGGGTGGGGGTGGGGGTGGAGGGGGCAGGAGTGGGTGGGGGTGGGGGTGGAGGAGGGGGCAGGAGTGGGTGGGGGTGGGAGTGGAGGGAGAGGAGTGGGTGGGGTGGGGAGTGGAGGGAGAGGAGTGGGTGGGGGTGGGAGTGGAGGGAGAGGAGTGGGTGGGGGTGGGGAGTGGAGGAGAGGGAGTGGGTGGGGGTGGGAGTGGAGGGGGCAGGAGTGGGTGGGGGTGGGGTGGAGGTGGCAGGAGTGGGTGCCCAGGGTGGCGGGTGCAGGAGTGTGTGGGGGTGGGGGTGGAGGGGTAGGAGTGGGTGGGGGTGGGAGTGGAGGGGGCAGGAGTGGGTGGGGGGGGTGGAGGGGCTGGAGTGGGTGGGGTAGGGTGGATGGGCAGGAGTGGGTGGGGGTGGGGGTGGAGGGGGCAGGAGTGGGTGGGGGTGGGGGTGGAGGGGGCAGGGAGTGGTGGGGGTGGGGGGGGGGTGGATGGGCAGGGAGTGGGTGGGAGTGGGGGTGGAGGGGCAGGAGTGGGTGGGGTTGGGTGGATGGGGCCGGGAGTGGGTGCGGGTGGGGTGGAGGTGGCAGGAGTGGGTGGATGGGCAGGAGTGGGTGGGGGGTGGGGGTGGAGGGGGCAGGGAGTGGGTGGGGGTGGGGGTGGAGGGGGGCAGGAGTGGGTGGGGGTGGGGGTGGAGGGGGCAGGAGTGGGTGGGGGTGGGGGAGGTGGAGGGAGAGGAGTGGGTGGGGGGTGGGAGTGGAGGGAGAGGAGTGGGTGGGGGTGGGAGTGGAGGGAGAGGGAGTGGGTGGGGTGGGAGTGGAGGGAGGGGAGGAGAGGTGGGTGGGGGTGGGAGTGGAGGCAGGGAGTGGGTGGGGGTGGGGTGGAGGTGGCAGGAGTGGGTGGGGTGGCGGGTGCAGGGAGTGTGTGGGGGTGGGGGTGGAGGGGTAGGTGGGAGTGGGGGGTGGGAGTGGAGGGGGCAGGGAGTGGGTGGGGTGGGAGTGGAGGGGCTGGAGTGGGTGGGGGTGGAGTGGAGGTGGGTAGGGAGTGGGTGGGGGTGGAGGGGGGGTGCAGGAGTGGGTGGGGGTGGGGGTGGAGGGGGCAGGAGTGGGTGGGGGTGGAGTGGGCAGGAGTGTGTGGGGGTGGAGTGGGCAGGAGTGTGTTGGGGTGGAGTGGGCAGGAGTGTGTTGGGGTGGGTGTGGGCAGGAGTGGGTGGGGGTGGGGGTGGAGGGGGCAGGAGTGGGTGGGGAAGGGGGTGGATGGGCAGGAGTGGGTGGGAGTGGGGGTGGAGGGAGAGGAGTGGGGTGGGGGTGGGAGTGGAGGGAGAGGAGTGGGTGGGGGTGGGAGTGGAGGGAGAGGAGTGGGTGGGGGTGGGAGTGGAGGGGGCAGGAGTGGGTGGGGGTGGGGTGGAGGTGGCAGGAGTGGGTGGGGTGGCGGGTGCAGGAGTGTGTGGGGGTGGGGGGTGGAGGGGGTAGGAGTGGGTGGGGGTGGGAGTGGAGGGGGCAGGAGTGGGTGGGGTGGGGAGTGGAGGGGGCTGGAGTGGGTGGGGGTGGAGTGGAGGTGGCAGGAGTGGGTGGGGGTGGAGGGTGCAGGAGTGGGTGGGGGTGGGGGTGGAGGGGGCAGGAGTGGGTGGGGGTGGGGGTGGAGGGGGCAGGAAGTGGGTGGGGGTGGAGTGGGCAGGAGTGTGTGGGGGTGGAGTGGGCAGGAGTGTGTTGGGGTGGAGTGGGCAGGAGTGTGTTGGGGTGGGAGTGGGCAGGAGTGGGTGGGGGTGGGGGTGGAGGGGGTAGGGAGTGGGTGGGGAAGGGGTGGATGGGCAGGAGTGGGTGGGAGTGGGGGTGGACGGGCAGGAGTGGGTGGAGGTGGGGGTGGATGGGCAGGGAGTGGGTGGGGGTGGGGGTGGAGGGGGCAGGAGTGGGTGGGGTGGGGTGGAGGTGGCGGGAGTGTGTGGGGGTGGGGGTGGAGGGGGTAGGAGTGGGTGGGGGTGGGAGTGGAGGGAGGGGCAGGAGTGGGTGGGGTGGGAGTGGAGGGGCTGGGAGTGGGTGGGGGTGGAGTGGAGGTGGCAGGAGTGGGTGGGGGTGGAGGGTGCAGGAGTGGGTGGGGGTGGAGGGTGCAGGAGTGGGTGGGGGTGGGGGTGGAGGGGCAGGGAGTGGGTGGGGGTGGAGTGGAGGTGGCAGGAGTGGGTGGGGTGGAGGGTGCAGGAGTGTGTGGGGGTGGGGGTGGAGGGGGTAGGAGTGGGTGGGGGTGGGAGTGGATGGGGTGGGAGTGGAGGGGGGCTGGAGTGGGTGGGGGTGGAGTGGGAGGTGGCAGGAGTGGGTGGGGGTGGAGGGTGCAGGGTGGGTGGGGGTGGGGGTGGAGGGGGCAGGGAGTGGGTGGGGGGTGGAGTGGGCAGGGAGTGTGTGGGGGTGGGAGTGGGCAGGAGTGTGTTGGGGAGGAGTGGGCAGGAGTGGGTGGGGGTGGGGGTGGAGGGGGCAGGGGAGTGGGTGGGGTAGGGGTGGATGGGCAGGAGTGGGTGGGAGTGGGGTGGAGGGGGCAGGAGTGGGTGGGGGTGGGAGTGGAGGGGGCAGGAGTGGGTGGGGGTGGGAGTGGAGGGGGCAGGAGTGGGTGGGGGTTGGAGTGGAGGGGCAGGAGTGGGTGGGGGTGGAGGGTGCAGGAGTGGGTGGGGGTGGGGTGGAGGGGGCAGGAGTGGGTGGGGGTGGGAGTGGAGGGAGGCGAGTGGGTGGGGGTGGGAGTGGAGGGGGCAGGAGTGGAAGGGGCAGGAGTGGGTGGGGGTGGAGGGGGTGCAGGAGTGGAGGGGGCAGGAGTGGAGGGGCATGAGTGGAGGGAGGCAGGAGTGGAGGGGGCAGGGAGTGGAGGGGGCAGGAGTGGAGGGGGCAGGGAGTGGGTGGGGTGGAGGGGCAGGAGTGGGTGGGTGTGGAGGGGCAGGAGTGGGTGGGTGTGGAGGGGGCGGGGAGTGGGTGGGGGTGGGAGTGGGCAGGAGTGTGTGGGGGTGGAGGGGGCAGGAGTGTGTGGGGGTGGAGGGGGCAGGAGTGTGTAGGGGTGGAGGGGGCAGGGAGTGTGTAGGGGTGGAGGAGGGGGCAGGAGTGTGTAGGGGGTGGAGGGGGGCAGGGAGTGTGTGGGGGTGGGAGGGGGCAGGGAGTGGGTGGGGGTGGAGGAGGGAGAGGCAGGAGTGGGTGGGGGTGGAGGAGGCAGGAGTGGGTGGGGGTGGAGTGGGCAGGAGTGTGTGGGGGTGGAGGGGGCAGGAGTGTGTGGGGGTGGAGTGGGCAGGAGTGTGTTGGGGTGGAGTGGGCAGGAGTGTGTTGGGGTGGGAGTGGGCAGGGAGTGTGTTGGGGTGGAGTGGGCAGGAGTGTGTTGGGGTGGAGTGGGCAGGAGTGTGTTGGGGTGGAGTGGGCAGGAGTGTGTGGGGGTGGGAGTGGGCAGGAGTGGGTGGGGGTGGAGTGGGCAGGAGTGTGTGGGGGTGGTGAGTGGGCAGGAGTGTGTGGGGGTGGAGGGGGCAGGAGTGTGTGGGGGTGGAGGGGGCAGAGGAGTGTGGGGGTGGAGGGGGCAGGAGTGTGTAGGGGTGGAGGGGGCAGGAGTGTGTGGGGTGGAGGGCAGGAGTGTGTGGGGGTGGGAGGGGACAGGAGTGTGTGGGGCTGGAGGGGGCAGGAGTGTGTGGGGGTGGAGAGGGCAGGGAGTGTGTGGGGATGGAGGGGGCAGGAGTGTGTGGGGGTGGAGGGAGGCAGGAGTGTGTAGGGTGGAGGAGGCAGGAGTGTGTGGAGGTGAAGGGGCAGGAGTGTGTCGGGTTGGAGGAGGCAGGAGTGTGTAGGGGTGGAGGGGGCAGGGAGTGTGTGGGGGTGGAGGAGGCAGGAGTCTGTAGGGGTGGAGGGGGCAGGAGTTTGTAGGGGTGGAGGGGCAGGAGTGTGTAGGGTTGGAGGGCAGGAGTGTGTGTAGGGGTGGAGGGGCAGGAGTGGGTGGGGGTGGAGGGTGTGCAGGGAGTGGGTGGGGGTGGGGGGGTGGAGGGGCAGGGGAGTGGGTGGGGGTGGGGGTGGAGGGGGCAGGAGTGGGTGGGGGTGGAGTGGGCAGGAGTGTGTGGGGGTGGAGTGGGCAGGAGTGTGTTGGGGTGGAGTGGGCAGGAGTGGGTGGGGTGGGGTGGGGTGGAGGGGGCAGGAGTGGGTGGGGAAGGGGTGGATGGGCAGGAGTGGGTGGGAGTGGGGGTGGACGGGCAGGAGTGGGTGGAGGTGGGGGTGGATGGGCAGGAGTGGGTGGGGTGGGGGTGGAGGGGGCAGGAGTGGGTGGGGGTGGGGTGGAGGTGGCAGGAGTGGGTGGGGTGGAGGGTGCAGGAGTGTGTGGGGGTGGGGGTGGAGGGGGTAGGAGTGGGTGGGGGTGGGAGTGGAGGGGGCAGGAGTGGGTGGGGTGGGGAGTGGAGGGGGCTGGAGTGGGTGGGGGTGGAGTGGAGGTGGCAGGAGTGGGTGGGGGTGGAGGGTGCAGGGAGTGGGTGGGGGTGGAGGGTGCAGGAGTGCAGGTGGGGGGTGGGGGTGGAGGGGGCAGGAGTGGGTGGGTGGGGGTGGGTGGAGGTGGCAGGAGTGGGTGGGGTGGGAGGTGCAGGGAGGTGTGTGGGGGTGGGGGTGGAGGGGGTAGGAGTGGGTGGGGGTGGGAGTGGATGGGGTGGGAGTGGAGGGGGCTGGAGTGGGTGGGGGTGGAGTGGAGGGGGTGGCAGGAGTGGGTGGGGGTGGAGGGTGCAGGAGTGGGTGGGGGTGGGGGTGGAGGGGGCAGGAGTGGGTGGGGGTGGAGTGGGCAGGAGTGTGTGGGGGGTGCCGGAGTGGGCAGGAGTGTGTTGGGGAGGAGTGGGCAGGAGTGGGTGGGGGTGGGGGTGGAGGGGGCAGGAGTGGGTGGGGTAGGGGTGGATGGGCAGGAGTGGGTGGGAGTGGGGGTGGAGGGGGGCAGGGGAGTGGGTGGGGGTGGGAGTGGAGGGGGCAGGGAGTGGTGGGGTGGGAAGTGGAGGGGGCAGGAGTGGGTGGGGGTTGGAGTGGAGGGAGGCAGGAGTGGGTGGGGGTGGAGGGTGCAGGAGTGGGTGGGGGTGGGGTGGAGGGAGCAGGAGTGGGTGGGGGTGGGAGTGGAGGGTAGGAGTGGGTGGGGGTGGGAGTGGAGGGGGCAGGAGTGGAAGGGGCACGAGTGGGGGGGGGTGGACGGTGCAGGAGTGGAGGGGGGCAGGAGTGGAGGGGCATGAGTGGAGGGGGCAGGAGTGGAGGGGGCAAGGAGTGGAGGGGGCAGGAGTGGAGGGGGCAGGAGTGGGTGGGGTGGAGGGGCAGGAGTGGGTGGGTGTGGAGGGGCAGGAGTGGGTGGGTGTGGAGGGGCAGGAGTGGGTGGGGGTGGAGTGGGCAGGAGTGTGTGGGGGTGGAGGGGGCAGGAGTGTGTGGGGGTGGAGGGGGCAGGAGTGTGTAGGGGTGGAGGGGGCAGGAGTGTGTAGGGGTGGAGGGGGCAGGAGTGTGTAGGGGTGGGAGGGGGCAGGAGTGTGGGGGTGGAGGGGGCAGGGAGTGGGTGGGGGTGGAGGAGGCAGGAGTGGGTGGGGGTGGAGGAGGCAGGAGTGGGTGGGGGTGGAGTGGGCAGGAGTGTGTGGGGGTGGAGGGGGCGGGAGTGTGTGGGGGTGGAGTGGGCAGGAGTGTGTTGGGGTGGAGTGGGCAGGAGTGTGTTGGGGTGGAGTGGGCAGGAGTGTGTTGGGGTGGAGTGGGCAGGAGTGTGTTGGGGTGGAGTGGGCAGGAGTGTGTTGGGGTGGAGTGGGCAGGAGTGTGTGGGGGTGGAGTGGGCAGGAGTTGTGGGTGAGTGGGTGGGCAGGAGTGTGTGGGGGGTGGAGTGGGCAGGAGTGTGTGGGGGGTGGAGGGGGCAGGAGTGTGTGGGGGGTGGAGGGGGCAGGAGTGTGTGGGGGTGGAGGGGGCAGGAGTGTGTAGGGGTGGAGGGGGGGGAGTGTGTGGGGGTGGAGGGGGCAGGGAGTGTGTGGGGGTGGAGGGGGCAGGGGAGTGTGGGGCTGGAGGGGGGCAGGAGTGTGTGGGGGCTGGAGGGGGCAGGAGTGTGTGGGGGTGGAGAGGGCAGGAGTGTGTGGGGATGGAGGGGGCAGAGGGAGTGTGTAGGGGTGGAGGAGGCAGGAGGGAGTGTGTAGGGTGGAGGAGGCAGGAGTGTGTGGAGGTGAAGGGGCAGGAGTGTGTCGGGTTGGAGGAGGCAGAGGGAGTGTGTAGGGGTGGAGGGGGCAGGAGTGTGTGGGGGGGGTGGAGGAGGCAGGAGTCTGTAGGGGTGGAGGGGGCAGGAGTTTGTAGGGGTGGAGGCGGCAGGAGTGTGTAGGGTTGGAGGGCAGGAGTGTGTAGGGGTGGAGGGGCAGGAGTGTGTAGGGGTGGAGGGGCAGGGAGTGTGTAGGGGTGGAGGGGCAGGAGTGTGTAGGGGTGGAGGGGCAGGAGTGTGTAGGGGTGGAGGGGGCAGGGAGTGTGTAGGGGTGGAGGGGCAGGGAGTGTGTAGGGGTGGAGGGGCAGGAGTGTGTAGGGGTGGAGGGGCAGGAGTGTGTAGGGGTGGAGGGGCAGGAGTGTGTAGGGGTGGAGGGGCAGAGAGGTGTGTAGGGGTGGAGGGGGCAGGGAGTGTGTAGGGGTGGAGGGGCAGGAGTGTGTAGGGGTGGAGGGGCAGGAGTGTGTAGGGGTGGAGGGGCAGGAGTGTGTAGGGGTGGAGGGGCAGGAGTGTGTAGGGGTGGAGGGGCAGGAGTGTGTAGGGGGTGGAGGGGCAGGGAGTGTGTAGGGGTGGAGGGGCAGGAGTGTGTAGGGGTGGAGGGGGGGCAGGGAGTGTGTGTAGGGTGGAGGGGGGCAGGAGTGTGTAGGGGTGGAGGGGCAGGAGTGTGTAGGGGTGGAGGGGCAGGAGTGTGTAGGGGTGGAGGGGCAGGAGTGTGTAGGGGTGGAGGGGGCGGGAGTGTGTAGGGGTGGAGGGGCAGGAGTGTGTAGGGGTGGAGGGGCAGGAGTGTGTAGGGGTGGAGGGGGCAGGAGTGTGTAGGGGTGGAGGGGGCAGGAGTGTGTAGGGGTGGAGGGGGCAGGAGTGTGTGGGGATAGAGGGGCGGCGGTTTCGAACGGAGTCGCTTGCTCGAGTGCTTAAGCCACTTGGCGAGTGCTCTCCGAGAAGCTTGGTGACTGAACACACTCGTTGAAAGATCACTGCACTCACTCTGTGCGATCTCCGTTTGGATGTCACGTTCATCATCATCTGCTTCCTCTCGCCACTCCGGCTCCGCTTGGCCTTTTTTCCTCGGCATCGGAGAGTTTGTAGGAAGTTAAATCAACGCTAAAAAAAGGAAAAGACTTCGATAAAAACATTCAAACAGTTCGTTTCACCGGCAATGATAAATGGAACACGTTCGATGGAAGTAAAACTGTAAAACACGTGAAGTAACTGCCGTGAAGTGTCGCAAAATACTGTACATGGGTGTACAAAAAAATACCGAGTGAACCACGTTCATGGATCATGTATGAAATAGTTAATTAGAATTCCGTATTAGGTATATACATCTGTCAAACTATTGTGTGACAATTACTGCACATAATGAGGGGGGAGGAAAAAGAAGGGAAATCGGCGATTTAAAAAAAATATACACCGCCGCCGTACCAATACACCGCCACTAAATATAACATCGTGACGGAATGATTTATATTTTAACTTACACGAGGTATCGGCCTATTTTGAATTCACGTGAACAGATAATAATATCGTTATTAATTTGTCTTTTCAATTTTTCTTGTTTTTTTTTTTTTTACAAATGCACAAACAAATCATGAAAACAACCCAGTCAGAGCTCCGAGGTGTGACGTCACGTTGGCATGACAACGCACGGCCTGGTTCGTCACAATCGCCACAATATGGCCACCCGAGCTTTGTGGAGGTGGTGCGCACGATGTTTCCTTCCAGATTGTAATCACCGTGCTGAGAGTCATACCTGCAGCTATTAGCATCGTTTTCCCAAGGAACCACGTGCTCAGCAACGGTGGAATGAACACGTCAGGTGATTTATTTACTTTAGCCTTTCCTATCAAAAAAAAATTTAAAGTCAGCCCGAAAAGTTGACGTCACAGATTCTGCGTACCCACCCTTTCGATCTTGTCACATACCCAACTCATCCAGCAGGTTTTGTCATAACCCATCCATCGATTTTTTGAATATCGTGTTATGTATCGTTTTGTGCCCAATGTCTCAATTATTAATTACTAGTGCGGGTCCGTACGTGCGTGGCCGTACGTGCAAAAAAAAAAGGAAAAAAAAAAAGAATTGTGACGTCAATTGTGATATCATAGCAACGTGCCCTGTCATTGGTTTGGTAAATAAATGGCCATAACTTGGGAAGCACTTGTCCGATTAATATCAAACCTTGAAAAGGCACATCCTCAGGGTCCCAGCAATATTCCTGGCAAGTTTCAATTAGATCGGACCAGTGGTTGTCGAGAAACAGCGGTCACAGACACACACACACACACACACACACACACACACACACACACACACACACACACACACACACACACACACACACACACACACACACACACACATTGCTGGAATTATAGATAGATCTTTTCTGTTAAGAAATATGTCGCAATATCTTTGCTGTTAAGAAATATGATGATTGTATAATTTGACACGACTCCATATTTATATCTATATGTATATAATAATAATATAGTTATGTTTTTGGGGAAGATGGAGGAACTTCATAGCAGAGGTAGGATTGTACAGAGTCGCATGGTCCGTTGATGAGCAGAAGACATCTCGATGTAATTAAGAAGGGAAACTGTCAGTTTAAGATTATTACGTGTCACTGCATGGGGGGAGGGGGCAGTGCTGTGTTAATTAGGCAGGGTTTAAGACTAATTTCTCCCAGAATGTGATTTCCCCCGTGACCTTTCCTTATGTTTTTGCATTTACAGGACCGGCGATAATAGGAATCATGTCCTGAAAACAACACCAACAACAACAACAACCGAACCAAACGTTCCAATCAGGGAAAAGCCCCACCTACAGGAATGACAACTCGAAAACCAGGTCCACGGGGTGGATGATGGATGGGCGTGATGTCAGGTTTGGGGAGAGGAGAGTTGTGTGAGGTACACAATTGGAGACAAATTGATCTCGCTCGCTGGCTTCCCCTCGATACGGTGAAGAAGGCTGCACAATTCTCGTGCTTGTGCTGAGGCAAATTTGTTCGTGCGCTGAAGCACAACGTGAGCCATTGAATGTTCGGCTGAGTCATGAAGCGTGTACGTTTCTGAGGAGGGAAGAAGAGCGTGCTTCGTGGCCTTATCACGGGGCTTCAGAAATCATCTCGTCGTATGGTCGAGGAAGAGGTGGGCGATCATGGTGAACGGACCTGGTTTAAGAGAGGAACTGTCGGCATATTTTCTTGCCAAAAGAAGTTGCACGGCGGCTTCTGAGCCCTGGCGTTGAATATCTCCGCACAAATACCTCACGTACATTTCCCGCCTGGAGAGCGGCTTGGCACCATTTTCGGATGTGTTTTCCCATGCAGTAATGATGTAGTGTCGATGACGCCAGGTCCAAAAAGGATCATCTCTGGATGAAGCTAAGTGCCAGAATAAAGGAGGGATTTTTTTTTTTTGTTTTATCTTTTCCCCTTGTCCATTTTTGTAACTGTGTGTGGAGGTTCCTCGACATTAGGGTGTAAATTACCTCATGTTTCATTACCTCATGCTTTGATTTATTTTCCTTATTATGCTTTGATTTGTTCCTCTTATGAATACTTGATTTATGTTCATGAAACCCCTATTTAATAAGATTGCTTGTGTCTGTCTATTTGTTGCGCGTTCGAGAATAAACCCTTGTCCTCCATCCCTCTCACCCTCCCTCTCAAAGCAACCATTCCCCCTCCAAGCTTCCCTCTCACCTTTCTCAAAACTCCCCCCTCACCTTTCTCCCTAAACTCTCCCCACTCACCCTTCTCCCACCATTCACCCTCCTCACTCACCCTTCTCAACGTTGCCCCACCTCACATCCACAAAGCTGCCTCTTTCCTTTGTCCTCTCTCCATCATCTCATCACTCCACCTCCTCAAATCTTCAACTGCCTTCTGCCCCCTCTCTTATTACTCCCTATTGTACCTCATCCCAGCACCACAGAGCCTTTTCTTCTCCTCATCCGGTCCCCTCCCCTCGCTCTTCTGCAATCACCCACACTCTTTCAACAACTCTCCTCACCTTCCCCCCTCCTCCCATATCCGACCCAACCCTCCCCTCCCCTGCAACCAAAGCCTCCTCCCCTCCCTCTTCATTAACAGTGTGGACCTCAAATATCCAGGGTCTTCACTCAAACCTTACAGATCTTTCGATACAGTTTGCGACTGACAAACCAAACAAAATCTGCCTAACAAAAACTTTTCTCTCTCAAGACGTCTCTGACTCCCAAGTATCTCTCCCTGGTTACTCCCTCCTCCGGTATGACAGACCTGAGCCTCGTCCTGGTGGAGGAGTTGCTCTCTTCATCAAAGACTCTATTCCTCACTCTCCATGCACTGCCCTCACTCCCCCACACCCAGGAATACCTCTGGCTACGGCTACCCCTCCACTCCCACCTCATGTTTATCTGTGTACTGTACCGTCCACCAAACAGTGATGACTCCATCTACACCTCACTATCCGAAAACATGGACCAACTTCTATCCTCTCATCCGAACTCTCTCTTCCTCACACACATTCCTCACTTCCTCACCTCACAGGTGACTTCAATTGTCATCGTGCCAGTTGGCTGGGTGTGGATACCTCTCTGACCTGCCATGGCACTTCAGCAAAAGACTTCTGCGACTCATTGGGACTGACTCAATCAGTCAACTTCCCGACCCGGATCTCAACTAATGGTCCTCTATCTCTTCTGGATCTGATTTTGACAAATTTCCCTGAAAATATCTGCTGTTCTTCCCCTGCTCCAATCGGTTCTTCTGACCACGTGCTTCTCAAAGGAGACATCTCTCTTGGTGTTATTAGAGAACCACCTCAGCGCCGTTGAGTCTGGCATTTCACTCAGTCTGATGGGCAGAGTCTCCAAGCAGCCATCAAACTTCTAGACTGATCTCCCATCACTACCTTCTCCAACATCAACTCATCCTGTGAATTCTTTCAAAGAAACTTGCTCTCCCTCATGCACAGATTTATCTCCTCTCGTCTTTGTAGTGTCCGGAGGGCAGCGGGACACGGATAGTCGTGAGGATTGTCTAACACTGTTTATTGCCCGTCCGAATGCACACTACTACAGACTACACAACGCCTCAGGCAGCGCGAACACCTATATCCCTTGCAGGCACGTGACCCCCCCAAAACCACTCCTCCATGCCTCCACAACGCTTCCAGCATTGCCCTGCCCCCGCAGGCCAGTGCACCACACTCCTTCCTCCTAAAACTATTATTATAAAATGACCATCATAATAATAACCATAATCGGCACAGATTACCATGACATGATACAGATAATAATCAAAAAGCATAGGCACCACCACACAGAAAACAACCAGAGCCAAAAATGGCATTAATCAGGCGGCCGTGCACCAAAACCCAGACGAGACGGCACAAAAGGAACCGTGCTCCATCTGCTACCCGCAACCCTAATGCCGTTGGTGTCATCCGGCCCATAACTCAGCCCTCTACCCCATCACACCATATAACGTGTCGATGTGAGCGAGTTGAATTTCAAAGCAATGGACAGGTGCTCAAAACTGAGTTGCACGACGAACGCTCCAATCCCCCGCTGAAATCGCCTGAACGGCACGGGTGTGCACCGTACCACGAGCGTAGCGGGAGCGCGAGAGCCCGTCACCGCTGACATGGCTCCCGTTGCTCCAGACCCGCACATCGTCGTCGCCGGAAGCAATGAACGGCAGCCCATGTTGCATCGTCGCGGTTCCTGCCACCAGAACCTCGCCCTCGGGTCTCGAAGGAGGCACAGGTGCACCTGGAGGTACGAACTCCGAAACAGGAACCACGAGCCCCTCCCCTCGCACCACGAACCGCGGGAGCGCAACCTGCTGACCCTGATGGGCGACCAAGACGTGTGCCCTGCCAACCGCCGGTAGCGCTTCACCGGTATACGTGTGCAATGCGAGGGTAGCACAAGCGGACTCAACTTGACACACGATCAGTGCCCCGATCATCTCGACCTCCACTGGCATTGGTCTTGTCACCTTCGGACCAATTGAAAACAGGTTCAACATCGGCAGCATCAGTGCCCCGATTATCTCGACCTCCACTGTCATTAGTCTTGTCACCTTCGGACCAATTGAAAACAGGTTCAACATCGGCAGCATCAGTGCCCCGATCATCTTGACCTCCACTGTCATTGGTCTTGTCACCTTCGGACCAATTGAAAACAGGTTCGACATCGGCAGCATCTCCAGCTCCGGGATCGCTAGGCCCAGGCTGAAAGACTCGACCCGGGGTGTAAAAGTGTACGCCATGCACAAAACACCGTACCGGCAGTAGGTCTCGACCCGGGACGTAGGGGTCGCTTCGCACACCACCATCCATGACCGTTATGATGAGCACTGACTCTCGGCACACACACCGTAGACGTCCCCGAGTGCTCAGACCGCCGTCCGACTGACTGCATTGCAACGCTCGGTCAAGACCCGCGCCGAAGACCGTGCGTGCGGCTGTGCGCGCCTGGAACATCGCGCTGACCTCCGGATCATCTGCTGCGCACCGACCATCGAGACCCCGGACATTCCTCAGAGCTTGTGCGACAGCCGACGCCGCGTCTGAGCTGAACTTCATGTCCTCGTCTTTTAGCCGTGGCATCGCAGAAACCATTCCCGAGGCTTGCAAAGCAGAAATAAAATGAACTCCGAGCGCGGCCGTCGTCCATTCAACGTGACTCGCAGGCGCCGGCGGGACGTCAGGCTGCAGGACTCGACCCGCACCGAAGCCGTGCGCGCGAAACTCACGATGCGCTTCCCTGGGACCCTCGCCCGGTGTCGAACTCGAACCGCGCGAGTTGCGCTGAGTTACTCGCTGCAGCGATCCAATCGCCCCGGCCAAGGACTCCAAGTCAATACCGACGCAACCCAGGCACTTTGCACACGCCGATCCGAAACAGACTCGTCGCCACTGTAGTGTCCGGAGGGCAGCGGGACTCGGATAGTCATGAGGATTGTCGAACACTGTTTATTGCCCATCCGAATGCACACTACTACAGACTACACAACGCCTCAGGCGGCCGAACACCTATATCCCTTGCAGGCACGTGACCCCCCAAAACCACTCCTCCATGCCTCCACAATGCTCCCCGCATTGCTCTGCCCCCGCAGGCCAGTACAGCACAGTCTTCAGTTGTCCTACCCTTCCTCCCGCCCTTGGTTCACTGAAGTTTGTGGCGAGGCAGTTGTCCTGAAACAACTCACCTTTGCCTCATGGAAAGCAAACCCAACTGACGGTAATCTCAGTAGCTTCCATAAAGCTTGGAACAATTGTGTGTCTACCCTCACGAGAGCCAGAAAACATCTTTATAATTTCAAGTCTGAACTCTCAAACCTCTCTCCCTCCTCCAAATCCTGGTGGTGTCTAATCAAATCTGTTTCTGGTGTATGTTCCCCCTCCATCCCCTCCCTTACCTCAAATGACCACGCTGCTGATACCGCACGTGAAAAGGCTGAATGCCTAAACTCGGTGTTTGCATCTAAATCTTGTGTCCGAAACCCATTGCTTTCTCTACCCACCTTACCCAGTCGCACCCAACTGTCCCTGGACTCTGTCTCCTTTTCTCCTGACAAGGTGGAGAGCTTGCTGTTAAACCTCGACTCAGATTCTGCAACTGGTCCAGAAGGCATCAGCCCACGTGTCCTAAAAACCTGCTCCTCTGCTCTTGCTCACCCTCTCTCTGTTCTATTCTCCCTCTCCTTTGCTCAAGGTCATCTGCCATCTGCTTGGAAATCAGCAAACATTACTTCCCTGCATAAAAAAGGTGCAAAAACAGATCCCTGCAACTACAGACCAATCAGCCTTCTCCCAATCATCAGCAAGGTTATGGAATCCATCATTGCTTCAGACATAAAATCCTTCCTCTTCTCCAATGGCTTGATTTCCGATTATCAATTTGGTTTCAGACAAGGTCACTCTACCCTGGATATTCTGCTTCTGCTATCCCAACAATGAATGGGGGTCCTCAATGCCAGACATGAAATTAGAGCCATATCCCGAGACATATCACGTGCCTTTGACACAGTCGGGCACCCTGCCCTGCTCACCAAACTCTCTCCCTATGGTATCCAAGGCCATCTCCACTCATGGATCGCACACTTCCTCTCCTGTCACAGTCAACGTGTGGCCCTAAATGGAGTTCTTTCATCAACCCTTCCTGTCCAGGCTGGAGTTCCTAAAGGTAGCGTTCTGGGCCCTGTTCTTTTTCTGGTTTTTATCAATGATCTCTCCGACTCTCAGGAAAATCCTCTATATCGCTTTGCTGATGACTCCATCCACTGCCGCACCATCTGTCATCCCTCAGACCAGCAAGCAGCAGCTTCGTCGCTCCCTGCAGATCTGCATAAAATCACAAACTGGTCCAACATGTGGAACATGTCTTTCAATCCTGACAAATCTCACACTCTCACTTTGTCTCTCCAAAAGGACCATTTGGAACACCCCCCCCCCACCCCCTCCTCAGCCCGCATCTACTTTCTCAACAATCTGCTGGAAGAAGTCCTTTAATTCAAGCTTCTGGGTCTCACTATCTGCCATGATCTTTCATGGGAAAGCCACATTTCACCCTGGCCTCCAAAGCCAGTCGCCAACTGGGAATCCTCCGTCGTGCAAAGTCCTTCCTCGGCCCACCTGAGCTCCTGACCACATACAAAGCTTTCGGGCACAGCCTGATGGAGTACTGCTCTCCCCTCAGGGCTGGTGCTCCCGCCTCTCACCTTTCTCTGCTTCACACTGTGAAAACCAAGGCATTTAAAATTATTGGTATCTCCCGCAGTGAGGTTGAGTCTTTGGGCATCTCACTCTCTCACGGCAGGCAGATCGGTGGTCTTTCTGTCTTCTACTGTCTCCTCTCACATCTCACCCCCCCCCACTGCTCTGTCTTCGACGTACCCCCCTCCACATATTTTCGCATGACGCTAAAGGTCCGCCAGCAGCCCCCTTCTCGTAAACCTACCAAAATCACGAATCACTGCTCACCTTTACCTTCATTCCTTTTTTTTCTTTCATTCCTCCTTTTTTCCCACCTTTGGAATGAACTCCCTCACTCTCTTCAATCCCATTCTTCCCTACAGGCCTTAAAAACAGCTGTTCACCACCATCTCTTATCTTTCCCCATCCAAAACCACGATCTTTTCTTCCCCTGTTAATCCACCCCAAATCTACCTCCTTCAAATTCCCTGCTTTCCTTCCTGAAAGTCCCTGTAGTGTCCATTTTGTATACCCAGTGTTCACCGCCCCATCCCTCTCCCTTCCACAGATCTCCTAATTTATTTGTTCCCCACTGTTTTGTCCTTCCTTCTCCAGCCCCTCTTGTTTTCTGCCCCCTTGTTGTGAGTTGTGTGTTCGCTCTCACTTGAGCCTCGACAATGTACACAAAAAAATTTGCTCATTTGTCTTTTTTCATCTTCCTGTTTCTCTACAATTTATCTTTGTAAATTCATAGATTTGCTCACCATAGAAAGACGAAAAAGCAGTTGTAGTTAGGAAGTCCCAGGGGCAAAACTGTAGGTTACCACCAATTAGTTTTGTTGGAGTCAGGTGCTACGGTTCAGCCGTGAACGAATAACATACAAATGCGCACATGCACAAACAAACACACAAACACTTGAAAATATTTATAAGATAGCAAAGCTTTTGATTTTGTGAGCACGAGTTGATGTGGATTATGCTGACAGAAACGTGGATGTCAGAGAACCTGAAATGTCTCATCAGAAGATTGTACACTAAACAAGAAACTACAGCAAGGACAGAGTCTGGAGAGACAGAATGGTTTGGAATTGGAAAAGGGGTTAGATAGGGGTGCATTCTCTCCCCTTGCTTCTTCAATCTGTACAGTGAGTATCTCATGAGGAAATCAAACTTAGATGACATCAAAGCTGGATTCAGAATTAGAGGAAGATGTCTCAAAAATCTAAGGTATTTTGACGATACCACTTTGTTGGCAGAAAGTAAAGAGGACTTGATGGGACTGCTGCAGACAGTGAAAAAGGATAAGTTGTGGGAATTGCTTTGTCATTGTATGTGAACTTTGTCTTTGTAAATTAAAAGATTCCCAAGTGAAAAACTGTTAGTTTTAGTTTTGTTAGTTAGTTTTGTTGTTTTTAGTTTTATTAGTTTTGTTAGTTAGTTTTGTTTTGTTTTGTTGTTTTAGTTTATTACCAATTAGTTTTGTTTACCACCAATTAGTTTTGTTGTTCAACAGTCAAGGCTCAGAAATTTACCTTTGTCTGCTGGGCAATTATTCTTTCGTTGGTAATGAGTTAATTTCTGAATAATATCTTTTGCTTTTTTTTTTTTAAATCACTTTTTGACAAAAATGAAAACCTCAAGAATAAAAATACACTCATGAAGATTGATAAATTTTATTTATCACTGCATTTTAGCAAGACATTGACAGAGACAAAGAGCACAACAATTAGCAACTCCTTATCTTGTAAAAAGCCTTTTCACAATCATCCGGATGATACACAAAATTCTCAAACAATACAAATTTAAACTTGAAAGGCACTCGGTAGGTTGAACAGTGGGCACTCGCTATACCTCCGCCAGGCTTGAAGTTTACATTTTGGATCTGACTACCTTAATAGGCCAGATCTGCATCCAAACCTTAACCAAAATCGAATCAGCTTGTTCTTGTTACTTCCATAACTCATCGACCTCATATTTTCAGAACCCTCCACAACTTTTTGAAATATCTTGCCATATATAGTATTTAGCCGCATCTCTCAATGGTGAAGAATCACTTGCAAAATTTAAAAAAATCTCGTATCCGGATCCGGATTCGGATCTTTACCAAATTCCTATTAATTCGTCACACCCAACCTGTCCACCAAGTTCCGTCCAAATCCATCCACTACGTTTTGAGTTACCCTGCTCACCGACAGAAAAACAGGGGTGAAAACATCGCCTCCATCTACCTTCGGTGGTGGAGGTAATTGATCAAATATATAAAGGAGATAAACATAAAATGATATTGTAAATTATTATTCTTTGTTGCTCATTTATTTCCCAAACTCAGAAATTGCAAGTCACATGTTTTCTCTTTGAAAACATACTAGCAAAGGGACCCAGTGAAGTGGCAATTAGTAAATTATGAACGTGTTTCTTTGATACACACCAGATTTTTGATGTTGACCAATTACTGACCCTGTTGTGCCTTTTTGTCAGGTTGGAAGTTTAGATTTGTTAAGTTGTGACTAGATAAATGTTGATGCGGACGTGGCCTTCAGAAGATGAAATTGTTCATGCCTGACTGGTGTGTAGACTTCAAAACTGAGATTGTCCTAATTGTTGGAGTGCTGAAAGAGTGCTGCAGGAGTGCTGTTGAGAGAATTATTTATATCAATAATAGCCTTATTCTGTTTGTCTGACGATTTTCGTCTTTCTGATGATTTTGTTTTCAACTACTCAACCAGGTACCATAGAACCCATATCATTATAAAAGTTTTTGTCTTTTTACCTGGGGCATGTCACAGGTCCACACATTGCTGCTGCTGTTGTTAATGGGATTCTTGTTGGGAGCAAATATTTGAAAATGTGCACCCATTGGTCGGACAGCTGCCAGACCACACCCAAATCTGTCGCTTGACTCCACCCACCATAGCCGCCTCACAAAATGATATGCTGCCATCTTGGTTTTCTGGCGGGCCTAAAACACGAGACCTGGAGTCTCTGCTGATTATACACTGTCTGGGTTTGTTGCATCAGATTTTCAGTGGCTTCGTTTGAGTCGAGTGTTACTGAAGAAGTGGGACCCCGAAAAATCCCATCATATGTCGTATAAAAATTATTCGTAAGGTTTAATCAAGCCAGTACGTTCCTCCCTAATAAAATAACACATGTCATTTTTGAACGGCCCCACATTGGGGTGAAACAATCCATGACTGTGACAAATCAGCTCGTTTTGATATCACCATTCTGATATATTACCATATATCACAATAACCATCCAGGGCTGTATTCCTTTGCCAATGAAACTGATTTGGCAGTCTGATGCACCTCATGGCGTGAAAGGAATGGTGATTGCTATTTCATCTGAGTCATGGGTAATGATTTTTTTTTATTCTCAGATCCAGCTTTCACCACATAGACATGTGGGACATGAGCAATGATGAGGGAGTTGAGTGGACAGAGGAGGCAATAAATATATATTTTGTGTCGCATGTTGTGACCACAGTGTGGTCATTCTTGTTCCATTACTAATGACCTTATATGTACATTTAGCTTAAGTCCCTGCCACATTTATTGAAGAATCGCAAAATGGTGTAATCTCATGTAATTGTGAGGACAGAGAGTTGGGGTGGGGGGCAGAGAGTTGGAAGAGGGAGGTTGAGACATTGGGAGTGGGGGAGTTGAGGACTTGAGGTTGGGAGGAGGCTTGCATACCTGGTGTTGAGGGAGGGGGGAGCTAAGGACTTGAATAAATGGGGAAGGGAGAACAGAGAGTTTGGGTAGGGCTGAGGTATGGGGGCGGGGGGGGTTGTTTGATGACTTGGACTTGGTTGGGGGTTGAGGACCTGGGGTTTGGTGGGGTAAGGGGGAGGTTGAGGACTTGGGGTTGGTCGGGGTAGTGGCAGGTTGAGTTGTTGGGGTTGGGGGGAGTTGAGGACTTGTAGTTTGGGGGGTAGTAGTTGAGGACTTTGGAGGGTGTGGGAGTTGAGGTTGTGGCGGGAGTTCAGGACTTGTGGTGGGTGTGGGGAGTGGGGGGGGGGGCGGGTTGATTTAATCAAAGAACATCTTCAGACAGCATATATCTCAACAATATTAAATTCAAATTATATTTAACTATTCTTTACACAATGTTGTTGAAGTCACATTTTACATTGCGCAGAATTTCCGCGGGTACCTGCTCCTGTAATAATACGAAAATTACATAATAATGATAAAAATAAGAATAATAATAACTACAATTCTCAAACAATTCAATAAGTTGTGATTGAAGATTTGAGATTCCATTAAGTACCTGAACAATATTCTTGCACATACTTCCTATGCTTCTTTGGAAAGCATACAGAAACTGATCACAAAATCACTCAACTTAGCAAGTGTAGCTTGTGGCATACAGTTTTGGGTTTCATATTGAGATGATAAATGCAATTATGGGTTCAAAAGCACATCCAGATATAGCTTCCAGGATTATTTTGAGAAGTTGAATGTGTAAAACCAGAGGCATAGTATTTTCAATTATGCCTTCTATTTTAATAGTTAATGTTGTTTTATCACTTCCATATTGGAATTTATGCCACCGTCCTGTATCTTTTCAAATCATATAGCTATGTAATGGTGGTTAAAGGGGAGATATTACTTTATTTTGAAGGATTTCGTTCTTGACTAGTCAACAGAGACTTTCCTTTCTTTTTCTTGTAAGCTGAAAATCATTCATCATCTGCAACTGTTTTTGATTTACCTCTCTTTCGTGTGTGTTCACATGTACCACAGTATTTTTTTGGGGAAGGTTGTCTTGAATTTGTTGATTTATTACCATACAATCCATTTGCTTCGAGGGATGGGTGAAGTCATGCATTCGTCTTGCCCGGTTTTGTTGTACACAACCCCATTCAATACCTTCTGAAAGACGGTCTTTTACTTCTCTTGTTTCCTGAAACTTCACTTTGATTGGCTGTTTTTCCCATTCTTTTACTTCTTTTGTCCTAAAATCAAGAATCTTCATTGGTTCATCAAATGTATTTCTTTCTTTCCTCAATTGCTTGTTAGTGAGCTCACATTGATGTCTGTAACTCTGAGAAAATTGACGTCCCCTCGGCCAGTTATTTTCCTGTATATCTCTTTTGATGTAATGTGATGCAGTTTGAAAAGGTCTTGCACCAACATCTGGAGGAACATCGACTCTGTCTACAATAGCAGATAGGGTGAAAGGTCGCATGTCGTGAGGGCTCACCAAGTAGCCAGGAAGCTGGTATGGTTGTAAAGATGGAGAATTAGTGTTGACCACAGATGGATGATTGGACAGACAATGACAAGTAGTAGGCTGGCGCTTGGCTGCTGAGGGAGAAGAATAAGTTGCACGGCCAGTGGCAGATCTGTCAAAGGGATTATTTTGTTGACGTATTAAGGATATTGAAGGATCTATATGACAAGACACAGAGGACCTGTTTGGAGTATTTGGGCTGCATCTGAAGCAAGGTGTCTTGTTTGGAGTAAATCCTGTCTGGTGGCTGATGCTGCTTCTGAATGGGCTGTTTTGAGAGTGAACTTTGGTGCCAGGTGGCAGGTGTAGTGTGGAGCTTGAAGAGTATTGGTGGCCAAGGGCAGAAGAATATACTCGTGAGGTCATGGTCTTGATTGGAGTTTCAGGTTCTGAGCAGGTTGGGATTATATTTCTGAAAGAAAGAGTAACTGATTAGCTATGCAACAAGGATGGAGTGGGTGAATCACGAAGAGATAAACAAGCAAAAGGGCAAGTAAAAAAGCAAAAGGGCTTGTCACATGAAATTGAAATATGAGCGTGGATCTTCAGTAGTAACTTGGTTGAACCATAACCAAGCTCCATATCAGCAGAAAATAAATTCAGGTAAGGGTTTAGAGGTCATATTAGCCACATGTTTCATTGCAATCACAACCTTGTATGGCAAAAAGGGCTTGTTCTGGGGCCAGAGGTGGAGGAAGCTGCCAGAGGGGTGAGGGGAGGATGGGCTGGGAGAGACTCGCCTTCCCACAGGTCTAACCATGAGGAACTGCGGAACCGTGAGCTGATAGTCACTTGTTATCAGCTGCTCAGCCTGCACTAGGTGGTTCACAGACAGGACACACAGACCATCCAGTTTGACATCAGCAAGAAAGGAGCTCCCAATGTCATTCTGTATTGTGTGCTTGTCCATCTGTGACTTTTCTGTTTTAATGTCCATATTTATCTGTGTGAATATTTATTTCAGGTGACGTGGTACATCTTTGTGAAGGATTTATAATCTGTGCATGTCTGTGAAACCATGTTATCCATTCTAGTTTGTGGAAGTGTGGAAAATTAACTAAAATAATAACGATAAAGTTAAAACTCACTATGCCAGGGAGATTTAATAAATAATGTTTCAATGCTTTGACAAAATTTGTCCAAGTGAACCTTGAATTTGGGCAACAGCTGCAAGTCTTACCTAGTTTGTACAAACACGAGTCTCATTGACTCTGCTTTCTCATTGTATTGCAAAGTTATATCTTATCTAGATTGTAAAACAAGAATCTTATCGGCCTGCTGAGGTCATTTACCTTGTGCAAATGATTTTCTTGCCTATGTAAATGAGTTTTTCTGTCCATGCATACCCTGAAGCAAAGCACACATTTCTTCTGTCTTTATCTTTTAACTCACATGTTATATTATGTGTATAATTGTTTTTCTCTTTTCTTTAAAGGACTTTTGTTTAACAAAGCTTTCTTGTAGACTGGTATTGATTAACCAGTCCCCTTTGATGCTTTGACCCCTCCCCATTTCCAATCATATAAAAGACCACGTATCCGAGCTCAGTCAGAGATCTGCTTGTACACTTGAGACAAGCCTTCTTTCCATGCGTGTGTTATACAAAATACAACCTATTCCACTATAAAGTGTTTTCTCTTCCGTGTAAATTTCCACCACACTAGATAGCATTCACATATAAGTTTGGAAGAGTAATTGAATGCCATTACAAGTGCATGCAGTTCAATTCATTTCTTTGGGGAAATGTTTTGGCTCCAGTCTTTGGGCTCTGCTCTTCCATGGTATGAGTTTGAATTTGAATTTACATAAAGAAGATTGATGAGAATAATTACTGCAAGTGATTTATCGCTGAGATAATCATTGTTTTGGGATCATCATGATAAGATCTTTTCAGCCACCGTGGGCGGGCAAGTCAATTGGACCTCGAGAATGTGCTGAGACTGTATCTTACATTATTCTGGAATTTGTAACACTCATTATTACTATTAAAAACATTGACCCACATTGGCAACATCACTATTCTTGAATGTGGAAACACATTGGTCAATGCATCAATAAATATCTACATAAATTGGTAAACAAGCCTGGTGTTGGCTTAGTGGTTAGGATGGCTGGTTTGGGATCTTAGGGTCCTGAGTTTAAGCCTTGTTTGCTCCTGAACACCAGGTGGGGTTGACTCAGCCTGTCATCCTTCCGAGGTCGGCAAAATGAGTGCCAGCTTGCTGGCATCCTGTGTCGTAGTGGTGACCCGCCAGGATTGTGCCCAATAGCCAAAGAGACTGCTTAGGCAGCACCAACGCTCTGCACAAAGTATGGTCTCAATGGATGGTATACGAGCACAGCATCAGTGGCATAGTTGTAACCCAACCAAAATGATAGCTACCCAGCTGCCAAGCTGCCATACACCAGAAGAAAATTGGTAAACATACAGACACACAAAGAATGCAAAATAAATCAGTGACAAACCTTGTGTCTAAATCCTGTCTTTGATCAAGTCTTCCTTGCTGCCTTTTTAAAATCAGCATACAAATAATCATCAGCAGAAAAAGGATGGCTGCTCCCACTGCTATATAACCAATAACAGCTGGGGAGAGATCTGAAGAAGACAGATGTGGCAAATAACAAGTAAAATGTACCTTGAGTATTGTCTCAATATTTCTCTGTCCGACCTTGCTCTGTCTGTATAATTTACTTTTCTATTTCATGCTCTCGTCTAATTGAGTTTTCTCATTATTTGTCATTGTGTGGTTATAGGTTCTGCATTTTTGTTTCTCAAAACTTACCAGAGGCTGAAACATGCACCGATATATCCTCAATTTCGATTCCATTGTTCTCACAGACGTAGTGACCTGCACAAGAATGAAACATACTTATATGATATAGCGTAAGATAAGAAACTGAATGTGTTTGATCAGGTCTTGTGAGAATGCTTTTAGACTCCATCGTCACCTTTTATTTAAATTTGGCTGGTTTTCTTGTAAACAAGTTCTTATTGCATTGCATTTGATATAATAAAAATGAATTAATTATTAAAGTGAGGCAAACTCTTTCATTATTATTATTGCTTAAATATTGTTGTGGTTGAGGAAATTCGCAAACCACCATTCAGGTCCCGTAGGTGAGATATCTCTGTAAGTACATGTGTAGTTAGCCCGAAACCCGTTGTTTAGAGGGAATAAATGTGATTCATTCGGGCTGCGACCCTTTAAGATAGCCGTTTTTCTGTTCTATCTTTATTTTGAACCAACCACGTCTCAACCGCCATCACACAACAACCACCGACCGCAACGCCGCTTCACAACAACAACAACGCCAACAGCCACGACCTTTGCCGTCACGGCTCGTTCTCGCAATCATCGCATCACCACCATTCCAAGCGTCGCCGTGGCCAGGGACCGCCACTTTAGACCCTCCACCACCTTCACCTCTCCTTCTGCGGCCATTCCCGTGCCGCTTGTGAACGCCGAGCGTCAGGCTGTCCTGGCCTCGTACAAAGAGCCGCGGGTACAAAGAGCGGCCTTTCCGAGGGGAAGGTGGATCAGGAATGATACACGCCCACTTCCGATCCCTCCAATCATTAAGCGCGGGGCGATTTGGCCCCGCCTCCAGGCGCGTCGGAGTAGAATCGATATATGCAAATTCGAGGATCAGGGGAGGTTCACGCCCACTTTTCCTCTGTCCAATAGGCGAGCGTGGCTCCGCCCCCGAGCCCATCCTGATCTGGAAATTTGCATATGGATTCTCCTGCCGTATTATAAAGCGCTGAGCGCGTGGCTAATTCAGTCAGTTTCTGTTTCGGGCTCGGGCGAGTTGGAGAGGTGTGGCGGCGGCGAAGTGTGGCAGCAGCAGTCAAGACGGGTCTGGAGGAGAGTCGGTCTGTCGGGGTTCGGAGTCTGTCGGGGAGCTGCAGAGAGGAGAAGCCGGGAACGCGGTCGAGGTCGCAGTGGAGTCACTCGTCGCGGGACCAAAGCAAGCCAGCTATCCTCTTTCCCCAGAGCATCAACAACCCCCCCTGTTTCCCCCTGCGCTGAGATAGTGCGAAAAGGGGGCCCCGTTCCCACCCCATTCCAAGCAGTGCCAACGAAACCCGCGGAGGAGCGCGGAGTCGGGGCACCGCCGCGACATTTTGCGGCTCATCACAAGACGGGTAGGCTTCACGCGGTCTCAGCCCACAGGCCCGTCTGCCCCCTTGTCGTTGAGAGTGGCCCTTTTCTTTTGCTTTTGAGTATATGTGTTGTCGGCGCCGTCTGTAAAGTTTAAACTGTGTAAGTGTTGCCGTGTGCTCGCGTAGTCGGTAGTAGATCTACATTGTTGTGTTTCTTTTGTTGCAATTGCTTTGGTGCATAATTGTTGTAATTGTATATGTGTGCTATCCGTGTGCCGCGGAATAAATGTGCCTCATGTTGAACTGTTTTTCCCGTTTCGCTTCGTCTTTTCTTTAATTGAATCTCCATCTTACTTCACGTAAAGGGTTGGTAGCGGGCTTAAAACGCCCGATAATTAATCGGAACCGTCGAGGTCGACGATAACACCGCTCGGTTATCCCGATGGTACGGAACGAGTCGCTTTAAGTGGCCCGTGTCCAGAGTCGACCTGCGGCGAGGTGCGATCGCCCGGTCTACCCTCCGTGTGGGTACTTAGGTAGGTCGAATTTGGCGAACAACCCTATCCCACGCGGGGGGCCGATTGGCACGATCGTGGTGAGGCCGAAAGGCCCACCCGTGACTAGTTCCCGGCGTTAGTCCGAGAGGGTCACGACAGAATTGTCCGTCCGGTGGGCGACGTGCCGCGATTCGAGTTACGTGGCCGATCGCACGCCGGCGGGCGCGAATTTGCAACAATATATATATATATATATATATATATATATATATATATATATATATATATATATATATTAAATAAAGGAGGTATTTAGATAAAATAAAATTAGTAAGTGGGGGGGGGGGACATAAATAAATTAATATTATTTATCGAATACATTTTAAAGAAGAATGAAAACGATTTGTTGGTACTTGCTAAGATATGCTGTACAGCATGTCAAACTCGGTTATTAATGACAGTTTCAATATTGGAATGACAGTTTGAGTCTATGGTTTGATGGAGGTGCTGTGTCATGGACATGTCTAAAAAATAAAGCGTTTATCGCTTAATATATTATCATATAAAGTGGTGTATGATTAAAGTTATTCAAATGTAGTAATACTTTAAATAAAACTAATAATTAAATAAGTTTTAATGAGGATATCGCATTGCTGTGTTGACTGACTGCCTGGACACAACTTTGAGGTTGTGGGTCCATTGATGCTGAGTAATCTACTGATGTGGACTTGCGACCGGGGTTGTGGACCCACCGTTTGGAGAGGTTCTGGGCTGAAAGGATTGAAACCTCGATGAAAAACGGTGTCCAGCTGATGATCCGGGCAGTTGGGAAATCAGTAAATTGCTTATAAATTATGATTATAACTTCAAATAAAATAGATTTGTAAGTACTTACCAGTACATAATATATCTATCTTTGTGTGTGTGTGTGTGTGTGTGTGTGTGTGTGTGTGTGTGTGTGTGTGTGTGTGTGTGTGTGTGCGCACATGCGCACGCGCACATTTACATGTTTACTGTTATGTCTGGCTTCCTTTTTGGGACTATGGTGCAGTAATTGGTCTTTATTTTGATTATACCTGAACTTATTCCACATAACATTAAGTAGACATTTTAAGACCCAGAATTCCCCCTTTTTTCCTTTTTTTAACCACACCATGCAATGTTGCACATTTACAACAATGATGAAAGTATTGAGTGTAGTTTATTGTCTATGGTATCTCATGGAAGGCATTCCTCCACAAACTAACTGCAGAGTAAAACACAATCGTCTTTTTCAACTGAAAACTGATAAAAGTATGAAAATCACCGTGGAAGGACTGTCGTTTCGAGAGTTAAAGGCCTCTGTAAGAGGCCTCTGTAAATTGCATTTGTAAGCTGTTTAACTCTTTGCGAATTATTCTATGAGCTCATTTATCATGCCATTATGGTTTGGTGGTGTTATGTAAAGACACTAGGATGCCAGATCACAATTCAGTGTCTGTTCTACAACAACACCATACATTGTACATGGGTGATTCAAATTGGACCGGATTTTTATTTTTAACTCAGTATATCTCTATTATAATACCAAGCTTGCACATGTGCACTAAAAACTCGGCTCACCGTCACACGATCCCTATGAAATTGCTGTGGCACTTAGCGGACATGCCGACAATGTTTGGGAAGTCTTGGCGTTCCATAGTACCACTTGCATTTTGCACAATGCGTATTCTTGTCATTCCCCGTGTACGGTCTGTCGTCTGCTACCAGCTATGTTGTACTGCTATTCCGTGCATGTGCACGGGTATCACTAGTCTATCTATAATTCTAGCAATGTGTGCATGTGTGTGTGTGTGTGTGTGTGTGTGTGTGTGTGTGTGTGTGTGTGTGTGTGTGTGTGTGTCTGTCTGTCTGTCTGTTTGTCTGCAACCGCCGTTTCTTGACGACCGCCGGTCCGATCTGGTTGAAACTTGCCAGGAATATTGCCGGGGACCCGCTGATGTGCCTTTTTATGGTTTGATATTAATCAGACGAGCGGTTCCCAAGTTACGGTCATTTATCTGTCGACCAATGACAAGACACGGTGCTATGACGTCACGAATGGCGTCACAATTAATGTTTTTTTATTATTATTATTTTTTTTTTGCATGATTGACGGTCCGATCTGATTGAAACTTGCCAGGAATATTGCTGGGGACCCGCGGATGTGCCTTTTCAAGGTTTGATATTAATCGGATAAGTGGTTCCCAAGTTACGGCCATTTATCTGTCAACCAATGACAAGCTGTTTTTTCCCAAGGTTTAAATGAATTGTTCAAATTATTAATTAATCCCAAGGTTTGAATTTTCCCAAAGGAAACAGCTGTTTCCCAAGGGTTTGAAAGCTGTTTTTTTTTCCCAAGGTTTGAATTAATTGTTGTGCTTGGTAGACATTTGTGAATACATTTACAGAGAGGGGGGTGAGAGAGGGGGCGAGAGAGAGGGGCGTCACAATTCAAGAGAGGGGGAGAGAGGAAGGGGCGAGAGGGGGGAGAGAGAGGGGCGAGAGAAAGGGGGCGTCACAATTCAAGAGAGGGGAGAGAGGAGGGGGCAAGAGAGGAGGGGGTGAGAGTGGGGGCGAGAGCGAGGGTCGAGAGAGGAGGGGCGAGAGAGAGGGGTGTCACAATTCTTCTTCTTCATTTGATACGACGTCACAATTGACGCTGGGGACCTGAGTATGTTTCCCAGGTGTTTCCCAAGTTATGGCCATTTATGATACGGTTGGTCCGATCTAATTGAAAAAATTCCCCAATCCAGTCGTCGTTTACGAGAGCGAAGGAACGAAGCTGCACATACTGGCACACACCTACGGGCACGCACCTACGGGCCTGCACTAGTATTTGTAAATTGCATCAATCATATTTACATTGCTTTTCAAGATATTATTCAACTTTTGGCCACATACTTGGCCCATCGCAGAAGAAGTTTTCAAATGTGTTCCACATGGAATACTTTAGGATGTGTGGCTAACCAGTGCAGTACGTATTCTTCATCTGTAGTTGCTAATTCAAACACATAGCTCGAGGTATGCATGGGCAGCACAAGCGAAGATAAAAAGAAGGGTTGACTTATCTGCTGTTAAAGATGAAAAGGTGCTGAAGATTCATACTTTACCCTTCACGTGACTGCATCCATGCCTTCTTCTATTTTAGAGTGGAGTTGGTTTATTCACGTTTTCTAACACATTTCACCTATCTGGATTGAAATGAACAAACTGCCAACCAGGCCTCCATTGTGGCTAAATCCTCAAGAAATGTCTATCAATTACAATACTCTGTTGTGGCTTGATCCCCATCTTCATTGAATCCATTCGCATGCTTTTTCACAGGTAAACAACTCTTATTTATTTATTGTGCTCAATTTTGTATTCATATGTCTATCGTTGTGAGTTACCAAAGCTCTGAATATAGGATTCTCACCAATTTTAGGTGGTTTGTCCAAAATAAGGTCGTAGAGTGGGTCCTGGTGTTTGCGTGAGGAAGGGCATCCGGCGTAAAAACCTATGCCAAATCATTATGCGGACAACAAAACGAATTTCCATACCGGATCGGTCGAGGCCCGGGTTACCAACGACCGCCACCGGTACCGGTGGTCAGCAGGGTACCAGTGGAAATTGTGCTACTGCTGGGCGAAGGAGGAGAAGGAGATAGGGAAGGCGAGTCCGGAGGCAGTGGGAGAGGGGGAAGGGTAGAAGTGTGCAGGTGAGAGTTGGAACTCTGAATGTTGGGACGATGACTGGCAAAGGGCGAGACTTGGCTGATATGATGGAGAGAAGAAAGGTGGACATACTGTGTGTACAAGAGACCAAGTGGATGGGAAGTAAGGCTAGGACCATTGGAGGTGGTTTCAAACTGTTCTACCATGGTGTGGATGGGAGGAGAAATGGTGTCGGGGTAATCCTGAAGGAAGATTATGTCAAGAGGGTATTGGAGGTGAGGAGAGTGTCTGACCGAATGATGAGTGTGAAGTTGGAAATTGAAGGGGTGATGATGAATGTCATCAGTGCATATGCCCCACATATGGGGTCTGAGAAGGAGTATAAAGAAGATTTCTGGAGTGAGTTAGATGAAGTGGTGGAGAGTGTATCCAAGGATGAAAGAGTGGTGATTGGAGTAGATTTCAATGGGCATGTTGGGGAAGGGAATAAAGAGAATGAGGAGGTGATGGGTAGGTACGGTCTCAACAAGAGAAATGTGGAAGGGCAAATGGTGATAGAGTTTGCAAAAAGAATGGAAATGGCAGTGGTAAATACGTATTTCAAGAAGAAGGAGGAACACAGGGTGGCATACAAGAGTGGAGGAAAGTGCACACAGGTGGATTACATCTTAAGCAGGAGATGCAACCTGAAAGAGATTAGTGACTGTAAGGTGGTGGCAGGGGAGAGTGTAGCTCGACAGCATCGATTGGTGGTCTGTAGGATGACTTTAGAGGTGAGGTTGAGGAAGAGAGTGAGGGCTGAACCAAGGACCAGATGGTGGAAGCTGAAGGAGGAAGACTGTTGCGTGAAATTTAGGGAAGAGATGAGACAGGCGTTGGATGGTGGTAAAGATGGGTGGGATGATTGGGCAATGACAGCAGAAGTTGTGAGGGAGATAGCTAGGAAGGTACTTGCTGTGACATCTGGACAGAGGAAGGAAGATAAGGAGACTTCGTGGTGGAATGAGGAAGTACAGGAAAGTATAAGGAAGAAGGGGTTGGCGAAAAAGAAGTGGGATAGTCAGAGAGATGAAGAAAGTAGGCAGGAGTACAAGGAGTGGTGGCGAAAGGCAAAAAGAGAGGTGGCAAAGGCCAAGGAAAAGGCATATGACGAGCTGTATGAGAAGTTGGATACAGAAGAAGGGGAAAAGGATTTATACCGATTGGCAAGACAGACGGACCGAGCTGGGAAGGATGTGCTGCAGGTGAGGGTGATAAAGGACGTAAATGGGAATGTGCTGACGAGCGAGGAGAGTGTGTTGAGAAGGTGGATGGAGTACTTTGAGGAGCTGATGAATGAAGAAAATGAGAGAGAGAGAGAAGGTTGGAAGAGGTGGAGATAGTGAATCTGGAAGTGGGGTGGATCAGTAAGGATGAAGTGAGGACTGCTATGAAGAAGATGAAAAGTGGAAAGGCAGTTGGCCCAGATGACATACCAGTGGAGGCATGGAAGTGCTTAGGAGAGATGGCAGTGGGGTTGTTAACCAGATTGTTTAATAAAGTCTTGGAAAGTGAGAGGATGCCGGAGGAGTGGAGATTAAGTGTACTGGTTCCGATTTTCAAGAATAAGGGTGATGTGCAGAGCTGTGGTAATTACAGAGGGATAAAGTTGTTAAGCCACACCATGAAGTTGTGGGAAAGAGTAGTGGAAGCGAGGTTGAGAAGAGAGGTGACGATTTGTGAGCAGCAATTTGGGTTTATGCCAGGAAAGAGCACCACTGATGCGATGTTTGCTTTGAGAATGTTGATGGAGAAGTACAGGGAAGGCCAGAAAGAGTTACATTGTGTGTTTGTGGATTTAGAGAAAGCTTATGATAGGGTGCCAAGAGAGGAGTTGTGGCATTGTATGAGGAAGTCGGGAGTGGTGGAGAAGTATGTGAGGATCGTGCAGGATATGTATGAGGACAGTGTGACAGCGGTGAGGTGTGTGGTAGGAATGACGGACCGGTTTAAGGTAAAAGTGGGATTGCACCAAGGATCGACTCTGAGCCCTTTCCTGTTTGCAATGGTGATGGACAGGTTGACGGACGAGATCAGACTGGAGTCCCCATGGACTATGATGTTCGCGGATGACATCATGATCTGTAGGGAGAGTAGGGAGCAGGCTGAGGCTAGCCTCGAGTGGTGGAGGTACGCACTGGAGAGAAGGGGAATGATAGTCAGTCAGAGTAAGATGGAGTACATGTGCGTAAATGAGAGGGAGGGTGGTGGTATGGTGCGGTTGCAAGGAGTTGAGGTGGGGAAGGTGGATTGGTTTAAATACTTGGGATCAACTGTCCAAAGTAACAGAGTGTGTGGGAGAGAAGTGAAAAAGAGAGTGCAGGCAGGATGGAGTGGGTGGAGAAGAGTTGCAGGAGTGATTTGTGACAGAAGGGTAGCTGCAAGAGTGAAGGGGAAAGTATATAAGACGGCAGTGAGACCAGCTATGTTGTATGGTTTGTAGGCAGTGGCGCTAACAAAAAGACAGGAAGCGGAGCTGGAGGTGGCAGAGTTAAAGATGCTGCGATTCTCGTTGGGAGTGACGAGGATGGATAGGATAAGGAATGAGTATATTAGAGGGACAGCGCAGGTAGGATGGTTTGGAGACAAAGTGAGAGAGGTGAGATTGAGATGGTTTGGACATGTGCACAGGAGGGAAGCAGAGTATATCGGGAGAAGGATGTTGAAGATGGAGCCGCCAGGCAGGAGGAGAAGAGGAAGGCCAAAGAAGAGGTTCATGGATCCGGTGAGGGCGGACATGCGGGTGGTTGGAGTGTCAATGGAAAATGTGGAGGATAGAGCGAAATGGAGACGGCTGATCCGCTGTGGCGACCCCTAACGGGAGCAAGCCGAAAGAGGAAGAAGAGAGTGGGTCCTGGTGTCCGGCCGTCCATCCATACATATTACATACGTTAACATTTGACTAAACCATCTTCTCCTCACAAACTACCTGACCGATATGGACCAAATTTGGTACAATGCATCATAACAGGAAGGTATCATAGGGTTATGCTCCCCATCTCGATGCGCTCCCTATAAAGGGGGTGAAATGGGGGTGGGAGATGATTCCCCAAATATTGGTATATTATTCAAAGATCTTCTCAAAAACCACCAGACAGATTCAGACCAAACTCACCACGGGGCATCGGGAACATCCCCTAACTTTAAGTTGTGCTTGTCATGGCCATATCTCCCCAGGAAAGGGGGCCGCGGGCCCCCTCCCCGAGTCCCTCATTTTCACTCAAACATCTTTTTCTCCACAACCACCTGAGCGATCCAGAGAATATTTGGTACAATGCATCAGGATGGAAAGGTCTCATGGGGTTGTGCTCCCCACAAATCCACCCATTTAAAGGGAGTGAAATGGTGGGGTTTTCCACAAATATTGGTATTTCTTTCATAAATCTTCTCAGAAACCAACAACAGGATTCAGAGCAAACTGGCCGTGTGGCATTGTGACCATGCTCTAATCTTAAATTGTGATCCCCATGGTCGTATCTCCCCTGGAAAGGGGAGCACGGCCTCCTTTCCCTAATCCCTCATATTCATTCACTAAAACATATTTTCCTCAAGCTTCCACCTGTTGGGGAAATAACTGGCAGTCCCCCACAGGGCTATTTATTATGTACAATAAAGTATCAGAAGTAAATTGAACATCATATCACCGTGTGCAGATACATTGCAAGAGATGGCTCGAACTATAATTAGTCCGTTATTAAATGTTGCCTGTTGGACAGTTAATGTTTCTACAATGTAAAAGTATTAGGTGTTTAGCAATATAACTGCTGGTTAATTCCAATATGCTGATATATATATATATATATATATATATATATATATATATATATATATATATATATATATATATATATATATATATATTGTTGCGAATTCGCGCCCGCCGGCGTGCGAACGGCCACGTAACTTGAATCGCGGCACGTCGCCCACCGGACGGACAATTCCGTCGTGACCCTCTCGGACTAACGCCGGGAACTAGTCACGGGTGGGCCTTTCGGCCTCACCACGATCGTGCCAATCGGCCCCTGGCGTGGGATAGGGTTGTTCGCCAAATTTGATCTACCTAATACCCACACGGAGGGTAGACCGGGCGATCGCACCTCGCCGCAGGTCGACTCCGGACTCGGGCCACTTTAAGCGACCCGTTCCGTACTATTGGGAAAAATGGGGAATTGTTGATGCTCTGGGGAAAGAGGATAGCCGGCCTGCTTGGGTCCCGCGACGAGCGACTCCACGGCGACCTCGACCGCGCTCCCGGCTTCCCCTCTCTGCAGCTCCCCGACAGACTCCGAACCCCGACAGACTCCGACTCTCCTCCAGACCCGTCTTGACTGCTGCCACCACACTCCGCCGCCGCCACACCCTCCAACTCGCCCGAGCCCAAAAACTGCGACTGCCTCCAACTGCTTCCGACCCAAAACAAAACTGACTTCGACCCGCGCTCGGCGCTTTATAGTACGGCAGGAGAACCCATATGCAAATTTCCGGATCAGGATGAGCTCGGGGGCGGAGCCACGCTCGCCCATTGGATGGAGGAAAAGTGGGCGTGAACCTCCCCTGATCCTCGAATTTGCATATATCGATTCTACTCTGACGCGCCTGGAGGCGGGGCCAAATCGCCCCGCGCTCGCTGATAGGACTGAACAGAAGTGGGCGTGTATCATTCCTGATCCGACTTCCCCTCGGAAAGGCTGCTCTTTGTACCCGCGGCTCAGCGCGCGCCCTGTGCGAGGCCAGGACAGCCTGACGCTCGGCGTTCACAAGTGGTGCGGGAATGGCCGCAGAAGGAGAGGCGAAGGTGGTGGAGGGTCGAAAGTGGCGGTCCCTGGCCACGGTGACGCTTGGAATGGTGGTGATGCGATGTTTGCAAGAGCGAGTTGTGAAGGTAAAGGTCGTGGCTGTTGGCGTTGTTGTTGTTGTGAAGCGGCGTTGCGGTTGGTGGTTGTTGTGTGATGGCGGTTGAGACGTGGTTGGTTCAAAATAAAGATAGAACAGAAAAACGGCTATCTTAAAGGGTCGCAGCCCGAATGAATCACATTTATTCCCTCTAAACAACGGGTTTGGGCTAACTACACATGTACTTACAGAGATATCTCACCTACGGGACCTGAATGGTGGTTTGCAAATTTCCTCAACCACAACAGTATGTATATATATATATATATATATATATATATATATATATATATATATATATATATATATATATATATATATATATATATATATATATATATATATATATATATATATATTTTAACTTTAATTGAGATATTTATGAATTTCAATTGTCTTTATTGCGTTTGTTTGCAGATGTCACACTGAAATGTTTTACCTTCATCTTTCTTGCTGACGTTTCTGATGATAAGATTTAGGCTGAACACCATTCTGGGCTTTTTGTCAACTGTAACATTCCATTCACCTTTCACCTGCAACAAGTATAATGACAACAACAAACACGACAATCATATATACATACACATATATGTACGAAGTAATAATCAAATTTACTACAACTTTTGCAAACATACTGCTGTCTTATGATTAGATGCACACTTCTGTCTCACCTGTACCAGAATGCAGACTTTTTGTCTTCTAGGCAGAGTGATTTTCACAGGCAGTGTAATTCATCAATGTGTGTGCCGTCCCTCAGGTGGACGTTAAACATGTGTCCCGTCTGCTGGCATTGGTTGGTGGACGTTGAAGATCCCACAACGTACTTCACGTAGAGTAGGTGAGCTATCGATGGCACCATGGCAAATTCCAAATTCCTGCACTAATCTTCGGCAAACGACAGGCTTGGCCAGCTGGTCCGTGAAAGCCAAACTTCTCCCAGCCAATCCCCCAGGATTCCGATTCTGATGTAACATACTCTATTACAGAGCGTCAACGCTGCCAAGGCATTTTCTTGGCAAGGGTTAAACTGGGTGGATTGCCATTGTTGCGGGAATAATTGTGGCCATTAAAGAAGAAGTTAAGAATGAAAGAAAGCTCAGGCATAAGAAGAGGGGGGGGGCTTTAGCCTCCAAATGTCTCAACAAGGGGGCAGAAGTGTCTTTTGCACCCTCCTCCTCCTGCCTCCCAGATTTGTTTCATGATCATGTGTCATATTATGTTACTGAATGTGATAAATCTCTGATTTGTACTGGATTTTGCCACAAGCACCACCTGTACAATGAAGATGTTTCTGCTATCTGGACCTGCTATAATTGTGCTGTATGCTTTGCTTTTTATAAAATTGCAATGGAATCATCACACCAAGCTGATACGTCTCAAAGTTTCAAAAATTCTAACAAATGCAGTTAGGTACATTGTCATTTGTGGATTAGGGTATGATTTCAAAATGCTGCTGAACTAACAAAACAAACATGCGGTCTGGAATTTAATATTAATCCCTTTTCCCTGGAATTATACGGTGCTCTTATTTGTTATATTATCCTAGTCTTTGGTTAACTATATAGTATTCTATTCATACCATAACGTACTCTGGAAAGTAGTATAAAAACAACACTTTTAAATTCATTAGAAAGTAAGTCTTCTCACCAAGTATATTGAGGTTAGAACATTTTAAAGGAAATATAACAACAATACTTCAGAAGTTCAAATGTTTTAAAAAGATTTCAGCAACATTTTAGAAAAATATTCAGTGTGTTTTTAAAATATTGGGGAAAATCTATATTATAAAAGGAGCCGTGTCTGTCTGTTTGTTTGTTTGTCGTGTTAAAACTCGAGAACGGATTAACGGATTTCAATAAATCCAACTACAGTGGATTCAGGGAACTACTGGGAAGGTTTGTGATGAAAAATTTTGGTTTTAAAAAATTGTTTTTTTATGGGTACATGGGCACACGTGGCAAAACTGCAAACACCAACTTGCAACGCTGGTTATCCCCGCACTCCCAGGAATGCTTTTTATTCTTGCCTTATTGATTAGCCATCACAGCAAAGATTGATATTTCCATTAGCGGAGCAACGGGTATAATATTCTCATGTATATAAAATATTGTGGTTACAACATTATTGAAAAAAAAACAATTGCAATTTTTGGAGTAACATTTTTATCATGGTTTTATCACGTGATTGTGTTTGTCATGATTTCACTTTTTGCAGTCAGTGTAACGTAGGTGTGGGAGACTGAATGTTTCACTCCATAGTCCTAGTTTTTGCTTCCTATGCCTCTGCAAGCAAGCATAAAAAGAATACAAGATGGGGGAAAGGTATGAAGGAATGAACCACGTGGAATACGAATGATTAACACGAATAATTATTGAGTAACACCACAGATATACATGAAGATGGAAGGGCTACATCGACAAGACAAATGTGAACATAAAAGATGCTTAGAGTGTTCAAACAAACAGTTTTGGGGTGATGATAAGAACCATGCAAAGCAGAGATGCAGAAAAACCAAATAATAACGAATCAGGCCTGTTGAGATAATACCAATCAAGAAATCCATTCATTGTTAACCTCTTCAAGTTTTAAACTTTCTGCTCATTCTCAACAAAAGTAATAGGTAACAGGAGATATCTATAAACTAACTGATCAGCAAACTTGAAAGGAGGTTTAACCTTCGTCTTTAGCTTCCAAGGCTGAATACAAACCTATTCCTTACCAGTTTGATTTTGTTTTTATTGAAGTGCCATCCGATCGATTTTTGGTTGTGGCGATGAGGAAAATGAATGTGGCATTCCAAGGTCAAAGTTGTGCCCAATTTCACAGCTCTTTCCTTCTGCGTCACTGCTGCTGCCATCCTCAAAACTGCATCGAGTTTTACAAAACAAAACATCACATAGTACTTGGCAAAAACATTGTAGCATTGCGAAAAAGCATTGCAGTTTTATGATTCAGTTTCAGATTCTAAAATATCGTTCCAATTTGTTGTCATAGTTGCCAACATTGGGAGAAGAAAAGGTGGTAGGATGTAAAGGATCCGTGGTGCGAGGGAGCGAAGCGACAAGGGGGGGGGCAGGGGGAGGACTGGGTAGGGGTGTATTGTATCCCACTCCTATGGTTGGGAAATTTTGTAATTTCATCGTTAAATTTGCACATTCTAAGATACTCTTTTATGCAAAATTAAAGCATAATAATCATGTTTTCCTGATGAATTTGTATTATTTTAAAAAAAACATACAACTCATGAATATATTTTGAACTTCACAATGTATAACAATTTGTGTGTTGTGAGGAGTAAAATACAATACAACCTCAAATTTAAGATAAACTTAGACTTGGCCATGCCCTACTCTCCAACACAGACTTTAGGTCGATCTACTGCAATTATCTCATGTCGCTGGGATGCTTGGTACTGAATATTAAGATTTTGGTAGGTTGCTGTCTTTGCCTTGGCCAACTGCGTGTGTGTGTGTGTGTGTGTGTGTGTGTGTGTGTGTGTGTGTGTGTGTGTGTGTGTGTGTGTGTATACATCATGTCATTCAACCAATGAGAAACATCCTACGTTTTGCGAGTCACTAATGCTTGTAAATGGGACAGCATTTGTCATTTTCTCCCCATACTTTGAATGGTAGCTGTCGCCAATCAAATGCAATGAGACTCCAGATATTATTAGCTCATCTTGAACGTAGTTCCAGGGAGCTGATGTGATGGTGTGTCGTCGGTCCGTCCGTCAGTCAGGCCATCCGTCCATAAACACTTGCAACTTATTCTCTGAAACTACACATACAATTTCGATGAAACTTTTCCACAACCTTCATCACCCTGTATGTCCTAAAGTTTGTTCATGACATATAAAAAATAATAATCGGGGTTGTGACATGCACGACACACGGGACCAGTAATGGTGCTGCATGTTGTCAATAAAACCTTCGTGAAGTTGAATGCATCGTGGCCGGTCTGATTGTCTGTACATGATGACATCACAAGTGGCGACGAGGAAAAATAACTGCCCGTTTTTTACCTGGTGACTGTCGGTGGTGACTTTTACCTGGCAATGGCGACTGTCGGCATTCTCCATGAATACTCCGATGGGGAGGATTAGGCGGATTTCGTCGAGAGGCTTGAAGAAGGTAACGGACTCATCAAAAAGCTGCTGTCACCATGGCGACCGACAAGTCGTATGAAGAACTCTGTGAGCTCGTCAAGCTACATTTCAACCCAAAAGCTGGTCTAGTCATATCGAGGTATAAGTTTTATACGCACACTCACCAGGAAAATCAGGACATTTCCCATGTTGTCGCTGATCTGCGCCGTGTCAGTTTGGCAGAACCGTGTCAGTTTGGTGCTGTGCTTGATGAGATGCTCCGAGACTTTTTGTGATTGGGGTAAATCATGACGTCATCTTACAAAAACTCCTTGCTCAAGAAGACGACCTTGATCTAGGAAAAGTAATGAAGATTGCACAGGCGTGCATGACAACTGCTGAAAATCTGAAGGAGATCTCGTCGAAGAGCCAGAACTCTTCAAGTGCAGATACTGTAAATAAGATCACTCAATCTTCGTATAAGGTTACACCGAAGCCAGTTGTGTGTTTGAAACCTGCTTCATTGGTAGCAAGAGGCCCCAAGAACTTGTGTTGGCGTTTTGGTGTAAATCATATGGCTCACCAGTGCCGTTTCAAGCGGTACACACGTAACGGATGTGGCAAGATCAGTCATCTTCAAAAGAGGTGTTCCCAATCCAGCAGTGGTGATAGTACTGGCACCACCCATCATGTGGACGATGGCAAGCATATTGCTGGAGCTGATGAGTCATCACTGCATGGTGAGGTGTGTGAGATGAACACAATCCATGGCAGCATCGCACTGATAACTGTTGATCTTCAGCTGAATGGCAAGCAGGTGTCAATGGAAGTGGGCACAGGGGCGTCATTTAATTATGGGCCAGGAGACATTTTATAAACTGTGGGATTGTGAGGCGGTGAAGCCCAAATTGAGTCCAGTGAAGGCCAAACTTCACATCTGCACCATGGAAATTGTTCCGGTGATTGGCATCACAGATATCAGTGTGTCTTATGATGGTCTGATTTATGAACTGCCGATGTGGGTTGTACCAGGCAATGGCCCTACATTACTCGTTCGGAACTGGCTTGAGAGCATAAAGCTGAACTGGTGTGAGATCAAAAAGCTGTCTTCAGTGGAGGCTTCCAGTTGTGCTCAAGTGCTGGATAAGTTTCCATCTCTGTTTGAGCCAGGAATTGGTTCCTTCGTGGGGATGAAAGTTGACATTCATCTGGAACCGGAAGCAAAGCCCATCTTCTGTAAAGCTAGGTCTGTTCCTCAATTGATGAGGGAAAAGATTGAGTGTGAACTTGAGAGACTCCAGAGTGAGCGGGTCATCTCTCCTGTTGAGTTCAATGAATGGGCTCGTCCAATTGTTCCGGTCCTGAAAGGTGATGGAGCAGTGAGGTTCTGCGGGGACGACAAGGTGCCCATAAATTACCACTCCATGCAGGATCAGTATCGACTAACCAAAGCGGATGACCTGTTTTCGAAATTAGCTGGTGGAAAGACATTCACCAAGTTGGATCTGATGTCTGCCTACATGACACAAGAGCTGGATGAGGAGTCAAGGAAGCTCACATGCATCAACACTCACAAGGGGCTGTTCATCTACAATCATTGTCCTTTTGGAATACATTCAGCAGCTGCCACATTTCAGAGAAACATGGAGAGTCTTGAAATCTGTGCCAAAGACTGTCGTGCTCCAGGATGACATCGTGATCACAGGCTGAAACACTGCAGAACACTTGAGTAACCTGGAAGAAGTCCTGCGTCGTTTGGACAAAGCAGGACTCAGATTGAAACGTGAGAAATGTGTGTTTATGGCGTCCGAAGTTGTATTCCGAGCCAGAAGAGTCACTGCCACTGGGATCATGCCGTGTGATTCCAAAGTCGAAGCAATCAAGAACATTCCCAAACCAGAAAATGTGTCACAATTGCGTTCCGTTTTGGTTTTGCTCAACCATTTTGGCAGTTTCTTGCCGTGGGTGAGCACAGTGCTAGAACCCCTGCATCAGTTACTTTGGAAAGGGAAAACTTGGGTTTGGGGCAAGGCCCAGCATGATGCCTTCAAGGAAACTTAAGGTCTTTTGTGTTTCAACAAGTTGCTTGTTCATTATGATCCATGGAAACATCTTGTATTGTCATGTGATGTCAGTGTCTATGGGGTAGGCTGTGTGTTACAACAGGCTAATGAGTCGGGCAAGCTACAACCTGTTGCGTATGCTTCCAGAAGCTTGACGAAAGCTGAACTAGCTTATGTTATGGTTGATAAAGAAGCATTGGGCTGTGTGTTTGGGGTAACCAAGATGCATCAGTATTTGTTTGGTCGTAAATTTGAGCTTGAAACTGATCACAAACCGCTCAACTCTTTGTTTTCAGAGAACAAGGGAATCAACACCAGTGCATCATCACTTGTTCAGTGGTGGGCCTTGACGCTGTCGGTTACAATTATACTGTTAATTACAGACCTGGCACTGGGAATGGTGCAGATGCATTGAATCGACTGCTGGAACCTGTTACTGTAACAACACCCCTCAACCTGCTGACCTTGTATGAGCTATGAATGTGTTTGAGAGTGACAATTCTCCAGTCACTGCTGCTCAAGTGAGATTGGGGTCTAACAGAGATCCAGTGTTGTCTGTCGTTAAGTATTGTGTTATGACTGGCGATTGGTCCCGCATACCAGACTCGGAGGAGTACAAACCGTATTTACGTCGTAGAGATGAGTTATCTGTCCAGCCAGAATGCTTACTTTGGAGCCGACGTGTCATCACGCCGAAGCAGGGAAGAGAGAAGTTTGTTTCTGAACTCCACAGTCGAGAAGTTGGTTTCTGAACTACATAGTACCCACCCTGGTATTGTTACGATTAAAGCTATCGCAAGGTCTCATGTTTGGTGGCCTGGTATTGATTCTGAACTTGAATCTTGTGTTCATTGTTGTGAAACATGTATGCAGCTCAGCAAGTCACCAGCGCAATCACAGCTGAGTCTTTGGTCATGACCTTCCAAGCCTTGGTCCAGGATTCATGTTGACTTTGCAGGTCCGTTCTTCAGAAAAATGTTCTTTGTTGTCAAGGATGCGTTTCCAAGTGGATTGAGTGCTCTCTCTCATGTCTAGCAGCACCTCTACCACCACCATTGTGAATTTTAGTGTCATGTTCGCTCCTCATGGTCGACCTGATGTGTTGGTAAGTGATAATGGTTCGTGTTTTACATGTCAAGAATTTCAGCAATTCATGAGGTTGAGTGATATCAAACATGTCTGTTCTGCTCCGTTTGAACCCGCTTCTAATGGTCAGGCAGAGCGTGCTATACAGATTTTGAAGCAAGGGTTAAGGCGTGTTCCTCAAGGTTCCACTTCAAACGTGATTTTCACGCGTGTTACTAGGTTACAGATCCAGACCACATACCATAACTGGAGTGTCTCCAGCCGAATTGCTTGTGAAGTGAGAACTCAAAACCAGACTTTCTCTTGTTTATCCTGACATCGGTGAAACTGTTGATAACAAGCATCAGGGTCAGAAATAAGATCATGATCGCACAGCTGCATTGTGTGACTTTGCTGTTAACAATCCTGGTTTTGTACTGAACCACGGCCTTGGCGCGAAATGGCTGCCAGGTGTTGTTATTAGCAAGGAAGGAACTCGTGTGTCTTTGTGTCAAGATGAAAGATGGTGTACAGTTTGGAAACATGTGGATCAGATCAAGCTGCGTTATATTGAGTTGGAGGATGATGCGAAACCTGTGATTCATCCAGTTATTGTTGCGTTGTTTGAGAATGCAACTGTTGTTTCCGAGCCTGCATCTAAAGTTGTCAGCAATGCGTCTCGACCCGAAGTTTCTGTACCTGCACCCACTGCCAGTCTGGTGCATTTGTCCATGTCACCTAAATCTGTGCCTGTAACAGGTCCTTTGTGTAGGTCCTCCCATGCATCAAAACATCCAGACCGGTTGGATTTATAATTAAAGGGGGAGATATTGTGATGTGTTGCCCTTCCATAGGTTTGACATGAGTTAGTCCGTGAGCTAGACAAAAATTCAGTATGAAATTTGGGGCAAAGGGAGACCTTACTTTTTTGGTGAGAAATAACCTATATTTCACGAAAATGTTTGCTGGCCCATCATCCATGTTCGTTTTTAGGCGTTATCCACTCGGGGGCGCTCTTTGAGGGTCAAACTAACCGATTTTTTTTTCTTTGCAGGTTTGCGAAGTAAAGTGTATATATTATCTAACTGTCAAGATCAATTTGTGTTTTGATGACAATAATATGGTGTAATTACGTTATATATGTAATTTATTTAATGATAATGAACTACTTTTTCAATCTCCAATATCTTTAAAATAAACGAGACCGACTTTGCAGAAGTTCGACTGGAGCCCATAATAGTTGGCATTTTCTCGATTTGCAAACTGAAATGGGAAGAGGCAAGTCTGTGCCAAATAAAAGTGCCGTTGATTGCAGTCAGCATAGGAAATGTCACGCCTACATCACAATATGTTAAAGCATACTGCCGCTGTCCAATATTATTATTATTATTATAATTTATTGACCACCATCACATGCAGAGGGTAAAGCATGAAAGTATACACATCTTAGATATATAGTAGTATTCCATTAATATAAACTGAATTTAGTAGTGGTCATGGAGCGGTATGCTATAAGTCAAGATGGAAAATTTACTTTTGTTAAGAATCAATAGTCGTAAATCTGTTTAAGAACTTTGTGGCAAAATTTTGTAACGGAAGACGGATCGCTGTTCATTATAGTTGTAACGGAAGAGCTATCATGGACTGCATGATTAGTCGGGAGATTTTCGTCTCGAATAACTTCAAATGATTTTATTAACGAAATGCTTTCTGTAGAGCAAAAGGTCCAGTCTAATTGCGAGATCCATGTCTTACGTTGTCGAAATGTCATCCCGCCGTCACAGTGAAGATTGTTATTATTAAAGTGGTTTATTGGCTGAACGTTCAGCTCTTGGCACAAATCGAAAATAATTTGACCGTGTTGGTTTGATCTCGTGTCTGGGTTTCTTGTGTAATAACCGTTTTGCGAGTTAAAACGTTCGAGGTTTGGTATTCATGCATTAAGGTCGCCCATAATAAATACGTTTTCTTCCTTAATGCATTTTTCATCTATGGTAGCAAAAACATTGAGTTGAAAGTATGGAGAATCCGATGGGGGGATGTAACACGCCCCAAATATATGATTTGGAATGCACGACAGACTAAACCAGACTTGATCTTTCTCTTTTTTGACACTGTAGACTTGTGGCCATAAGTAATTAGCCACAAGTCCCCCAAAAATACAATGTTCACTACTACGTTTCATTGGTAATTACATACAACATAGTGGGAGGCAAAGATAACAGCTGTCTGATTCTGAACTTTGCACTTATTCTTCCCCACTGTCAGATTCTTCCTCTGAAGTATAGCCATCGGTAAGGTTGTCCTCCATGTCGTCTGTCATATTGGTACAGTCTTTCAGCCTACACTCGTCTGTGCACTTCAAGCCATTGACCATACATTCGCAGGTTGGGAGTTCACAAACACGGCGGCATTTGCATGACATGAACTCTAGTACTACTTGTGGTGCAGGTAGATCACTCATCCACAGAACATCCAGATTGCAGTCGTCTACAACGACCCAGCCATACCCAGGCTCAGGAGCTGGCACATCAGGGTTGGCCTCCAAGCTCCGTCGCCAGACTGCACACTGATATTTTGCTCGATGTGCATGTTGTTCCAGGCAGTCCTTGCATGGAGGTAGTTGTCCAGACTCGACTCCCCCCTTCTTTGCTCGCCACATGCTGAACCTCAGGGCATTCACGCCCGTCTCGGGAGTCCTGGCTGCATATAGGCGACAGGTGAATGACTCCAGTGCCGACAACATGTCAATTGTGAGGGACCAGGTTTCGCCTAGAGCTGCGAAAGTATCGCGAAACACCTTTTCCTTGCACATCAGCTTGAAGCCTTTGATTTTGCCTACACCAGAAAAGGCACTGACCGTATCGCATCCAGTATATGCATGTAGACCAGGCAAGGCCAGACAAACTTCATCCCCCATCATTTCTTCCATTTTGTCAATGCTAAGTATCCTGTTCCTGCCCTATGCAGCAACGCGCATGTATAGCCTGCACAGTATCCTCCTGCAGAATGCCAGACACAAGATCAAGACATCAGTGTCTTCTGACACTATGACGACTGACTTGAATTTGGATTTCCCAGCATGAGCTGCATGCAACAATAGCTGCGTATCAGCTTCTTCCTGGTTTGAAGCAAGTTGCTGAACATCCAATGTGACTCCATCCTCTGTAATCCTGAAGCACTTGCTACCATATGTCACGAACAGCTCCTTCCCACCAAGTTTGTTCTGTTTATTCTGCCAGTCCTGAGCGAAGAAGTGGGTATGGTTTTCCTTGCTAGCAGAACATGCCAACAAACGCCTCCAGTTCTTGATTCTATGTGTTGGGATGATAACTGAAAACAGGACTCCTTGAGATGAACCACGCTTTACTCGTTCTGCATTCTTGATGGAGAAATCCCGATGGACATCGAAGACTACGTCTCTGCGTTTGCTGCCTGGGTAGGTCTGAAAGACAGTTTGGAACAGCTCCTCAGAAACTTCTACAAATGTTCGGTTGTCACCTCTCATCTTATGGACCAGGGCCATGCCGTCAATGACAGAAGCACTTGGTAACGCAACGTTATTTGAAGGAGAGATATCCTTATATATATATATATATATATATATATATATATATATATATATATATATATATATATATATATATATATATATATATATATATATATATATATATATATATATATATATATATATATATATATATATATATATATATCAATATCAACTCACTCTCGCCAGATTCCAATTTCCAACAATATTTCTACTTACAAACCCGCAAGAATATTAGAAAGATGTATATATTTTGGTGTAAAACAAACTTGACAAAACGGATATTAGCTGCGTGCAGTGAAATAAGAGAAAATCGCATTTAAACGTTTGAAATTCAATTCCTTTGCAGTTAATTTCCACTCTAAATTTAAGGATTTATCGACTTTATAATAGGAAATCACTTCAGTCGAGCATTGGATAAGATGCAGGATATGAATAGACGTAAAATACCGCGAAAAAAGGAATTGTTATTTTTACACCCTACTAGCGCCCCCTAGCGGATATCGCTTAAAAACGAACCTGCATGAAGGGCCAGCAAGCGATTTCCGAAACTAAACATTATGACCTACCAAAAAAATGACATGCCGCTTTGCCCCTCGTACCGATCTCTGAAATTTGGGGGTCCAGCTCACGGACTAAGTGCCGTGTGCGCATGCGCGACACACGGGACCACTAATGGAACGGGACCAGTTATCAATAAAAACCATTCTGAAGTTGAATCCATCGTGGTCGGTCTGATCGTTTGTACATCATGACATCACCATGGCCCATGCACATGAAATTTCATTCGTCACCAAAAAACCCACCCGTCCCACCTGCAGAAGTGAGTTTCCATTTCCATGAGACATTCCAACACGTTTCGTTTCTAACTTTCTGATGTTTGCATTGCACTAACAATGACTGACAGTCTGAGCGAACACGTAACCATTAGAGTATTCAAGGCTTACACGCTGCACTGTATTCCTGCATAAACACAAATCCCACTGCAGTTAAACTTAACCAAGGTCGAGATGACGTTTGCCCATATATATTTTTTCAACGCCTTGGCGTTTACATTCATCAACCTCAAAATTATAGGCAATAATTTTTTAATTTCTGATAATAAATGGCTGGTCTGTAGCCAGATTTGACCACTATACACTTTCGTTTGATAAATCAGTTTATTGAAGTGCCTCAGGTCCATGATTGCTCAGGAGCCCATTGTGGTTTTGTTTTTCTTATGCCCCAAGGGGAGTTTGCATTTTTGTAAGAATCGGCCTTTGACTTGTTTAGCGACACTGGGAAAGATCCGTGTTCGTGGGAATAAGCCCAGAATTTCCTCATTGTCAAACTCAGGATGCCGATCCAATTATCAACAACTCGCACCCTGCACAGCCTGCAGCTACTGATAGTGACACAAACCATGACTCAGGGAAGAGCTTGTTGATTCTGTACATACTGCACTTATAGATAGATGTACATGCTGTATACATGAAACATTATCAGTTTGGTGATGAGTGATATGAAGGGCTCATTTAAGTGATGAGCTCATGGCTCACATGTATATATATATATACGTATATATATATATATATATATATATATATATATATATATATATATATGTGTTGTTGTTGTTGTTGTTCGTCTTTCGGCTGCTCCCATTAGGGGTCGCCACAGCGGATCATCCGTTATGATCCGCATACTGATTTGGCACAGGTTTTACGCCGGATGCCCTTCCTGACGCAACCCTGGTCGCCTCTTACGACACAGGGATAAGGATTGGGTTTCGCCATGATTCCGGGCTGCCCTCCACCCTCTCATTGCGCGGCCCAGTGCAGAGCTCCCGTCTTCAAGCGATCCTCCAACCCAAGCCTCCGAGTAGCCGGATTACAGGCGCACGCCGCTACGCCCAGTGTATATATATATGGATACAAACAAACACAACATAATAGTGACCAAAGCTTTTCGTGCACTCTTCAGGGTAAAAATCGCAGCAAGTGAAGAAGGAAGTGAAGGCGTGTGCTTTATACGCAGGTCTCAATAAGGTAGACGCTGATTGGTTCAACCGTAATGATAATGTGGGCTGATGCTGTCTGGACCGGTTGCAGAATCTGAGTCGAGGTTTGACAGCAAGCTCTCCACCTTGTCAGGACAAAAGGACACAGAGTCCAGGGACAGTTGGGTGCGACTGGGTAAGTTGGGTGCAGAAAACAATGGGTTTTGGATACAAGATTTAGCTACAAACACCGAGTTTAGGCGTTCAGCCTTTTCATGTGCGGTATCAGCAGTGTGGCCATATGAGGGAAGGGAGGGGATGGAGGGGGAACAAACACCAGAAACAGATTTGATTAGATGCCACCAGGATTTTGAGGAGGGAGAGAGGTTTGAAAGTTCAGAATTGAGATTATAAAGATGTTGTTTTCTGGCTCTCCTGAGCGTAGATACACACTTGTTCTGAGATTTATGGAAGGAACGGAGATTGCCCTCAGTTGGGTTTGCTTTCCATGAGGCAAAGGCAAGTGGTTTCAGGACAACTGCCTCGCCACAAGCTTCAGTGAACCATTGGCGGGAGGAAGGGATAAATCGGGATAAATCGAGATTATCTGTTGGGATACGAGAGGGGATAAATCTGTGCATGAGGGAGAGCAAGTTTCTTTGATATAATTCACAGGATGAGTTGATGTTGGAGAAGGTAGTGATGGGAGATCAGTCTATAAGTTTGATGGCTGCTTGGAGACCCTGCCAGTCGGCTTGCATGAAATGCCAGACTTGACGGCGCTGAGGTGGTTCTTTGATAACAGCTGGAGTGATGTCCACTTTGACAAGGATGTGTTCAGAAGAACCGATCGAAGCAGAGGAAGAACAGCAGATATTTTCAGGGAAATTTGTCAAAATCAGAACCAGAAGAGATGGAGTACCATTGGTTGAGATCCGGGTCGGGAAGATGACCGATTGAGTCAGTCCCAATGAGTCGCAGAAGTCTTTTGCTGAAATGCCATGGCAGGTGAGAGAGGTACCCACACCTAGCCAACTGGCATAATGACAATTGAAGTCACCAC
>NC_140962.1:4018256-4035756 GCF_056783735.1 Eptatretus burgeri | reverse complement strand
ATCGGGACTCATGGGTATGCAAGGAGAAAGGTAGCTTTTTATTTTCAATTTTTATTTTTGGATTTAAGACAAGAAACACAGTGTTTAGTTGGGAGGGAGGGATGGGGGTGTTGGGAAAGTGGGGAAAATATTAATTGAATGTAATGGCGAGAGAATACAAAAATAAAAACGATCGTACACCGAGTGGGGAAGGATGGGTAGGCCTCAAGGAACCCAGTAAGACAAGGTCGACAAAAATTCACAAAATAACACGATTTTTTAAAACAAAACCGAATTCGGAACACACAGTAACTTGTAGGTGAGAAAATAAACAGTTAAAACGGGACAAATAACACCCGGAAACTTAGCTTTGAGAAAGTCAGCATAGAGCACTGAGAGAGACCCTGCCGCTGCTGCAAACCCAGAACAGGAAGACTTCATTAGGGTTGGGTAAATATCATTGAAATTTTGTGCATAGCATTTTCTATGGCTGCTTTCCATGCTGAATCCGAATCCGTTCGATTTTTTTTTTTTTTACCTCCGATGACCTTTGACCCCCAGAACCTTAATTTATTCCAAATGGTGGCCAAAAATTCACTTTTTCATGTTTTCCTTCTCTAATGTGACTAATAAGGCTTGTAACATATCATTTCATATGTTTTTCAGGTCAAGGAATATGCTAATCACATTTTCAAATTGATTTGATGTTGCATCGGACCGAAATCAAGTAATTTAGGGAAAAGGAAGACTTGAATAAAAATAAAAATACTAGGCTATTGAATACTCTACAAACTTGCAAAAAGCACAAAGGACCTTTGACCCCAGACAGTCTATATTTACTGAGTACACTATCGGAGAAAGAACTTCTTGCGGAAGTGACATATTTACGCTTAACTGTAGCCCCAGTTGGTATGCCTTGTATTCGTATGCCTTTACTTAACTGTATACCCGAGTTCACTCGATCAGATGTAGCCCCAGACATACACCAACAAAGACTTTTTCTTTCAAGCTTCTGGGTCTCACGATCTGCCATGACCTTTCCTGGGAAAGCCACATTTCAAACCTCGCCTCCAAAGCCAGTCGCCGACTGGGAATCCTCCATCGTGCAAAGTTCCTCCTTGGCCCACCTGAGCTCCTGACCACTTACAAAGCTTTTGTCCGCAGCCTGATGGAGTACTGCTCTCCTCTCTGGGCTGGTGCTCCTGCCTCCCACCTTTCTTGGCTTCACGCTGTAGAAACCAAGGCATTTCATATCATTGGCATCTCCCGCAATGAGGCTGTCTTTGGGCCTCTCACTCAATCACTGCAGGTTGGTCGGTGCTCTTGCTGTCTTCTACCGTCCCCTCTGCAGCCTCGCCCCCCCCTGCTTTTTCTGCGATTTGTCCCCACCACATTTCCGTAGGGTGCTCAAGGTCCGCCAACAACCCCCTTCTGGTAAAACTACTAAAATCACGAGTCACTGCTCACCTTCACTCTTTCATTCCTCTTTTTTTTCCCGCCTTTGGAATAAACTCCCTCACTATTCATTCCCATTCTTCTCTCCAGGCCTTCAAAACAGCTGTTCACCACCACCTCTTATCATCCCCCATCCAAATCCTCGATCTTTTCTACCCCCGATAATCCACCCAAGCCCACCTTCAAATTCCCTGCTTTCCTTCCTGAAAGTCCCTGTAATGTCCATTTTCTATTCCGCATGTTCCCCGTCCCATCCCTCTCCCACCCCAGATCTCCTAATGTCTCTGTTCACCACTGTTGTCCTTCCCACTCCCACCCCTCTTGTCTCATGCCCCCTTGATGTGCGTTGTGTGTTAGCTCTCATACGAGCCTCGACAAGGTATACAAAAAAAAAAGACGTGTGAAGGATGGAGCAGGGAAATTCCGCACTCAAAAATTCAGTTTGACAGAGCTGCACAACTCTATAAAGAATGCTATCAAACCCCATGAATCCGTGCAGGATAACATTAATGAACTTTTGTTGGCAGCACTGGTGTGATCTCGGTCTTATGTTGATCTGAGAATGACAAAAACAGTTCAATTTTCGCAAAATATTGTGCGGTTTTCAAAAATTGTGTTTTAAAAATCATCAAATCATTGCATGTGTCATTTTCGGATTTCCTAATCGGAAAAACCTATAAATTGATATATTACAAGCATTATTTTATCTCAGTTGGTCAGAAATTCATAAAAATATTTTCTTGCCCCCATTTTGAATAAATTAAAGTTCCGGGGGTCAAAAGTCATCGGAGGAAAAAAAATTCCAACGTTTTCAGATTCAGCATCTAAAATGGCCATAGAAAATGCTATGCGAAGACACTTAACCAAAAAAAAACTTCACTATTTACCCAACCCTAGCCTCATCACCTGAGAGGCACAAATCCATACAGTCTCCGACTCAGAACTTGTATGCATCTACTATTCCCTCAGTTACGTCTGCCGGGGTGGTGCTGAGGTGTCGTCCACCAAACGGCAGTCTCCTCAGGTTAACCTAAGGTTGTCTCTTTGGGTGAGTGCTTGGACTTTGATTTTTCAGATGATGCAGTCATCCTTGTGGAAACACTGGATATTCTTATAGGGGCCCTCGGGGCACTGAATGAGGAATTGAAGCTGCTGGGACTCTGGGTTTCCTGGGTCAAAACAAAGATCCAGGCTTTCAATGACATCTTGGATGCTGCTATCTTGTCTGTACCTGTTTGCGGTGAGGATGTTGAGGTCATGGAGAGATTCACATACCTTGGCGGTGATATTCATGTCTCTGCAGGTTGTGAGCCAGAGATCAATAGATGTCTGGGTCGGGCCTGGGGAGTCATGGATATGGATTCACTGTATCATGGTGAGTGGTGCTGTTGGTACGTATGCAGGAGAACGAAAATCTGAGTCTTCAGGTCCTTGGTGCTTCAGGTTTTGCTTTACAGATGTGAGACGTGGACTCTGATAAAGGATCTGAGACGAAGACTTAACTCCTTTGGTACAAGGTCTCTTCGGAGAATCCATGGTTTTTGATGGTCAGATAATCTGTCCAATGAGCAGTTGCTGAGAGACTCAAATGAGATTTCTTACCTGTTTAGTACGTGAGCATCAGCTGCGGCTGCAGCTCGTGAGGGTGCCTCGTGAGTCGAGAAAGCCAACGGGATGACCACTTGCCTCGTGGTTGCAGCAGGTTGGTCGACATCTCAAGGAGGTGGGGATGGACCAGGCATTTGCCTGGGGATGGCCAGACAGAGGCCCCTGGAGTACCAACAGAAAGTGGAAGCAGCGACGCACTGCTCTGACACATGCTCCCATCCCTAATCTTAACCTATTCCCTCACTTTTTCTGGCTGACTTTCCACTGCTCTCATGTGGTCCATTGGACCAAGGCCTGCTGTGAACTCGTCACAACAATTCACCTTCAATTCTTCGGCATACCAAGGATTAGCCTACAAAGATTAGCCCAGATGAGGTCCGCATTTCTCATTTGCTTCAATGGTGGTCACAATGCACTTCTTCAGGCCTTCTTATACTTTTAAGTGACCGAACCTGCTTTCCTTTTCGAAATGCAATAATTTATTCTTTGGCTTCAAAGTAGTGGGCTTACAAGCTTTGAAAATTCCTCTTTCCTTCACATTTCAGAGCACTTGACCATATTTCTACTTTAGGTTTGAAAGGTTGTTGTTGTTTCATATGCAGGCTGTGGCTGCTGTTTGCATCATTTTCTGGAAGCGCAGCTGTGTTGCAGGTGCATTGCCCCTGTTACCGGTAAGTTGGTACTCATTTTGCCAACCTCAGAAGGATGACGGCATGAGTCAACCCACCTGGTGTTGTTTTAACAGCATAACAGGGGCTTGAACTCAAGAACCTAAGATCTTAAGCCAGCCACCTTAACCATTAAGCCAAGACCAAGCTTGCTTGAAAGGTTAATTCATGGCCACAGTTTCCTCGCCCTATTCAGACAACTGGAAGATTGGATTTAAAGAAAAAATTCACAAGTCACTTCATCTATTACAAGCAGTCTTGAATCCTTCATTCTGTTACATAAATCCCACTTTGAAATTGAAGAGACAAGAAGACAAAGACAGATAAAAAAGAGAAGACTCAAAAGTGCTGAAACAATATGTTAATATTAGTCATGTAAATGGAATATTCACCTCAATCTTGACAAACAATGTACACACCATTATGGTGATATACTCGCCTTGGTCGGAACATTTCTCTCCTATTTACCATTCCCTGTAGTCTGTCCTCTGAAAGTACTTCCATGCATACACGTCTACCTCATCTAACATTCTCGTTTTCTCTTCGCATTTGCTTCTTCCTTCAAAATCTCTCTCTCCCATAAACTCCTCACATCAACAATGTTTCCCTTCAACTCTCTTCAACAATAACCCTCTTGTCCTTCAACAACTCTGATGTGTAAATGGCACTCTCCCTTAACCTGTCTTTGCCACCGTCGCACCCTCCTTCCATAACAATCTTGACTGTCTCCAAATCAGCACACTAATTTGTTTGAAGATTCAGGCCAATAGTTTTTATCACTCGCTCACAGAATTACCTCCCTGTACACTACTTACGACTACCTCTTTAACGACCCCCGATTATTCCCACCTTCTGGTGGGGTCAGCTGGGGAAACGTTTTTTGGCTCAAATCTTTCACAAACAGGTTTGGCCAGGCCTTACGTTCAACTGAAGGTGACAGGAATTTGTAGTTTAGTCGGAGTTGCAACGATAATTAACTGACTCTAAAGAAAGGATATCGTGGGAACATCCCGTTAATGTCCATCTGAGTGATGGCGCACACATTGATCCCTGCCTACAAAACACCAGGGTGACAAACCACCAGAAACCCAGGCTAAATTTTAAAATTGAAGACCGCGAGGCTACCCTGCCTCTCCCAATTGGTTTCTGATATACCATCATAATGCATATATAAATCATGGTGAATGATAAAGTTACTTACATGACAGAGCGAAGAGCAATACCATTTGGCATTTTTCCATGGTGAATACGAACAAGGAAAATGGTGCCCCAGTTACACCAAGAGAGATGAATATTTAATAAATCACTAGATGTAGATTAACTGGTGGAATAGTTAAATTGAATCCACTTATGCTTTGGCTTCACTTTTGAAGTCACCTTTTCAAGTGGCCTCGCTGTCACAAGAAAACAACTGAACTTACTGATTCCCGAGTTTTCACTCACTGGCACTGATGACACATTCGACAACAAAATGAGAAGTCTCAGGAAATTTCTCAAGCTATATTTATCACACTGAATGCGGAAACTTTAGAAAAACGGAAGTTTGGTTTTGAGTATGGATTCAAACCACACACTGTTTCCAGAACAAGCTAGTCATTGCATTCTGCTATTTTTTGATAAGGGTATGTAATGGTTTGAGGTTTTTTTGGGTATTACTCTCAACTTGATGTGTGGTTAAAGTAATATATTGCTACGATTGTTTTTCTTTATTTTTTTTTTTTGATCTTTAATAAGACTCAGTGTTGTTAAATCCAACAACATATTTTGTTGATTCACAAGATTTGATTAAATAATAGAGTTCATTAAGCAAGTGTGGTTGCTAATCCAGCACAAAACTAGCGGTCTGCGTTGGCGACACGAGGGAATGAAAACAAGAATAAAATGGTTCACGTTATTAATGTTATCTACCATAAACGATCCCTGTCTCTTTTGCTCTGCCAAAGGGTATATCCTGAAATGTCAGAACCTGGTGATCCTTCACGGTAGATAACTGTAACTATTTTATTTGTATGTTTTTATACAATAAACATAAAGCAAACTCAAGCATGAACAGCTCATTCCAGACCAAATGCACAGGTAATAATTTCCATTTCCAAACCTATGTTAAATGGCAGGAGTAGTAATTTTAAAGACAGCTTTTATTAGACAAGGTCAGAGGTCAAGTTGACGATTTCGTAAATACCAGTCTATGACTGCTTGTTTTTTTTTGTTTTTGTTTTTAAACGCAGTTTTTATTTTACTTCTCTCTCATGCAGCTTGTGCACAATAATTAAATTTATATCGAAAGCTGCTGTACACTGACAGCTGTTTGTTATCGGCCATTGTGCACAAGTCTTGTTATTCGTTTTGTCTCTACACGCCACACTGTCATCATTGCTTATTGCCCGGCTTATTGTTACCGTTATCGTTCACCAGCATCATATCAATGCGAAAATATGTGGAGAGTTATCTCAAGTTAGGCTTCACTTCCATCCAAAAAGGTGAATTAGAAGTTCCACAGTGTGTGATTTGTGGAAAAGTTCTCGGCAATCAATCGATGAAGCCAAGTCTATTGAAGCGCCATTTGGATTCTGTTCATCCTGAACACAGCGACAAGGACCATGATTTTTTTCGTCGGAAGGAAAATGCCACGAAAAGAGCAGTTTTCAACAACAGTCCACAGCAGCCGTAAAGGCATCCTACTTAGTTGCACTGCGAATTGCAGAACACAAAAAACCTCACACCGTCGGTGAAAGCCTCATCCTTCCCGCCACAAAGAATATCGTACGTCTCATGCTGGGAGAACAAAGCGCCAAGAAGCTCAATTCTCTTTCGTTGTCAAACAACACAGTTCAGAGGCCCATTGAAGAAATGTCAACCAATATTCGTGACCAGGTGGTGGCAGAAATCAAGGCATCTCCATGCGGATTTTCTATCCAATTGGCTGAGTCAACTGACGTGGCAAATTGTGCCCAACTGTTAGCGTTCGTTCGGTACGTGCATAAAGCCAAGTTCAAGGATGAAATACTATTTTGCCGCCCGCTTAAAACCACAACGAAAGCAAAGGACATTTTCGAAGAGGTGTCTTCCGTCTTTGATCAAGTTGGGCTGTCATGGGTTGATCTGAAAGGCTGTACTACAGATGGTGCTCCAGCTATGTTGGGGTGCAGATCAGGTTTCCAATCGCTTGTGAAGGCAGTTGCTCCTGAAGTGCGCGGCCTACACTGTACGATCCACCGCCACGCACTCGCAGCCAAGGCGCTCCCCAAGCCATTGACTGACGTTCTCTCAACCATGATCAAAATTGTGAACCATGTGAAATCCCAGGTTCTCAATTCGCGACTTTTCAAGAAACTTTGCGAGGATTTCGACTCAGACCATAAAGTTCTCTTAGTCCACACTGAGGTGAGATGGTTATCCCGTGGAGATATGGCGGAGCGTGTGTTTGAACTGCGAGCTGAGCTTCGTGAATTCTTCGAAAACGATGGAAAACCAAGGACTGTCGATTTCGTCGCGGCTTTGAACGACCCCGACTGGGCATTGCACCTGGCTTATTTGGTCGACATTTTCTCTCAGTTAAACGTCCTGAACAAGTCTCTTCAGGGGACTGGCGCGACTATCATTGACTTCATAGACAAGGTCAAGGGATTTCAGGAAAAACTCCGTCTGTGGAAGACGAATGTCGAAGCGGGAGTGGTGGTCATGTTTTCTTGCACGGCCGATATTCTTCAGAAGCCTGAAAAGAATCCCCCAAGGGAGTTCATACAACTGGTAAAAGATCACCTCGCTTATTTGGATGAGGAATTAAATTCCTATTTTCCGGATCTCAAGGAACTGGATCTGAAAATGATTCGCAACCCATTTCGCATGAATGAATTGGATTTGCTACCTGGAACAGGACTGCAGGAAAGCTTGATTGATCTCCAGAACGACTCCACAGCCTGAGATCAGTTTGACGAGATGAATCTTGCGAACTTCTGGTGTGGAATGTTGGGGTCTTACCCTAAGCTAGCTGCCCTGGCTGTTCATTCGCTCATAGTATTCCCATCTACATGGCTGTGTGAAGCTGGGTTCTCGTCAGTCGTTATTCTAAAAACAAAACAAAGATCCCTACTGGATGTTGAACATGATGTTTGGTGCGCTTTATCCAAAACAAAGCCTGACATCGACCTGCTTGTGAGCAAGAAGCAGGCTCAACCATCCCATTGACTGGACATTTTACACAATCAAATAGGTACTTACTGTATCATTCTTTTGTTCAGATCAGATTGCTCAATGTCATAGTTGTGAATTGTTAGTATTGTTTAACTCCCCATTGTCGTATCTGTATCGCAAATAAACACGATTTTAGTTGAATTTTAGTACAGTGGTACTCGGTGGGACCACGAACATGTGAAATGGTACCCCAGTAAGAAAAAAAGGTTGGGAACCCCTACATACCAATGCATTGGGAAGCATTGGGAAGGGTTGGGAAGCCAATGCATACCAACAAGTTATTGGATCATCTCGATACATATTTTTAATGAGTTTGTTTGTGCGTATGTTTGTGTGTTTATATGTTATTCTTTCACGGCAGAACTGTACCACCAAGAGGCCACAAATTTTGGGTGTTGGACCTTCAGAATCTGGAAAGGTTTAAAGCTACTGCCCCCTCCCCCAACAAAATCCCCTCCCCCTCAAGGAAATCGTGTGTATGTATGTTTGTGTAGTTCTGAAAATCAAAGAAAAAGCATGGCTGGGCCAATCTGCAAACGTGCTGGGGTTGCCCATGGTCAGGTTATGGGTACAACAAAAATCTCCCCCCTCCTCCACAATGCGCTTCAAGGGGGGGGGGGATTACGTAGGGGTTCTAGCGCTTGTGCATTGAAAAAAATGTTTTAAATAATTTTGTTTGTGTGTATTTTTTGTGCGTTTGTTTGTTACTCTTTCACAGACGAAACCACCGTATTGTAAAGCTCACCCAGCCAGATACCGATGGGACCCCACCTACCCTCTAGGCACTGCCAGGTAGCCCCTGCTATTAATTATAAATATTAGTGTACAACCACGAGATAATTAAAATAAGTATATTCAAGTGTTTGTGCGTTATTTTTTCACGTCCGAACAGTAGCACCAAGAGTTCCCACGTTTGGGGTGTAGGTATATATCAGAATTTCGACACGGTTTTAAAGCAAACACACCTTGGCCTTGACATCTTTTTTGAGGCCACCAAAGGCCGCTACAAAGTTTATAGTGGGATGGGAGTTCAGGCTGTGCTGCCGCCAGCCCACAGGCCAAAGGTATCCACCATGAGGCCAATAATTCCTTAGCTTTTCAATGTCCAACATGTCCCGAAACTACCGCCGGGAAAAGCTCATCCTGCGGGGCAGCGCTGGGTATACTACCTCCCACTCCCCCAGGGCAGCCCCAGGTAGCCCCTGCTAGTCTATAATAATAGTGTCTCCTCCATAACTCCAAAACCATGAAACCTAGCAGCCTGAAACTTTGCATGTGTAGAAAGGGAACTCCGAGAAACTGCATGAATGAAAATTGTGTATTTGGGTAAATTTAAACACCCCTTTTGGAGATATTTAATGGGGCGTTCATCATGAAAAAAACAAAAACAGGCCTACCCTTGGTCAACCTGCTCTCCCTTGCAGGGCTCTTAAGCCGCCATTTTGTGTCAGCCTGCTCAAAAATGCCTTACCTCGGAACCATGATCGACTCTCATGGCCAAATTAAAGTATATATAATCAAAATCTGGTCCTTAGATTTCAGGATCGGAGCATGTGGACTAACTACGTGTCAAAATCTGGAGTGAAATTTTAAAATTTAAAGGAATTAACGATTCTTACAACTAAGGGTATGTAAATATTTACTTTAAGCAAGCAAGGCTGAATATTTACACAAGAAAATGTGAAATTGCCAAAGCATTGAACTTAACTTTTTCTGCTGTTCGGAGAAATATATTGAGTGAAAAGAGATTAAAGAATGTGCTGAAAGTATAACTTCATTGAGTAAATGAAAATAATTAATCAGCGCGATCACCGCGAAGGCTCCCGTGACAGCAGTTGGGTTCTCCGTGGGGAAACCTCCAGAGTTAGGAAGTCAAAATAAATTACATTAAAGATCGAATTAAAAATAACGATTAACAACAAAGAGAAACCTTTTGGATGAAGCTTTGGAAAGAAAAGATTAGTCCATCAGCAATATACAAGGAGAAATTTATATATTTTTTCAACAACCCTAAAGATTTCAATCTTGATAGCAAGGAAGGAGGGGAGGGGAGAATGAAGAGAAGAGAAGAGAGGGGAGTGAGGTGGGAGAGAGAGAGAGAGGGAGAGAGGGAGAGAGGGAGAGAGGGAGTGAGGGAGTGAGAGAGTGAGAGAGTGAGAGAGTGAGAGAGTGAGAGAGTGAGGGAGTGAGAGAGTGAGGGAGTGAGAGAGTGAGAGAGTGAGGGAGTGAGAGAGAGAGAGAGTGAAAGAGTGAGAGAGTGAGAGAGTGAGAGAGTGAGAGAGTGAGAGAGTGAGAGAGTGAGAGAGTGAGAGAGTGAGAGAGTGAGAGTATGGGAGAGTGAGAGTATGGGTGGGGGAGAAAGGAGGGGGGCAAGAGAGTGAAGAGAGGTGCGGGAGCAAAGAGGGGGAGCTAGGAAGGGGGGAAGAAGGGTGAGAGCGAGGAAGAGAGGGAGAGTGAGGAAGGGGGGGGGAGAAGCGACGCCTCACCACATGTCTTTAAATACTCTGGGAGAAGGGAGCAAGGTGTGGTGGGGTAGCAAGGAGGAGGAGCGAGGAGGACGGGCCCCCAGGGGGACTAGGAAAGGGAGGAGGAATGGGGGAGAGTGAGGAAGGGGTGGGAAGGAGGAATCAAATATAATGTTATGCTTTGTCACCATACGAAAACACACACACACACACACACACACACACACATACACACACACACACACACACACACACACACACACACACACACACACACACACACACACACACACACACACTTCCAGGTATTTACATCACTCATGCGTTCCTGGAAAACATCATTTAAATGCAACTTCAAAATCCCATTGATTTTTAAGAAGTATTAAAGGGGGAATGTCTTCCTGACAGAAAACAAAAATTGAGTGGTAAGTTGCTTTGCTCACCCTAATGCGTCTCTTCACTCGCTCTAATCCTCCCGCTATGTTAATCGTTTGTTCTTTCGTTCTTCTAATTCGACCTTTAATTTAATTTATTTTGCATTCCGAACTCCAGAGATTCCCTACGGAGAACCCAACCAAGGCCGCCTTCTCATCGATCCCGCTAGTTAATTATTTTCATTGCACTGAATTAAGTTTTTTTTGTTGTTGTTGCACTCAATGAAGCTGGTTAATTTTGGCACATTCCTAAATCATTAAGAAATCGTTGCATCCTGTTCCAAAGTCAAGGCATCGTTGAGCAGTCCAAAAATATGATGGCTTCAGACCCCAGTGAGGTTACCCAGGAATGCCTTAAGACCCCAAAGGGAACGGTGACCGAGGATGTGCCTGATAAAAGATGTGATTAAATAAGGCTGGTCGAAGATGGTCTGTGGGGGTTGTCCTCCAAAATAGGTGTTTGCTTTGTTCTCTGAAACTACAAACACAATTTTGATGAAACTTGACCATAACCTTCATCACCCATGCTGTACCAAAGATTTTTCACATCATTATAAAAAATTGCGGTCGAAGGGTGTCTATGAGGGGATGCCCCCCAAAAGAGGTGTTTGCTTTTTTCTCAGAAACTACAAACACAATTCCAATGAAACTTGACCATCGCCTTCATCACCCGGGATGTACTAAAGTTTGTTCACGACATGAAAAATCTGGGTCTCAGGGATTCTATGTGGGGGGTTGCCCCCCAAAATGTGCATTTGCTTTCTTCTCTGAAACCACACACAAATTCGATGAAACTTGACCACAACCTTTATAACCCGTGATGTACAAAAGTTTGTTCATGGCATGAAAAAAAAATCCATAGGTGTTTACTTTCATCTCCATTACATATTTGGTGGGTCATCCATGCCAAACAATGGTTCCCTGGTTAAATTATCCAGCTGCTTCCAGGTGAGCACCCAGGGGTATTGCTTCTATGTTTATAGTGTTGTGGTTCTCGGAACTGCATGCATGCAACAGATAGTTGTCCTGAGATAGTTATCCCATTAGTGTACGTGTAGTTAGATCCCTACCTTTGTCGAGCGGGACAGCAGGGAGTGCGTTGCGATGGGCTATTAGTTAGGTTTATTAAATCATTTTTACCTTTCATTTTATTCCCTCCTTTTATTTTCTGAGGTAAATTTGCCTTGCTTGCTGCCCTCGTCCCGCTAACCACAGCGTACCACCGTCTACCCAGAGTCTCGTTTTCTGAGGCAAAATCCCGTCGTGCACATTTGGCTGGACAAACGCTTTAAGCTGCACCACCATCCGTCTACCTGAGGCCCGGCACAGGCTGGCGGACCACGTGAGGGATCGGAGCCAGTCGGAGCGCCCAACTCGGGCGATGACGTTGGATTCGGCATGGCCTCCTCCCCCGAGCTTCGGGCCCTATAAAAGATGGAGAGGTCCCTCTGTTGAGAAGAGTATGTGTGTGTGTGTGTGTGTGTGTGTGTGTGTGTGTGTGTGTGTGTGTGTGTGTGTGTGTGTGTGTGTGTGTGTTTCATGCTGTCTCCTGTTCCTCGTCTACACCCACACGACGTCAACGAACCGCCTCCTGTTTCTGGTCCCGCCTACCACTCCACCCTCGCCCTCTGGACTCCTCCCTTCTCCACTCAAGCTCCTCCTACAGACACGATCTCCATATGTGCGGCTGTGGCCCAAACTTCGCAACCATTGTCGGGTACCGCACCACGGAGCATCCCTTCCCCCGAAACGCTCAGGTACTGAAAAACTATAACCTCAACCCCCTCCCTCCCTGGCTGCAAGAGTCTTTTTCATTGGGGTTTCTTTCTCTGTGTGTGTGTCTGAGTGTGCTGGCTCCTGTCTGTTAAGTAAGCCTGCAGAAGATCTTTTGTTGTTGTTACTGTGAATAATCTCACGTCAAGTCTGCACTGTGTCTGCTTTGTAAGTTGCTTGTATAATTGTCGCACCCCCCACACCACCCTCCTCTTTTCCTGCGTTACATACCCAATAAACCTTTGTTGTGCCACATGCTTTTCCTCAGTTGCTGTAAACAAATAATTGTTGCAGAAATGTTCCCAGCTCGCCTTTGTCTTTTCCCTCATTGGTCCAGCATGGTTCGGATCCAGGTTTAGCCGGGTCTTTATTCCGAACGGTCCGTTCCTTCCAGCCGGTACGTCCTTGGCAGTGTCACTCAGCTGCATCCGATCCGGAAAGGTGATCCGATCTGGCAGAGTGATCCGGTTCGGACAAGGCGTACCGAGGGCGTGGTTCCCCGGTGGTTAAACCGCATGGTAAATTAGATAACTCGATTCCATAGGCAGGAGGACCCGAGTTCACGGGGTTCAGTTATTGGCATTCACGGTTGGTTAAGCGACCCACCGCGTCACGGAATTATCCATGAGCGACGGCCTACAATTCCGTGGAGTCTGGTGGGAATCGACGTAGCTTCCCCCACCAAGTTGTCTTCTGACCCGACCCCGCCGGCCCGCAACAATAGATTGAGCTACAGTATGTCTGTCCAAGTCATAACCTTTTTACCATTTCAGCTTTTGTCATCAAATTATCAACAAATATTTATTATGAGAATATGGAGAACATAAAATGAATAAAATGTACAATTTTTATGCCTTTGCTGATGAAGTCGTTGGGGGCATTATGTTTTTGGGTTGTCGGTCCGTCCATACATCTGTACATACGTCCATACATGCTAATTACCTCTGCCACCGAAGGTGAAGGAGGTTATGTTTTCACTGCTTTCTGTCTGTTTGTCTGTTTGTGTACAGGATATCTCAAAAAGTTGTCGATGGATTTGGACGAAACTTTGGGGACAGATTGGGTGTGTGTGGCAAGGATGCATTGATTCGATTTTGGTGAAGATCCGGATCCGAATCCGAATCTGGATACAAGAATTATTTAATTTATAAAGTGATTCTTCACCATTAAGAGATCGGGCCAAAAACGATATAGTGCTGTTTAACATGATATTTCAAAAATGTATTGGGCCCGATATGTTCTCGTGGCTCAGGCATCACGTGGTGGAGGTATGCGCTCCACCGAGTGCCCTTCCAGTTTTCTCTGTTTTCTTTGCAACCACTAATCCGATTGAGATGAAGTTTTCTCCAAAGGTGTTCCAACTTATTTACAATATTATAATGATAAGTATGATGTCATAGGTCACGTAGTGTGGCAGACAGGTTGGAAAAAAGGAAAAATCTGGACCTCTGTATGTCCAAAGCTACTCCATGGAAAAAATTGAAACTTGGCACATGTGAAGTACTCCCCATGATAAACAAGCATGATTTTTTTTATGTCATTGGTGGCTTCGTTATGACGTCATAATTGCATACATCAAACACTTTATCTGATCAGTATGAAAATTTTTGAGGGTCATCTCGGGCTAAATTGTATGGGGGGAAAAATTGATGATGTCATCGGTCACATGGTTCAACAGCCATTTTGTTTTTTTTAACATAATAACCTTCAAAATTCTTCTTCTCCAAAATGGCTTAATAAATCGAGGTGAAACTTTACAGGTATGATCACCTATCCATGAGAAACAAAAAGTTCTCTGCCTATTACATCATAGGTCACATGGTTTAGCAGCCATGTTTTATTTATCCTAAAATATTTGAAAAACATCTTCTCCAGAATGGCCTGACAGATTGAGGTGAAACTTCACACACATGTTCCCCAAGTGTTGGGAATACCAGCTTGTTTACAAATAATTAATACATCACATGGTCTGGCAGCTATATCGGATTGAATGAAAATCTTTTAAAAAAATTATTTATCTATAACCACTTCATCAATCGACGTGAAACATCACAATTATGATCTATTAATCATGGGGAATATATATACTTCTATATATATATATATATATATTTTTTTTTTATTTCAACCTGATTCGATGCATGGTCAGGCAGCCAGAATTATTTAATATTTTGAATCGAGGTTCAGGGATTTAAATCTAACTTTGTAAAAAAAATATATATATATATATATATCTATATATATATATATATATATATATATATATATATATATATATATATATATACATATATATATATATATATATATATATATACATATATATTGTTGCAAATTCGCGCCGGCCGGCGTGCGAACGTCCGCGTAACTCGAATCGCGGCACGTCACCCACCGGACGGACAATTCTGTCATGACCCTCTCGGACTAACGCCGGGAGCTAGTCGCGGGTGGGCCTTTCGGCCTCACCACGATCATGCCAACCGGCCCCCCGCGTGGGATAGGGTTGTTTGCCAAACTCGACCTACCTAAGTACCCATGCAGAGAGTAGACCGGGCGATCGCACCTCGCCGCAGGTCGACTCCGGACACGGGCCACTTAAGCGACCTGTTCCGTACTATCGGGATACTCGAGCGGTGTTATCGTTGGCCTCGACGGTTCCGATTAATTATCGGGCGTATAAAGCCCACTACCAACCCTTTACGTGAAGCAAGATGGAGATTCAATTAAAGGAAAGACGAAGCGAAACGGGAAAACAGTTCAACATGATGCACATTTATTTCGCGGCACACGGAAAGCACACATATACAATTAAACAGAATGCACATAAAGCAATTGCAACAAAAGAAACACAACAAAGCAGATCTACAACCGACAACGCATGCACACGGCAACACTTACACAGTTTTACTTTACAGACGGCGCCAACCACACATTTACTCAAAAGCAAAAGAAAAGGGCCACCCTCAAAGACAAGGAGGCAGACGGGGCCTGTGGGCCAATATTTGCGCGGGACCTGAAAGAGCGGTCAGGTCCGCGAGACCGGGTGGATCCTACCCGTGTCTTTGTGATGAGCCGCAAATGTGGCGTCGCGGCTGTGCCCCGACTTCGTGCTCCTTCGCGGGTTTCGTTGGCACTGCTTGGAGTGGGGTGGTAACGGAGCCCCCTTTTCACACTATCTCAGTGTGCGGGGGGAAAAAGGGGGGGGGAGGGAATTGTTGATGCTCTGGGGAAAGAGGATAGCTGGCTTGCTTGGGTTCCGCGATGAGCGATTCCACTGCGAGCTCGTCGCCGACCGCCGTCTTCCTTGCCTCGGACCCGAGCTATTCGGTCTCTTCCCCCATTCTCCTCAGCCGACTGCAGCAAACCACCTGTACGCCCTCGCCTCCCGACTCACTCCCCGCTCCCCGCTCCTCCAAGGCCGACTCTGTGCTCAAACCGACTCGACCGCGCTCCAGGCTTCCTCTCTCTGCTGCTCCCCGACAGACTCCGAACCCCGACAGACTGCGAAACCCGACAGACTGCCCGCTCCACTCGGCTCTCCGACCTCTCCAGACTGACTCTTTTGAAACTGACTCCAAATTTGCCCCGCGCTCGGCGCTTTATAGGCCGGCAGGAGAACCCATATGCAAATTTCTGGATCAGAACGAGCTCGGGGGTGGAGCCACGCTCGCCCATTGGACGGAGGAAAAGGGGCGTGAGTCTCCCCTGATCCTCGAATTTGCATATCTCGATTATACACTGACGCGCCTGGAGGCGGGGCCAAACCGCCCCGCGCTTGCTGATTGGACGGATCAGAAGTGGGCGTGTAGCATTCTTGATCCGAATTCTCCTCGGAAAGGCCGCATTTTGCACTCGTGGCTCGGCGCGCGTCCCGTACGAGGCCAGGACAGCCTGACGTTCGGCGCTCACAAGTGGTGCGGGAATGGCGGTAGAAGGAGGAGAGGTGAAGGTGGTGGAGGGTTTATGGTGGTGGTTTATGGCCATGGCGACGTTTGGAATGGCGGTGATGCGATGTTTGCGGGAGCGAGTTGTGAAGGTAAAGGTCGTGGCTGTTGGCGTTGTTGTTGTGAAGCGGCGTTGCGGTTGGTGGTTGTTGTGTGATGGCGGTTGAGACGTGGTTGGTTCAAAATAAAGATAGAACAGAAAAACGGCTATCTCAAAGGGTCGCAGCCCGAATGAATCACATTTATTCCCTCTAAACAATGGGTTTGGGGCTAACTACACATGCACTTAGAGATATCTCACCTACGGGACCTGAATGGTGGTTTGCGAATTTCCTCAACCGCAACAATACATATATATATATATATATATATATATATATATATATATATATATATATATATATATATATATATATATATATATTAGTAAATTATATAATAATGTGGGTGGAGGTATATCTGTCGATGTCGCGACGTCGAAATGTGACCTTCTAGTTTTAACTGTTGTTTTTATCAAATTTACTTCTGGGGTTTGAGAGGTGTAACAGCAGTACACGGAGAATGAGAAATGGAGTTTTTGATGTGCAGTGCAACTCCGCCACTGGGACTGGATTCAGGAAGATCAAACCAGAGAGACACTAAGGAGTCAGGGACATCCTGTGCGAGGAAGGATCCTGTTTAACAGATGACGTCCAGTTCATCGACAGCGGCCTGGATTGAGAGACCTGTGAGCTTGGAGTGGAGACTACAGATGTTTGAGATCCAAACATTTTGCGATGGAGGAAGAGTAAGTTTTATTTATGTGCAACTATATTTTCTACTGTACTTACTTTTTCCTTTATTATTACCTCCGCTACTGAAGATGGAAGGAGGTGATATTTTCACCCTAGTCTGTTTGTTCCTTGGTGAATTTTTTTTTTGCCAAGTATGTTGGTCTGTGGCCACAGTGTGTGTATATATATATATATATATATATATAT
>NC_140962.1:3805756-4015756 GCF_056783735.1 Eptatretus burgeri | reverse complement strand
GCCAGATCTGCGTCTATATTTTTGGAGGTTTCGCGAGGTGCTCTGCAGGAAAACAAAGCAAATCTGGTTAGAAACGGACAAAAAAAAAGTAGTAACGTTTGTGCGGACCCCGAACCAATGCACCACATGACACATGCACAGACGAGCAGGCAAAATGGCAGATTTATAGATTATTTTGTTTAAATAACTGCTGCGTGCATGGTGAAGACTGGCTTTAAAATTAAATGGATCCTTTATGATATGCAGCAAAAGCCTGGCCAACCGTAACATATCAACCATTGAATTGGACTGTTTGCTTGAGTGCTTAAGCCATTTGCTGAGCACCCATTTTCGATAGCAGTAGCACGCTACTTCATTCTGAGTGAATCTTTTACTCGCTGTGGACGCTTTTGCTGTGCCACATCATTCAGAGTGAGTAGTTCATGCTCCGTCATCCTGAGCGAATGGTTCGTGCTCCTTAACCCTGAGCGAGTGGTTCATGCACCATCACCCTGAGTGAGCGATTCATGCATTGTCACCCTGAGGGAGCGGTTCGTGCCCATCACCCCGAGGGAGCGGTTCGTGCCCTGTCACCCTGAGTGAGTGATTCGTGCCTTGTCACCCTGAGTGAGCAATTCCTGCATTGTCACCCTGAGCGAGTGGTTCGTGCCCTGTCACCCTGAGGGAGCGGTTCGTGCCCCGTCACCCTGAGGGAGCGGTTCGTGCCCTGTCACCCTGAGGGAGCGGTTCGTGCCCTATCACCCTGAGGGAGCGGTTCATGCCCCGTCACCCTGAGGGAGCGGTTCGTGCCCTGTCACCCTGAGGGAGCGGTTCGTGCCCCGTCACCCTGAGGGAGCGGTTCGTGCCCTGTCACCCTGAGGGAGCGGTTCGTGCCCTGTCACCCTGAGGGAGCGGTTCGTGCCCTGTCACCCTGAGGGAGCGGTTCGTGCCCTGTCACCCTGAGGGAGCGGTTCGTGCCCTGTCACCCTGAGGGAGCGGTTCGTGCCCTGTCACCCTGAGGGAGCGGTTGGTGCCCTGTCACCCTGAGGGAGCGGTTTGTGCCCTGTCACCCTGAGGGAGCGGTTCGTGCCCTGTCACCCTGAGGGAGCGGTTCGTGCCCTGTCACCCTGAGGGAGCGGTTCGTGCCCTGTCACCCTGAGGGAGCGGTTCGTGCCCTGTCACCCTGAGGGAGCGGTTCGTGCCCTGTCACCCTGAGGGAGCGGTTCGTGCTCCATCACCCTGAGGGAGCGGTTCGTGCTCCATCGCCCTGACTGAGTGGTTCTTGCTCCGTCACCCCCAGCGAGTGGTTCGTGCTCCATCACGCTGAGCGAGTGGTTCGTGCTCCATCATCCTGAGCGAGTGGTTCGTGCTCCATCATCCTGAGTGAGTGGTTGTGAAATATCACTCGATTTCCTAGCTGTTTGTCGTATTGACGTGTTTTATAAATTGCCGAGCCAAATTTTTTTCCACCCGTCACATGCAGCTGTTTATAGAGGATAATGTTTGTGAACATCTCCCTGAAATGTTTATATAAATGCAACGTCGTTTTTTTGGTGAAACTTATTCAAGGTTTCTGGGTTGTACACAGTAAGTGCTGTTGTTGATAATCACACTGATTCCAACCTGCTGATTCCTGAAAAATTCCTGATGTCGGCCAAGCGCTTGTGTGTGCGTGCGTGCGTGTACGCGCATGTGTACGTGCGTGTTTTGTTCATGTAGCATAACATTCTCTCTGCTAACTCCCTTACCCCCACCTCTCTCTCTCTTTTTGTCCCATCCTTGCTCTACCCCCTCCCAATACTGTGCAGCACCCTACTCCATCTCCCCCAGCACCCTACTCCATCTCCCCCAGCACTCTACTCCATCGCCAAGGGCTCAGGCAGTGCATTTTCCCTGTTCACCCTCACTGCACCTGTTTTCCCATTCTTAAAATTCAAATTGAAAAAAATTAGAGCTACGAACAACACAACAAAAAGTGGGCCTGGGACCCATATGTTTGCTGATGCTGTATTTATAATTGGGATATAAATAGTCTGGGAACGAAATACTGTCTCCAATTCCTTTTGACATACAGCAGAAATATTTGGGTCTTACTGAACAACCCTGCCAGAGTTTTACAATGTTGCAGTGGCCATAGTATATAAGCCTGGTGTTGGCTTAGTGGTTAGGATGGTGGCTTGGGATCCCAGGGTCCTGAGTTCAAGCCCCGTTGGGCCACTGAATTAATACACCAGGACTCAGCCTGTCATCCTTCCGAGGTCGGCGAAATGAGTACCAGTGTACTGGTCCCGGTGTATGCCCCGGTTAGAATAGGTGTACCATATCCCTGTGTGTCGTAAGAGGCGACCAGGGTTGGCGTCAGGAAGGGCATCCGGCCATAAAACATTGCCTCAAGAAAAAGCCAAACCCCTGCACAGCAGGGAAAAATGGCTGTAAAAACGGTCAAAGTGGCCATAGTATGTTTAAACCTTGTTCTTTGTCGACATATGTTGTGTTAATGTGTCTAAATGTGAATGTGACTGTCTTATTGCTGCAGGAAGAGAAGGAATTTATACCAAGGGCAGCAATTTCTTCCCATTGTTTACATCCTCATCCATCTTTCTGCTGTTCTCCTTGGGTTCGTCAAATGCACACTGGCACAATTACTGTTCTGACAAATGGAAGACGCATGGAGCAGGTAAAAAACAAAACACAAAACAAAAATCGTTTTCCATTTCTATTTCATGAGCTAGGAGCTGACATTGAACTTTTTGATACCATCTTGAGGATGAAAATCATAATGATGTTTTGTTTAATCACATTATGTATGGAGGTGACAAAATATGATGGACAGACAGATCAGAAATGGCATGTTTGTGGTCAAAATGTGAGTCGATCCAAGATGGCAGCCAAAACAGCAACACTCAATGAAAAGGCTGATGACCAAACTGCACGTCACAATTTTAACATTCATACAATTAAAATTTGGCATGTTTTTTTGTGGGGGAGGGAGGGGAGGTTGAATTAATGGAACATCTCCATTGTTTTCTCTTTTGGTCACATGACCTAACCCAAAATGGTGGTCAAAAACTTCAGAGAAAAGTTTGCAATCAAGATACACATCTCAATTTTTAAGTTCATGAAAATCAAGCTTTGACCAGATAGGGAGAGGAGGGGTTTGTGTGGCATAGCATTGTAAGTTACATTACTGGTTGTGCTTTTTAACTGATCATTATAATGCTTATGATAATATCAACGACAGCTGAAACATGTTTGCCAGCTCGATGTCCACTCCCAAATGTGGACATCTGACCAATAGATAGCAGCTTTAATTGATCATCTAGTGAACAGAACCCAGCTGTCGACTCCCAAATTGTAAACTAAGGATTCTCTGTACATCTGTGAGCCATAGACATTGAGATGAAATCCCAATACTGTACGTCAAACGATGAAAGACCACTAACAAGAAAACAAAATCCTGTGGAGGAACTATGGGCTTTAGTCTCAATCCAGATGCAGTGGTTAGCTATTACCACATTGCAGAGTACAGTATCAAAGCCTGAAACATATAAGGGAAATGATAGAAATACAATCACCTCGTCTTAGCCCTCCTGATCTCCAGCAATATATACTTTTGCAGTGATGGAGAAGATGTACAGTCACTTGTTTTATTTTTATTTTATTCTTCTTCGTCTTCTTCTTCGTCTTTGTCTTATTCTTTGTCTTCTTCGTCTTTGTCTTGTTCTTCTTCTAGATTTCAACTGTAGTGGATGGTGGCTTAAGGGTTAGAGTGCTGACTGAGTATGGGAGGTCGGCGGTTCGAACGTGTTCTTGGCCGAGTCATACCAAAGACTTTAAAATGGTACGTGCTGCTTCCTTGCTTGATGCTCAGCATTTAAAAAGGATAGAGCATGGAAAAGCAGTCATGTGTTGGCAACCATTGTGCAGCTTCATAGTTTTAATGGCCACCTTCTGCTTTGAAGTTCCTTGCTTTGAATAACAATGGAATGGAAGTGAAAGAAATGGTTTTCTGTTGGCGATGGATAAGAAGACACGGTGAGATGTTGTTGCAGCCTTGTGTATAAAGACACAATGAGGAAAGGTAACGTAAGCAAAGGTCGATTGCAGGCATGTGTGAATTTTTTTTTTTCCATTCTGGCCACCATCTTGGATTGGCCTACTTTATAACACGAAGCTGCCAATCCAGCAAGTCCATGATTTTTGGTAATCTCGAGATATAATGTAACAACAACAAAGCCCCTCCGGATGGTACTGGTAAGTGCTCTAGCTCAGGACTATTCTTTCATCTTCTCCTCCCGACAACCTTTCTCTTTATCTTCCTCATTAATGAAAACATAAACAACAGAAATTTTTTTTGATGACAGCCGATTAAAGATTCAGAAGAAAGGTAAAGAGGGTTTGGGGGGAGGGGTGAACTAACACATTCAAAACAATTTTTTTCTTGCCAACTCCCAACAGATGAATCATTACCAATCACCTGTGACCTCGAATCCATCTCTGTGGTTATTCCACTCTGTCCAATATTTCATGTTGGTGTGTCACCATCTATGTTATCTCTCAATGGACAACAAAACCGACCTGCATGTCAAGGGAGTGTACTCAATGGCAGCCATGACAATTCTCCTAGTCTCCTCTTCCATATTGGATTCAGAGAACTTGAAGAATGTGGAAGCTCTTTAGAGGTACGTTTTTTTTTTTAATATAGATGTCTATTTCTCTTATCTCTACCTTTCTTCAACTGATGTATTATCTTTTTTTTAACCTTTATTATCGTTTAGTTTTTATAACAGGATCTCTGGCTCGAAGTGGAGCTGCCATGCACATGGGCATACAGACAAACACATGAGACACAACGCAGGTCTCCCAAATTGTAGCAGCACATACCATGTTCGATGAGACAAATGCAACCACTGAGCTTGGGGGAAGTGCTATCACTTCCTGGGAAACTCTAGGTGCCCAGACATAAAAGAAACTGTCCAAGCTCAAGCTCCCTGGTTGAGTCGTGACATAATCAACAGCAGCAAAGTTAATGCTCTGCTCACTCCCGACTGAGGGAGTGAAGCTTCACCGGCTGACCTTTGTTTTCTGGATATTTTCGTTTACGGACAGTTTTGTGATTTTTTTGTTTTCCTGGAATTGTGGCTTCGAGGTACGTCAGGATGCGAAGTTTCAACTTTCTAGCCCACCGATAGAAAGTAATAAACATTTACATCAGTGAATGAATGGGTGAGTTAGTGGGTGGTGAGAAAGATCATCAGATGGACTGTTAACATGGACTGACTGAGCCAGGGGTCAGTACAAGACCCCCGTGATTGACGAACAGGTGTTAAAATTACTGCGTTCAATTAATACTACGATTCTCCAAGAATTACCCGATATAAGCAGAACCTGGCAGTGAAATGTGTGGGCTGCAAAAGGCTTTAATAGTAATTAAAAAATTAATTTATTGAAAAATAATATGGGGAAAAGTGGAGACAAGATGCTATAAATATAACGTGATGAACCAAGCGGTCGACAAATAGGAGTGATGGGACATGCCAACCTACGAACAAGACAACAAAGGCCGAACCCCCCAAATGGCACCAAAATACCGGAATCATACATGAAGAACCAAGGGGCATGCGAGGGCTTGTGGCAGGCATGGGTTGGTGGCATGCAGGTCGCTGCAGGATGATGTGTCACGGAGCGAAGTGCAACTCTAGGTGTGAAGGGAAAAAAAGGAGGAATGGTGATCATCGGGGCAGCCAAGCAGAGAGAGTGTGATGTCTCTTCCTCTCACGTCCAAAGCTCAACTCCAACTGTCACGCAGCGTGGTTAAGGTCTTCGTAAACTCTGGGACCACCTTCATGGGTGGCAGATCCTGTCATTGGCTGCCTACTGCTAGTGGGTGGTGCTATGTTCCGGAACATCCTGCCTCACGGGGGGGGGGGGGGAAGTATTCCGCCCTCAGCCAGGGCTCTACAGCCAATGACCTGTGGTCTACCAGCCAAACAGTGAGTGCTGCTTCTTTTTAAATGTGTGAAGAGCTTCCCCTGTGTCTTTATGGCCAAGCTCTACATTTGGCCTCACCTGAAACAGGTGGTTCCACCCAATACAATCTTACTCTATCTACTACGACTTACTTCGAGACAAATAGCTAATACAAGAGCAATGCTACCTTTTGTGATCACAACGACCAAGCTTGTCTTACGTGGAAGAGGTATCCATAACTAGACTGTGATGAGTGCAGTATGGTCCATGTCATTTGATTTGATTTGATTGCAGTGTCAAAGGAATATGTCAGAATACGTTGTCTTGTAAAGTTGTGATGCAGAGGAGGCAGTGTATTTTTTATTGCGGTCACCTGTGGGCGGGATCACCTGGAGTATGGACCTCACTCGAGGAGCGGATGGCCAATCACAGGGCCCACAGCAGGAAAAAGGCAGTTCTGGAGTATACAGGGTGGACCAGAGGACCCGGAGGTGGTGCAGCAGCTCTGGACATCATAGGGATCAGTGTCATGGGGGCTGGTGCTAGAAACGCTCAAAGAGTCAGAGATGAACCTTAAGGCATGAAGCATCCCTTACCTTGGCTCTGCTTAACCGCCATCTTTTCTCTCCTGGCTTTCCATGGCATCTTCTTCTGTCGTAATCCACTGCATTTTCTTTTCATGGTCTTCCACTGCGTCTGGCTCTTCTGGTCTCCCACCATATCGTTCCCACGATACTGCCCATCCCAAACAGCACTCCTCCCCACCCCCTATCCACATAACAATATATTTGATGAGGAATATACTGTAGCTCAGATAGGGAACTTTACGAAGATAAAACGGACCCAGAGGTCCAATTGATTTTCCTCAAGGAATGATGTGCTGTTGCCCCAATGGTCCAAAGACCTTCTCACTCTGATCCATTCACAAGGATTATATCTGAGCAATAAATATCTATTGTAATTTCAACCATTAATTTACTTTACAGAATTTCAAAGTCATACCAAGGATGTTCTCAGAAGAACGAGTCACAATTACAAGTGACAGGCAGTGTATTGTGTTTAGTGCATTAGTGCAGTATCACTTTGATTCTTCTGATTTGATATGGACCAAATTATTATATACGAGCAAATACAACCCGTCACTTTGCTGACAGGAATATTAAGGGGGGGGGAGTGAGAAGGAGGGAGAGAGATGGGGAGGGGAGGGTGAGGGGGAGAGGAGGGAGGGGGCGAGGAAGGAGGAGTAGCGAGGAAGGAGGAGTAGTGAGGAAGGAGGGGAGCGAGGTAGGAGGGGGAGTGAGGAGGGGTTGTGGAGTGAGGAGGGGTGGGGCAAGGGAAGGCAGCATGAGGGGAGGGCAAGGGAAGGGAAGGCAGTATTAGGTGAGCAAAGGGAGGTCAAGGTAAGGCAGTGTGAGGGCAGGTTCCATCCAAACATAACCACCGTCCAGATACATATGGATATAACCACCATCTGGACATAACCACCATCCGGATATGTCTGGAGATAACCACTGTCTGGATACGGGCAGAGATAACCACCATCCAGATATGTGTGGAGATAACCACCGTCTGGATACGTGCGAAGATAACCACCGTCTGGATACGTGCGAAGATAACCACCGTCTGGATACGTGTGGAGATAAACATCATCTGGACACGTGTGGAGATAACAACCATCTGGGGACAACCACCATCCAGACACGTCAAGAGAAGGCAGCGTGAGGGGAGGGTCTGTCCATACATAACCACCGTCCGGACATGTCTGGAGATAACCGCTGCTCGGATGACGGATATACTAAGGGGGGTGGAGAAAGAGGGGGGGAGGGAGAGAGAGAGAGGGATGGATGAGCGAGGAGGTAGGGAGACCGAGGAGGGGTGGGCGAGCGAGGACGGCATGAAAGAGTTGGAAGGGGAGGGGAATTCAACATGAGGGGAGGGCAAGGTAAGGCAGTGTGAGGGGAGGGTCGGTCCATCCAGACACGTATTGAGATAACCACTGTCCAGAAATGTGTGTAAATAACCACCGTTTGGATATGTGCGGAGATGACTGACCACCTTCCAGATAGGTTTGGAGACACAGATAGAGAGGGGGTGGGAGAGACAGGGGGAGATAGGTAAGAGGGGAGGCAGATGAGGGAGAGAGGGGTAAGAGGGGAGGCAGATGAGGGAGAGAGGGGGTGAGGGGGGGAAGAAAGAAAGAGAGAGAGAGAGAGAGAGAGAGAGAGAGAGAGAGAGAGAGATATCAGAGAGAGAGAGAGAGAGAGAGAGACAGAGACAGAGACAGAGACAGAGACAGCGACAGCTACAGAGACAGAGACAGAGACAGAGACAGAGACAGAGACAGAGACAGAGACAGAGACAGAGACAGAGACAGAGACAGAGACAGAGACAGAGACAGAGACAGAGACAGAGACAGAGACAAAGAGAGAGGTGTGACAGGATGCTGCATTGTATTAGGATGGGATGGAGCAAGGATGGGACAAAGAAAGAGAGAGAAAGTATAGGAGATAGCAGAAAGAATATGTTATGCTTTATGACCACACACACACACACACACACACACACACACACACACACACACACACACACACACACACACACACACACACACACACACACACACACACACACACACACACACACACACACACACACACACACACACACACACACACACACACACACACACACACTCGTCGTGTGATGGGTGGAAAAAAAATTGGCTCTAATTGAAAAAACACGTTAATACAGTGTACAGCTCGTTAATCGGGTGTTATCAAATATGTTTTGCTTTGAAACTCACAAAAAGAAACCATATAAACTTTGTAAAGCACACCCGGGTCATCTAAAATAGCCAAATGCTTTAGGAATAGTCATGAGGGCAAAGGAAAATGGAATCGCTCGGACGCTGCTGAGGTTAAAAGTTATAACCTCCATGACCCATCGTCATAATAAGATACTGGATGAAACTTTGCCACCATGGCCCCCGTAACATGGCATGCAGACACGCACACACACCTGCGGAGAATCCCTTTACAGATCCAAATCTACACATATGTATCACGTCCGTGTCTGCTGTATACGTGCCTCTACCTTGTAGCAACTGCCGACTGCATACCGATCAGGACACAACCTGTACCGCTCTCAACTGTAATAGTGTAAGATGCTTAGCAAGTGGCCAATTAAATGGTTCATGAGGAATGGCTGGCTTGGAAAGTGATGGCAAACTGATTGGTAATGGCACATATCCCCCAAAAAACTAAACATCACCGATTTCTTAACATTTTCAGATTTCACTCCACATTTCGAGTTGTCCACATGATCCGATCCTCCAAACTCAAATTATATTTCGATTATATACTTTAATTATTCTGTGAGAGTAGATCATGGAAAATCGGATCATGTAATGTATGAAATCGCTCAAAGCTCCTCTTTTTAAAAAAAATAATATATTATATTTTTTACTAGCGTGGATTGGCTCGCTACGCTCGCCCCTCCACACGTCGTTGCAGTGATTGACGTCACAGATTTGCTGTATTGACACGATTGACACCAAGTATCATACAAACATTTCTTTTCCACAAATTCATTTGCAATATTGGTGATGTTATATTTATTTGAAATGTATTTGTGATATAAAAAGGTCCAAGTGGTCCAAATGGTCAAGCTGTCTAATCTGGGTCTTCGTGGTCTTTTGGGGTCTTAAGAGTCTTGACAAGTCTTCAACTCAGGTCAAAGGGGTCTCAGCAGTTTAAATTGTTGAAACATACATTCCAATAGTATGTAATTTAAAGAAGTTTGTGTGGTGTGCAACCAATGTTCAAACAGCACGTTATTAATAGGCATAAATAAATAAATAACATAAATAACAGGACTTCACGGAATGACTGACTCACGGCTTCCTGGAGTGACTCACGGCCTCACGGAGCGTTTTTTTTCCTTTTCATGCATATAGATATCCAATGTCGAGGCTCGTATAGGAGCTAACACACAGAACATATAACAAGGGGAGCAGGAGACAAGAGGGGCGAGAGAGGGAAGCACAAAACAGTGGGGAACAGAGAGATTAGGAGATCTGTGGAAGGGAGAGAGATGGGGTGGGTTACATGCGGTAAACAAGATGGACACTTCAGGGACTTTCAGGTCCTTACACTCCAGGGACTTTAAGGAGGAAAGCAAGGAAATTGAAGGAGGTGGGTTTGGGGTGGATTAACGGGGGTTGAGAAAGATAATGGCTTTGGATGGGGGAGGATAAGAGATGGTGGTGAACAGCTGTTTTGAAGACCTGGAGGGAAGAGTGGGATTGAACAGAATGTGGGAGTTTGTTCCAAAGCCGGGAAAAAAGAGGAATGAAAGAGTGAAGGTGAGCAGTGATTCTTCATTTTGGTAGTTTTACCATAAGCGGGTTGCTGGCGGACCTTGAGTGTCCTGTGGAAATATAGGGGGGGGGGACAGATCGCAGACTTAGCAGCGGGAGCGAGGCCGGAGACGAGACTGTGGAAGACAGAAAGACCACCGACCTGCCTGCGGTGAGAGAGTGAGAGACCCAAAGATGTAGCCTCATCGAAGGAGATACCAATGATCCTAAATGCCTTGGTTTCCACAGCATGGAGCCGAGAAAGGTGAGAGGCGGGAGCACCAGCCCAGAGGGAGAGCAGTACTCCATCAAGCTATGGATGAAAGCTTTGTACATGGTTAGGAGCTCAGGTGTGCCAAGGAAGGACTTTGCATGACAGAGGATGCCCAGTCAGCGACTGACTTTGGAGGCTAGCTTAGAAATGTGGCTTTCCCAGGAAAGATCAGAAAAAAAGTTGAAAACTTTAGCACTTCCAAAAACAATGTATACAGCGATTTGTAAATATGTAGATGAGGCATTCGATGATATGAGTGAAGAAAGTGAAAAAAAAATCATTTTGAGTGCTTTATTGTGAATAAACTGTTGTGGCCTATTCAAACTCAAGGCATTGTTGAGTAGGCCAAACAAAATGGCGACTTAAGACCCCAGCGAGGGAGAGAGAGGTGACCGGGGATGCATGGAGGTATCCAATGATGCGCCTGATAAAGGATATAATTAAATAAGGTGATTAATGATCTTCAAAATTGGTGTTTTAATTCACCCAAACACCCAATTTTCACTCTTGCACTCCCTAGGAGTTCCCTTTGTATGTATGCAAAGTTTCAGGCTGCTAGGTTTCATGGTTTTGGAGTTATGGAGGACACACACACACACACACACACACACACACACACACACACACACACACACTGATTGACACACTCTGACATGATATCGATGCATGTCCCAATTGCTTCTCCAATATTCCTTTTTCTCTTCTTCCTTCAGATTGTGTCAATGATTGGAAAGACTGGTGTGGAAGAATTTGGGAATATTTCGGGTTCAATTACTACCTCTGCAGTTGGAGACACCATAAGCTACGTTCCAGATTTGTTGTATCACTACAGCTGTCTCTATGCACTCAGCTATCTTCTATCTTCTGCACAATTTACAGTGTAAAAACATGATAAAATCAGTGAAGCAAATCGAGTACATAATCTTCAGTGCCTTTTGAAAGTCTACATCCCCTTTCAAATTTTTCACCTTTTGTTGCCTTATAGCCTGTAATTAAATTGCATCAAATCAGACTTTTCCCACCTTTATTTACACATTGTAACCCACAACTTCCAAGTGAAAAACACATTCTACAAATTAAAAAAAATTAATTTTAAAAACCAACACTAGAATATCTTGGCTGGATAAGTGTCCACCCCCCTTATAATAGCAATTGTAAATTGGCTAAGGTGTAACCAATCGCCTAAAATCACACACCTCGTTAATTGACCCCCACTTGTGTTAAATTGTAGTGATTCTGATTTCAGAATAAAATCAGCTGTTTCTGTAGGTTTCCTCTGCTGGGTAGTGCATTTCACAGCAAAGACTCAACCATGAGCACAAGGAGCTTTCAAAAGACCTCCGTCAGCATGTTGTGGAAAGGCACAGATCAGGGGATGGGTCTAAAAATATTTCAAAGGCCTTGCATATCCCTTGGAGCACAATCAAGACAATCATTAGGAAGTGGAAGGTGTATGGTACCACCAAGTTCCTGACGAGATCAGGCCGTCCCTCCAAACTGGATGACCAAGCAAGGAGGACACTGATCAGAGAGGCCTCCAAGAGGCCAATGGCAACTTTTAAAGAGCTACATGCCTTTATGGCAAAGACTGGTCACTGTGTGCACGTGACAAAAGTAACTCAAGTACTCCACAAGTCTGGCATGTAAGGTAGGGTGGCAAGAAGAAAGTCATTACTCAAAACAGCCCACCTTGAGTTCCGTTTAAGGTTTGCAAAAACCCACTCTGGAGATTCTGAAGCCATGTGGCAAAAAGTTTTGTGGTCTGATGAAACCAAGATGGAACATTTTGGCCTAAATGCAAAACGTTACATTTAGCACAAACCCAACACAGGACATCACCCAAATAATACTGTGAAGTATGGTGGTGGCAGCATCATGTTTTGGGGGTGTTTCTTATCAGCAGGGAATGGGGCACTTGTTAGAATAGAAGGGAAAATGGATGGAGCAAAATACAGGAAAATCCGAGAGGAAAACCTGCTGCCCTCTGCAAGAAAGCTGAAATTGGGACGGAAGTTCACCTTTCAGCATGACAACGACCCAAAGCACACAGCCAAAGCTACACTGGAGTGGCTAAGGAACAAAAAGATTAATGTCCTTGAGTGGTTGTCAGAGCCCCAACCTATACCCAATGGAAAATCTGTGGCATGACTTTGCCATCCATCAACGGTCCCCACGTAACTTGACTGAGCTTGAACAGTTTTGCACAGAAGAATGGACAAATATTGCCCAATCAAGGTGTGCAAAGTTGGTCGAGACCTATCCCAACAGTCTCACTGCTGTAGTTGCTGTCAAAGGTGCTTCCACCAAGTATTTACTCGGGGGGGGGGGGGTGGGGGGGAGGGGGGTGGACACTTATGCAACCAAGATATTCTAGTTTTATATTTTTAATTAATTTTATGAAATTAGTTTTTCACCTGGAAGTTGTGGGTTATGATGTGTAAATAAAGGTGAAAAAGTCTGATTTAAGGCAATTTAATTCCAGGCTCTCAGGCAACAAAAGGTGAAAAATTTTAAAGGGGGTGTTGACTTTCTCTCGGCACTGTACATCATTAAGTCACATAATTTAGCTGACTTGAGCTGACATAAGCACAAGGGTTATAATTGTTACCAATGACGAGGTACAGCTTGCCAGCTCAACTCTTGTGTGTGTGTGTGTGGGGGGGGGGGGGGGGGAGTACACTCCATACCAATGAAGGCCAGTGAGCCAGAAAGAAACATGTCCATCAATTCCCTTCCCGGAGGGTTTTCTGGCATTACAAAAAAAATGCCTTTTGGAACCTTTATGTTGGCTAATGATACTGTGGGTATCAGTGCAGCAGCTGACACACTTTTTAAAAATTTGAATCGGCAGTTCTGTGTCTTTCAGAGACTGCAACTAAATGTGAATTACATATGCAAATTATAATTCAATGTATAACTAGAATGACGCTCGGTAGAGCGCATACCTCAACCAGGCTGAACAGTTGATGTTTTGTATCCCACTGATAGGCCATATCTGCATTCATACCTGAACCAAAATCTAATAAGCTTGTTCTCGTCACCTACCCAACTCCTCCACCAAGTTTTGTCATAATCCGTCCACAACTTTTAGAGATATCGTGCTACATATCGTATGTATATTGCACATGGGCAGACAATATTTCCAAGATGGCCTTCAACACCAGCCTCCTGGACATTCTTCGTTGTGAAAGATCTTTCCTTGGCCAGTCTGAAGTTTTGACAACCTACAAGCCCTTCATTCGCAGCTTGATGGAGTAGTGCTCTCCCCTTTAGGCTGGCGCCCCTAACTCGCACCTTGCCATTCTTGATTTTTGAACCCTTTACAGTTCTTCTCTCTCACTTGTGGAACCAACTTTTCCAGTCTGTTCAGTTCCATTCTTCCTTCCAGATCTTCAAGACAGGACTCAGATAATAGGAATTAAGTATTACAAGATGCAAACTCAGTGACCAACTCGACAACACCATCACATCATTCACTCACACACAAACAACAAAAAATATTCGAAAACATGAAACATTTGTTGGCTCTCTGCCCTGCCAACATCTCCAATTTACATCTAAAACACCTTGGAGCACACTGCACATCAGCCCTCACAAATATAAGCAACTTCTCCGACCAACACTCAAAAATTCCCCAAATCTGAAAACGAGGCGAAATCATTACCCTCCTAAAACCAAACAAATAACCCACCAAAGCAGCTTCCTACACACCTATCACATTACTTTACACAACTTGCCTAATACTTGCACTCCCTTCACAACCTAACACGGATTCAGACCAAACCACTCCACTACCACTCACAAAGAACCTCACACAGAAACACCTCTGACGGCTTCAACAGCAGAAAACCACCAAAAAGCACCACTCTCATCACAACAGACATCAGCAAAGTAATTTGACACCACCCGAAAACTCTTATTCACAAACAAAATACTCAACACCAACATGTACATTGCACAGCAGCACCAAACGCTGGCTGGCCAACTACCTATCGTGCACACAGTCAGACGTAACTTTCACCCGCAGGTCATCACGCACACGATACTTTCCTCATGGAGTCCCTCAAGGCTCAATCCTCGACCCAACACTCTTGAATCTTTTCACACTTCGGGCACTTACAGGCCACCAACTTTGCACACCACAAAGAAACAACATCATTAATATACAAACGGTACATTAGATCAGTCACTGACTCCGCCAGCTCATCCAGGGCCTCCAGTCTATCAAACACACACATGTCAACACCCTGCAGACCATGCAAAACAAAGCCCTTTGCATCATCACATGTTGTTCATGAACAACGCCCATCAAATACCAACACATAGAGACATAAATGTTAAAAATCAAGGACCACTTTTACCTGAGAGGTGAGCAGTACCTTGCAGCTGCAAGTGCTAACTCTAATCACCCATGCCACAACATGTTCAACCAACCACAGACCCCGAGACACATTAAGACTGCACCACAAAGACACGACAACGACATCTTTCACAACACCCCCACCAAGCGGCAATAACAACAAAAAACACATCATTACCCACATCACTTTAAATGCAATCAACAACGTGGGTCCAAACAGTTTATTGGGCACTGAACCCCCACCATCGGCCACACAGAGAAATTACTTCCCAGGTCTAATCATGTTGACCTTTCACGTCTCCACTGTGGACACCACCCACAGGTTTTACAGTACTGTACAAACATAGACTCAACGACACCACTGATCTCTGCCAGGCTGCTTCACACACAACAAAACACATTATGGAAGACTACACAGCCCTGGCTCCACAAAGGCAAGACCTCAACATCATATCCATGAGGGATCTTTGGCTCACTCCCAGTAGATTTAATGGCTATCTCTGTGCCATGGGCTTGTTTGAGCAGAACTGACCGGGGCTAATCAACAACTCCCAACTGTCCCTTTGAAGATATAAATCTTACTCCATATTTAACACCACAAGGCTGGTTTACAATGTTGGATTGAGGGTAAGGAAGTTGGGAGTCAAAATGAGCAAAGTTATCAAACAAAAACTTCATGGAAGCAAAGCAGCAAGGAGAGAGGTGGTTGGGGGAGGGGGAGGGGTGTGGAGTTGGGGGTGGTGGTGGTGGAGTGGGGGACCGCCCGTTCTCTACTGTTCTCATCTTTACTAATCAATGAATGCCCCCATACGATTGATTTTATAAAGCAGGGTGGAGTTCTCCGAATTGTCTTGTATGGCACAACCTCACTCCACCCTCTTCTGCAAGGAGCAACCATTCCCATGGGCTCTGCATTGGGGGGTTCTTTGAGAAACCAGCTCAGTGGGGATTGATGAGTAAAAGTCTCATACGGATCCATGACAGGCCCTTCCAGGGAGGACCTGACGGATCAGCCACAACAGTGATGGTTCTTCGTTAAACAAATACCCAACCCAACTAAAAATCACAAGACATTAAGATTATATTCTTAAGTTTTTTTTAAAAAGTTTTCCATAACGTTTGTTGTGCACTTAAAGGGGTCACTGAGCCAAATATAGTGATGAGGCTCTGCTTTGTTAAATTTTCCTGTCAATACATGGCACCAAAAGTGCTCTTACTAATAACAAATTCCTTAAAGCATTCCTTCAAAAAAGTCTCCTTTTCTGAGCTTCAATCGACTGTATGTTAGTCATTTATTTAAATTTAATATGTTTAAATTTTATCTTTGCCATTAGCTACTTTTATTTACCCGATTTAACACTGTTTAATTTTTATCGGTTGTTTATAATGCCCTATAAACATAGTGCCCTATAAATATGTTACTGCCCTATAAATATGTTACTCCTTTTAGTTGTTCCGTTGTGTTGTAATAGTTTGTGGCTTGTTTCTCTCAAACTTATTCTGTTCTTTTTTGTTCTCTCTCACCATACCCCTTTCCCCTTCTACCACTTCATTTCCCCAGAGCATCAGCTGTGATATCATACCATCAAGGAAATGGATCATTTCAAAGTACTTTACATCTTCAACTGTATAATGTAAGAAGGAGAAGGAGATCAATTGGGGGGGAAAGGGTAGAAAGCAGATTCTAAGCTAAGGAGTAATCTCACCAATGTTTTATGCTGAACCCCTTCACTAAAGGGGCAAGGTACAATGATCATACAGAGATTTACGCATATGCTCGTCCTTGATCGTCTTCAAATAAATGCGGACCGAAAATGCGGTCTGACGTTATTCCGCACTACACAGTAACGCATGCTCCAAGCGATGCCCCCCTTTGCAGGTCACACGGTTGTGTATAAGTCCATATTCCACTGTTTTGGATGTTTACAAGGCCCCTCAAATTTAAATGAGCTTCTCCTGCAATCAACAGTTTTTCTGTGAAACTCATCGTCACACCTTCCACCAAAACAAGAAGTTGGTTGGCGAACTGTAATCGGCTGGCATGGTTATGTGGCTTTAATTATTGGACAAGGTGTATGTTGTAGGGATATTGATGTAAGACCTTCGTCAAAAATGGGTTGGAATGGAGATTTTGATCATCCTAATTCCAGTGAGAAACATCACATAGACTTTTGAGGACTTTGTGTATTGCAAATCACACAGCCTAGCTGCGCTCTCTTGTGTCTGAGTAGAACACGAAAGACCTACACGTGACTTATCACCGACACTTCCTCTTTCACAGAAACCTTCAACACATCTCTTAATGACATGCCTCCAATGAGCTAAATGAACATCAACCTTTCGTCAGGAGGCACGTTATGCTTGAATAATGGACCTCCCAGTTTTGAAGTATCCAGTAGTTCAACAATCGCAGCACTTTTTTGAACCAACCACCGATTCATGTTGAATCTTCAAGACCACAGCTTTAATCTTAAAAAAAAACAAAAACATTGTTAGAAGTTAAAATCAATGACACATTTGAAGCCAAAATATATATACTACTTTCTGGGATAACCTGTATACACAATATGGATGAAACACTCGATTAGAGACCCAGAAGCATGAGTGATAGCGCAGGTGAATAAGGGAGAGGTGGTCCTAATGAAAGGAGATTAAGTCACTGTAATTATAGCTGAGATAATGTATGATTAGGCATTGAGAGAAATGGCAGATTACAATACAGAACAGTTAATGTTGTTTAACTGTTATAAATAGTGATGCCTTCAAAGCTTGTTCAATAAATGGCCAACAAAGATAGGCTCAGTAGCCCATATGCTGTAAGTAGTCCAGGAGAGCAGAAAAACAACACAGATTACTCAGAGATTTTGCCCACTTGACCCAGCAGGAAGAGAGGATGGTTTAAGGAGATCCTGATATAAATTTTCACTGATGGGGTAAACCTGCTGCCTCCTTTCATGTTCTGCCATGTCTGGAGGAGACAGGACTCACCCGCCCCAATCAGTTGGTATGATGGTCAGCATCGTCGTTCCTTCTCGGTCTGCCCAAGGGCAGATTTTGTGCTTCTGAAGCAACTTCATGTTTCGGATTACACTGGGTGATTTATCATTACCTTCCAAAAGTGGTAGTTTGGGTAGAAAATTGGAACTTGGCCAGACTGTCGACGATAACACATTGATCTGAATTAAAAGATGCCACAACGTCAATACCTCCTCCCGGCTAAAACTAGCAAAAAGATCTGCAGCTCAACATCTTCCTGAGGGATGGCACACTCAAAACAATCCCACAGTTTAGAGTTTGGTCAACAATGGAACCCAGACTAAATCATTCATACAGTAGGTAAGTGCACTGATTCTGCATCATCCTTTTAAACAATGGCAAATGAAAGCATCTTAAAAGTAATATAATGCAAACAGGTATGTTGATCTATGTTAGTGGAACACTCTATCGTAGAAGAACACATTTACTGCACTAAGACCACTCAACAATGAGGCACGTATGGGTTAATCCATAGGTGTGTGTATAGTATCCAAGTTATCCATAGCAAGCGGTTTCATAACTGAATACACCCCACATATACTCGGTCTCGGGGCCTTTTATTTATCTGTCACTTGTGTAATGAAACAAGCTCAAATGAGCTAAGATCCTCGTCCTCTTAATGATGACGTCATAAAAACGAATATGACGTCATTGTGATGTATCAGGTTTGCGATAAATTATCTGTGCCGATTACAACCACACAGGCTTGATTCCCGCAAACAAAATTCAAATGGCTTGCCTAGTTTCGGAGATAATGGTATAGGCGATTTCCATTAGCGGCGATATTATGATGTTAACTCCTCCTCGTGGAGGATCTCTAAGTCTTACTCACGTTGTTGTTCTTCATCTTCTTCTTGTGGAGTTTTTTGTTTCACAGCCTACAGTTTTCATCGAAACTTCCTGAAACTTGGCATATATATGTAGAAATACCCTGCGCAGACGTTAACCATCTCCAATTTTGAAAATTCCTCCTAGAAAAAAAGTTATGACGTCAAAAAATCTCCGCTAATGGAAATCACCTAAAAAATTATCTCTGAAACTCGTGTGGGGGCCCCTCGTTATCTTGGGGCCCCATGACATTGCATGGGTTGCATGGCCCTAACACCATTTAACACTGTTTAAATGCAGTATCAAGTACCCATCCGAAGTTGCCCTGATGGACAATGATTGGATAATGGAGTTGGGTGTTACTTATAATCCACTTGTACTGTATGTTAGGGGTAGGGAAAGATGTATGGTGAATTTGAGAGAAAGTTTGTTGGCAATGGATAAAAAAGTGTGCAGTGAGTGAGGTATGTTATAATTTATATAGGGCAGGCAGGATAGCTTAAGGTATGCATTATTACCTTTGAGCTGTCCACTCTGCGTTTGAATCTTCACTCGGTTCTAAACTCTCACCCTGGTGGTTCACTTACAGTACAAGGGATTAATGTGTGCGAGTCTCTCAGATAGTTATTAAACTGGGTGATCCGTTTGCTGGTTTTACTTTGTGGACATTTAAAAAAAATTACACAATGTCCTGCACGAAGAGGAAGCGAGTTATTGCCAGCACTCTAATCAAAATCACAATTCCTGTCTAAACTGCGAGTAGCAAGTGGTCTCATCTTCTCATACACTCTTTGACACCAGGTTACTCTTCTTGCTATCTCTGAGTGTGGTTGCTGTGTGGGCTGCTGCTGCTGCTTTGCTACAAACACATTCACACTCCCAGGTATTAGCATGTCACGTGTGAATGTGAAAGGGCAGCCCTTATTATAATCACCATTATATGAATGATAGGATGGAAAATGCTGCAATTGTGAGTAAACAAATGAATTTTAAGCAGTAATAGATGATTGTTGATGTTTTAACTCTTTTCTTGTTTGTGACTTTTATAATAATCAGTTATTTGTTTTGTAATTGCATAGGACTCGACCTACACCGACCTCCTAATAATTCCACAAAAAGGAATTCCACTGAAGACTCGGATCTTTGCTGCATTAAAGGCAACGGATCTTGACAGGAGGTCTGTCAATGTGTAGAAATATGTTCACATGAGTGAATGTGTGTATTTTTTTTATTTTTTTATTTACCTTTAACTTCATGAAATCGTAAACAAACGTCAAACTTTCAAAAACTCAGAATTACAAGTTATAATGATCACATTTGCAATTCAAATCTGCATATCGGGTGGAAAAAAACGCGAGATTATCAAAATTGAGCATCAAAGCAAATTTTGAACATGAGTACATGCCCGTATGTGCGTGCCCGCACGTGCGTGCCCGTACGTGCAAAAAAAAAAAAACTTTAAAACCGCTTGCCAGAAACAACCACACAGGCCGTTCCTTCGCTCTTGCATGCCTGTACGTGCGTGGCCGTACGTGCGTAACCGTACGTGCGTGATCGTACGTGCAAACCAAAAAAAAAAACTTTCAAACAACCACACAGGCCGTTCCTTCGCTGTCATAAACGACAACTGGATTGGGGCATTGTGTTTAAGAAAATCGAGAAAGAGATTGAGAAAGTACAGAAATTGAGAAAGAAAGAATACAGTAAGTCGATAAATCGAGAAAAAAATCGAGAAAGAATACAATAAGTCATCACTATCCGGAAGTCCGGAAGTTAAGTCCTCACTGTCCGGAAGTTCGCATATCGCAGTTCCGATTATTCGCAATTTAGTTTTAATGTCCAATTATTCAATTAGCGCCAACGTATTTTGCCTTTTCGCAATGTCATCGCAAGGAAAAACACAAAGAGAAGAGAAGAGAAAAATGAAAAAAAGAAAAAAAACGTACGTGCAAAAAAACCCCCCAAAAAAACAACTTTCAAACAACCACACAGGCCGTTCCTTTGCTCTCGTAAACGACGACTGGATTGGGGCATTGTGTTTATCTTTAAATGCGCATAAGAAATCGAGAAATTATTAGAATACATTGTCATCACTATCCGGAAGTGGTGCGTGCCCGTACGGAATGTTCACATCATTCCACGAATTATCACTTTCATTGAAGTAACAACTGCTGTGATACTTACACACACAGAGTTAATTAAAATCCAAATTAAAATCAAGTTTACCTCCATGTCTTTGCTTGCCATGACATTCGCTGCCATTGACCATTGCCACTCCGACACCACGGAAACTAAGGCACCAATCCCCATTGTAACCGGCACGGCACGTGACGTCATCGTCGGCCGGCCGCGCACCGGCCTACGCAGCCACGCCTACGCAGCAACATGTCCTTTCATTGGTTGGTAAATAAATGGCCATGACTTGAGAAGCACTTGTCCGATTAATATCAAACCTTGAAAAGGCACATCCACAGGGCCTCAGCAATATACCTGGCAAGTTTCAATTCGATCGGACCAGTGGTTGTCGAGAAACAGCGGTCACACACACACACACACACACACACACACACACACACACACACACACACACACACACACACACACACACACACACACACACACACACACACACACACAGATATTGCTGGAATTATAGATAGATGATGATTGAAAAAAGGAATGAAAGTCATACTCAGTCAAGCAATACATGTGTGAGATGTCACCAGAAAGAACATGCCTCCCTCCAGAGAAAAAAATCATATCATGCTGTATGCCAATATGACCTTCTACATCCTTGTGAGCGAGAGCTTGGTTTGAAACAGTTTAGTGGTGCAACTTAGTTGTGTTCTCCCTCCCTCCATGGAGAAATACAGTCACCTAACTGATTCCATCCACCCATCCATTGGGACCATACTCTGTACAGAGCGTTGGTGCTGCCAAAGTAGTCTCCTTGGCTATTGGACACAATCCTGGACGGTTCGCCACTCCGACACAGGATACCATCAATCTGGCACTCATTTTGCCAACCTTGGAAGGATGACAGGCAGAGTCAACCCCACCTGGTGTAAATTCAACAGCCGAGTGGGATTTGAACTCAGGATCCTAGGATCCCAAGCCTACCACCCGAACCATTAAGCCAACACCAGGCTTACCTAAGTGATTGCAGACAGTAAAACCTCAGGCATGCAGTGTTGCACAACCTTCCAAGTCAATCAGATGAGCACAAAGAGAGTAGATCAGAGCCAAGAAGAGTTTAAAAGCTTCTATGAATGGAATATTTAAGGATGCTATCCTCAAATGTGATGATGTCACTCACCCAGCTGCAGTACCATCAAAGCAACCACAACTTGCTCTGTCAAGAAAGAATACTTAACCTTGTCAATGATCGTGTCGGTCTGCTTCGGCAGACAATTCCGATGATAAAATGAAGAATTAGTCTTGCTGGTGAAGGCTAGTATCGATCTGCGTCAGCAGACAGGCAGAACATTGGATGAAATCAACAGAATGTTGATTGAAGTATGCTGTAACCACTGTGGGGAGCAAGGAGAAGGGTGATGTTTTGAGCTTTAACCCTTCATCAGAGCAAAATAGGGTTAACACTAAAAGCTTCAGCTTCAACCCACTTCCTACAACGGTTAACGTACTCCAATCAATGTCCTGTTGATGTTATCCATAATTCGAACGATACGTTTAATCAACTGAAAGTTGACAAAGCCATGCTAACCACTGTGGGAATTAATGTAAAGTTGCTTTTGCTCTGACATAAGGCGAACCCCTCAAACCTCAGATCTACTTTGTTTCCCATGTCTGTTGGCATACCATTGTCAAGTCAACTTATGCCGGATAAAACCAATCATTTGCTCTTATAAGGACCTTGAATTGATAAATAATATCATATATTTTAATCTCTGCAATCTGGCACACCTGGTACTTGTACAAGTCTTCATTGCAGCCTTGGTACTGAAAACAATTACGCAAAGTCGATATCTTATATTCTCCGGATTAATTTTCATCCCATGAGCATCCTATCTGCAGATAGCCTACTTTATTGCCACGAAGACCAGGAAAAGGTCATCCTGTCATCAATAAGCGTCTCTCCATTATGATCAAAGTGATACGACATTCCGGCACACGATTTTAAACTCTATTCATAGGTTCACTTTTCAGGATCCTCTTCATCATGTTCTATGTGAATCCTTACAAGGAAATAAAATACAGAGATAAATACAGACGGATGGAGTCAGGCATATCCGTTTTCATGTCTAAAATTACATGAAATCATTCACTCAATTTACTGCACCAAGAACACTCAACAACGAGGCACCGACAGCTGATTCATATCAATTTTGAAAAAAAAAATTAAAGAAAGTTCCATTCAAATATTTTTAATGGTGCATTTTTTTTTCACAAAAGGATGTGAGCTGAAAATTACACATAGTGGACAATAAAAAACAAACAAGGAAGCACCAGGGTACCCAGGCCATACAATATACACGAAAAGTATGAGGCCACCACACATAATGCCTGGTGTTGGCTTAATGGTTGGGGTGGCAGGCTTTGGATCCGAGGGTCCTGAATTCAACTCCTGCTCAGCTGTTGAATTAATACCAGGTGGGGTTAACTCTGCCTGTCATCCTTCCGAGGTCGGCAAAATGAGTGCCAGCCGGTATCCTGCGTCGGAGTGGCGACCCGTCCAGGATTGTGTCCAATAGCCAAGGAGACCGCTTCAACAGAACCAACGCTCTGCACAGAGTGTTGTCCCAATCTTCTCCTCCTCCTCCACCACACACATGTGACCAGCGTAGATGCAAGAGGAGACCTCAGTGACTTGAATGGGATGTAATTGTTGGTGCGCATTTGGCAGGTGCTTCAGTGACAATGGCTATGGAAATTGCTAACATGTCAAGAGGAGCTGTTTTGAAGGTGATGTCAGCCGGGAAAAAGAAGGAAAGACATCATCATGGAAGGGCAACATTGGGCGGAAATGCATACTTCACAAGCGCGATGCAAAACAGGAGAGTAATGGCAGTCAAACTGTGTAGAGTTCAACATGGGTTATGGGCATCCTGTATCGTCTAATAAGGGAACTTCAGAGGGCAGGATACCATAGCCGGGTTGTGATGCACAAACCGCTCATAACATCTGGCAATGCCCATTTGGGGGTCCAGTGGTGCAAGGAGCATAGGCAATGGACTCCTGAGCAGTGGAAGAATGTGATATGGTCTGATGAGTCTTCCTTCTCGATGAATGAACGTGGGCACATGTGGCGACAGCTCAGGGAGCTCGACAGCTCTGAGTGCCTGTTCCCAACAGGAAAAGGTTCTGGCGGTTCCATAATGGTGTTGGGCGCATTATCCTGGCATGCCCTGGGTCCACTCATTCTATTAGAAGGCAGTGGTTGATGCAGTGGTACTTGACCATCCTTCAGCATTATTTACATCCCATGATACAGCATTTCATCCCTGCTGGGAGGGGTGTCTTTCAGGATGATAATGCTCCAGTCTACAGAGCATGTATTATCACCAGGTGGTTTGAGGAGCATGAGGACGAAGTTACCCATCTTCCATGGCCCTCCCAATTGCCGGACCTTAATCCCACAGAGCATTTGTGGGACGATCTGGAGAGTCGCCGAAGACAGCGGTTTCCGCTTCCATCAAACCAACGTGAGTTGGAGGACTTCCTTGAGGAAGAATGGTGTCACATTCCTGCAGAACAGTTCCAGACCCTTGTTGACTCCATTCCACGTCATCCACGTCGTCCTGGATGCACGCGGTGGTCCAACACCCTACGAAAGTGACATTCTGGTGGTGTGTCCATTTTTTGTCCACTACCTGTATATCATGTTCAGATCGAGACATTCTCACTTTTTGAATTTTGACTTTTGTTATCTTTAACTGCAGGTCTCTTTGTCACACTGACCACTGTTATAGTGAAGAGTTTGAATGAGAAAACTGCTGTAAATCTGCAATTATAATTAAAACAAACATGTTCCTCAATGGTGAATATATTTGTTGACAAATGTCTCTTCTTTCTCTCAATTTGCTTCAGGTGGAATGTTCTGATGGATCATTGCTTTGCAACCCCAACCACTGACCCTGCTGATAAGATACAACATGATCTATTTTTGAGGTAAGATTTTGTGTCGACGACGAAGGCAAAATTATTTCGGAAACGAAGCTTTTGAAATGCTCATCATTTTATTCTCATTTCATCGACGAGGAACACACGCTGCCCGATGGGAGCATGCGTGGGTGGGGATGTGGTTGGCGGGCGGGGGGAGGTCGTGCGTTTTCAGGCCTTTTACCTTAATTTTACATTTTTTCACACTATGATGTGTGAAAATGATGTGCTTTAGACTCGGCTGTGGGGTGGGGTGTTATTGTCCTTACTACTGTTATTATTAACTGGAAGGGCACTTCGTGGAGCGCATACCTCCGACACATTACACCTGATCCACGAGAACGTATCGGGCCCAATACATTTTTGAAATATGCCACACAGTACTATTGTTGTGGGCCGGGGTTCGGTGGCGATAAACGACCACCAAGGGGAGCAGTAGGGTCGTCTCCACCGAACACCCCGGAATTTAGGTCGTGACTCTTGGATAAGTCCGAAAGGTCACGGGTCCCTTAACGGACCGTGGTCGCCAATATTACGACGGCGTGGTGTAGGCTTAATTGCCTAATTTCAATATACCTAAGTACCCACGTTGTCTAACTACCAGGGAAAACCACACCCTCGACGGACCTCCGGCGGAACGGGCCGTTTACCGAGCCCGATCCGGGCGTAAACCGAGCGGGGATTACTAAGGTCCGTCGGTCCAAATGAACAATTTACAGCACGAACGGCCTCCCTAATTCCCAATACGCACCGTGCTGAACCAATGAAAGAAAGTGACAGACAACGAGCTGGTACATTGAACAATTGGGGGTTTATTTTTCATGGGGGCAGGGGAGCACAAAGAGCAGAGTTATCTGAAAATGAGAAATGCAATTTACAAGGAACACAGGGCACTTAAACAGTTTCTACTTACAGGACAGCGCCACACACACAAACACACACACACACACACACACACACACACACACACACACACACACACACACACACACACACACACACACACACACACACACAATTCCCATTAGACAGAAGGACGGAATCTAACTATACACATACTTATCGAAATAACTAAGCTTAGGGACTGCTGTCTGTTTGTGTGCAAATGGCTTCCAGATTCATAACACTATATCATTTTTGGCCCTCATCTCTCAATGGTGAAGAATAACTTTAAAAAATAAATAATTCTCGTATCCAGATCTGAATCCGGATCTTCACCAAAATCGAATCAGTTCATCCTTGTCAGACACCGAAACCGTCCACAACTTCATGAGATGTCCTGTACACAGACAGACAGACAGAAAGGGGTGAAAGCGTAATCTCCTTCACCTTCGGTGGCGGAGATAATAATATTACTATTTTGTAATGACATTGATATATTATGATGCTGTTGTCGTAATTGCTGATGCACCATTTTGAATTTAAAGATGATGAATTGATTGATGTCCTGCTTCTTGTTCATGTGACGTTACGCCGGTGGCATGTTAATATTATTATCATTAATATTATCATTATGCCACGATCATTATTGTTGTTGTTATTATCAAATATGCTCTTTGAAATGACCATGGGAAAAGGGCACAATAACGTACAATGACGCTGAAGAGGACTTTTATTACTTTTGTTTTTGAGAAACAGCCTTGAAAAACACCCCTTGGGGAGGTGGGAGGATATTATTAAGACAATATTGTTTTGTAATAACATTAATATAATGCTATTATCAATGGTGTTGTTGTTACCTCCAACACCGAAGGTGAAGGAAGTTGTGTTCTCGCACCTTTGTGTCTGTTTGTCTGTGTACAGGATATCTCAAAAAAAGTGCGGACGGATCTGGATTAAATTTTGTGGACATGTTCGGTGTGTGACGAGGACGAACTGATTAGATTTTGGTGAAGATCTGGATCTGGATCCGAGTACTAGTATTTTTCAAGTGATTCTTCACCATCAAAGGGCGGACGAGCTCCTTGTGAGCCAACGGCCATCCATATCTAGTGCCCAACTGTGTCTGCGGACGTCCTCCTGCAGTTGGGTTACTTTTTTATTAGGAGGTTAGTGGCAGGATTTGCACTCCGGCCACCGTAAAACACTTCATTCCGCAAAACGCAAAAACGCCAAAAATCCTTAAAACCCACTCCGTGGGAGTACCTCCTGTGCAGCTTCCCTTCGCAGGGCAGCTCACCGGATGGCGGGATTGGGGCAAAGCCTTCGGGACCCCCAATCTTTGATGAAAGGAGGGAAACCACGGGGTAACATCCCTGGGTCAGATTGCGGGAGAGTGTGTCGGAATGGTGCTGAGGTGTCGTCCACCAGACGGCGGTCTCCTTGGGTTAACCTGAGGCGGTCCCTTTGGGTGGGTGCCTGGAATGTCCGATCCCTAAGAGAGGATGATCACCTGTCTCTGTTATCATCTGAGCTCAAGCGTTTGAACATCGGTATTGCAGCTCTCTCTGAGATTCAGAGATCGGATTGCGGCGAGATAATGGTGGGTGGTTACACCTACTATTGGTCTGGTCGCTCTGATGGTTACCATACCCAAGGAGTTGCTGTAGCTGTGTCCAATAAGCTGACCCCAATGATAATTGAGGTAACACCGGTCAACGAGCGTATTATGAGATTAAGGATTCGTCACTCCTTAGGTGTCATTTCTCTGGTCTCTGTTTATGCTCTGACTGAGGCGAGTGATCTCACCGTGAAGGACACATTCTACGCCACGCTCGAGTCTGTGGTTGATCAGTGCCCCAGAGGAGATACACTTCTAGTCTTGGGGGATTTCAATGCATCGACTGGAACTGATAGGGATGGTTATGAGGTGTGTGTTGGTCCCCATGGGTCAGGAACTATGAACCAGAATAGCACTAAGTTCCTTGACTTTGCAAGAAGTCATGGACTTAGGGTGGCTGGTTCATGGTTTCAGCGCCCACAAGCTCATCGCTGGACTTGGTATTCCAATTCTGGCGGTGTGGCAAAGGAGATTGACCATGTCCTCGTTGACGGTCGCTGGAGGATGATCCAGAACTGCAGGGTCTACCGGAGTGCTCAATTCCTCAGTACTGACCACCGGCTTGTTGTAGCAACTCTAAAGCTGCACCTTAAATCCTGGAGAATGGTACCATCCCAGCCCAGGCTGGATGTTGGCAAGCTCAAGAATGAGAGAGTAGCTGAGGAGTTTGCGAACAGGCTGAGTGGACACTTGGGGTGTATGGGTGCTTTGGGGGTCCTCTAGAGTTGTGGAGTGCCTTCAAGACCACTGTCCTTGATGTTGCCGGTGGATGTCTTGGAACTCACCGCAGGGCAAAGAAGAATTTTGTCTCTCAAGGGACACTGGATACCATTGACCAGAGTCGCAGGGCCAGGCTGAATGGCAGAGCTGAGCTGTTCAGGGAGCTGAGGCGTAAAATTGTACGTGGACTAAGGGTGGACAAGGAGGCCGATGTGCGAGGAATCTGTGAGGGGGTAGAGCATCACCTGTGGACAGGTGATTCTCGTCCCACTTACAGGGGAATTCGCGCATTGCGTTCATCTAAGCCCATCCGTCGGAGCACTGCAGTTAGAGCAGAGTGTTAGAGCAGCCTGGGGAGTCATGGATTCACTGGATCATGGGGTGTGGCGCTGCCGGTACCTGTGCGGGAGGACGAAAGTCCGAGTATTCAGGTCATTGGTGCTTCCAGTCTTGCTCTATGGACGCGAGACTTGGACTCTGACCAAGGAGCTGAGACAGAGACTTAATTCCTTTGGTACCAGGTCTCTTCGGAGAATCCTTGGCTATCGCTGGTCAGATTTTGTGTCCAACGAGCATTTGCTGAGAGAGACTCGGATGATATTTGTTACCTGCATGGTCCGTGAGCGTCAGTTGCAGCTGTATGGACATGTGGCTCGTTTTCCTGACGCTGATCCTGCTCACCAGATTCTCTCAGCGAGGGAGTCTCGTGAGTGGAGGAGGCCAGTGGGCCGACCACGTGCCTCATGGTTGCAGCAGGTTGACCATCATCTCAAGGAGATGGGGATGGGCCTGGAATCTGCCTGGGAGATGGCCAGACGGAGGCCCCTGGAGTATCGGTGGAAAGTGGACGCAGCGACGCGCCGTTCTGGCACATGCTCCCATATCTGATCTGACCTGAGAGATAGGGCTAAAAATGATATGGAGCATGATATCTCAAAAAGTTGTGGACGGATTCGGACGAAACTTGGTGGAAAGGTCGAATTGATTCGATTTTGGTAAAGGTCCGATTCCGGATCTGGATACGAGAATTAATTAATTTTTAAGGTGGTTCTTTACCATTGAGAGATAGGGCCAAAATCGATATTCTGTATGGCATGATATTTCAAAAATATATTTGGCCCGATATGTTGTTGTGGATCAGGCATTATGTGGTGGAGGTATATGCTCTACCGAGTGCCCTTCTAGTTACTTTTGTTCTTCGAAGCGGCCTTGGAAAAACACTACAATTAGCTATCATAACACAGATTCACACCTTAACGTGGATATCGCCCAAGGCGGAAACACCCTTGGGACGAGGCAAATGAAGTCGCTACAACCTTCATCATGTGACCCTTAGTCCTCCTGTAAAGTTTAGTTGAGATTGGATAAGTAATGACCGAATGTGTCGCAGTCAGACAGACAGACGGACACCAAATTGCACATTTTAGTTTGAAGGGCTTGAAGTATATTTGAAAGAGATAGGTGTGTGTGTGTGTGTGTTTTTTGTGTGTATAGTGTCAAAATTAATAATCCCAAATCTTTTCAGGTGCAGACGTGACCCTCAGACAGAAATTTCATCAAACGGAGATGGACAGATGGGAAGGTTTTCTTTTGAGTTGTTTCGGTTTCTCTATCAGAAGCACAAACAACTTACTACTCTTTATCTACATTGCCACATACGTTTGTGTCACATCAATGATTGCCACATGGTACATAAATTTTCCTGCTTTAGAGTGAAACATCAACAGATAAAGACACACACTAACCCTATATATTCACAGAAGAAATGTAAGCAGACACACACTATAATAATTCAGCAGGAGTTTGCTGATTTGGGCTCAACCAAGAATGACAAAGAATCTTACTTTATTTATTTCTTTTTCTTGTATACCAAATCTTATCCAGTGAAAAGTTATTTCATATATATATATATATATATATATATATATATATATATATATATATATATATATATATATATATGTATATATGTATATATATATATATATATACATATATGAACACGTACATACTGTATATACACATACATACATATTAATATATTCATATTCTCTTTTCTTCTTACCCAAATCCTCCCCTTCTCCATATTTATAAATTGAACTGTCATCATCCACATCAATCTAGAGAGTCTGTCCGAACTATCGCCTGCGCCGTTCTCCAAATGAGAATAATGGGGAAGTTGCCATGGTAACGGCTGGACCCATCATTGTTGGAATCGTGAATGGTAAGATGTGGATTGAATATAGTATTGAGATAGTTACTGTCATAATGTTCACAAAAGTTATGAATATTCCCGTAACTATATTAAATACCGTGACACAAATTGTATCACCCTTTCATCGGAAGAATGTGACTGCCTTTTTGAATTTTAATGGTGCAGAATTACAAATTTGATATTTCCCAAAATAAATACCCATATTAAAGGGGGCACATAATCCAAACATCAACCCATTTATACATATCGAGTATAATCTCATAAAATACAAGATCTGGGAGGTAGGATTGCTAGAAAAACATGTCACGATCTCCAGGGCACGGCATTAACTGTTCATGGAGCATAGTATCGCCCGCCACATTGTCATACTGTGTATGAATATAAATGTGGAACCGTAACGTGTAAAATATAATTTGACTAAACATCTCTTCTAAGTTCTTAAACTCAGAGAATATACCTGGTACCTTTTCAGGCACGAGTTCTCACAAAGCAGAAAACAGCATTAAACAATTATATGTATTTTTTTTTTGTAAAATGCCATCATATTTTGTCGAAGCACTGCCAAATGGGTTTTGGAAATGTCAAAAAGGCGTTTTGTGTTCTGCAGTGTTAAAGTATGCAATTCAATTAATATAAAACAAATATTTTATAGGTCATAGACAAACAAATTGTGGAAGTTTACCGCCGTTGATGTAGTGTCTTTTCCACCATCTTATCTGACACATTCCATTAGTTCTTCATGCCCGTTGTTTGTATCCTTTAAAAATGTACATTTCCTGTTTGGAATGATTTTCAATGTTGTTTGACTGCCAGGCAGACGGACAGATTGACGAAATTAATTATCTCACTCCTCTCTGGGCATGTGGGATCAGGTCAATTTCAGAGCCAAAGTACTGCTGAACTGCAGATTCGTTTTCTGATTCATGGTTCAATTTGTGTTCAAAATATAACACTGAATTGAATTTAAGTTGTTCCTTTCTCATAAACTGATGTATGTGGACAGACAGACAGAAGTGAACCAATTGCTCAACCACATTTTTCGCTTCATGTGCGCGGAGTAAAAATAAACATACTGCATTCCTGTGCACTTACAAGACCTTCATTCGAAGATTGATGGAGTACGACTCTCCCCTCTCGGATGGCTCTGCTGCCTCACATGTTGCACAATTTGACGGTGTGGAAATCAAGGCCTTTACGATCATTGGAATCTCCCGCTATGGAGCTGCGTCGATGGGCTTGTATATCACTTGGCCATCACAAATGGGTCGGTTGTCTCTCTGTTTTCTCCCGCCTCCTTCTGGTATTGCTACTCTCTGCTCTTCCCATGCTTTGTCCCACCCCCAGGTTCCTGCCGGGCTGACACGGTCCACTATCAACCCCCTTCTGATGAAACTACCGAATTCAGGATCATTTCTCACCTCCACTCATTTGTTCCTCTTTTTTTTCTGCCTGTGGAATCAACTTCCACATTCTCTTCAGTATCATTCTTTCTTTCCTCCAGGTCTTCAGGACAGCTGTAGATATATATATATATATATATATATATATATATATATATATATATATATATATATATATATATATATATATATATATATATATATACACGATATATAAAATATATATAGATAAATAGTTAAGGCCACGGGTACCGAGTGTATTATGAGGGGGTTAATCCCCGTTTCTCCTTGAAAGAGCCGGACCTGGGGCCATCACTCACAATTAACTTAGTTGTACGGTGGGTTGCTTTACAACCACGAATGCCAATCAGTTAACCACGAGTTCCAGTGTCCAACATCTAATTTGCCGTTTACCTGGAGGTCACGTGGCTTCCTGAACGAGGAGCGCACCCTCGACAAAGCACCAATCTTATCTTGATTAGATCTTCATTATGGCGGCCAAGCATTTAACCGCTGGTGCGTGCCAACTATGACAGGTCAATTAGTTTGTTAATTACCTTCCAGTCTCTCTTGGTTCGGACATTGCAGGACTAATGGAAGGAAAGGACAAGCACGGACAGGTTAAAACGTCAACAAGGAATTTATTCATAAGGAAAAAAATAAATAAACTGAAGAACTTTTTATTTCTTTGTGGTGAAAATAGGTGAATTCAATTCAATCAAAATAATCTCAAACATAAGTAATTAAACAGGCATTGATAGAAAAACAGACAAAGAGCAAATGCTTATCACAATGCCTTACTTAACGATTATACACGAGACAAGGGTACCCAGCAGATCATTCAGGGGGAAGAGAATCCGGTCTCACTCACCAAGGTAGAAGTCATCGTGCGTCAAATAAAATATCCCGAAATGTGTGAGCGTGCCTTGGTCCGTTGCCATCGCCCTGCCTTGCCGTGCACCCACTCGCAAACAGGCTTGAACACCAATTGACGTCACGTCATCACCCCCAGGAACCAGCAAAGCCAAGAATCAGGTACGGCAAGAGCAGGTCTCGAATAGAACCAGCATTGATGGTCCAAGAAATCACCCACCGTCAGGAGCCACCAGGAGCCACAACCAATGGACAGCTGTAAGGAGCTGTGAGGCGCTGCGAGGCACTGTGAGGAACTGTGAGATGCTGTGAGGTGCTGTGAGGCACTGTGAGAATCTTTAAAGCGCTGGAGCGCTGTAAGGCTGTTACCAGCGATCAGAGCTGCAAGGTTACAAGACCGTCCCCAACTGTCACAAACGAAACTGTCGCCAGCTCACCAACCGTCTGGAACTGACTGCAGCTGAAAATATCTGTCACCCAGCTGTCACAAACTATCACAAAACTCTCAGAGCTTTAAGAAGCCGCAAGCAGCTGTCACCAACTGTCACAAACTGTCACACCATCTTTTTTATAGGTGGCCAGTGTGGGAGGAGTCTCAAGCAGACTTCAGCCAAATCAGGTCAGGTCAGGTATGGGAGCATACGCCAGAGCAGTGCGTCTCTGCGTCCACTTTCCGCCGGTACTCCAGGGGGCCTCCGTCTGGCCATCCCGCAGGCAGATGCCAGGCCCATCCCCATCTCCTTGAGATGCTGATCAACCTGCTGCAACCACGAGGCACGTGGTCGGCCCATTGGCCTCCTCCACTCATGAGGATCCCTCACTGAGAGAATCTGGTGAGCAATGTCAGCGTCAGGAAAAAGAGCCACAGGTCCATATAGTCACAGCTGATGCTCACGGACTATGCAGGTAACAAATCTCATTTGAGTCACTCTCAGCAACTGCTCGTTGGAGACAAAGTCCAACCAGCGATAGCCAAGGATTCTCCGAAGAGACCTGGTACCAAAGGAATTAAGTCTCCATCTCAGATCCCTGGTCAAAGTCCAAGTCCCGCACCCATAGAGCAAGACTGGAAGCACCAACGACCTGAATACTCGGACTTTCGTCCTCCTACACAGGTACCGGCAGCACCACACCCCATGATCCAGTGAATCCATGACTCCCCAGGCCCAACCCAGACGTCTGTTAACCTCTGGCTCACAGACAGCAGAGGCATGAATATCACTGCCAAGGTAAATGAATCTCTCCGCAACCTCAATATCCTCACCACAAACAGGTACAGACAGGATAGCAGCATCCAAGATGTCATTGAAAGCCAAGATCTTAGTTTTGACCCAGGAAACCCATAATTCCAGCAGCTCCGACTCCTCATCCAGCACCTCGAGGGCCCCCAAAAAGATATGTAGAGTCTCCGCAAAGATGACTGCATCATCTGCGAAATCAAGGTTAGAGATCTCAACATTCCCAAACGATGCACCGCAGCTTGATCTCTCTGACATCCTCCCCAGAATCCAGTCCATAAAAGTGCTGAAAAGTGTGGGGGCCAGTACACACCCCTGACGAACTCCAGTAACAACTAAAAAAGAAGTCAGAGATGGTACCACCAGATCTCACAGCACTCTCAGTACCAGAGTATAGTTCAGACATCAGATCGATCAGTTTTGGTGGCACGCCACAAAGACCAAGAATCCTTCAGAGGGCATCCCGATTCACTGAATCAAACGCTTTACAGAGATCAACATAGGCTGCAAGCAGCCCCTGCCGAAACTCTCGTCTGCATTCGGTGAGGATCCAAAGAGCAAGGATACGGTCAATCTTTGACCTCTGGTGTAATGCCTGATTGCTCTGGACGCTGGTGCTCAAGCAGATGGTGGCGAACCCTATCAAGAATTATCCAAGCAAAGACCTTGCCCGGCACTGAGAACAGCGTCACACTTCGGAAGTTGTTGCAATCCTGGCGATCACCCTTCCCTTTCCAAATAGGGGCAACAAGGCCCCTCTTCCAGTCAGTTTGGATGATGCCTGTGTTCCAGGCAGAGCACAGAACTGCATGCAACAACACAAGTACAGCATTTCCACAATCATTGAGAAGTTCAGCATGGATGCAACAAATACCAGGAGCTCTACCCCATTTCAATCGGTTCACCACAGCCTGTGTTTCCCCAAATGAACGCGGATCACAGTTGATTGGAATGTCAGCAATCAGGATGGTAACACCCCTGATATCCAACTCAACATCTGGTGGATCAGCCTGGTACAACTGCTCAAAATAATCGGCCCAGTGGGCCTTCACTTCGGACTCCTCTGTCAAGAGCCCACCACCCACTGCTATAACTGCAGTCCACCGAGGGACCGGCTTGGATGAATGCAATGCACGAATTCCCCTGTAAGCAGGACGAGGATCACTTGACCACAGGTGATGCTCTACCCCCTCACAGATTCCTCGCACATAGGCCTCCTTGTCCACCCTTAGTGCACGTGCAGTTTTACATCTCAGCTCCCTAAACAGCTCAGCTCTGCCATTCAGCCTGGCCCTGCGACTCTGGTCAATGGTATCCAGTGTCCCTTGAGAGACAAAATTCTTCTCCACCCTTCGTTGAGTTCCAAGACATCCACTGGCAATATCAAGGACGGTGGTCTTGAAGACACTCCACAACTCTTCAGGATCTCCCAAAGCACCCAGACCCCCCAAATGTCCACTCAGCCTGTTCACAAACTCCTCAGCTACCCTCTCATCCTTGAGCTTGCCAACATCCAGCCTAGACTCCGATGGTACCATTTTCCTGGATTTAAGGTGCAACTTTAGAATTGCTACAATTAGCCTGTGGTCAGTATAGAGAAACTGAGCATTCCGGTCGACTCTGCAGTTCTGTATCATCCTCCAGCGACCATCAACGAGCACATGGTCAGTCTTCTTTGCCACACCGCCAGTGTTGGAATACCAAGTCCAGCGATGAGCTTGTGGGCGCTGAATCCATGAACCAGCCACCCAAATTCCATGACTTCTTACAAAGTCAAGGAACTTAGTGCTGTTCTCGTTCACAGTTCCAGACCCATGGGGATCATGTCTCATAACCATCACGATTAGTTCCAGTCGATGCATTGAAATCCCCCCAAGACTCGAAGTGTATCGCGCCTGGGGCACTGATCAACCACAGACTCGAGTGTGGCGTAGAATGCATCCTTCACGGTGAGATCACTCGCCTCAGTCGGAGCATAAACAGAGACTCTGTATTATGGGATGAAGGATTCGTCACTCCTTCGGTATCATTTCCACTCGTTGACCAGTGTGACCTCAATTATCATTGGAGTCAGCTTATTGTACACAGCTACTGCAACTCCTTGGTAACGGTAACCATCAGAGGGACAAGACCAATAGTAGGTGTAACCACCCGCCATTATCTCGCCGCAATTCGGTCTCCGATCTTTAAAGATTGCTGCAATCCCGATGTTCAAACACTTGAGCTCAGATGATAACAGAGACAGGTGATCATCCTCTCTTAGGGATCGGACATTCCAGGCACCCACCCAAAGGGACCGCCTCAGGTTAACCCAAGGAGACCACCGTCTGGTGGACGACACCTCAGCACCATTCCGACACACTCTCCCGCAATCTGACCCAGGAATGTTACCCCGTGGTTTCCCTCCTATCATCAAAGATTGGGGGTCCCAAAGGCTTTGCCCCAATCCCATCATCCGATAAACTGCCCAGCGATGGGAAGCTGCACAGGAGGTACTCCCACGGAGTGGGATTTCAGAAATTTTTTTTGCTTCTGGAATGTTTTGCGGAATGAAGGGTTTTACGGTGGCTGGAGTGCAAATCCTGCCACCAACCTCCTCATCAGAAGTAACCCAACTGCAGGAGGACGTCCACAGACACAGTTGGGCACGAGATATGAATGGCCATTGGCTCACAGGGAGCTCATCTGCCCTTTGACAGGTTTTGTTTTTAATCCTGCTGGGTGTCCATATCCAAACACCCTCCTCACCAGAAAACCTGATGGGGGAGACAGTTTAGTCGCCAACAACCCGACCATGGAACAGGTTAGTACAGGTTTACATGGTACCTGTTGCAAGTCACAGATCGAACCTGACCTGACCTGACAATATGAATCTCTCAATGCATCAAAGATAGAATGCCACCAGACATGGGGATGGGTGTATCCTGGACATGCATTTAGGGAAATAAGTGTCTGAGGACCTAAATGTTTGTATGCATTGGTCAGATCCGATTCTGAAATCCATGACAACATATATATATATATATATATATATATATATATATATATATATATATATATATATATATATATATATATGTTGTCATGGAGGTGGCCAGATTTGAATCCCGCTCCTGTCAGTAGTTGTATGGGAGCTAGGGTCTGAATCCCACTCCCTATATTTGTGGTAGGTTAACACCGACCAACCTCCTGGGATGGTCAAGCGGTCCTTATTCCGAGGAGGCAGACATGCACATTGACATGGTTTTCAGCTCGTGCTCGAAAGGTATGGCGGATGGCAATGCCACTGTATGGGGGAAGACTACAGAGCCCAGTGATTGCGGTAGCGGATGGAGAAGAAGCAATTGGAATGGAACGGAAGGACAGCACGAGGGGGTTTGATCCGCAAACCCCACTACAGATACATGAAATGCGGTTTCTTTAGAAGGGAATACATTGAATGAAAGAAATATTTATAAGGACAATAATGAAGATTATAAGGTCAATAATGGAACAAATTTAACAAATAACTCCTCTGAACGAGGCCTCGCACACACAGACACAAACACAGACAAAGGGTGACAAATGAATAAAACCCCTTTTTAAAAATAAACTGGTACGCAGCCTGGCCAAGGCTGGCCCTCATCGATCTGGTGTTCGGAAGCTTCGTCGAACATGTGCATTTGCAAGTAAAATGGCGTCGTCTCTTGTCGAACCAGGGAGGAAGGCGCCTCCACCATCGACACGCAGGCAGAGTTGCACTTCCCATGTAGTAGCTCACCAAACTCTCCATGCACAAATCTGGCCAGCACCTCCTCGATCGGCTCCAGATTTGAACTCCACCTTGCACGATTTGCTCTCTCCGAAGCCCCATCGCCAAGCACACACTTGGCCTCTTCACCAAGCACACACTCCGAGCCTTCGATCCTCCTCTCTTTCTTATCCTCTGTCTCCTCCGTCCCCGGGCCGTGGCCTCCTCACCTCCAAACCTGGGAAGGTGGGACTTCTCCTGTTGTTGTTTCAGGCACTTGGTCCCGAGCTTACGGTCTGGCTTGAAACATAAAACAGGAAAAATCACAGAGAGTAATCACGTACAGGGGAACATTTTTACTCCCAAAGCTAATTAACACCGCACCACCCCTCGTGTGGTGACACGTAACACTTAAGCAGATTCCCTGGCTTATATACATCGAGGTACTTCTATCCGTCCACGGACCATGCTTCACAAAACAATCCAATCTGGACTATTAAATCAGTTCATCTACCCCCATAATCATAATACTATAGATATGTATATATATATATATATATATATATATATCTTCTTCTTCTTTCGGCTGCACCCGTTAAGGGTTGCCACAGCGGATCATCCGCATGATCCGCATATTGATTTGGCACATGTTTTACGCCGGATGCCCTTCCTGACGCAACCCTGGTCGCCTCTTACGAAACACAGGGATATGGTACACCTATTTTAACCAGGGTATACACCGGCCCAGTATACTGGTACTCACTTCACCGACCTCGGAAGGATGACAGGCTGAGTCAACCCCCGGGTGTATTAATTCAGTGGCCCAACGGGGCTTGAACTCAGGACCTTTTGGATCCCAAGCCGCTGCCCTAACCACTGCGCCAACACCAGGCTTTTTATATGTATATGTATATGTATATGTATATGTATATATATATATATATATATATATATATATATATATATATATATATATATATATATATATATAAATATATATATATATATATATATATATATATATATACATATATATATATATATATATTTTAGACATGCATATACCGGATGAATGTACATTTGGATATCTTCTTCTTCTTCTTTCGGCTGCTCCCGTTAGGGGTCGCCACAGCGGATCATCCGTATGATCCACATCGTGATTTGGCACATGTTTTACGCCGGATGCCCTTCCTCACGCAACCCTGGTCGCTTCTTACGACACAGGGATATGGTACACCTATTTTAACCGGGGTATACACCGGCCCAGTATACTGGTACTCATTTCGCCGACCTCGGAAGGATGACAGGCTGAGTCAACCCCCTGGTGTATTTATTCAGTGGCCCAACGGGGCTTGAACTCAGGACCTCTTGGATCCCAAGCTGCTGCCCTAACCACTGCGCCAACACCAGGCTCGAATGTACATATATGTATATATATATATGTATATATATATATATATATATATATATATATATATATATATATATATATATATATATATATATATATATATATATATATATATATATATATATATATATATATATATATATATATATATATATATACATACATACATACATACATACATACATACATACATACATACATGCATACATACGAATACATACACATATAGTGAATGTAGAAACATACAAATATATATGCACATTTTCTGCATGTATATACATATGCATATATATATATATATATATATATATATATATATATATATATATATATATATATATGTACACACACAACCGGTCAAAAGTTTTAGAACACCCACATTTTCCAGTTTTTACTGAACTTTAAGCAGTTCAAGTCCAGTGAATAATCTGAAATGGTACAAAGCTAAGCGGTAAACTGCCCGAGGTTAAAAAAAAGTTTAGGTTACCAAAAACTGAAAAATAATGTAAATTTCAGAGTTTTTTTTTTTTAAAAAGGCCCTTTTCAGGGCACAAATAATGGGTTAGCAACTGGAGATCTTCTGCAACAATGGAAGTAAATTAAGCCTTGAAAGTTGATGCAAACAATTCCTACAGGAGTCCCAACTTTTGTTGATTAGTTACAAACCCTCTGTCTGTATAAAAGCAGTGTTGGAACAGACTGTGTTGCTACACCCTCTGAAGCTTTATTTGGACAATATTGCACTTCAGGATGTAGTTTATTTCTATCATAATTGTGAGAAAAAGACAATTAACAAAGGAAGACAGACAGACCATTATAACCCTTAAAAGTGGAGGTCTTTCCTTTCTAGAAATTGCAAAGCAAACCAAGGTGTCAGTGAGTACAGTTTCCAACACCATCAAAAGGCACTTGGAAAGTGGAGGAAGCTCTCACAGGGAGAGGTCTGGCAGACTCAAATTCCACAATACAATCAGAAGACAAGTTTCTGAGAATCAACAGCTTGCGTGATCGGCGGCTCACAGGACAGCAGCTTCAAGCACAGCTTAACACTGGTCGAAGTAAGGAAGTCTCAGTTTCAACTGTGAAAAGAAGACTTCGAGCTGCAGGTTTGACAGGTCGAGTGGCAGTAAGAAAGCCATTGCTAAGATGGTAAAATAAGAAAAAGAGGCTCGCCTGGGCCATGAAGCACCGCCAGTGAACTCCTGAAAACTGGAAGAAGGTCTTATGGACCGATGAATCAAAATTTGAAATCTTCGGTTCATCACGCAGGGTTTTGTACGCCGTCGAGTAGGCGAAAGGATGGTTCCTCCATGTGTGACACCAACTGTCAAACATGGAGGAGAAAGCGTGATGATCTGGGGCTCTTTTTCTGGATCCAGAGTCGGCGACTTGCACCCTGAACCAAAAGGGCAACCACAGTATTTTGCAGCGCCATGAAATACCCTCTGGCCTACGCCTAGTTGGTCAGGGGTTCATCCGACAGCAAGATAATGACCCAAAACATACCTCCAGGTTATGTCAGAACTACCTTAGAAGAAAAGAACAAGATGGTAGGCTTCAAATCATGGAATGGCCAGCACAGTCTCCAGACTTAAACTCCATTGAGCTGGTTTGGGATGAACTGGACAGAAGGGTAAAAGCAAAGCAACCTACAAGTACAACACATTTGTGGGAACTTCTGCAACAGTGTTGGGAAGAACTTTCCGAACAATATTTGATTTCCATTGTAGAAAGAATGCCACGAATATGTTCGGCTGTTATATCTGGAAAAGGTGGCTACTTTGATGAGTCAAAAATTTCGATTAAATTTTGTTCAACAAAAGGATTCCATGATTTCTTTTTTATCTGCAATTGTTTATTTGTTCTATGCTTTCATTTCAGAGTACATTGAAACATTAAACAGCTTAAATGTCAGTAAAAACTGGAAAATGGGGGTGTTCTAAAACTTTTGACCGGTCGTGTAAACATACACACACACACACACACACACACACACACACACACACACACACACACACACACACACACACACACACACACACACACACACACACACACACACACACACACACACACACACACACACACACACACACACACACACAGTATATCATTATATCTCAGAAGGTTGTGGACGAGTTCTGACAAAACCAGTTGGATGAGTTGGTTCGGTGACAAAACCAAGCGGATTAGATTTTGGTTTGGTTCCAGCCCATCAGTGGGATACAAAACGTGAACTGTTCAACGTGGCAAAGGTATGCGTTCTCCCGAGTGCCATTCTACTTTGTTCTGTTTTGCCAAGTGTCGCTCTTTGAGTGATTTTTCACTTGTTTGTTTGTTTGTTTGTTTGTTTGTTTGTCCGGGCGATATCTCAACCATCGCTTTTTGCTCGGAAGCTGAAATTTGGGGACTAAAGTGACGATTTGCCTTGGTAAAAACATTTTTTTGATTCATTAATTTATTGATTAATTCCTGAATTATTATCAATTTATTAATTACTTATTTGTTTTATTTCTCATCCTGGCAATATCTCGGGCACCTTTTGAGCGAGGGATCTGAAATTTGGACAAGACAGTGACCTCGTGATCTGGCTATAAAGGGTATTTTTGATTGATTGATTAATCAATTAATGAATTAATTATTTTCTTTCTTGCTTTCCGGGCGAAATCTCAGCCATCCTTTGCGCTCGGAAGCTGAAATTTGGGGACAAAGGGAAGATGTGCTTTGGCAAAAATGTTAATTTTTTTCTTTTTCTGATGAATTACTTCATTCTTTCTTATCGATTTATGAATTACTTATTTCTCATCATTGCAATATCTCAAGCTTATTTTGAGCTGGGAAGCTGAGATTTGGAAATTAAAGTGACCAAGTGATTTGGCGATAAAGGGTATTTTTGATTGATCGATTAATCAATTAATCGATTACTTATTCATTTTTCGATTAAATATTTAATTTTCAAAAAGTTACAGATTCGGATGAAAAATTGGTGGTTTAGGTATACTATTCGGCAATTGATTGAGAAATTAATTACTTACGATTATTATTTATTTATTTTAGTTCTGCAATTAATCAATTAATCAATCAATTATTGTGCACCGCTCCCTCCAAATTCCGAATCCATGTGCTGCAAGGTGGCATCGCCGGGCACCTAAGGTGTCCCGGTGATGTCTCGTGCTGGAGGATTGTTAGTTATTTATTTGTCATGGTGGCGGTGTACCTTGAATGTACTTGTTTGTTTTTTGGTTGGTTCGAATGCATACTCATTTTACTGAATGCAGATAGAGATATCTCAACAGTTACTCCCCAAGGCTCAAACACAACAGGTACAAGCTACCAGAAGTACTGTACAAGTCAGTTGGGAAGTACTGTACAGTCTACACAGCCTCAGAATATGGAACAAACATCATCAAATGAAAGACCAAATACTACATTGGAGTCATCAGAAATAACCCCAAGAAGCAAAGAGCAAAGATAAAGTCATCAGAGGGAATCTGGGTGGAAGTAGTCATCATACTCTTCGTCATCGTCATCTGCTTGCTTCGTTTTGTTAATCTTTTCTGCACACTCTCGTTTTTTAGTGACACTCGAGCCTCAAGACAAACAACACCTACCTACCACTGCCGTTTCCACAACTGTTGAATCATCCCTAGGTATCACATCTCTATCGACTGCTGAATTTGCTTTAACATCCATATCACCCATAATTATGTCAGCCTTCTCAAATTCTTATCTTTCCATGCTTTCTCTTACCTTACTTGTTATATTTGTTATCATCATAGCTACCTTTTTCTTCTCGAAAGGATGAAAATTTTGTTCATTTATTTCGTCACCAAATAATCAGACACAAACCCATTGGCTTTGAGAATCCTTCCTTTTTTGAAATGTTTTCATGTATTTATATTTTCATATTTTTCTTCATCAGCATTCGCATAATTTTTGCACATAATATCTTTTTCTATTCATTATTTTCATCACTACTAGATCCAGAATTTTAAAGTACATGGAGTACCTCGAGCTATGAGGGGAAGTCAAAATGTTTTACCCTTTTGAAAAACCCAAAATACAACTTCTTTTGCAATGGCACGAGGAAACTCAAAACTGTGAAACACGTGTGATTGTTCAAAATACATAGAAAATAATGAATATCCGTGCCAAGTTTCACAAGCTTTGTGGCTGGTGGAGCGAGGTTGTAAACAATCTCCGACTCTTGATGTGTTCCCATCAATATTTGACTGAAATGCGATGTAACGGATGAATACATTTTGCATGTTACATTAAAAAAAAAAACATTTCTGCCTCATGTCACTTGTTTTCCCAAACTGAATAAAATGAAATTGTCATTTCACTACTGTTGTACTAAAAGAGACACTTTGTGTTGCTTGCTGTGATAAATAAATTAAATAAAGTGTCTTCCTCTTGAAAACAAGGTAGTTTTTGTATTCATTTATGGAACAAGTTTTTGCGAAACAGCCAAAACACCATTATGGGAATAACTTTCTCGTACACATTTTTGTTCTATATGCTGTTTGTTCTCCATGCTGAGTGAACAATGAGATTCATTGTCAGCTTGTCAGAGCACCTTGCCCATACACCGTCAAGGAAATTAAGGCAAGGAGAGGCAGAAACCGTTTCCTGCTCCAAAAGCACATCAGCAGAAAAGTGCTGACGCAACAACTCATGCACATCACACCAAATGAAAACTTGGATTTAGTGGACATGATGATGAAGGTGGTGTGCTGAAGTTTTAATGCTCTTTTCACTGCTTGCACTGGAATGTGCCTGATAAATAGATGAAGGGAATATACAAACATAAACCATGTGACAGTGCTGAAACTAAGGGCAAAGGAAACTCGGGTCATGGATACAGAGTCACATGGGATTAAGTCCACTCTTTCCTGTTTGTTGCAAGTTCGGTGGAGTCATTTGTGTTGCGAGCTGAGATCTCACTATGTTTCCAGAGTTCCAATGGACTTCCCAAGGGAATGATGTGCCATCATCCCGACAGTCCAAGCCTGGTGTTGGCTTAATGGTCCGGGTGGTGGGCTTGGGATCCGAGGGTCTTGAGTGAAAATCCTGCGCAGTCATTGAATTAATACCAGGTGGGGTTGACTCAGCCTGTCATCCTTCCGAGGTTGGCAAAATGAGTACCAGCTTTCTGGGATGATTGAGCCATTCAATTATCCTGCGTCAGCGTAGCGACCCATCCAGGATTGTGTCCAATAGCCCAAGAGACTGCTTTGGCAGCACCAACACTGTACAGAGTACGGTCCCAATGGATTTGGATCCCGACAGTCCAAAAGCCTTCCTGACTGTGATCCAACCACAAGGATGAGCCGAGTGATATCACCCTTGCAATTGTGGTCATTCAGACACTTTAGCCAAGTTCAAACTCATACTGCGAACACAGTTTGAAGAAGAAAATAGAGCCTTGTGTTCACTCGACCTCGATCTCGGCTATTTATTCCTGATACGTGAAACACCCTGCAACCCATGCCTACGAGGGTGACCCCCCCCCAAAAAAAATTAAAAAGTTGGAAATTTCTTTCTCCACACTGCTGCCCGTTATATATCAAAACTTAAATCTGCATGCAAAAAATTTGACAGATTGGACAATATTTAGAGGTTGCTACCATTTGCACATTTTTATCCTCACCGGAGGAGAGGTTATTGCAATTTGGTCCATTTGTTTGTTTGTTTCTCCACATAGAGCTTTTGTGTTTTTTTCCGCAACCGCTTGTCAAATTGAGACGAAATTTTCACCGAAGGAGTGATAACTCTTGTAAAATGTTTTATTGATAATTATGATGTCATAGGTCATGTGGTGTGGCAGCCATGTTGGAAAAACAGAAAAAATTTGGACCTCTGTATCTCTGAAACCGCACCAATGAAAAAATTGAAACTTGGCACATAGCAAGTACTCCTCTCATGGGGAATAAGTGCGATTTTTTTTAATGATGTCCTTGGTGCCTTTGTTATGACGTCATAACTGCACATGAAGAATGCTTCATCTGATCAGTATGAAATATTTTGAGGGTCATCTTGGGATAAAATGGTCCACAAAAAATTTTTTTGATGGTCATCGGTCACGTGATGCGGCAGCCATATTGCTTTAAAAAAACAAAACTTAAAACAACTTATTTAAAATGGCTGAACAAATCGAGGCAAAACTTTGTACATTTGACCGCCGATCCATGAGGAACATGGAGTCACATTGGATTTACCCTAAAATTTACCCTCTCCGACTCTCTGGAAAATCCTCTTTATCTCTTTGCAGATGACTCCACCCTCTGCTGTTCCATCGGTCATCTCTCAGAACGGCAAGCTGCAGCTTCTTCACTTTCTGCAGATCTGGATAAAATCACAAACTGGGCCAACACATGGAACATGTCTTTCAATCCTGACAATCTCACACTCTCACTATGTCTCTCAGAAAGGACTGTCTGGAACCCCCCCCCCCCCCAATCTACTTTCTCAACAATACTCTTGAAGAAGTTCTTTCATTCAAGCTTCTGAGTCTTACTATCTGCCAAGCCACTTTTGATGATTTGAGGTGATGTCATTTCCGGACATCCGGTTCAGGGATCGGTGCACGTGGCCGACTGGGCGGCGAGCTCTCCTTCCAGTCCTTCTAAATCTAAGTTTCCAGTCCGAAAGCGTTTTGCGTATTTTGTTATCGAGATTTGTGTCAGGGTCTGTGGAACTTATTGTTTTTCTTATTGTTGTAGGGTGTGAGGAAATCGTCCGCTTGAGGATGGTTATTACGAGGTTGAAGGAACGCATCAAAAATTTGCAGCAAGTAACAGAATGTGAGAAATTTGTGGATAATAGTTGGTTACGGTTGTGGAGTGAGGTTGCTGAGGATATTGGAAGTGGTGACGGTGCAACGGGGAGGGCAGTGGCGGAGGTACAGCGGGTGCGGGCAGTGGTGGAGGTGCCAACATAGAAATTGGTAGACATGAGGTGTAGGAGACAGTTTTTGTGGGTGATGAGATGAGTAAATATGTAGATCCTTCATTTTACAGGAATGATTGTAGACACAGAATTTTGTGTCGTTCTGAAGGAGCAGGAGTTCGGGACATTGAAGGAAGGGTAAACGATATTGTATCGGGTCATGGCAGGAAGAAGTTGGTTGTGGTACACCTAGGTGTGAATGATGGAGGGAAAGTTTACTTTGAGGTTTTGAAAAATAGACGCAAGATATTGGGTAAGCGGCTGAAAGCAAAGGGTTGTGAGGTCATGTTTTCTGGGATTCTCCCAAGATTAGGAAACAATATTGAAATTATGAGCAGAGCGATAGACGTCAACCAATGGCTGGAAGAATGGTGTAGGGAGGAAGATTTTACATTTAGGAAGCAGTGGGAATCATTTTCGGGCCAAAGGGAGTGTTTCCGGAATGATGGCCGTGTGTTAAATAGAAAGGGGGCAGCAAGGTTTGCAGTGGGAATTGAGGAAGGAATTCAGGCTTTTTTTTTAGGTCAGCAGAGGGTGAGGAAGCTATTAAGGAAGGAACTGATGATGTAATTGTGATGAGTAAGGTCAGGCAAGAAAATAGAATTTCAGGAAGGGAAAAGTTAAACATATTCTCTACCAATGCCAGAAGTTTAAATAAAAGATGGAAGAGTTTGAAGCCAAAGTGGATAGCGAGGAGTACGATAGAGTTACAGTGAGTGAGACATGGTTTAAGGAGGAGAGTAACTGTAGGACAGGATTAGAAGGCCACAAGGTGTATCAGTGTGATAGGAAGGGGAGAATAGGATGAGGAGGAGCAATCTGGGTGAAGGACAACATTGCATCAAGAGAAAGGGGTGACATGAAGGAAGGAATAAATGTTGAGGATTCTGTGTGGGGAGAGATTAGAGATTGTAAATCAGTAGGATACTGGTGGGATGCTTTTATAGGGCTCCGGCTCGGAACGAAGAGGAGGAAGGAGGAGGAGGAGGTGGTATTCTGTATTCTGTATCCTCTTAAGCCTAAATTACGATCGAGTCTTTACTTAATTGGCCATCTTAATCTTCCGGGGTGCCGAGAGGAGGTGATCAAGGACGATCAACATTTCTAGTGATGATGACGATGATGAGGGTTTCTGTCCGAAATTCATAACGGAAATGGGGTGGACACTATAAAGTTATAATTATTATTATTATTATTATTATTTTTACTATTCTTTACTTCCATTTTATCAATATGTTTCCCGTTTTAAGCTCGCCTGTTCGAAGAACAAAGAGCTATAGCGATAACCCCGGCGTGAGCGTCAGCGTCAGCGTGAAAATGTTTAAAAAAAAATTTGGTGCAAGTTATTTTTTCCTTTCTGATGTTTTTATCTACCACACTTTGTTTTATATGCCCAACATATGTATTGGGGCGTATAATGTGATACCGGTCGTCCGTCCGTCCGTCCGTCTGTCTGTCTGTCTGTCTGTCTGTCTGTCTGTCCGTCCATCCGTTCCTGTCCGCACTCTAACTCCCAAAGTTTTCAACTTTCACGTTTCATATTTGGTACAAAGGTACAGACTGTAGAGACGGTGTGTCGTGACATACGTTCGTCATGTAAAGTGGTTGCCATGGCAACCAGGATGCTGTTTTCCATGTAGTAGCACAATTCTGTATATACCTTCTTGTTCGGGCGTATATTGTGCTCACTTGCGCTCTTGTTACTGATTACATTATAGAAATACATATATTGCTTTAAAATTATTTGGATCAGACTTCACTGCAATGCTTTATATAAAATATTAATTATTAGACGAGTCTTTTAAAAACGATAAATGTATAAACAGGCGAGCATCGGGTGGCTTTGACACCAACTCTCTGGTTGGTTGTTGCGTTGAGTTCGGGTGCGCGGTGTTCGCAGAGCCTCGCGGCTCTGATCACAACAACAAACATCAAATTGAAGAAGAAGAAGAAGAAGAAGAAGTAGAAGTCGAAGAAGCGGAAGAAGAAGAAGAAGAAGAAGAATATGAAGAGGAAGAAGAAGTGGAGGGAGAAGAAGAAGTGGAGGGAGAAGAAGAAGTTGAAGAGGAAGAAGAGGAAGTGGAGGAAGAAGAGTACACGACGATGATGATGCCGGCCCGCTATGGGCAATGTCGCTTTGTCGAACCATTCGCCTTTCAGGTCTGAGACACGGTCAGCTTGCCATGCTGCTTGGAGATCAAGCCGCAGTTTTCGGCTCTTTAATCCGGGCGCTTTCCAGGATCTTCACCAGAAAAGCGAAGGTGAGTCTGAGTTCCAAGGGCGCCGTTCCTCCTCAGGGCTGCTTCCGTTAATTCATCATGCAGGTTCGGTGGGTGTTACAGTGCCGTACAATGTGGATGGGGGTCATTTCTTAATACTAATCTCAAAAGGAGGTGCAAACACAGAGCAACAGCTCGGTTCACGAGTCAATGAGGAACTGACCTATTAATGGATGGATGGATATATATATATATATATATATATAAATAAATATATACATTGTATAAATATATATATATATATAAATAAATATATACATTGTATAAATATATATATATATATAAATAAATATATACATTGTATAAATATATATATATATATATATAAATAAATATATACATTGTATAAATATATATAAGTAAATATATACATTGTATATATATAAATATATACATTGTATAAACATTATATATGTGTATATATATATACATTGTATATTTTATATATATATACCTGGTGGTGTTGGCTCAATGGTTAGCGTGGTGGCTTGGAATCCTCTGATCCTGAGTTCAAACCCCACTCCACTGTTCAATTCATACCAGGTGGGGTTGACTCTGCCTGTCATCCTTCCGAGGTCGGCAAAATGAGTGCCAGCATGTTGGTATACTGTGTCGGAGTGGCGACCCGTCCAGGATTGTGTCCAATAGCCAAGGAGACTGCTTAGGCAGCACCAACGCTCTGCATGGAGTATGGTCCCGATGGATGGATTGTGTATATATATATATATATATATATATATATATATATATATATATATATATATATATATATACATTATATGTATATATAAATATCTAATTATATTTCATGATCATGGTGTGAGAGCTGAGACGGTGGGAAGTCATGACCTCCGACACCAAAGGTGGGCGCGGAGGTTGTGTTTTCACCTCTGTGTCTGTGAGCAGGATATCTCAGAAGGTTGTGGATGGGTAATGGAAACGAGGTGGACGAGTTGGTTCGATGACGGGAAGAACAAGCTGATTCGATTTTGGTTCAGGTCCGAATCCAGATCCTGCCTATCAGTGGGATGCCAAACGATACAATTTACATGAACTGTTCAGCCTGGCGGAGGTACCGAGTGCCCTTCTACTTTGTTCTGGAATAGTTTAGTTCGAGGAAACCTGTATTTCATGCTAGATGTTATGTTATTGACGAATTGACCTCTTACACAAAATACACAATGACACATTGGTGGTTGGGGGCTTCCCGAGGTGTAGCGACGGGTCGTGTCCCAGAAATTGCTGGTCACGTGGGTTTTGGTATTATTTGTGATCACGAGTACCATTTTGTATCCACCGATAGCTCCTTGAATGAGCACACGATAAGTGTGTGTGTGTGTGTGTGTGTCCGTCCTCCATAACTCCAAAACCATGAAACTGAGCAGCTCGAAACTTTGCATGCACATTAAGGGAACTCTAAGGAAGTGCATGAGTGAAAAATTGGGTGTTTTGATTAAGTAAAACACCCCTTTTGAAGATAATTAGCTGCCTTTTTCTGTTTACAAAGTCGAGGCTCATGTAAGAGTTGACACACAGAAACGTGCAATGAGGCAGGAGGATGAGATTGGGACCATACTGTGTGCAGAGCGTTGGTGCTGCTTCAGCAGTCTCCTTGGCTATTGGGCACAATCCTGGATGGGTCGCCACTCCGACACAGTGTACCAGCAAGCTGGCACTCATTTTACCGACCTCAGAAGGATTATAGGCCGAGTCAACCCCACCTGGTATCAATTCAACAGCTGAGTGGGATCCAAAGCCGGCCACCCTCACCACTAAGCCAACACCAGGCATAAGTCGCATAACGAAGCAGGAGACAAGAGATAAGGGAGAGGGAAGCACAAAATAGTGGGGAACAAAGACTATAGGACATCTTTGGAAGGGAGGTGGGGTACACAGGGGAAACAAGATGGTACTACAGGGACTTTCAGGAAGGAAAATGGGGAATTTGACAAAGGTGGATGTTGCATAGATTCATGGAGGGTAGTAAAGATTAAGATTTTGGATGGGAGAAGAGATGAGATGGTGGTGAACAGCTGTTTTGAAGACCTGGAGCGAGGTGTGGGTGTTTGTTCCAGAGGTGGGGAAAAATAGGAATGAAAGAGCGAAGGGGAGCAATGATTCTTGATTTTGGCAGTTTCACCAAAAGGGGTTTTTTGGCAGATCTTGAGCACCACGAAGAAATATAGGAGGGGCAGATCACAGACAGAGCAGTGGGTGGCAAGGCCAGAGAGGAGACTGTCGAAGACACAAAGACTACAAGAATGTATTTATATAAATATCTCATTAATATCAAAGCTGTTGCTCCGACACCGACCTGCCTCTGGTGTGAGACCCAAAGACAGCTTGATCGCCGGAGATACCAATGATCCAAAAAGCTTTGGTTTCCACAGCGTGAAGTCGAGCTAGGTGTTAGGGAGGAGCACCACACCAGAGGGGGAAGCAGTGCTCCATCAGACTGTGCATGAAAGCTTTTTAGAGTTTAGAAGCTCAGGTGTGCCAAGGAAGGACTGCATGACGTAGGATGCCCATTTGGCAACTGGCTTTGGAGGCCAGCTTGGAGATGTGGCTTTCCCAGGAAAGATTGTGGCAGATATTTATTTAATTATAGCCTTTATCAGGGGCTCCTCAGCCACCTTGCTCTATGGGGTCTTAAGGCGTGTCTTGTGTTACCTAACTGGGGTCGGAAGCCTCCATGTTTTTTTGGCCTGTTCAACCATGCCTTGACTTGGAAAAGGCCGCAACAATTTCTTAACAATAGTTTTTTTGTGTTGTTTTTTTTGCACTTTCCTCACTCATCTATCTATAATTACAGCAATCTCTGTGTGTGTGTGTCTGTGACCGCTGTTTCTCGACAACCACTGGTCCAATCTAATTGAAACTTGCCAGATATATTGCTGGGGACCTGAGGATGTGCCTTTTCAAAGTTTGATATTAGTCGGACAAGTGCTTCCCAAGTTATGGCCATTTATTTACCAACCAATGACAGGACACGTTGCTGCGTGGGCGTGGCCAATGGGGGAAGGGAACCTCAGCCGCGTTCCCCATTACGGGTTACAACGTACGGACTTCCAGAGAGTGATGACTTCGTGTATTCTAATACTTTCTCGATTTCTTATGCGCATTTATACATAAACACAATGCCCCAAGTTATGATCGTTTTCTTATTAGACGGTGCATAAATTTCAGTAACATCAGAGTGAGCTGGTATGCTCCGAAGCAGGAAGTAATTTTTTTTTTTTCCTCTTCTCTTATCTTTGTGTTTTTCCTTGCGATGACATTGCGAAAAGGCAAAATACGTTGGCGCTAATTGAATAATTGGCCATTAAAACTAAATTGCGAATAATCATGCCTGCGATATGCGAACTTCCGGGCCACGCACGTACGCGCACGCCAGAGTGTGGTTGTTGTTTCTTGGTCGCGGTTTGAATTTTTTTTTTTTTAACGGGCACGTACTAGTATTATCAAATGCCTGTTCATCATAGCTCTGAATCGCTGGGTACATTGCAATGCTTATAAATACCCACACACCAGCATTTGTGGCTTTATTTCATTTCCGCACATGTGATAACCTCGAGAATCTCTTACACTAAACTGAATTGCAACATTTATGTTACAGAATTGTACTGGGCAGCAGTTCTGACTCCTACAAAAGTGTTCATTTGCTAATTTGGACATATTTGACATTATGGGCGTCTCCGGGAAGTGTGTGTTTAATATGACAGTTCAGTGATTGCTAATCGCGGGCCAAGTGAGCAGTTTCTTATGAACCGTTTCGTTGCAGTGGTTAAGCCACTTGGTGAGTGTGAATATTATAGAGCGCTATCACTGAATCCTATATCGATCGACTTGAACAAAGTTCAGGGGGCACTCACCTGTGTTGGCCTCCTTGTTGTTGGCCTGACCCAGCTATAAACGGTCATCCAGGTGTTTCACAGGCAAGGTGATTCATCAATGTGTGTGCTGTCTTTCAGACGGACGTTAAACTGGGAATCTCATCTGCTGGAATCCCTCTCTTAACCCTCTCCTTCTCTCAACCCTCTCCTTATCTTAACCCTCTCCCTCTTTCTCTCTCTCTCTCTCACCCATATCCCACCCCTCCACCCCTCCCCTGCTCACCCACCCCTACCCTGTATGAATAAGATTTGGAGTGAACCGACCAGAGGGGTGCAAAGGTCGCTGCACATACTAGCATGCATGCATGCAGGCAGAACTTTGCCAGGGAGATAGCGTGGGTTTTAAATGCTCCCCCTCCCCCCAAGGTTGTGTGTGTGTGTGTGTGTGGTGTGTGTTCGTAATGTAAAACATTCACTGCTAACTCCCTGCCCCCACTCCCCCCCCTCTCTCTTTGTCCCATTCACCTTTTCCTACTGCAGTGCAGCAGCCACCCACACCTCTCTCTGTCTTTGAATATATCTGGGCGATGGTTATGCCCGGATGGTGGTGTCCGCACATATCCGGACGGTGGTTATCTCTGTATGTATCCGAAGGATGTTATCTCCGGACGTTATCTGGCCATTCTGGGTTAGCCAATGGAGAACACCTATTCAAATGCAAAGTGCATAGATGTGGGATTTGCAATTGTGAAACCTGTCCTATATTTGCTACAAACAATATAATGAATTGTACAGTAACAGCTAAATCCTACAAGTTAAAAGAAACCAAATACAGTAAGTCGTCGACTTGCGACTGCGATCGGTACAACCGACCAGTCGTAAGTCGGCCAACGCTTATTTCTACCTTTATTTATAGTGTATAGGCCTATTCAAAAATTACCGTATGTATACTATACTGTATAATGATATGTTATTCATCTAAGTCATATTTTATTAACATTTTATTTGTTCATTATTCTTATAACCATGGTTATAAAAACCATTTTTATTGTTGCTGTATAACGTTTTTACATCTGTCAGGTTTAAGTAAAACACTGCATACGACAGTACAATTGGTTTGATATTTGCAAAAACATACAAAAATAGAAAACATTTTACAGTAGTTACGAAACATACTAAATTTAAAATGAGCAGTCATGGACTGGTACTTACGAAATCGTCAACTTGACCTCTGACCTTGTCTAATAAAAGCTGTCTCTTGAGAAGGTAGCGACGCAAACCAGAAGTTTCTACGATGATTCTGTACCAAACTATCAAAAATCGAATGTTTGACCTCATTGTGACCTTGACCTTTGACCGATTTTGACCAAAATCTAACCAGCGCTAGCCATCACCCTCCTGAATCACGTGGTGTAATTTGACATTGGTAGCTTCTTCGTTCTCGAGTTATCGTGCCTACACACAAACAAACAAACACACACACACAAACGCACAAACAGAGGACGGAAGTCATAAAGATTTCGTAAGTAAAAAATACAAAACATGTAATTGGTCACTCGTGCTTGGCTGTGGATCGTCGATGTTATCAGCTGGGGCAGCGCTCGGGGTAGCCGGACGAGTTGCTTTATCATAAAGATGGTAAGCTTTGTCTGAATTGTTTTTCTTTTTCTCCTCGTAATGGCCTTTCTTTTCCTTGTTAAAGGCGAGATCAATGGCCTTTCTTTCCTTGTTTCTTTCCTTTCTTTTCCTTGTTCAAGGCGAGATCAATGGCCTTTCTTTTCCTTGTTCAAGGCGAGATCAATGGCCTTTCTTTTCTTGTTTCTTTCCTTTCTTTTCCTTGTTAAAGGCGAGAACAATGGCCTTTCTTCCCTTGTTTGTTTCCTTTCTTTTCCTTGTTCAAGGCGAGATCAATGGCCTTTCTTTTCTTGTTTCTTTCCTTTCTTTTCCTTGTTAAAGGCGAGAACAATGGCCTTTCTTCCCTTGTTTGTTTCCTTTCTTTTCCTTGTTCAAGGCGAGATCAATGGCCTTTCTTTTCTTGTTTCTTTCCTTTCTATTCCTTGTTAAAGGCGAGATCAATGGCCTTTCTTTTCTTGTTTCTTTCCTTTCTTTTCCTTGTTCAAGGCGAGATCAATGGTCTTTCTTTTCTTGTTTCTTTCCTTTCTTTTCGTTGTTAAAGGCGAGATCAATGGCCTTTCTTTCTTTATTTCTTTCCTTTCTTTTCCTTGTTCAAGGCGAGATCAATGGCCTTTCTTTCCTTGTTTCTTTCCTTTCTTTTCCTTGTTAAAGGCGAGATCAATGGCCTTTCTTTTCTTGTTTCATTCCTTTCTTTTCCTTATTCAAGGCAAGATCAATGGCCTTTCTATCCTTGTTTCTTTCCTTTCTTTTCCTTGTTCAAGGCGAGATCAATGGCCTTTCTTTCCTTATTTCTTTCCTTTCTTTTCCTTGTTCAAGGCGAGATCAATGGCCTTTCTTTCCTTATTTCGTTCCTTTCTTTTCCTTGTGAAAGGCGAGATCAATGGCCTTTCTTTTCTTATTTCATTCCTTTCTTTTCCTTGTTCAAGGCGAGATCAATGGCCTTTCTTTTCCTTGTTCAAGGCGAGATCAATGGCCTTTCTTTTCTTGTTTGTTTCCTTTATTTTCCTTGTTCAAGGCGAGATCAATGGCCTTTCTTTCCTTGTTTCTTTCCTTTCTTTTCCTTGTTATTGGCGATATCAATGCCCTTCTTTCTTTCTTGGCAGGTTGAGGAGTAGACAAAGATAATTTCCTCTTGGTAGACATCTTGGGGGTTTGAAGTAAATTTTTTTATGAGAAACGGATACGGATAAACTGCGCTATACCGAGACCACGCTAACACGCTAGCACTGGTGGGCGCTGCGGCGGAAACTGTCGTATGTCCAGCTGCGCAACACTCGTGCTACCAGACGTGGAGCAGTCGTGGCCAGACGTACAGTACATTTCGCGGTCGTGGTCGTAAAGTCAATCAGTCATAAGTCACATAGGTCCGTAAGTCGACGACTTATTGTAATTATTTGCATGTAAAACTTCAAACATAGTTTACTTGTTGACTTGTCGCAAATGTGCGGTGCATTATGTTGTTGAAACAATGCAGAGATGTAATGAAAGAATGAATGCACACAGGAGTGGCACGAGAAACCCAGATAAAACTACTGGTTGTCCACTACTTACTCGTCACTTTACTTATGAATAACTGTAAAAGTGCGAGCTTCAGTGTTGAGGTTGTAGAAATGATGAGCGGCAATGGCTGAAAACTGAAATGGACGGAAGATATAACAATCACACAATTACTGAAGCGTGGATAACTTTTCTGAATAAAAGAATGAAGAACTGCTTACCCAGACGAATTAAATGAAAGAATTAATGATACCTCCATCCAAACAACTCAAGGGTGAAATCATAATCACCTCTGTTTTTAACACCCGACCACGAGACTCTCAAAGACAGAGTACATAATTTTTGATGGAAATGTTTAATTACAGATACACCACAACAAATCATAAATGATTGGTTAGATCTTAACAAATTGAACATCTGTGGATTACTTAACAGCAGTACTAATAAAAGGGTGTGTGTGTGTGTGTGTGTGTGTGTGTGTGTGTGTGTGTGTGTGTGTGTGTGTGTGTGTGTGTGTGTGTGTGTGTGTGTGTGTGTGTGTGTGTGTGTGTGTGTCGTTAATTGGTATCTACATATGTGGGTTTCAGAAGGTGGCATGGAGTCCTCCCAGGGTGGGCTCAAAGTATCCACCTTCATTTCGGTTAGGGGTCACGATTCATGGACCAAGCTGTGAAGTTTTCTGTTCTCATCGTTTTGTGCCGAGGGCTCTCTTCACGATCGTTGCTGAACACCGTGTCGGACAGCTTCCAACTGTAGTTCGTTTGTCGTGATATTTCTAGGGATGGTTTTGAATATCTCTGTGAGGTCCTTCTTCATCATTCCCATAGCTCAAACTATCACTGGCACAACTTTGGCAATCTTCAGCTTCCAGGATCTTTTTGCTTCATTCTTGACGTCTTGGTATTTGGTCATTTTCTTGATTTTTTTCCATCGTCTTGTCCAAAATTTTCTGGTGTTAACACCTCATTTAGCAATGCCTTCTTCTCTTTTTTTGTACCTTAGTATGATGTCTGGTCGCAATGCTTTGTTTTCGATGTTCACGCTCGATTGGATTATGAGATCGTATGTGAATGGTCCTTTCATGTTTTCAGTGATTGCTTTGGTTCATGTTCCCAGGAATTCTCTGGAACTGGGAAATCAAAGTTTTTGCAGATGTGCCAGCAGATTACTTCACAAACTCTGTTGTGTCATTGTGTGTGCAGCTGCTTTGAAATTAACTTTTTTGTTTTTTTGTGTTTGGTCATTAAGCATCACATATCATTCTCTTTGCTAACCCCACCTCCACCACTCACCTTTCTCTTTTTTTTTTTTTTCCTTCACCCCCATCTCTCTCTCTCTCTCTCTCTCTCTCTCTCTGTCTCTGTCTCTGTCTCTATCTCTGTCTCTGTCTCTGTCTCTGTCTCTGTCTCTGTCTCTGTCTCTGTCTCTGTCTCTGTCTCTGTCTCTGTCTCTCTCTGTCACCCTCCTCGCACCCTCCTTCCTTCAATGTATAGCAACATTTGGTGAGGGGTCATTCTCCCCCTCCGTCTCATTCTCTCCCCTCCCTCTGTCCCGTCCTCTCCTCTCCCTCCCTCTGTCCCGTCCTCTCCTCTCCCCTCCCTCTGTCCCGTCCTCTCCTTTCCCCTCCCTCTATCCTGTCCTCTCCTCCCCCTCCCTCCATCCCAATCCTCTCCTCTCCTCTCCCCTCCCTCCGTCCTCTCCTCTCCCCTCCATTATTTCTCCAAAATGTTACCATGTAATGTTTGAGTAGCCATCATTGTTTAAATAAAATTATAAGTGTTTTTTTTTGTTTCTCTTTCTCTTTCTCTTTCTCTTTCTCTCTTCATTTGAAATGTGTATTGCCTTCGTTTTTTGTTCTGCAGATGTGTTTCCAGTTAAAATGGATGGGGTCAGATTGATTCTCAACAAAGACATCAGCTGTCACCTGAAAGTGAGTTTCAAAATCAGGTTTTCTCATCTACTTGGCCTTAGTTCGATGATCACGTGTGCAAAGCAAAAAATCTCACATGGTGATATGATTAATTGCATGAAGAAGTTCTTTATTTTGTAATTTTTGAATTTTTTTTGTGCAATTAAGTGTGAAAATTCTGTTTCTATGATGTTACAAATAATTCATTTATTACCTCTTCCATCAAAGGTTATGTTTTTACCCCTGTCTATTTGTCTGTGAACAGGATATCTCAAAAAGTTGTGGACACATTCAAAGGAAATTTGGTGGACAGGTTGGTTGTGTGACACGAACTAAATGATTAGATTTTGGTAAAGATCCAAATCCAGATCTGGATTTGAGAATTTTGAAAGGGATTCTTGACCATTGAGTGAGGGGGCTAAAAACATTATCTCAAAAAGTTATTAACACATTCAGACGAAACTTGGTGGATATGTTGGGTGTGTGACAAGTGTCGATGAAATTTCTAAGTCATCCTGTACATTTGAACATTTATTTAACAAACAACATAAAAATAAAATCCATAAAAACACATACATGTGCGCATAGGAGTGATCGGAATACAGATATATTGCAGATCTCTGAAAAACATGATAAAGTTAAGTCCTTCATATAGAATCCAGTGAGACATAGTATTTTTTTTATTTCCAAACACTGGCGCCACAGTTTGTCAGGTCTTGACATTCCTTAGTTGGAGCTTATCTGCAGCCGCCAACTTTGTCAGGTCTTGACATTCCTCAGGTGAAGTGTATCCTTCAGCCTTTGTGCAGCCCCAGCTTGACCTGGTTGAGCGGTTGTAACATATATTTCAAATCCAGATGCGTTGATCCTCTCCCGGCACCGGAAAACAAACAGAATGCTAGAATGACGTCACACTTCAACTCTTTTGGGCATTTTGATAAATTTCTATAGTATGTTGGCTAAAAGTCAGTATGCTTCTCCCAGACTAGAAAAATATATTATCTTGAAGTGAGTACAGCTTAGTGAATAATATCTGGACATTTTCCTGGACCTACATTCCAACTTGTTGGTGCCTTTTATTTTTAAAAAAAATCCCTTCGATAAGCTTTTAAATAATCGTCAATTTTTTTTTTTGTTAACTGAATTCAGATTACTTGAAAAGTTGGCCTGCTCATCACATTTTTAATAGTCAGGTCGATCTTTCCATACAAAGGAAAGATATGATTATGCTAATTAAAAATTCAAATAGATACATGTTCAAGCGCATATAATCATATCATATTTGAGTACATTTTCTATTTCAGATTTGATCCATTTATTTTAATATCAAGTTTTAATTATCAACATTCTATTATTGTTTCTATCACCCTCAAACCCATTATGCTAATTTCGGAGAAATTGCATTACATCGACACAAGGAAGGATTGATTTTATTTTATTTTTTATTTATAAAGTGATTCTTCACCATTAAGAGATGGGGCTGAAAACGATATGTAGCAGGATATTTCAAAAAGTTGTGCATGAGTTATGGCAAAACTAGATGGATGAGTTGGTTTGGTGACGAGAACAAGCCGATTCGATTTTGGTTCATGTCCAGATCTTGATCCGGTCTTGCAGTGGGATACAAAACGTAAACTGTTCAGCGTGGTTATTTAGCGCACTCTGTCTCACTTTTTATTTAATGGCCATTGGTGGGAAACTGCTCTAGCTCCCTTCATTAACACTCAAGGTATTTTGAGTGCTAGATTCTTCAATTTTACGCTCGCCGAAGGAGAGGGTATTTATTGCATTTGGGTCCGTTTGCGTTTGTTTGTCTATCTGTCTCTCTGTTTATTTGTTTGTCCACACAGAACTTTCATGTTTTTCTCCGCAACCGCTTGTCGGATTGAGACACAGTTTTCACCATCGCAAAGACTACTCATGTAGAATGTTTTAACGAAAATTATGACGTCATAGGGAACGTGGTATGGCATCTATGTTGGAAAAACCGATAAACTTTGGACCTCTGTATCTCTGAAACCACACCAAGGGGAAAAATTGAAACTTGGCACACGGCAAGTACTCCTCATGGGGAATAGGTTTGATTTTTATGTCGTCATAATTGCCTATGTAGAATGCTACATCTGATCAGTATGAAAAATTTTGAGGGTCATCTAGGGATAAAATAGTCCACAGAAAAAAAAGTTGATGACATCATCAGTCACGTGATTCGGCATCTATATTGTTTTTTTTATAAATATATTTTTTAATCCTTTAAAAATCTTCTTTTCTGTAATGGCTGAACAGATTGAAGCAAAACTTTACACGTATGACCGCGGATCCATGAGGAACAAAACATTCACACGTATGATGTCATAGGTCACATGGTTTGGCAGCCATATTGGATTTAGCCCAAAAACCAATAAAAAAATCTTCTTCGGAACGACTGGAGAGATCGAGGGGAAACTTCACACAAATGTTCCCCAAGCCTTGGGTGTAAAAGTTTGTTTAAGAATAATTGATTTGTCACATGGTTTGGCAGCTGTATTGGATTAAAGAAAAATATTTAATAATGTTTTCTCTGGAACCGTGGAATCAATTGACATGAAACTTCACAATTATGATCTAGTAGTGATGGGGAATACATGTTTTAAATTTCAAATTGATCGGACACACGGCCTGGCAGCCAGAATGATTTGATTTTTTTTTTGGTCTGGGTTATTTTCGTTTTTAAATTATTTATTTATTTATTTCTTGAATAAGGCTCACTTGGCTGTGCCTGGATGGGTTTGAGGGTAGAGAAGTAGCAGATGAAATGTGAATCCTGTCCAGGTTCGTCCTGATGACTTCATCTTCGCTTTTTGCTTGTTCAGGTTCCTTGAGATGACTCCAATGCAAGACTGTACCTGTTTGGTGTTCCATTTGATTTGAATTGAATTTATTTTAATCCCATTCTAAATTCAATTGAATAAAAAATAAAAAAATGTCATGGGTCAGGGTCAGGTGTCCAATCAAAGCGGGACGTCTTTGTTCCCGGTCATCACTGCCAGCAATTATACAGTGGCAGTTCTAATTATGTCTCTTATTAATTACGTCACACACCAGTGCACAAACACCACACAAAACAAGTCTTGGCGAGGGTCTGCAATCTCTGATTGCTCTTTTTCTTGTTCCCATGAATTTGGGTATGAAGCAATATCAATAATTCATGCATCTGCTACAACCACTGGATCGCAGATCGACATTGTAAGCTTTACTATATGTCTTATTGAGCTTGTACATGTGCAGAGGCATCTTCAGTACATGTCTCTCATGCTGTCCTTTTTGATAATGTCAGACCTGATGTAGGATTTTTTTTCCTCTGTTGTTTCCTCATCAACAAGGGAAACCTTTGTCTGTTTACTCAGCTGAGAATGGAGGTACCCTTGTAACAAATCAACGCCTCCCCTGAAACTCATCACAACTAAGAGGTACAAGGGAGTTTGGACTTCGGTTGGGGTGAGTGTGTGGGAGGCAGGGGGATGGCAGTCTTGACATTGAGGAGCCTAGAAATATAAAAGCAGGATAGGTTTGTTGCTCGTCTTCGCTTTGAGATCAGCCACTGTAATGGACATTTCATTCTGTTTGCAATTGGTCACTGCAGTGAGTGGCTGTCTTGGCAATGTGTCCCACAGCAAGAGTACACGCACCAACTGCACCGGGGTGAGGCCACTGACAAAGCTCAGGGCCCGAGCTGAGTGACTGCTTAATTGAATGATCTTGGCGGACGATTGCATTTTGGATTTCTACCAAGTTAATTGTAATGTGGAGTCAGGCATGTTTCACAGACGGCTGTTACCTCGATGTTGTTTACTTAGCACTTGTGGGTGGGTGGAGCCAGCAGGCGAGAGGAAGGGCGGTGGGTGGAGCCAGCAGGCGTGAGGAAGGGCGGTGGGTGGAGCCAGCAGGCGAGAGGAAGGGCGGTGGGTGGAGCCAGCAGGCGAGAGGAAGGGCGGTGGGTGGAGCCAGCAGGCGAGAGGAAGGGCGGTGGGTGGAGCCAGCAGGCGAGAGGAAGGGCGGTGGGTGGAGCCAGCAGGCGAGAGGAAGGGCGGTGGGTGGAGCCAGCAGGCGAGAGGAATGGCGGTGGGTGGAGCCAGCAGGCGAGAGGAATGGCGGTGGGTGGAGCCAGCAGGCGAGAGGAAGGGCGGTGGGTGGAGCCAGCAGGCGAGAGGAAGGGCGGTGGGTGGAGCCAGCAGGCGAGAGGAAGGGCGGTGGGTGGAGCCAGCAGGCGAGAGGAAGGGCGGTGGGTGGAGCCAGCAGGCGAGAGGAAGGGTGGTGGGTGGAGCCAGCAGGCGAGAGGAAGGGTGGTGGGTGGAGCCAGCAGGCGAGAGGAAGGGTGGTGGGTGGAGCCAGCAGGCGAGAGGAAGGGCGGTGGGTGGAGCCAGCAGGCGAGAGGAAGGGCGGTGGGTGGAGCCCGCAGGCGAGAGGAAGGGCGGTGGGTGGAGCCAGCAGGCGAGAGGAAGGGCGGTGGGTGGAGCCAGCAGGCGAGAGGAAGGGCGGTGGGTGGAGCCAGCAGGCGAGAGGAAGGGCGGTGGGTGGAGCCAGCAGGCGAGAGGAAGGGCGGTGTGTGGAGCCAGCAGGCGAGAGGAAGGGCGGTGGGTGGAGCCAGCAGGCGAGAGGAAGGGCGGTGGGTGGAGCCAGCAGGCGAGAGGAAGGGCGGTGGGTGGAGCCAGCAGGCGAGAGGAAGGGCGGTGGGTGGAGCCAGCAGGCGAGAGGAAGGGCGGTGGGTGGAGCCAGCAGGCGAGAGGAAGGGCGGTGGGTGGAGCCAGCAGGCGAGAGGAAGGGCGGTGGGTGGAGCCAGCAGGCGAGAGGAAGGGCGGTGGGTGGAGCCAGCAGGCGAGAGGAAGGGCGGTGGGTGGAGCCAGCAGGCGAGAGGAAGGGCGGTGGGTGGAGCCAGCAGGCGAGAGGAAGGGCGGTGGGTGGAGCCAGCAGGCGAGAGGAAGGCTGGTGGGTGGAGCCAGCAGGCGAGAGGAAGGGTGGTGGGTGGAGGCAGGGCTGTGGGTGGAGCCAGCAGGAGAGTGTGGAGGTCGAGGGCGAAGTAAGGTGAGAGCGGCGGGAGTCAGCAGGCATGGAAAGCAGAGCAGCAGGTGAATGCAGAGATCCCGAGCGTGAACGGCTTTGCGATCTGCGTTTTGTAAGCCCCGTGGTGTATGGTGAGGTGACAACCTGAATCGTGCGATCCTATTGGCCCCCAGACCCACGCTGCCATGCTCCTCCGGCCGGAAGTGGCCCCATTCATCCATTCGGCGAGACATGGCCGAGCTGTGGAATTGTCTTACACTGAACACCGCGACATGAATTTCCTTGCACTGAACGCCTGGGCCGTGTTCCGGCGACTGGCCGAGGGTCGCGTCAGTCCCGCATGCCCGTTCGGGCACCCCCGGTGATCTGCGGTTGGCGCTGGCCAATACGCTTCCGTCCACATGCCACGTGGCCCGATGGATCTGGGCCGTGCATTTGTGCCTCTGCTTGGTGGCGACTGCATTGAGGCAGAGGTGCAAGTTTGGCACAGGATGACCTCTGCTGTTTGCGGTAGTTATTGGTGGCCATGGTGGTGAGCGAAGGTCGATGGTGAGTCGTGGTTGTAAATCAGCGCGCAGACACAAATGAAGATGTGCGCCATGCACGTCCCATACAGTGCGGTGGTGATTAACACAGGGCTGCACGCGTGTCTGTTATCGTGCATTTGTGCCTGCTTCACTTCATATCATGGGTTGAAGGAAAGGGTTGGATAAAAATCAGGGTTGAAAAGAAGACATAATTATTAGATGCAGATTTGAATGAAAGGGGCGCGCCGCGCGCGTCTTGTGCAGTGTAGGTGGAGGTTATCACCGGGCTGCGTGCGTCCCCTGCAGTCTGGTGGTGGATCGTTTTTCACCATGATTTTCACAGGCGGCCGTCTGGGTGCGGTGCCTGCTTTGACTTATTTCATGGATTGAAGGAAAGGATTGGAATGAAGATGGAGCTATAATTAGACCAAGCTATAAGATCCAAACAATGCACTTCGTCCCGTTAACCCATAGACATGAGGAGAAGGTCTAACTGCATGTAAACTTACTAAATAACTATCTGGGGATCACTGTATGTTGGGTGCCATTGCCTTCGAGGCATGAGGTTTTCAGAACCGCAACAGTGTGTGTGTGTGTGTGTGTGTGTGTGTGTGTGTGTGTGTGTGTGTGTGTGTGTGTGTGTGTGTGTGTGTGTGTGTGTGTGTGTGTGTGTGTGTGTGTGTGTGTGTGTGTGTGTGTCAGTGTGTCAGTGTGTCAGTGTGTCTCCTCCATAACTCTAAAACTATAAAATCCGAGCAGCCTGAAACTTTGCATGCATACTCAGAGAACTCCAAGGAAGTGCAAAGGTGAAAATTTGGTGTTTGGGTTAATTAAAACACCCCTTTTGAAGATAATTAACGGCCTTATTTAATTATATCCCTCATCAGGTGATCCTCGGCCTCCTCGCTCTGTGGGTCTTTTGGCGTTTCCTGGGTAACCTCGCTGGGGTCTGAAGCTGCCATGTTTTTTTGGCCTGCCCCACCATGCCTTTTGTTGGAACAGGCCGATGCGATTTCTTTATGATAAATTTGTTGTTTGCACTTTCCTCACTCGTATCGTCGAATGCCTGTTCATCATCGCTACGAATCGCTGGGTACATTGCAATGCTCATAAACATCTGGAGACGTCAGCGTTCGTGGCTTGACATTTCGGGCGTCTCCGGGAGGTGTATGTTTAATCTGTTGCTAATCGTGTGCCAAGCTGTTTCTTAACAACTGTTTCGTTGGAGTGCTTGCTTGAGTGCCTTTAGCCACTTGGTGAGCGTTCTCAAAGCTGCTTGGTTGTTTGTGTCGGTAAAGGTATCCATGCTCAAGGGAACATCGATTGGACAGAAGTACTTTTCCACCTGTGTTGGGCCCTGCGGTGCCGTACAGTTGGTGCCTCAGGAGGTGTCTCATCCGCTGACAATGTGCAATTTTATTTTTACAGGATATCATTTTGCTTAACCTTTTGTGTGATCTAATATAATCCACCCTTCACTTCGACATCGATACATATGTAACTCGGGCACTAGGTGGAGAAGGGACCTCAGGGTAGCGCATACCTCCGCCACGTAATGCCTGATCCAGAAGAACATATTGGGCCCAATACATTTTTGAAATATCATGCAATGTAGTACTCTATAGTTTTTGCCCCTATCTCTCAAGAGTGAAGAATCACTTTAAAAATTAAATAATTATCTTCTCCGTATCCAGATTCGGATCTTCACCAAAATCGAAGTATTTTGTCGTTGTGACACACCCAACCTGTCCAAGTTTCATCTGAATCCGTCCACAATTTTTTGAGATATTTTCTTCTTCTTCTTCTTCTTATTTCGGCTGCTCCCGTTCGGGGTCGCCACAGCAGATCATCCGTATGATCCGCATAGTGATTTGGCACATGTTTTACGCCGGATGCCCTTCCTGACGCAACCCTGGTCGCCTCTTACAACACAGGGATATGGCACACCTATTTTAACCGGGGTATACACCGGCCCAGTACACTGGTACTCACTTCGCCGACCTCGGAAGGATGACAGGCTGAGTCAACCCCCTGGTGTATTAATTCAGTGGCCCAACGGGGCTTGAACTCAGGACCTTTTGGATCCCAAGCCGCTGCCCTAACCACTGCGCCAACACCAGGCTATTTTTTGATATTTTACGATACATTATTTTTAGCCCTATCTCTCAATGGTGAAGAATCGTTTAAAAAAAATTTATAGTAATTGAATCCGGATCGAGATCTTCACCAAAATTGAAACACTTCTTTCCTATCACACACCCAACCTGCCCACAAAATTTCATCCGGATTTGTCTCCGACTTTTTGAGGTATCATGCTATATATCGGTTTCGCCCCATCTCTCAATGGTGAAGAATCACTTTAAAATTCTCGTAGTCGGATCCGGATCCGGATCTTCACCAAAATCTAATCAGTTTGTCTTTATCACACACACCGAACCTGTCCACAATATTTCATCATTTTTGAGAAAGCCTAAACGTTCGGTGATGGAGGTAAATACAATAAGGTCCATCTCACCCAGTGTTTGCCATGATCTGGTTGTGAAGGCAGAGGCCACAGAACATGGAGTGACATTTTGTGTTGTGGGCCTTGATATATTTTTCAATTGAATTTTGATAATTTCCCACTTGAATTCCTCTTTCAAAGAATTCTGTTTAAAGGTGTGTGTGTGCGTGCGTGCGTGCGTGCATGCGTGTCGGTGTTTGATTGGTATCTACATATGTGAATTTCAGAATGTGTAATGGAGTTCTCCCAGGGTGGGCTCAAAGTATTGTAGAAGAAATTTCTAAGTCATCTTGTACATTTGAACATTTATTTTACAAACAACGGATTTAATTGCAAATCCATACAAACATACATAAGCGCATTGGAGGGACCGAAATACAAGACTCGTTCCAGATCTCTGAAATACATGGAGAATTTTAGTTCCTTTTATAGTGTTCAATGAGACGCAGCCCTTTATCATTTTAAATACAAGTGTCACAGTTTGTCAGGTTGATGCATTTCCAGATGGAAATAATTTCAAGCTTTTGTATAGCAATCAGCTTTATTTTAAAGGATATATATATATATGTATATATGTAGACTCTCCCAGCTCAGGAATGATGTCAACATGGGATGGATCACATACAATTTATGGTATGGGAAGGGAAAGGTTTAACTTCCCTTTTGCAGGCTAGGGAATATATAGCAAGTGCTTTTTTTTTAATACATCTGGACATTTTCTTGGACCAACATTCTCAGTTGTGTTGTAATAACTTTCCTCTATCCAGCTTGCTGGTCCTTGGATTTTAACATGTCATAAAATCCCATATATATTTAAATAAAAGGCAATTCTGAATCTGGCTTACTGGAAAAATCGGCCTGCTCATTACATTTTTAATAGTCAGGTCGATCCTTCCATGCAAAGGAAAGATGTGGTTATGTCAATTAAAATTAAAATAGATACATGTTCAAGCACATAAAATCATATCATATTTGAGTACATTTTCTATTTCAGGTTTAATACATTTATTTTAATATCAAGTTTTAATTATCAACATTTTATTATTGTTTTTATCACCCTCAAACCCATTATGCTAATTTTGGAGAAATTGCATCAACAGTATCCACCTATATTTCAGTGAAGGGTCACGATCCATGGAGCAAGCTGAAGTTTTGTATGTGCGGATTTCAGAAGGTGGAACGGAGTGTGTGTGTGCGTGTGTGTGTGTGTCGTTGATTGGTATCTACTTATGTGGGTTTCGGAATGTGGAATGGAATCTTCCCAGGGCAGGCTCAAAGTATCCACCTTTATTTCCGAATGGTGTCACGATTCATTTACCAAGCTGTGATGTTTTCTGTTCTCAATGTTTTGTGCCGAGGGCTCTCTTTTGGATCGTTACTGAGCCCAGGACAGCTTCCAACTGTAGTTAATTTGTAATAATATTACTAGGGATGGTTTTTAATATCTCTGTGAGGTTTTTCTTCATCATTCCCATGATGTTCTTCATCATCACTGGTACAACTTTGGCATTCTTCAGCTTCCATGATTTTTTTTTCACTTCATGCTTTTGAGGTCTTGGTGTTTGGTCATTTTCTTGATTTCTGCATCGTTAGTCCAAAATCACTGATATTAACACCACAATTAGCAATGCCTTCTCTCTCTTTTATTTTTTTTTGTCCTCAGGTATGATATCTGGTCACAATGCTTTGTTTTCGATGTTCACGCTCGATGGGATCATTAGGTCGTATTTGAGCGGTACTTAATAAAGTAATTGCTTTCTTGTTTTTTTGTGGTCAGCAGGCCAGCCACGCCATCGTTTTGGGTGTTCCAGGACAGTCAGGGTATCACTTTGGTGCAACATATTTTGGGGAAGGAGAAACTGAGAATGGAGAGGTGAGATCACATGTAAATGTAGAAGGTGTTGTTCTACTACTACCTCTACTAGGTTCTCCAACTCTTTTGTTATACAGAGGCACATTCCTTTCTCTTGGGTACTTTTCCAAGTATGTTCAGCTTCTTTTAGTAGCTTTGTGAGCCGTTTTGGAAAGCAATCCTTATCTCGCACACTCAAAAGACAGAACCATGCCCTAATCAACATTTCTGTTATGTGGTTAAATGCACATGTGCACTAAGCAATCTGGGGCAGATGACATCATTTTGAAAGTCCCATATTATGCAGGGGTTTCAAATCTCTTTTAAAATCCCATCTTGTTCCAGTTATATTTTATTTTATTTTGAGCTGGCTCTTCCTTCTTTGTAAATACTTTGAGATTTTGCTTCTTGAAGAAATTGATTGATTGATTTATCCAAAATGGTAAATGTCAGACATGATAAAGTGGAGTGTGTGGCAGATGGGAAAAATGATTTAACCTCTTCAATGGTGGGATATAAATAATGAGAAGGTATGAAGGTGAAGTTGAGAGATTTGTGCAGATGTGGATAAAAGACAATGTGACAGAGGAAAGAATGAAAGACCAATAGGAAAATACTTTCCAGGGAAAGGGAGACAAAATGATAAAGCTCTTTATCTGAAAAATGCAGGCTCTTCCCTGGTTTGTTGGGGATATTGATGGAGCTGGAAGTCTTTCAGCAAGGGCTGAGGGGCAATTTGGAAAGAATGGGAGAGCAAGACTTGTCCTGCAGGTCAGTCTTTATCTGTTTACATCATTTCATATGCAGGATTCACTTTTGTATTTATAGATTTTTGACATAAAACATACATTATAATTAACAATATTTAAAAAAAATTACTTAGGAAGCACTATACACTATCGAGTGAAAGAAACACTTCTGTAATCCTCCAAATTTAAAAAAGATATATTGTTACGGGACCGGGCGTCGGCTGCGAGCACGACCGCTAGATGGAGCTGCAGAGTCGGCTCGACCGATCGCCCGGAATTTAGATCGTACCTTTTCGGAAAAGTACGGGTCCCTTATTGGACCGAAGTTTGCCAATAAACAGACCACGTGGGGTAGGGTCGATTGCCAACTTCAATTTACCTAAATACCCACGTGGTCCAACCTACTGGGGAAATTCACCCTCGATGGCTCCCATACGGAACGAGCCGCTTAGCGTACCCGTTCCGTGTACGATCCGAGCGGTTTGATCGCTGAGATCCGTCGGTCCCAAATATTGTTACGAATTTGGAAACCTATCACACTCAACAGTCAGGTCCTGTAGTGCAGTTATTTCGGTAAGTATATGTTTTATAGATAGCTTCCCGTCCCTTGTCTAATGGGTAAATCAATGTAAATGCACTGTGATTTACTTTTATAGTTAGGAAAACTTCATCTTCAGCGACGAAAACAGAAACGACCGTTGGGGCAGTTCTGCAGCGATGTAAACAGAAGTGACCGTTAGAGCAGTGCTGCAGGCCTGGGATTCTAACAACGTAAACAGAAGTGACCGTTAGAGCAGTGCTGCAGCACCAGGATTCTCCGCGTGCTGAGGAGGGGGAGGGTTCGAGCGCGCCGGAGCGCATAAAAGGAGGGAAAGCAGCCACCTAGCCAGCCAGCCAGCCACCCACCCAGCCAGCCAGCAGCCAGCCAGCCAGCCAGCCGGCGAAGAGCAAGCGGAAAAGGAGAGAGGAAGCGAAAAGCAAGAAGTAGCATCCATCTTGAGAGTGTTCCTGTCGTCATTGTCGTCGTCATGGCCAGAGAGGTCGGGGCTGGTCGTGGCTGTTTTGAGCATCTTCTTCTTCCTCCACAGAGGCAAATGTTTTGTGCTCTGTCAGTATTTGAGCCACAAATGGGAAGGGCTGGGGTGGAGAAGCAGGAATTTAAGGACGTACTGGAGAGGATGATGGGAATGATTAAGCTGGAGATGATGCTGTGCATTGCAGGGGACTTTGAAGCGCATGTGGGAGTAGTGGAGCCCGGTGAAGAGGAATGTGTTGATAAATTTGGTTGGGGGACGAGGAATAGAGAGGGTCAAGAGCTGGCTGAGCTGGTGGCATGGAATGGGATGGCAATGGTTGGTTCATTCTTTCAAAAGCAGGAAAGTGACAATATTTCCTCTGGATATGGTGGTGTTGAGGAAGCAACAGTTGTGGAGGGTTAACGATTGTAAGGCAGTGGCAAGAGAGCATGTTACCATTGACGTGGATTTTTTTTAACCCACCTTGTTGTGATCGTTGTCCTCCTGAAGGATTCTAACTGGCCGATTGTGGAATCCTATTTTGACTTCAGACAGAGTTTAACGTTTTGTCCGATTTGATTATAAAATCCTACAAAAACCCTATCGGCACTGATAAAACTGATGTCCACACAAGTCCTTCCTTGTGAAACAGTTTATTTTCTAATTATCCACCATACACTTCTCACCCTCGTACAATGAACTTAAGAATCCCCATTGATTGCAATATTATTTGGTTCTATTTCATTTATTCTTACTTTAATTTACAGTTAGACCAACCCGATTCAATTCACTTCCACATTACATCAGAGTTTTATTCTAACTTGGTACTTGGTCATTTCCAAGGAGTACAAGCCACTGAGATTCTAATACTTTCTCAGGTACTTGCACTGAAACAATTTACATTTCAAAGCATTTTATACTTCCGTGAGAGAGAGGTTGGGGGATATTTCCCCAGACTGCAGACGTGTCCTTTAGACGAAAAGCCACTTCGTACATTTCTAAGCAAAGGTTCATTTATCAGCTCGGTCACTCTGCTCCAGAACAACACATTTCTTATCATTTAGGGCAAAAGTCTTTTGGCCAGAAATGACAGCCAATTCAACTTGTAGCATAACAGTTACATTTCTGAAACTCCATTTGTTACAATTTAAAATACATTAATATAAATTTTCCCCCCACACCATCCAGTACAAGCCTGTGGTGTTTGTGCGATGGATGGAGAAAAGGAGGGTGGTCGGAAGATTGTTAGGTGGGGGATGTGTCAGAGAAACTTCATCGTAGAGTACAAGAAGGAGAGGTTGAGGGTGATGTATGAGCAACTTGGTGAAGAAACGGAACGTTTGGAGGAGGAGGAGTGGAAGAAGTACAGAGAGGCATTTAGGGGAATTGCAGAAGTTTTGTGTGGAAGAACATTAGGAAAGGGTGCATCGTCGAGGGATAGAAACCAGGTATAGAGGAGTGGGAGGATTGTGTGAGGAGGGATATCGGTAAGGTAGGGGCCGTTGGAGAGTGGAGGGAGTTGGCTGAGGACAGAGGGAGGTGGAGGAGTTTGTCGGTCAATGTTGAGTAGAAATGTGATGCCATCGGACCACACCCCTGACAAAGGACAAAGGAAAGAGGAGGAGGAGAACAAGTCCTGATCTGTTTACTGTACTAGCTCTTTCTCGAGCCATGACTATGTAATAAAAATTTTTCCAAGATCTGTTGATTGATTAATTGCACCTCGCTTCCTTCACGCTTACTAGACACATGAGGAAACGTTTGAGACGTGGCAGAGTACCCTGGAGAAACGAGGGAGAGATCATACAATTTCACTTACTGTGGGCAACCCAAACGTAATCGAGGGCACTGGTAAGTTGTCCAAATTGGAGAAGATTATTTGATTAGCATTTGATAAAATTGTGTCAAAATCAATAGTGCAATCGCTATTTGTGGCTGACTGAAGGTTTGTTTAACTTGTATCATTTCAAACAGAAATTTACACATCTCTTCACTCTCCTGTCCATGCTTCCTCTACAGGTGTGGCTGTGCTACACTTCCTTCAAACAATTTCTCCTTGCCTCTCACTTGGAGGTGAGATGGTATATCACCGCCAGGGGAACAGTGAGGGAGCCTTTGTTACAGCTGCTGCACGTTACATTGGTACTCCTCTGCCATTTTTTCTTGTTATGTCAACCATCTCTCTTTTTTTTCTTTTCTTTTTTGTTTCCTTTTTTGATCATTGTTTGCGAAATTGAGGGGAAGGGCACAGTTTGCAATGGGTTCATATATTGACTAAAGAGGGAGTAAAAAATTTGGACAATGTTTTTCATATCAGTCAGCTTAAAGCACTCGTCTCTTTTCACAGGCTAATGTATTTTTGGCAGTTGAATTTGCTTACAGGCTGAAGCATATGGTCCGTTGATCTCTCAGGCAGGGCGGTGGTTTCTCTGTTCTCTAACATTGCTCACTCTGACCTCTCAGTCCTTTGACCTTCCCCAGCAACTGCAGGATGCATGTGTTCTTCTGGTTACGCTTCCAAAATCCAGGCTGAATGCATACCTCGTCTTTTATTCCTCACTTCTCCAATATATTCTTCGTTCATACACACCATCAGGCTGCGATAGCATAATTAACTGATGCGGCTGCAACAATTTATTTTTTTTTCCACATTGTCAGCACTTATTGAATGTATTATAGTCTATTTTAACTTATTGTTTGACAGAGAACAAGGTGATACAATTTGAGATCTTGATGAAGAGCTATGTGATGTAACTAAGTGTTGTGCTGTTTCCTGCATGAAGCCAGGACCACACAGTCTTTCATAATGTTGCAGTTGTTGTTCTTGTTGAACTGCACAAACTGGCCTGCAGTACGGTGACTGACAGTCAACCGATCCTGCAGAAGCGGGTCAAAGATCCCCCACAACTGAAATGCCATGCTGCTGCCCATGTAGAGCCAAGACCATGCAGCTTTAGACTGAGACGAATATGTAGAGACGTTGAGAGAGCGAGAGAGGGGCAGTGAGAGAGAGAGTGAGCGACCCCCTTCACGACCTTCCCCATGCTCCACAAATCTTGGGCCCTTGGACATGCCTCAACAGATTAGCCTTCAAGTTTGGCTGCTTTCCAGCCTCAACTGACATTCATACGAGGTCCGTCTAAAAAGTAACAGGACTGACTTCACTGAAATTTTATTCCAAAAAATATATTGAAATCACAGCTCGTCCCCTTCAAAATAGTTTCCCTCCAGTATCACACTTCCACACTTCGATGCACCCCCGGAAGGCTTCTTCTGGAATCTTCCGGAGCTCCGTCGTCACGGCCTTTTTGATGCCCTCCACATCAGGAAATCAGGTCCCCTTGATCACCCCCTTGAGCTTGGGGAAAAGGAAAAAATCATAAGGGGCCAAGTCTGGCAAATACGGGGGTTGCTTCAGAGTTGGCACGTTCCTCTCCGCCAGAAATTGTCGGATGCTTAAGGCACTGTGAGCAGGGGCGTTGTCATGGTGGAGCACCCAGGCGTTGTTTTCCCACAGATCCCTCCTCTTGTCCCGGACTGGTCTCATGAGGCACCGGAGGATCTCCTTGTTGCACGTATTGATTCATTGTTTGATCCTGTGGTAGAAACTCGAAGTGGACGATGCCCTTGATGTCAAAAAAATGCGATGAGCATCACCTTGACCTTCGACTTCGACATCCTTGCTTTCTTTGGTCTTGGTGATGCTGGACTTTTCCACTGTCGACTCTGCCGTTTGATCTCGGGATCGTATTCGAATATCCACAATTCATCGCCAGTAACGACTCTCCCGAGCAGGTCTGGATCGTCCTCCAGGCGCTCGATAATGTCTTGACAGACAGTGACTCTTTGCTGTTTCTGGTCTTCTGACAACAGCTTGGGGACCATCTTTGCGCACACCTTGCGCATTTCGAGATTTTCAGTGATGATGCTCCAGACAGTGTCCTTGTTGATGGAAAGTTCCTCAACAATCATCCGCACTGTGAGTCGACGATCTGTCCACAACATCTGCTTCACACACTCGATGTTGTCTGCCGTTCTGCTCGTTGAAGGTCTTTCAGATCATGTATCATCTTCAACCTCCTCCCGTCCCTCTATGAACCTCTTGAGCTATTCAAATGCACGTGTAGGTGACATTGTTTCTTCCCCATAGACTTGCTGCAGCATTGCGAATAATTCGGAAGGAGTTTTGCCAAGCTTGGCAAGAAACTTTAGATTGGCTCTCTGCTCATGACTCAGAGCGCGACGACTCAGACTAGACAACGTGTAATACACGAGCTGTAAAAAATCACTCAATGAGTGCAGTCGACCATCACCAATCATATATATATATATATATATATATATTGCTGGAATGTTGCGAAAGACTGACGCAACCCGTTCATTCAAGTTTTGTCAGTGGAGCACACAGCAGGCTCAGTCCTGTTACTTTTTAGACGGACCTCATATAGTTTACCCACATAATTATTTACCACTACACCACTGATCTCTTCTCTTTATAAGGGCTGAGGTCCAACAGTACCATGCTTCCGCCCTGCCTTGACTATGATATTCCTCCATGTCTCCCTGTCCTCAAACAACTCTCTCCACTCTTCAACCACCCCCACATTATATATTGATATCACTCACCATATGATCTTTCCATCTCAACCACGATCTACTTCTTTTACTCTGACATTGCTCCCTCAACCTATCTAGTCTTTGCCATTTTCTCTTCTTTTATTTGCACCAAGTGTCCAGCCGACATCAGCCGGCTTTTTATCAATCTCCCCGTCCAGCTCATCGGCACAACAATGTACTCCCTTGGTCCATCCTCCTTATATCCATCCTTTTCACTCCCGTAATCCTCATGACTCAGTTGTTCTTACAGACCTGCACCCTCTGTTGTCTCTGTCAGTGGCACCGTTTCATTACCATAAAGGTAGGCTGGCATCACACAAGAGGCAAAACTTTCCCCTTCAAGAATTGTTTTATATTTCTGCCTGTGAATTGTATTCTATCAAAACGAATTCAGAATCAGTGCGAAAAGTTGACGTTGTAGAAGTTGCGTACTCACCCCTCTTATTTCCCTTATGATTGAACATGTGGAGTAATCTCTCTACATCAGGATTCAGACTTTTTCCATCTCGATCCCACAACAAATAAAATACAGAATTGCACCAACCCACACTACAAATCTAACTACCTCTAACATAGACATCTTCATACAATTGTGACTCTTGCCATCTCCAACAAAAAATGTCAAAATATGTCGTGATGGCAATCCGTAAAATGATTGTGCTATCGTTCTTTCCTTGTCTTCCTTCCTTCCTTGTTTCGTTGTTTTTTGTTGATTCCATCCCAACATGTTTTTTTCATTTTTATGAAATGTTTTTTCTGACTTTTATTTCGTGATTTCATGCCTACATTAATTTTTAGTGAAGGACAGGGTAGCAGAGTATCTGAGTGGAGACAGAAAGGATGGCAATATTGAGCGGGACATTAAGGCAAGGAGCAGAGAAATTTTGGAGTGTCTGTCCATCTGTCTGTCTGTCCGTCCCCAAACTACACCATCAGTTTTGGGGCTGGCCCCACAAAACATTGCACAAAAACGAATTATGAGAAGGAAATGTTGGTTTTGGGGGGGATTCCATCCCTACATGTTGAATTCATTATTTTTTGAATTTTTTTTTTGCCTTATCTAGTGCCCTTGCCATTTAATAGAAGTAGCCTTTTTGTACAAATCCCTTGTTACCCCGCACTTGCGAAGCGAAAAGCAGGGTTAGGTATTCGATTGCGTACGTGTGGCTCACATGCATGCGTGTCTGTATTTTAAAAATTCATTTTCTTGGCAACTGTTGGTCCGATTGACACTAAATTTTACCAACAGAGAGCCTCCGCCTGTAGAAATTTTTTTTTTTACCCCTAATTATGACATCCAAAGTCACGTGATACAGACGACATCTTGGAAAAACGTGACACCTCCACATCTCCCAAAACACTCAATGCAGAAAATTGAAACGCGGCTCATTGTCAAGTACTCCCAATGAGGAATAAGATATGTTGCTGTTGATGTCATCGGTGCCTTCATTATGATGTCATAATTCGACAAGTACAACGCTTAATCTGATCAGTATAAAGAAGAAATTTCCTCTGCAACTGTTGGACACAATTTTCAGAATGTGAGCGGCTCCTCCTGCAGAGTTTTTTTTTTAATGATAATTATGACTTCATAGACCACGTGGTACAGGCGCCATCTTAGAAAAATAAAAAAGTTGCACCTCTATATGTCCGAAACCGCTCCATGGAAAAAAATTGAAACATGACTTATTGTCAAGTACTCCCCTTGGGAAATAAGTTGCACTACATGGCCAAAAGTATATGGACATCTGCTCGTCCAACATTTCATTCCACAATCATGGGCATTAATATGGAGTTGGTCCCCCTTTGCTGCTAGAACAGTCTCCACTTTTCTGTGAAGGCTTTCCACTAGATGTTGGAACATTGCTGCAGGGATTTCCTTCCATTCAACCACGAGAGTATTCGTGAGGTCGGGCACTGATGTTGGGTGATTTGGTCTGGCTCGCAGTCGGTGTTCCATTTCATCCCAAAGGTGTTCCATGAGGTTGAGGTCAGGGCTCTGTGCAGGCCAGTCAAGTTCGTCCACACCGATCTCGACAAACCATTTCTGTTTCGACCTCACTTTGTGTACGGGGGCATTGTCATGCTGAAACAAGAAAGGGCCTTCCCCGAACTGTTGCCACAAAGTTGGAAGCACAGAATCATCTTGAATGTCATGGTATGCTGCAGCATAAAGATTTCCCTTCATTGGAACTAAGGGGCCGAGACTAAACCATGAAAAACAGCCCCAAACCATAATTCCTCCTCCACCAAACTTTACAGTTGGCACTATGCATTAAAAGGGCGGAGGACCGCCTTGTGAGTCAACGGCCATCCACATCTAGTCCCCAACTGTGTCTGTGGACGTCCTCCTGCAGTTGGGTTACTTTTTATTAGGAGGTAGGTAGCAGGATTTGCACTCCGGCCACCGTAAAACCCTTCATTCCACAAAACATACTAAAAGCATGAAAAAAAAATATGAAAACCTGTGGGACTGTGGGAGTACCTCCTGTGCAGCTTCCTTTTCCAGGGCAGCTCACTAGATGAGGGGTTTGGGGCAAAGCTTTGCGGAACCCCAATCTTTGATGATAGTAGGGAAACCATGGGATAACCTTCCTGGGTCAGAGTGCGATAGTGTGTGTCAGGGTGGTGCTGAGGTGACGTTCACCAGACGGATTAGGTGGTTTCAGGTGGGTGCCTGGAATATCCTATCCTGAAGAGAGGATGATCACCTGTCTCTGTTATCATCTGAGCTCAAGCGTTTCTACATCGTAATTGCAGCTCTCTCTGAGGTTTGGAGACCGGATTGCGGCGACATCAAGGCGGGTGGTTGCACCGACTATTGGTCTGGTAGCTCTGATGGTTACCATACTCAAGGAGTTGCTGTAACTGTGTCCAATAAGCTGACTCCAATGATAATTGAGGTAACACCGGTCAACGAGCGTATTATGAGACTAAGGATACATCACTCATTGGGTGTCATTTCCCTGGTCTCTCCATATGCCCCGACTGAGACGAGTGATCTCACCGTGAAGGATGCATTCTGTGCCACGCGAGAGTCTGTGGTTGATCAGTGCCCCAGACGAGATACTCTTCTCGTCTTGGGGGATTTTAATGCATCGACTGGAACTGATAGGGATGGTTATGAGACATGGTCCCCATGGGTCTGGAGCTGTGAACTGGAATAGCATAAGTTCCTTGACTTTGCAAGAAGTCATGAACTTAGGGAGGTGAGTTTAGGTTTCGGCACCCACAGGCCCATCGCTGGACTTCGTATTCCAACGCTGGCGGTGTGGCAAAGGAGATTGACCATGTGCTCTTTGATGGTCGTTGGAGGATGATCCAGAACTGCAGGGTCTACCGGAGTGCTCAGTTCCTCAACAATGACCACAGGCTTGTTGTAGTAACTCTGAAGTTGCAGCCTAAATCCAGGAGAATGGTTCCCTCCCAGCCTAGGCTGGATGTTGGCAAGCTCAGTGAATGAGAGGGTAGCTGAGGAGTTTCTGAACAGGCTGAGTGGAGATTGGGGGGGTCTGTGTGCTTTGGGGGATCCTGAAAAGTTTTGGAGTGCCTTCAAAACCACCGTCCTTGATGTTGCTGGTGGGTGTCTTGAAACTCATCGTAGGGCGAAGAAGATTTATGTCTCTCAAGGGACACTGAATACCATTGACCAGAGTCGCAGGGCCTGGCTGAATGGCAGAGCTGAGCTGTGCAGGGAGCTGAGGCATAAAACTGTACGTGCACTAAGGGTGGACAAGGAGGCCGATGTGCAAGGAATCTGTGAGGGGGTAGAGCATCACCTGTGGTCAAGTGATTCTCATCCTGCTTACAGGGGAATTCGTGCATTGCATTCCTCCAAGCCCATCCCTTGGTGCACTGCAGTTGGAGAAGAGGGTGGTGGGCTCGACAGAGGAGTCCGAAGTGAAGGCCCGCTGGGCCTGTTACTTTGAGCGGCTGTATCAGGCTGATCCACCAGCTGTCGAGTTGGATGTCAGTAGTGTTACCATCCTGATTGCTGACCCTCCAATCAACTGTGGTCCACCTTCTTTTATGGAAACACAGGCTGAGGTGAACCGGTTGAAATGGGGTAAAGCTCCTAGGATCTGTGGCATCCATGCTGAACTTCTCAAAGCTGGTGGAAATGCTGTATTCGTGTTGTGTGCAGTTCTATGCTCTGCCGGGAACATAGTCATCATCACAACTGACTGGAAGAGGGGCCTTGTTGTCCCTCTCTTGAAAGGGAAGTGTGATCATCAAGACTGCAACAACAACCGAGGGGGCTCTCAGTGTCGGGCAAGGTCTTTGCTCGGATAATTCTTGATAGGGTTCGCCACCATAAGCTTGAGCACCAGCATCCAGAGCAGTCAGGTTTTACACCAAAGAGGTCAATGATTGACTGTATCCTTGCTCTTCGGTCCTCACCGAACACAGACGAGAGTTTCGGCAGGGACTGCCTATGTTGCAGCCGATGTTGATCTCTGTAAAGCGTTTGATTCAGTGAATTGGGATGCCCTCTTGAGGATTCTTGGTCTTCGTGGGGTGCCACCAAAACTGATCAATCTGATGTCTGAATTATACTGTGACTGAGAGTACTGAGATGTGGTGATACCATCCCTGACTTATTTCCAGTTGTTGCTGGTGTTCGCCAGGGGTGTGTACTGTCCCCCACACTTTTCAGCACTTTTATGGACTGGATTCTGGGGAAGATGTCAGAGAGATCAAGCTACGGTGCATCGTTTGGGAATGTAAAGATCTCTGACCTTGATTTCGCAGATGATGCAGTCATCTTTGTGGAGACTCTAGATATCCTTTTGGGGGCCCTTGAGGTGTTGAATGAGGAGTCGGGGCTGCTGAGATTATGGGTTTCCTGGGTCAAAACGTAAGCCTGATGTTGGCTTTCTGGTTAGGGTGGTGGGTTTGGGATTCTAGGATCTTGAGTTCAAATCCCCCTCGACTGTTGAATTGATACTAGATGGGGTTAACTCTGCCTGTCATCCTTCCGAGGTTGGCAAAATGAGTGCCAGCCTGCTGGTATCCAGTGTCGGAGTGTTGACCTGTCCAGGATTGTGCCCAATAGCCAGGGAGACTGCTTTGGCAGCACCAACGCTCTGCACAGTCTGGTCCCAATGGAATGGAATGGGCCAAAACTAAGGTCCAGGCTTTCAATGACATATTGGATGCTGCTATCCTGTCTGTACCTGTTTGTGGCGTGGTTATTGAGGTCACAGAGAGATTCACTTACCTTGGCAGTGATATTCATGTCTCTGCTGGATGTGAGCCAGAGGTCAATAGATGTCTGGGTCAGGCCTGGGGAGTCATCTATTCACTGGATCATGGGGTGTGGCACTGCCGGACCTGTGCGGGAGGACGAAAGTCCGAGTCTTCAAGTCTTTGGTGCTTCCAGTCTTGCTCTATGGATGTGAGACTTGGACCCTCACCAGGGATCTGAGACGGAGACTCAATTCCTTTGGTACCAGGTCTCTTCGGAGAATCCTTGGCTATCGCTGGTCGAACTTTGTGTCCAACGAGCGGTTGCTGAGAGGGACTCAAATGAGATTTGTTACCTGCATAGTCCGTGAACGTCAGCTGTGGCTGTATGGACATGTGGCTCGTTTTCCTGACACTAATCATGCTCACTAGATTCTCTCAGCGAGGGAGCCTCGTGAGTGGAGTAGACCGATGGGCCGACCACGTGCATTGTGGTTGCAGCAGGTTGATCGGCATCTCAAGGAGGTGGGGTTGGGCCAGGCATCTGCCTGGGGAATGGCCGGACAGAGGACCCTGGAGTACCGGTGGAAAGTGGATGTAGCGACGTGCTGCTCTGGCGCATGCTTACATTCCTGACCTGACCTGACTATGCATTTGGGCAGGTCATGTTCTTCTGGCATCCACCAAACCAGATTAGTCTGTTGGACTGCCAGATGGTGAAGCGTGATTCATCACTCCAGAGAACGCATTTCCACTGCTCTAGAGTCCAATAGCGGTGAGCTTTACACCACTCCAGCAGATGCTTGGCATTGCGCATGATGATCTTCGGCTTGTGTGCAGCTTCTCGGCCATGAAAGCCCATTTCATGAAGCTGTCCACGAACAGTTTTTGTGCTGACGTTGCTTGCAGAGTCAGTTTGGAACTCAGTCGTGAGTGTTGCAACTGACAGATGATTTTTCTGTGCCATGCGCTTCAGCACTAGGCGGTCTCATTCTGTGAACTTGTGTTGCCTACCACTTTGTGGCTAAGCTGTTGCTCCTCGATGTTTCCACGTCACAATGACAGCACTTACAGTTGATTGGAGCAGCTCTAGCAGGGCAGAAATTTGATGAACTGACTTGTTGGAAAGGTGGCATCCTCTGTCGGTGCCATGTTGAAAGTCACTGAGCTCTTCAGTACGGCCCATTCTACTGTCATTGTTTGTCCATGGAGATTGCATGGCTGTGTGCTTGATTTTATATACCTGCCAGCAATGGGTGTGGCTGAAATAGCTGAGTCCACCAATGAGAAGGGGTGTCCGCATACTTTTGGCCATGTCGTGTATGTTATTGATGATGTCATCGGTACCTTAATTTTTACGTCATAATTTGACAAGTACAACGCTTGATTCGATCAATATGAATTTTATTTCTGTGCAATTCTTGGTCTGATTGCTCTGATTTTTTTTTTACCATAGGAGCGCCGCCTGTAGAATATGTTGATGATTATGACATCATTGGTCACGTGGTACAGGTGCCATCTTGGAAAAACTTCGCACCTCCGTATCAATGAAACCACTCCATGGAAAAAATTGAGACCTGGCTCATTGTCAATTACTACCCATGGGAATAAAATTTGTTAAAGATGATGTCATTGGTGTCTTTGTTATGACATCATCATTCAAAAAGCACAACACCTCTCCGATCATTATGAATTGTTTTCTCAGCAATTTTTGGTCCGATTGACGAAAAATTTTCACCATAGGAGTGCCGCCTCCTGTAGAATACTGTAATGATAATGATGATGCCATAGGTCATGTGGTGCAGGTTCCATCTTGGAAAAACTGAAAAATGTTGCTCCTCTCTATCTCCAAAACTGTTGACTGCAGTGTATGTTTTCTATGAATACCATCTTGTTATTGTTCAGTTTTAATGGAAGGCATGGAAGTTTGTCATTCGTTTTATGGCCGAAGCATCATATATGTGTTTTGTGTAATCCCAAAGGACTTTTCGAGCTGTAATAAGGAAATGTGATAGGGATAAGTGTCTAGTGTGTGGCTTACTGGGGTAAAGGGGAGGGGGGGGGATTATACAGGCCTTGTTTATTTTGGACTGCAAAGGGGAAGATTGTCTCGTCCTGTGTCTGGCCAGGTGGGAACGGGTGAAGGAAGGGGGTGCTCTAGGCATCCCTCACAATTAAGCTTCCGTCCCACAGCTCATGACATGCACCGCCATTTGTCCACCCTCTCTCACACCACGGGGCTGCGTAGCAGGATCAGCACGGTCCTTTGGCTAAGACTGTTGGTATGTGCGAGCATGGCATGCCATCGGACAGCCCCCCAACTTGCACTAATGGCTTGAGGACAGAGACTGGGGTGGTAGGATTGTCCATAAAGGCAGGGGCTCGACAGTCATTCCCGCTCTCTCTGGACCTCACTTTCTCTCCGGCACTCTGGATCTCACTCACTTGCACTCACTGACTTTCTGCCACTGTCTCCTCTGGCTGCCTTCCGACATTGACGTAGAGCTTCCCAGCTCCCCAAGCCATTCCATTGCAAGCTCTGCCACCACCTTCAGCATCATTTTGGAATGAACTGGCAGCCCTGATTAGCTCACTGACTTGTATCTGAATGCCTTTTATAGAAGGGTGTTATTTTCTTTCTTGTTCAATTAGTGTTGTGTTTATAAATTGTCTTTGTCCAGGAATTTGTGCCATCCATTTTATTTTAATTTTGCCTATAAAATTATTCATTAACTGGAAGGGCACTCGGTAGAGCGAATACCTCCGCCATGTAATGCCTGATCCACGAGAACATACCGGGCCCAATACATTTTTAAAATAGCATGCCATGTAATCGGTTTTGGCCCTTCCTCTCAATGGTGAAGAATCACTTAAAAATTCCAGTAGTCGAATCCGGATCCAAATCTTCACCAAAATCTAATCAGTTCGCCCTTGTCAAACACCGGACCTGCCCACCAAATTTCATCCAGATACGTCCTCAACTTTTTGAGATATCCTGCACAAAGGCAAAGACAGACAGACAGAGATGTTAATGCATGGGGTTCGTTAATACAGCCCGGGAGACCGCTGGGAGATGTCCATGGGGGGTGGAGAGGGTAGGGGGTTTGGGAGGAGGTAAGCATGAGGGGAGGTGGAGGGAAGGCTGCGTCATGTGAAGGGAAGGCAGCTTGAGGGGAAGGGAAGGGCGATAACACATGCACAAACAGCAACATTTTCTTTTTAACTGCCGGGTTCCATATATTGTTGTGGGCCGGGGGTCGGTGGCGAGGAACGGCCGCCATATGGAGCACAAGAGCCTTCTCCCACAAAACACCCAAAATTGCAGGTCGTAACCTTTGGACAACTCCGAAGGTCACGGGTCACTTAAGGACTGTGCTCGCCAATTCTCTGACTGTGTGGGGTAGGGTTAATAACCAAATTTCAATGTACCGAAGTACTCATGTCGTCAAATTACCGGGGAAGTCACACCCTCAACGGACTCTGTCGAACCGGGTCGCTCTAACGACCTCGGTCCTGTGTAACCGAGTGGAATTACCAAAGTCCGTCGGTCCAAATGACAACTTACAGCCCAATCGGCTTACTGGTTCTCAAACACGAACCATGCTGGGTCAATAATAGAAAGCACAACAACGAGCTGGTACATTGAACAATTGGGGGTTTATTTATAATGGGGTAGGGGAGCACGAAAAGAGCAGTTAAACCGACTATCAGAAATGCAATTTAATGTACAAGGCACTTAAACAGTTTCTACTTGCAGGACGGCGCCACCGACACACACGCACACACACCCAAAATAAATGGGGCCGGTTGGGCACCTTTCCGCCTCGTGCGGTCTGGTTGAGACGAGCTGGTTCAGTGCGGGGGGGGCTCAAACCCACACCTTCGTTGCCCCACCAAGCACCAGGGACCGCACTCCGAAACCAGCCACGCACCAAGGAGAAGACCAGAGGCGATGATGACCCAGGACCAGACGAACCAGCCAGCACCAAGACCCACGACCCCCAAGACCAGCGCTCCGGAGCCTGGCGTTTCTTTATTCATTTCTTGTGTGGGGTGAGAAAATCGCCATCTGAGGCATCTCAACCCTCATTGGCCGGGGTGTCGTGGGAAAGTCACCCTCTGTGCGTGATTGGACAAGGGGCACTCCCCTGCCTTTCTGGGCGGAGTCTCGAGCTGAGGAGATAAGCCTCCTGATTGGACGAAGGAGGAGGCGCCCTTGCCCTCGTGGGTGGAGTCGGCTCTGGAGTGAGAGGTCCCACCCACATCCTCAGCCAGAAACACATGCGCAATGGCGACCGGGTTGAGTGAGGGACGGTGCCGCTGTCGTTGTAAAAAAAAAAAAAACCTAACTAAAAAACAAGCAGTCATAGACTGGTACTTACGAAATCGTCAACTTGACCTCTGACCTTGTCTAATAAAAGCTGTCTCTCGAGAAGGTAGCGACGCAAACCAGAAGTTTCTACGATGATTCTGTACAAAACCATCAAAAATCGAATGTTTGACCTTGACCTTTGACCGATTTTGACCAAAATCTAATCAGTGCTAGCCATCACCCTCCTGAATCACGTGGTGTAATTTGACATTGGTAGCTTTTTCCGTTATCGAGTTATCGTGCCTACAAACAAACACACAAACAGAGGACGGCAGTCATCAATATACTTACGAAATCTTTAGATTTCGTAAGTAATAAACCCGCAGTACACACATGAAATTCCCATTAGACATAAGGACGGGACCCTAACTATAAACATATACTTAACGAAATAACTAAACTTTGGGACTGCTGATTGTGTGTAAGAGGCTTCCAAATCCGTAACAATATAACCGGGCGGGAGCATTTAAAACCCACACTATCTACCTAGCAAAGGCCTGCCTGCATGCATGCATGCTTGAAAATACAACAACCTTTCCACCCCTGCGGTCTGCTCACTCCGAATCTGATTTGTACATGCTACAGTCCCCTCAACAGAAGGGGAGGAGTGGGGGAGCAGGGGGAGGATGAGGGGTGGGTGAGAGAGGGTGAATGGTGGGGGAGGGAGAGAGAGGAGTGGGATAGGTGTGAGAGAGGCAGAGGGGTGATGGAAGGAGAGGGAGAGAGGGGAGGGAAGAGTGTGGAGAAGGGGAGGAGAGGATTTTTTTGGGGGAGGAGTGATTCCGGCAGACTTGACGCCCAATTTAACATCTATCCGAGAGACTGCAAACACATTGATGAATCACCCCATCCATGAATCACCGTTACGACAGTTTATAGCTGGGTCAGGATTCAAACCCAAGCAAGACAGCTTAGATTGAGTGTACGTACCTCTTGGCTATCTTGCTGTGATGTGGCGATTCTTTGCTTTGGAACTGAAAACATTTTTTTCATTGTAATCACCTAATTCATTTTCTCTTCTTAACGCCGGAGATGTCCATATGGGAGAACTGTGCCGTGGTATCGCCATGGAAGCTGGTGGAGAGCGCGACAAGCAAGCACTCCAATGACACAGTTCAAGAAACTTCAAAAAAACGAAATGTTTAATTTTTTTATATGTATTTGTCTATGCCAAAGTGATGGGTCGTATAATGAAAGATCATACAAAAAGGGGAAACGTGGTGTAAAAAAAAATTTCACCTTTTCAGCGAGCCAGCCAGCGTCCTACACACCGCAGAACAAAAGGGGGCCAACGCAGGCGAGTGGCCCCTGAACTTTGTTCAAGTCGGTTGATACACAGTATTCAGTGACGGTGCGAATATTGTAGAGCGCTCGCCAAGTATCTTAAGCACTCAAGGAAACACTCCAACAAAGCGGTTGATGAGGAACGGCTGAATCGGTAAGTGGTTATCGATCGCCAATCCATCATATTAAACACCTCTCGCAGATGCCCAAGATGTGAAACTTTGTCTGAATTGGACAAATGAACACTGTCAGAACTGCTGCTAAGTTCATTTCTGGAGTTTAAATTTTGTAATTTGTATTACCGTGGTGTAAGAACTTCTCGAGGGTATGGCATGTGTGGAAATTTAATAAAGCCACAAATGCTGACGTCTCCGGGCATTTATAAGCATTGTGATGTATCCAACGATTCATAGGTATGATGATTAGGCATTCGATGATATGAGTGAGGAAAGTGTGGGGGGGGGAACGTTATTAAGAAATCATTGCAGCCTGTTGCAAGCCCAGGCATTGTTGAGTAAGCCAAAAAAAATGGCGGATGAAGACTCTTGCAGTCTGACAGAGGGCTGATCAAGATGGCGCCCCACCATCTTGGTCAGGCTTATTTTGTGTTTTTTTGCGATGAGCATCCCCTAAATTATCTTCAAAAGAGGTGTTTAAATTAACCCAAACACAATTTTCAATCATGCACCACCTTGCACTTCCCTTAAGGCCCAGTCACACCTTGACGTTTTAGCCAACGTATGCCGATTTTTGAAATTTTTTTTCTAAAACGCTGGCACACGTTGAATACGTTATGGGTAAGTTTTGATAATATTGAGAGCACGCTGAAAAACACTGCCATACGTCGTTGTACGCTGGCTTTAAACGTTGTACTTTTCGGTTGTCCTCAAATTTTTGCATGCTTGAAATTTCATGACGTATGCCGGCGTATGACTCACACGTTCCGCTACGTTGGCCACAAGTTGTATGCACGGTCTGCGATCGTTGACAGACGTCAACACATGCTACTTGTAAGTTAATCATAAGTTGAGACACGCCGAAGTAATGTTTAGCGTACCCGAAACTTATTTCTAACCTATGATTAACGTGTTGTTGGCACGTTACGCAATCGTTGCCACACGTCGACAGACGTTACTTTTAAGTTGCTCATAGGCTGAAAGACGTCGGTATAATGGATCGTCCTTGCGTCAGTGTCCACGGCCACGGCCAGGACACTTATTTACAGCATTCTTCAAACTTTTCTTCGGCATGACGAGGATGTTCACACTTCGATGTCTAGCTTGGCTATGATTCCAATTGTCCATCGGCAGCGTCTATTTAAAATAGTCGAGTTTGAGCGTTTTAACACGTTCAGAAGAAACGCTTCAAATTTCCAAACCACAGCGTCAAAAAACAAAGGCGAGTGACAGCAATTAAAATCGTTCATTGTAAACAATGAAAATAGTTGAGTGGTACCGTTTAAAAGTCGTTGAGTGTAAAAAAATATCCAATTGTTGAGCGCAAGCGTCTACTTTCAATAGTGGAGTTTGAGCGATTTAGCACGTTCAATAGAAACGATTAAAATTTCCGAGCGCCAGCGTCAAAAAACAAAGGCGAGTGACAGCAATTTAAATCGTTCATTGTAAACAATGAAAATAGCTGAGTGGTACCGTTTAAAAGTCGTTGAGTGTAAAAAAAAATCCAATTGTTGAGCGCAAGCATCTACTTTCAATAGTGGAGATGCAGCCATTTAAATCGTTGAGTGGCAGCCTATGAATAGCAAACCCCACGTCACCGGCAAAGATAAACTGCCGCACGATATGGATAAGTTAGGCTATCGTTGGGCATAGTATGTGAACGCCGGCTACACGATAATTATTCGTTGGTATACCATATCTATAAGTTATCGAAGCGCTCTATGCACATTATTAGTTCATTGTGCATTTATTCAACCCATTATGAATAGACTTAAATCGTAAAAACAAGCCATAGCTCATTGTTGAAAAAGCCCCATAAAAAATTAGCCGCGAAGAACTTCGAACAATGGTGCAAAGATGTCTCCTACCCGTGGACACGCGGACGCAAGGAGGATCCATCATAACCCACATCCTCCCCCTCACACTCACCTACTACTGCCAACATGAACAAACTACTACTAATACTGATACTGATACTGATACTGTTGCTGTGACTGCTGACATGGACATCGACTCAAAAAGGACTCGAAAACACTGTTGGGTTCCCTTTTATGAGCAGAATTTTTATATACCAATTCCCAAAATCGCTGGGAACACGTCTTTATATGGCAGTTGTAAGTTAGAAACACGTTCATTTATTTTTTTTTTGTCGACCGGAAGACGTCATTGGAATACGTCTACATACGTCAATGTGTGTTGGGACTACGTAAAGAAATGGTTCAAAGCACGTCAAACATAAGTTAGAAATAAGTTTCGCGTAAAAAAGACATTACCGCGACGTGTTTCGACTTATGAGTAGCTTATAAGTAGCCTTTGTGGACGTGTGTAAGCGTCTGCATATCGTGTGTACAACTTATCCCCATCGCATGCGGAACGTGTGTCATATGCCAAGTACGTCGTAAAATTTTGAACATGTTTAAAATTTCTTGACGTACTCTACTTACTACGACGTATGATAGCGTACTTTAGCGTTCTACTCACGTATACCAAACTTACTCATACCGTATTTGACGTGCCCCAACGTTTTAGACACATTTTTCTTAGGTCGGCATACGCTGGCAAGATCGCCAAGGTGTGACCGCGATGTTGACACTTCCATTTCTACGGCAGTAATGATTCGAATCGTTGTGCGTCAGCCTTTTAATAGGCTACGTCACGACATCGTCGGCGATGCGTGCAACGCGCTATGCCTAAGTTAGACTATCGTTGGGCATCGGTTGTGTAGGCCGACAACAGGTTCAGCATTCGTTGGTATAAGTTATCTATAACACAACGAAACGTTCTGTGTCCGTGACTAATGCGTTATACATAAGCCAAAGTCGTTATGAATACGTCCGAATCTTTAAAAAAAAAACATCAAAAGTTCAACGTAAGCCAGCGTTTTACATAAATTTTAATACGTTGCCATCGCTGGCTAAAACGTCAAGGTGTGACTGGGCCTTTAGTATTTATGCAAAGTTTGGGGCCGCTAGATTTCATGATTTTGGAGTTGTGGAGGAGACTGACGCTCGGACACACACTGACATTTATCATTGTAGATTCTAAACACTGCATGTGCATTGAGTTCCTGCCATTATTGTATCGCTGGTATTTTGGCTGGATTGAGAATCCTGGAGGATTCAATTTATGATCATCCTGTTTTATAATTGGCATGTTAGAACATGCACAGAATGTAGACGACGTCATCCGCTCGAGCATCCGTGCATCCAAATCGAGCCTTAAGCCTGCTATCCATGGATATTAATTCTCAGCATGTACAGTTCCCACCTTCAATCACTTGCAGTTTTGGGTGGGTGCTGTCTATGCAATAATACCTTCATCTCCTCTTCATTGTTTTCATTGTTTTCATTGATTTCTTGAAATGGACACAAGTTAATTTTCCATTGGTACTGGTGGAATATCGACCACTTTCTTTAAATCCTAAATTTCTTTAAATTCTATAAAACCGATGCAAAAATATTTTATCATGTCAAAAGTAAATGCTGAATTACGTTGGCCCTTTGAAGATTCATCTTTCAGGTTTGAACTCTCTTTTAATGTGAATAACTTAGCTGTTTCCTAATTTAAATATTTTCACTGATAAATATTCATATTTTTTGTTTTTTGCTGATTGAGCTTTGTTCATATTATTTGATGGTCATTACAATGCATCATTATAATGATATTCATTATAAGCTTTTGGTTCGTTCCTGCACATACTGTAAAAATGATGCTCCATATAAATATTAATTATATCGATTTAATATTTGGACTAACTATTACCATTTGGCCTGAAAGCAGAGAATTTATCTTTTGGGGAATGATAATTTATTTACATTTATCAGATTCAAATAATAACTGGATGACCCGTGAACCCGTTGGGTTCCCGTTGTGACAGTGGTTGATTAAAAAAAAAATCATTTAAAAAAATAAAAAAGATAGTTCCAGCGAACTGTATCGCTGAGGTTGTTTGCATTGATCAAATAATCCTGAGAAGTACTTGACTGAATCGGGAATTGATTTTTAATAATTTTTTTCATTGCCCGATTTGAACAACACTTGAGACGGCACACCGCAGGCGAATTGTGAGTAAGGTGGCCCTCAAATTTTTGCGCTATCATGTACCGTTTTGGCTGTATTTCGGGAACATACATACATACATACATACATACATACATACAAGATGAGAGTTTTAGTAATATATAGATGTCTGGCTCAATCAATAATGATCTCTGTAATTGAAATTATTTTTAAAAAAACATTGCACAAAAATGAATTACGAGAAGGAAATGATGGTTTTTTTTGTAATGCTATTCTTTTGACTAGGACAAGACTGTGTTGCAGCTATGAACATTGGACATGGTGGGTTCCATGCTTCGTATTTTCATCAAGCAACATCACAGGTTCTGTCAATGTTTTTGTTATTATTTAATCGTTTCAAAACCACTTTATCTTTCAGCTCTTTCATCTTTAAGTTCCTGTTAATTTTTTTCCCAATTTATCAACATTGAAATAATAAAGCAGGAGTGTCTGTCTGTCCATCCCCAAACTACTCCCTCAGTTTTGAGGCTAGCCACACCAAATGTTCTGTGAAACCTTTTAGGGTCCCAGCAGGTGTCTGAAAGTGGGTGGGAGTTTTCATCAAATTTCTGAAAAGGTTTTTTTAAATTATTATTTATTTATTGGTGTTTTTGAGATTTTGGGCTCCCACTTTTGCATAGGTTGCTGAACCACCAACCTGTACACAAATTACGGGCAGACATACAGTCCTATCGATCGCTCCCCACCCAACAGTGTGTTGGTTAGAAACGACTCACCATTGTACTGCAAGGAGTGAAAAAAGCACACCAGGATAGCACGAGTACCTCACTCGTGATTTAATGAATTGGTTGATTTATTATACTGAATAGCATTTTGATTGAGAAGCAAAATCTGAAAGCTCTTAACAAAGAAGAGGGGAGAAACGTAAACTTTAGAAATGGCAAGTGTAAAAAGATGAGCTTTTAATAAAAATAATAATAATTAAACAAGGTGAATTGGATGAAAATGGGGGGTTCTCGCACTCCTGCTAAAAAGTGTTTGCTAATCTGGTAATATAAATCTAAAATTTCAGACAACTAACCCTAACTACACCAGCTTGGTCAACACATTTTATCAGGTTAATCAGAAACCTCCGTTTATACTTTTTAAGCTGAGACACCATTTAACCCATTATACAGGGTGTTCCAACAACTTTGGTTGTAATATACACGACATGGCCAAAAGTGTGCGGGCATCCCTTCTAATTAGTGGGTTTGGCTACTTCAGCCACACCCATTGCTAACAGGTGTATAAAATCAAGCACACAGCCATGCAATCTCCATATACAAACACTGGCAGTAGAATGGGCCGTACTGAAGAGCTCAGTGACTTTCAACGTGGCACCTCATAGAATACCACCTTTCCAACAAGTCAGTTCATCAAATTTCTGCCCTGTGTGAGCTGTCCCGGTCAACTGTAAGTGCTGTTATTGTGAAATGGAAACATCTCGGAGCAAAAACAACTCAGCCGTGAAGTGGTAGGCCACACAAGCTCACAGAACAGGACCGCCGAGTGCTGAAGCGCGTAGCACAGAAAATTTGTCTGTTGTCAGTTGCAACACTCACTACCGAGTTCCTCTGGAAGCAACGTCAGCACAAACACTTTTCCTCAAGAGCTTTATGAAATGGCTTTCCATGGCCGAGCAGCCGCACACAAGCCTAAGATCACCATGCGCAATGCCAAGCGTAATCTGGAGTGGTGTAAAGCTCACTGTCATTGGACTCTGGAGCAGTGGAAACACGTTCTCTGGAGTGATGAATCACGCTTCACCATCTGGCAGTCGGAAGGGCGAATCTGGGTTTTGGCGAGTGCCAGGAGAATGCTACCTGCCTGAATGCATGATGCCAAATGTAAAGTTTGGTGGAGGAATTATTATCTGGGGCTGTTTTTGGTGGTTCGGGCTAGTATAGGCCCCTTAGTTCCAGTGAAGGGAAATCTTAATGGTACAGCATACAATGACATGCTAGATGATTCTGTGCTCCCAACGTTGTGGCAACAGTTTGGGGAAAGCCCTTTCCTGTTTCAGTATGACAATGCCCCCGTGCACAAAGTGAGGTCCATGCAGAAATGGTTTGTCGAGATCGGTGTGGAAGAACTTGACTGGCTTGCACAGAGCCCTGACCTCAACCCCATCGAACACCTTTGGGATGAATTGGAATGCCGACTGCGAGCCAGACCTAATCGCCCAACATCAGTGCCTGACCTCACTAATGCTCCTATGGCTGAATGGAAGCAAATCTCCGCAGCAATGTTCCAACATCTAGTGGAAAGCCTTCCCAGAAGAGTGGAGACTGTTATGGCAGCAAAGGGGGGACCAACTCCATATTGATGCCCATGATTTTGGAATGAGATGTTGGGCGAGCAGGTGTCCACATACGTTTGGCCAGGTAGTGTATTTAGTATCACAAAAGATTCAACAATACCCTTTGTTTTGTCTGACACAGAAACTCATAAAGTTTGCTGTATTTTCAGGTCTGGTGGTTTAATATAAAAGAAAATGGTGACTCCACAGGAGAAAGCTCAGTGTGTCGAATGGTTCATTGAGACTAGATCCGACAAGCAAGTTCAGCATAGTTTCCGTACAAGGTATGGAAGGAATTTGCCATCACGGACTATCGGAGAGTGTTACAAGGGGTTTAAGGAGACTGGAAGTTGTCAGACCAAGTACCGTACCGGTCGTAACAGAAAAGTACCGGTCGACCAAGCACGAGTGCAGCAGACATTGAACGAGTGCATGAATCATTTCAACAACGTCCCAGAAAATCGATTTCATGTACTGGGGAAGGTCAATCGGCACAATGTGATAATCTGGAGCTCTGAAAATCCCCACGTGGTCATTGAACCCATATGTGACAGTCCAAAGGTCAATGCGTGTTGTAGCCTCCATGACCGCTTGGTGGGTCCGTTTTTCTTTGTGGAAGATACAGTGACCTGAACAATTTACAATATGTTGGAAGGATTCGCCTTCCCACAGATTGAAGACCTGCAACCCGATATTTTTCAACAGGACAACACTCCCCCTCAATGGGCCTTAGTCGTTCGAGCCATCCTGAATGAAAAATTTCCAGGTCGCTGGATTGGCTGCGACAGACCAACCGCTTAGCCTTCACGATGACCAGACATAACCCTCCTCGATTTATTTTATTTTATTTTATTTTTCTCTGCCAACTTGGTGTTGTGGACAACATCGTTGACAAACCCACAAACTTGAAGGATCTTCGTTCTCGGATCACAGCTGCACGCACACTGGTGGACGCAAGCATGCTGAGCCATACATGACAATAACTTGCTACCGCTTTGATGTCCTGCACGCAACAAATGGAGCTCACATTGAAGTTTGTTTATGGTGTGCCAAAACTTTAGGAGTTTCTGTATCATACATACCAAAGGGTATTGTTGTATCATTTGTGGTTCAAAATATATTAACAACCAAAGTTGACGGTCTTTTTGGAGCACCCTTTATTTTTACTCAAGAGTTCATAACATTTGTTTTCTATCCCTCATTTTGGAAAAAATGAACCTAAAATTTATCTTTTTTTCCATAAATTTTAGATTGATAGATTTCATCTTTCTTGTGACTAGAGTGGAATGTTGTTAAAATTTCAACTATTATAACAACTCTTTATTATAACAACAATATATTATAACAATTCAACTATGATAACAACAAACAACAACTACAGTAGAAGTTGTGAGGGAGATAGCTAGGAAGCTACTTGGTGTGACATCTGGACAGAGGAAGGAAGATAAGGAGACTTGGTGGTGGAACGAGGAAGTACAGGATGTATAAGGAAGAAGGGGTTGGCGAAAAAGAAGTGGGATAGTCGGAGAGATGAAGAAAGTAGGCAGGAGTACAAGGAGTGGTGGCGAAAGGCAAAGAGAGAGGTGGCAAAGGCTAAGAAAAGGCATATGACGAGCTGTATGAGAAGTTGGATACAAAAGAAGGGGAAAAGGATTTATACCGATTGGCAAGACAGAGGGACCGAGCTGGGAAGGATGTGCTGCAGGTTAGGGTGATTAAGGACGCAAATGGGAATGTGCTGACGAGCGAGGAGAGTGTGTTGAGAAGGTGGATGGAGTACTTTGAGGAGCTGATGAATGAAGAAAATGAGAGAGATAGAGATAGAGATAGAGATAGAGATAGAGATAGAGATAGAGATAGAGATAGAGATAGATATATATATATAGATATATATATATATATATATATATATATATATATATATATATATATATATATATATATATATATATATATATATATATATATATATATATATATATATATATATATATATATATATATATATATATATATATATATATATATGGAAGAGGTGGAGATAGTGAATCAGGAAGTGGGGTGGATCTGTAAGGATGAAGTGAGGACTGCTATGAAGAGGATGAAAAGTGGAAAAGCGGTTGGCCCAGATGACATACCAGTGGAGGCATGGAAGTGCTTAGGAGAGATGGCAGTGGGGTTGTAAACCAGATTGTTTAATAAAGTCTTTGAAAGTGAGAGGATGCCGGAGGAGTGGAGATTAAGTGTACTGATCCCGATTTTCAAGAACAAGGGTGATGTGTAGAGCTGTGGAAATTACAGAGGGATAAAGTTGTTAAGCCACACCATGAAGTTGTGGGAAAGAGTAGTGGAAACTAGGTTGAGAGGAGAGGTGATGATTTGTGAGCAGCAATATGGGTTTATGCCAGGAAAGAGCACCACTGATGCGATGTTTGCTTTGAGAATGTTGATGGAGAAGTATCGGGAAGGCCAGAAGGAGTTACATTGTGTGTTTGTGGATCTATAGAAAGCTTATGATAGGGTGCCAAGAGAGGAGTTGTGGCATTGTATGAGGAAGTCGGGAGTGGTGGAGAAGTATGTGAGGATTGTGCAGGATATGTATGAAGACAGTGTGACAGCGGTGAGGTGTGCGGTAGGAATGACGGACCAGTTTAAGGTAAAAGTGGGATTGCACCAATGATCGACTCTGAGTCCTTTCCTGTTTGCAATGGTGATGGACAGGTTGACGGACGAGATCAGACTGGAGTCCCCATGGACTATGATGTTCGCGGATGACATCATGATCTGTAGGGAGAGTAGGGAGCAGGCTGAGGCGAGCCTCGAGCGGTGGAGGTACGCACTGGAGAGAAGGGGAATGATAGTCAGTAGGAGTAAGACAGAGTACATGTGCGTAAATGAGAGGGAGGGTGGTGGTATGGTGCGGTTGCAAGGAGTTGAGGTGGGAAAGGTGGATGGGTTTAAATACTTGGGATCAACTGTCCAAAGTAACGGAGAGTGTGGGAGAGAAGTGAAAAAGAGAGTGCAGGCAGGATGGAGTGGGTGGAGAAGAGTTGCAGGAGTGATTTGTGACAGAAGGGTAGCTGCAAGAGTTAAGGGGAAAGTATATAAGACGGTAGTGAGACCAGCTATGTTGTATGGTTTGAAGGCGGTGGCGCTAACCAGAAGACAGGAAGCGGAGCTGGAGGTGGCAGAGTTAAAGATGCTGTGATTCTCGTTGAGAGTGACGAGGATGGATAGGATAAGGAATGAGTATATTAGAGGGACAGCGCAGGTAGGACGGTTTGGAGACAAAGTGAGAGAGGCGAGATTGAGATGGTTTGGACATGTGCACAGGAGGGAAGCGGAGTATATCGGGAGAAGGATGCTGAGGATGGAGCTGCCAGGCAGGAGGAGAAGAGGAAAGCCAAAGAAGAGGTTCATGGATGTGGTGAGGGCGGACATGCGGGCAGTTGGAGTGTCAATGGAAGATGTGGAGGATAGAGCGAAATGGAGACGGTTGATCCACTGTGGCGACCCCTAACGGGTGCAGCCGAAAGACGAAGAAGAAGAGGAGTTGTTAAAATTTCAAACCGAAAATTATTTTTGGACAACCATCCAATATTATATCCTGTTAAGGGTTGTGCTGTCTGTCATGTGAGAATGGATAGGAAAGTTGCTTGACATTTCAACTCGTGAAATTAACTTTTTCTTGTGGGTTTACATATAGAAGGGTAACTGTGTGTATGCCAACTAATCAGCCGTGCACGGTCCTTTGATCCAGATTCAGGATGAGTCTTCTGGAGAGAAGAAGGTTGTGTTAAGAATTTGGCTGAAGGGATAAATGGGTTTAGTTTATAATAGTTATCTCATAATACAAATTAGCATAAGTGTGAAGTAATTAATGTAATTAATGAGGCAGTGTCAAATGAAGTGTTTTAGCGAGCCCCCTCGTCTTCACGCCCAAAACGTGTGTCTGAGCTCATATATTTCCTTTCCCTTACACTTTGCCATGTTCTTCATGTATCTTTATCCATTTGTGTTTTCCATGAAGCAAACTGTGGAGAAGCCCACCGTGCAATCAGAAAAGGGACTCGCCGGCGTGTGATTGGAAACTCACCAGCCCCCTCCCCAGCAATTTGGTGCAGGCACGTGATCCTTGTGCAATGTCCGTGCTGGCTAATCTGCGTGTGCCACGGAGGGTCCTCCCCACCCCATCGGAACTAATAAAAGCCGGGACACTGCATTAAGGAGGTCTAGGCTGGTCGTCGTCATTCTCTTTCTCTCCCTCTCTATCTTTCTCTCGACATGCTCTTCTCGGTTGAGCTAATTTTGCCTTTGCGTCTGGCATCTGCTTGTCTGCCTCGTTGCTTGTACCTGCTCCATGCATGCTGCTGGCTTTACGGTTTGTAGTGTGAGGATCACGTGCTTGAACCGGGTACACAAGGCAAAACCCTGCATGAGATGACTGGGAGCGATCATGGTGAGTGGGACCACACTGTGTGTAGAACAGTGTGGTCCCACTCTTCTGTCTTGTCCTCTTTTTTTTTTCCATCTCGTAACCCCCAAGTCAATGAAATAATATAAATTATTAAGCTGTGGGAATGGAGTTATTTTAGTTTTAGTTTGATTCACCGCATGTACGGTTGTACTCTCTGTCTCTGTCCCTGTCTCTGTGTGTCTCTCTTGCTCTCGCTCTCTCTTTCTCTTTCTCTCTTTGTCTTCCCTTCTCCCACACCCCTTTCATTAGAAGTAAATCCGTTGTTCATGTGAATGTGTCATTGAGGAACATGGAACCTATTGCACATAAATTATTTCGCATGATCAACCTATAGACGGATCGATTGGGAATCAGCACATTTTAGGTGCCATAAGTGAAGACGAGTTGCTGGCAGAGCTAAGCTTGGCTATTCACTGTTGGCAGATTCACCAGCGGCAACGTGGTTCCTAAACCACCAACCTGCACGCAAATTACAGGTAGACGTGGAGTCGTATCAGTCCTTCCCCACCCAGCGGTGTGCTGGTGGTTAGAAATCACTTAGCGTTATTCTACAAAGAGTGAAAAGGGCACACCTAAAATTAATCATGAATTTAAAATATATATATGCATGTTGTGAATAAGTGATTGAAAAAGGCATCTCGAAAATTTATTTTGTGTTTCATGTCACAGATCAATAGAGTGAAAAATATATTCCAAAAACCAATGCATTTTCTCCAGAAAGAAGAGTGAAATGAAAAAGATTGAAATGCATCTGAGAAAAATGTTTTGAAAGATTTGATTTTAAAAATCCCACCCACTTTCGAACATGTACGTGCAGGCACCCCAAATGCTGCACAGAAAATTTGCTGGGGCTGCCCCTAAAACTGTGGGAGTAGTACTGTGTAAAATGATGAAGTTAATACCAATGACGATGGTGACGGTGTTGGGTGGGGAGGGGGGATGTGCTCTTAGATGCTATGATGAAAGAAATGGGTTATTATAGAAAAAATTCATATAGCTACCAATAAAATGTTTTGTAAATGATGTAATATACATGTTTCAAGATCCTATTCAATAAATTAAAAAAACTAAAACACAAGAGAAACATATGAGGGGTTTTTAAAAGGGCATTATAATAACTGAAGAATATCGAGGAAATATGGAAATACTGAGTTTGTGGTGGAACTTGAAGTGGAGTATATTTTGTCATCAATAAATGGAATTGTATCGCGCAGATTTGATGCTTCGTCTTAAAAATACGAGAATATTTTGGTAATGTGAGAAATCACGGTGTCATTCTTTTGACTTCTTTATAGAAGAAGTAAAGTTGATGATTTACTGGAGATAAATTGCAGAGCTGGACCCCATTGTTGTCTTTCTTTTCCTCCTTCTTCTTCGTCTTCTTTCTCACCCCCCCCCACACCCCCACCTCCACCTTTCCCCCACCCTCTCTATCTCCTGCTAATGATGTTTTTAATTATTTTTGCTCAGCTTCAGTTTGCTGTTGAGCTGAGTGCAAATATGAGATCACACAAGTCGTGTGTTTCTGCAGCATACCAACTCAAGCTACCCTGGCAAAATGCCCTCTTTCGAGGTAATCAATGACCCAGAGGTACATAGAGCTGAAAGAATTCGTTTTTATTTTTCATATTTTTATTGATTTTCCGAGCCATCCAGTTTTCTATAAATTTATTGTTCCTGTTAATCTTTGACGTTTTATTTTGCAGGCTGTGTGGACAGTGCTGGAGGAGTTGGAAGTGTGTTGGAAAAACGTTTACGTCCTCTACCAGTCACTCTGTCTCTCGGTGCTTTCCTCAATCACCCCCAATCGCAACTTACTTGTGGCTTCACCATCACTATCGACTGACCATTTCTCCATTGCTTGTTTCCTTGATCACTGTTCACTTGTGGCATGATTTTATCATTTAAGATCTCTTATTATATCAATCGAATGCTTTCCTGTATAATATACAGGAAAGCATTTGCAGGCAGAATTGTGCATATCCGTTAATAAAAGATGACATTTTAAATGGGATAACAGAACATTTTCAGCAAAAACAAGGACAAAATTGCATCAGCTTCATTGTTGTCATCTTTTCCATAATGAAATGCCCAACATTGAACTTGTAGCCTTGAAGGATAGCTACTTTAATAGCTATTTTGATTTGCTATCATTGGCCATTCAAAATCATTCTGTAACAACACATTAAATATGTATTTTGCAACTACAATGATGAATTTCTTGTATGTGTGATATTTGGCTCAGATAAAGGAACGGCAGCATTTTGATTGGTTGAGGCATGTACAATCAAAAACATATGAACATCAATTTTAACTTTTCTTTTTTTCATACAAGGAATCACACAGGAACTTCAATGCAAGGAGGAGGCCACAAGGCCCCTCAAGCCTCTGCCAACACTCATATACCCCTGCTTCTAGGTACCTCTCCAATTATAGTTTAAATTTATCCACTGTATTTGCTGCCACCAGCTCTCTATGGAGACCATTCAATGCATGTATCATTATCTGAGCGAGAGCACCCTTCCTGAACGTCTTCCTAACTCTCATCTTCTTTTATTATAACATTTTTTGTATCCACAGTCGAGGCTCGTGGAAGAGCTAGAGTGTGGAACGGATCGGCACACAACATAACCAAGGAACAGGAGAAAGACGGTGGGGTGGGGTGGTGGAGGAGTGGGACAGAAATAAATGCCTACTGCTTTTCATTAATAGCACTACTTTCCTCCCTGCTGAATCACAGCAGTGTTGGGCAAAATAGAACGAGATGGGCAGATAAGAGATGTTGAGAAGAACACTCTTACTCCATTTTAAGTCTTACTCCATTATCCCAAACCTTAACTTTCAACAATATTGTTTGTGACACACACTATGTTATGGTCACCTGTCCCCATATGTTCTCTTACTACCTCTCATGAGCTTTTCTACAAACTGACGCATTGGTAGCGTGTACATGTTGCTGTGTTTGAGCATGGGGAGTAACTGCTGAAATCTGTTTGGCCTGGTTCTTCCTGGCATATTTGTTCTTTGCTGCTTTCACATTTATGTTGAATATATATATATATATATATATATATATATATATATATATATATATATATATATATATATATATATATATATATATATTGTTGCGAATTCGTGCCCGCCGGCATGCGATCGGCCGCTCGACTCGAATGGCGGCCGCCTCACCCACCGAAACGGACAATTCTGTCGTGACCCTCTCGGAACAACGCCGGGAGCTAGTCACGGGTGGGGGTTTAACCCCACCACGACCGTGCCAATTGCCCACCCGCGCAGGATAGGGTTGCTCGCCAAATTCGATCTACCTAAGTACCTGCGCGGGTGGTCGACCGGGCGATCGTACCTCGCCGCAGGCCGACTCCGGACAGGAACCGCTTAAGCAGTCCGTTCCGTGCTATCGGGATAAGCGAGCGGTGTTATCGTCGGCCTCGATGGTTCCGATCAATTATCGGGCGTATTAAGCCCACTACGAACCCTTTACATGAAGCAGGATGGAGGGTCAATTAAAGAAAAGACGAAGCGAAACGGGAAAACAGTTCACACAATGCACATTTATTACGCGACACACGGAAAGCACACATATACACCCAAAGAGTCAAAATGCACTTGTCGCAGTTACAACAAGAGAAACAATGACGCAGAGTTACTACCGACTACGCGCACACACGGCAACACTTATACAGTTCTACTTTACAGACGGCACCAACACACATTTACTCAAAAGCAAAGGAAAGAAGCCACCCTCATAGACAAGGGGGCAGACGGGCCTGTCGGCCAATATGTGCGCGGGACCTGAAGGAGCGGCCAGGTCCACGAGACCGGGTGGGTCCTACCCGCGTCCTCGTGACGCGTTGGCAGACGAGCCGCAGATGTGGCCGCGTGGCTGTGCCCCGACTCCGTGCTCCTTCGTGGGTTTCGTTGGCACGACGTTTGGAGTGGGGTGGGAACGGGGCCCCCTTTGTTGCACTATCTCAGCATGGGGGAAAAGGGGGAATTGTTGATGCTCTGGGGGAGGGAGAATGGCTGGCTGGCTTAGGTCCCGCGACGAGCGATCTCCCACCGCGACCTCGTCGCCGACCGCCGTCCTTCTCGCCTCGGACCCGAGCTCCTTGGCCTCTTCCCCCAACTCTCCTCAGCCGACTGCAGAACCCAACTCGGTGCCTTCGCCACCCGACTCCACTTTCTGCCACACTCTGCTGCTGCCACACTCTGCTGCTGCCACACTCTGCTCGATGACTCTCTTACCAAAACTCTCACTCTCCGCCACCAAAACTGACTCTGCCACGATTTGCCTTGCGCTCGGCGTTTTATAGGCCGGCAGGAGAAACAATATGCAAATTTCTGGATCAGGATGACCTCGGGGGCGGAGCTACGCTCACCCATTGGATGAAGGAAAAGTGGGCGTGAACCTCCCCTGATCCTAGAATTTGCATATTTCGATTTCACACTGACGCGCCTGGAGGCGGGGGCCAAGCCGCCCCGCGCTTGCCGATTGGACGGATCAGAAGTGGGCGTGTAGCATTCTTGATCCGAATTCTCCCTCGGAAAGGCCGCTATTTGCACTCGCGGCTCGGTGCGTATTTTGAACGAGCCCAAGACAGCCCGTCGCTCAGTGTTCACAGGTGGTGCGGGAATGGCCGTAGAAGGAGAGAGGTGAGGGTGGTGGAGGGTTTTTGGGTGGTGGTTTGATGGTTATGGCGGTTGAGACGTGGTTGGTTCAAAATAAAGATGGAACAGAAAAACGGCTATCTCAAAGCATCGCAGCCCGAATGAATCGCATAAATTCCCTCTAAACAACGGGTTTGGGGCTAACTACACATGTACTTAGAGTTATCTCACCTACGGGACCTGAATGGTGGTTTGCGAATTTCCACAGCCGAAACAATATATATATATACATATATAGATATATATATGTATATATATATATATATATATATATATATGTGTATATATATATATATATATATATATATATGTGTATATATATATATATATATATATATATATATATATATATATATATATATATATATATATATATATATTTTTTTCTATATATTTTTTTTTTTTAGATCCTTGTGGAGGATCTCGAAGTCTTATGTTGTTGTTCTTCATCTTCTTCTTGTGGACTTTTTTGTTGCACAGTCTACAGTTTTCATCGAAACTTCCTGAAACTTGGCATATATATGTAAAAATTCCCTGCGCAGACAGTAACCATCTCAGATTTTGAAAATTCCTCCAAGAAAAAAAAGTTATGACGTCAAAATATCTCCGCTAATGGAAATCGCCTAAAAAATTATCTCCGAAACTAGGCAAGCTTTTTGAATTCTGTTTGCGGGAATCGAACAGGGCATTAGCAGAGATTAATTACCACACATATGATACATCACTATGACGTCATATCCATTTTTATGATGTCATTCATATTTTTGGACATTTTTTGTTTCACAACCCAGAGTTTTCATCGGATCTTCGTGAAACTTGCCATGTATATGCAGAAAGCCCAAGCGCAGACAGTAACCATCTCCGATTTTGGAAATTCTTCCCAGAAAAAAAGTTGATGTCATAATATCGCCGCTAATGGAAATCGCCTATACCATTATCTCCGAAACTAGGCAAGCTGTTTGAATTTTGTTTACGGGAATCAAGCCGGGCATTAGCACAGATAATTTATCGCCAACCTGATACATCACAATGACGTCATATTCGTTTTTATGATGTCATCATTAGGAGGACGAGGATCTTAGCTCATTCGAGCTTGTTTAATTTATAATTCTCTTTATTCATTATAATTCTTGCTTTTTCTTCTCTTTCATCTCTCTATTCCTCTCTTTCGTTATCTATCTCTCCAAGGAGAAGTGAATTCTTGCAGAAATTTTTCTGTAAGGCTCACTTGGCTGTGCCTGGATGGGTTTGAGGGTTGTGGAGTAGAGGCTGAAACCCGAATCCTATCCTGGTTCCTCCTGATGACTCCATCTTTGCTCGTTACTTATTCGGGTTCCTTCTTGTTCTAACAGCTTGGTTGAAACCCAATCCTAGACTACGTCTAGGAAATCCTTGGATCTGCTCTTTCCCTGTGCCTCGACCCAATCTAGCCCTGGCAAATTAAAATTTCCCATAATAAATACTATTCCCTTTCCACAGCCCATTCTGCCTTCTTTAAACTCCTAAAATCCAAGCCCACTGCTCACCTTCACTCATTTGTTCCTCTTTCTCTCATGGAGAGAACCAACTTTGCCAGTCTGTTTAGTCCCAATCTTCTCTCAAGGGCTTCAAAACAGCTATTCACCACTACCTCAGGTCATCTCCCCCATCCTTACCCATTATTTCTTCTCCTCCAATGACCCCATTCCCAAGTACTTGCTTTTTCCAGGTTATTGTGATTTATCCCCTCCCCCCTCTCCTCTTTTTGTTTGGTAGTTGGTTTGTTCCTTTTCTGTATTATCCCCACTTTCCCCTGCCTCTTTTTGTTGTGTTTCAGCTTGTGTGTAACTTGTTCACCCCATGTCTCCTTCCCCTTCCATTGATCTCACTCTTACTTCTACTCTGCTGTTGATGTTTCCGCCTTTCCATTTTGCTCCCTTCCCTTCTGCTCAAACCCTTCCATGAGCCTCGACATTGTACACAAATAAACCCTATTTTCAATCCTGCTCTTCCCTCATGCCTGGTTACTTTTCCTGTAATCTCTGCTCTCAATTCACACAATCCTCTCTATTAATTCCCTCTTTAATGTCATCCCTTTCTTTCGATATGTTTTTTTATTTAGATTGTGACACCACCTGTTTTCCCTTTTCTAACACACCGACACATCTTGTTGTCTTCAAGGCCTGTCCTTGTTAAACCATGTCTCACTTACTGTGACTGTCGTACTCTTCCATATCTACATCAGCTTCAAGCCCTTCCATTTTATCATTTAAACTCCTGGCATGAGAATAAAATGCTGTTTTTACGCTTCTGCCGACGAAGTCGCTGGAGGCATTGTGCTTTTAGGTTGTCCGGCGTGCGTCCGCGATAGGTTTTCATCTTTAACTTTAAAACTGCGATAACTTTAAAATGGCTGAATGGATCCAAGTTAAACTTGGTTCAAGTATGTATAATGATGTATTGATAAAATGATTAGATTATGGGGTCAAGAGGTCAAAGGTCAGAGGTTCCACGCGGTAAAAGTCATGTTACCATGCTAACTTGTGAAATAGTGATGGGATTTCGACCAAACTTGGTTTGGATTATTCTTGACTCACTGCACAATTCTTCCATTGGTTGACATATATTGCTCAACTCATGAAATATTTGCCGTTTATTATTCTTTGAAAGAAAATGGTTGTGATGTATTTTTTTCTGGTATTCTTTCAATCATCTACCCAACATCCTACACGTATTTTTCAAATTTTCAGAGTTAACAACAACCAATGTATTCCTGCCATTAGTCATCGATCATTAGACAATGTCATCGAACGTTCCTTCAATATCCATCAAATAGAAAAATGGATGCAAGTTGCCAAATCGCGTCTGAGTGGGGTAAACATCGCAACCACAGCACGTACAATGCTGAATGATACTGTCTCCTTTAAGAGCTCTTGGGTCCAGACAGTGTTCACGGAGGTTTACAAATATCGATATTCATGCAATTTTGCATTCTATTCGTTTTTGTTGTGCATGTGGTTTTTAAGTTAAACCACTGTTTCCATACGGATGAAATATATTCCACTTATTTTGTAACCTTTCAAACAATTTGCTCTGGAAGTGATTTTGCGTTAATTGGGTAAAGGGTTTGAATACTTATGCAACTGTGGATCATCAAATTTTCTCGATTAATCTAACTTATTCACATTTTATCTGCATATTGACCCAAAAAAATACACCTCCAAAGTTTGTAAAAGCCCACCCTCCGTAGCACTTTCATTGACAGGGAAGGTAGATCAGGAGTTTGATCCATTCCTAAAAGCCGGTATCATGGAGTCTATAAGGTGCGACAAAATACATAGTTTACGGAGGAAAAACACCCCAGAACGGTCTGCTGATGATTTCATAGAGGTTCACAGGGGTTCACAACAATATCACGCAACATCCAACGGCGGCAATTTTTTGGTACGATTGGGGGGGGGGGCGGCTGCTGGGCCATTGTGGGAAGTTGTCACAGAAGATTCTGATGGAACTGATGGAGCTGATGGTGCGAAAATAAAGAACAAAATGGTACAAGAGGTGTATGTATGTGCCGATGTTAAGGCCTGGTCACACCTTGACGTTTTAGCCAACGTATGCCGATTTTTGAATTTTTTTTCTAAAACGCTGGCACACGTTGAATACGTTATGGGTAAGTTTTGATAACATTGAGAGCATGCTGAAAAACACTGCCATACGTCGTTGTACGTTGGCTTTAAACGTTGTACTTTTTGGTTGTCCTCAAATTTTTTCATGCTTGAAATTTCACGACGTATGCCGGCGTATGACTCACACGTTCCGCTACGCTGGCCACAAGTTGTATGCACGGTCTGCGATCGTTGACAGACATCAACACATGCTACTTGTAAGTTAATCATAAGTTGAGACACGCCGAGGTAATGTTTAGCGTACCCGAAACTTATTTCTAACCTATGATTAACGTGTTGTTGGCACGTTACGTGATCGTTGCCACACATCGACAGACGTTACTTTTAAGTCACTCATAGGCTGAAAGACGTCGGTATAATGGATCGTCCTTGCGTCAGCGTCTACGGCCACGGCCAGGACACTTATTTGCAGCATTCTTCAAACTTTTCTTGGGCATGACGAGGATGTTCACACTTCGATGTCTAGCTTGGCTATGATTCCAATTGTCCATCGGCAGCGTCTATTTAAAATAGTCGAGTTTGAGCATTTTAACACGTTCAGAAGAAACGCTTCAAATTTCCAAACCCCAGCGTCAAAAAAACAAAGGCGAGTGACAGGAATTTAAATCGTTCATTGTAAACAATGAAAATAGTTGAGTGGTACCGTTTAAAAGTCGTTGAGTGTAAAAAAAAATCCAATTGTTGAGCGCAAGCGTCTACTTTCAATAGTGTGGTTTGAGCGATTTAGCACGTTCAATAGAAACGATTAAAATTTCCGAGCGCCAGCGTGAAAAAACAAAGGCGAGTGACAGCAATTTAAATCGTTCATTGTAAACAATGAAAATAGCTGAGTGGTACCGTTTAAAAGTCGTTGAGTGTAAAAAAAATCCAATTGTTGAGTGCAAGCGTCTACTTTCAATAGTGGAAATGCAGCCATTTAAATCGTTGAGTTTATCATTTAAATCGTTAAACGCAAGGACGATCCATCATAACCCACACCCTCCCCCTCACACTCACCTACTACTGCCAACATGAACAAACTACTACTAATACTAATACTAATACTGATACTGATACTGTTACTGCTGACATGGACATCGACTCAAAAAGGACTCGAAAACACTGCTGGGTTCCCCTTTTCTGAACACCATTTTTATATACCAATTCCCAAAACCGCTGGGAACACGTCTTTATATGGCAGTTGTAAGCTAGAAACACGTTCATTTTTTTTTTTTTTTGTCGACCGGAAGACGTCATTGGAATACGTCTACATACGTCGATGTGTGTTGGGACTACGTAAAGAATTGGTTCAAAGCACGTCAAACATAAGTTAGAAATAAGTTTCGCGTAAAAAAGACATTACCGCGACGTGTTTCGACTTATGAGTAGCTTATAAGTAGCCTTTGTGGACGTGTGTAAGCGTCCACGTATCGTGTGTAAAACTTATCCCCATCGCATGCGGAACGTGTGTCATACGCCGAGTACGTCGTAAAATTTTGAACATGTTTAAAATTTCTTGACGTACTCTACTTACTACGACGTATGATAGCGTACTTTAGCGTTGTACTCACGTATACCAAACTTACTCATACCGTATTTGACGTGCCCCAACGTTTTAGACACATTTTTCTTAGGTCGGCATACGCTGGCAAGATCGCCAAGGTGTGACCGCGATGTTGTCACTTCCATTTCTACGGCAGTTATGATTCGAATCGTTGTGCGTCAGCCTTTTAATAGGCTACGTCACGACATCGTCAGCGATGCGTGCAACGCGCTATGCCTAAGTTAGACTATCGTTGGGCATCGGTTGTGTAGGCCGACAACAGGTTCAGCATTCGTTGGTATAAGTTATCGATAACACAACGAAACGTTCTGTGTCCGTTACTAATGCGTTATACATAAGACCAAGTCGCTATGAATACGTCCGAATCTTTAAAAATAAACATCAACAGTTCAACGTAAGCCAGCGTTTTACATACATTTTAATACGTTGCCATCGCTGGCTAAAACGTCAAGGTGTGACCGGGCCTTTATTGTTACCACCGTGACAAACAAAATGCACAAAAATGCACATGACGTACGATGTGAATTTAATGTCCACCTTCCCTTGGATGTATACAGTGTTTACTCCTTGTTAAAATCTCCCAAATGTGTTGCGGTGAGTTTCTGTCCTGTTTATGAATCCTTGCGTTATCCCCTGTATGTTGACATCATCTACCCAGTCTTTATGTACATGGCATATTGCCAATGAATTTAACCTCAGTTGCCCCATGGTGTTTCAAGGCCAGGTTTTCAGTGGACGGAGAGAATTGAATGAGCACTCTGCTTGCCACGAAGTAACAGGGCAAACCAGCAGTAGCTGGTGAAGTTTCTCCACCTGGTAGAAAAGACTCCTCATTTCAGGTGACATAGCAGTAAGTGCTTACTGAGCTTTGAAAATAATTTGGGAGTTGAAATTCTGACGGAACATTTTCAATTGGACCTGAAGTGCTTCACATCCCAAGGGCGAAGCCGGGGGGGGGGGGTTGTGCCCCCCCCTTGGACTTTGCACATGTTTTGGTTTCACTTTTACACAAACTGATATTTTCACCCTAATTTTTATCTCCAAATTATGGGAAAAACCCCTCTTCCATTTTGCCAGCATATACAGTAGGTACCTCAATCGATGCAGGGCCCACCCCATTGTTGTCAGCGGTGGTGTGTGTGTGTGTGTGTGTGTGTGGTGTGTGGTGTGTGGTGTGTGGTGTGTGTGTGTACAGTGTGTAAGGTTGTAGTGAGTAATTTGCAAGTACTATCAGGCGCTCTGCACTATCGGGTGGACGAGTCCACTCATGCGCTCGATGGGGGGTTTGTTGTCCATTAACACCCCTCGTCCATCGAGTTACTGGACTCGTCCACCCGATATTGCTGAGACCTTTCAAACTTGGTCAACGCTGTCCCCCTTCAGGATCAATCTATCAATTTTATCATCGTATCACTAACTTTGCTTTCAGACAAAACGAGTGAGTGTCATGGAAAGTCCGATAAAAGAGGAAAACTGCCGACATGTTTTCGTCTGTCAGTGCGACAGACCACACCAGAATCGTGGCGTCATGTATTTCCGATAGTCATGCATTTCGGATAGTCATGTATTTCCGATAGTCATGCATTTCGGATAGTCATGTATTTCCGATAGTCATGTGTTTCCGATAGTCGTGTTTCTGATAGCTTCCGCTCCAGCACAAGATTTTTCCCTTGATGTGACATCACATACAAACACAGAAGCGAGCAGGAAGCTGACACATTGCTCTCCATTTTACACCATGATTTTGACAACCTTGCTTCGCGTAAAGGTAAAATATGTTGATTTTTATACAAATAATATAAATGCCATCGTTTTTTTTGCCGATTTTTCTGACTCAAACCTTGAAAACTACATCTGAAATTTCATGTCTGAGGACACTCATTTGTGTATCGAGAGCGAGGATCCTTACTAAAATTAGCATAACAAAGGGACACAACTTTCTCAAAATTTTGAATCTTATGGAAACCCAAAAGTGCCACATTATATAAACCTCATTATGATGTAACCGTTATTTTTATTTGTACTTTCAGCTTACCCCATTCTCGAAACGGGCACCAAGATACTCGTACTCACCTTCTGTTCTTATAAGAGCATACCGGGCAGTAAAGGAAAATAGTATTGCTGTTTATAGAGCATCGAGACAGTATGCAGTACCATTGACTACCCTTTTTGTATACATTGTCGAGGCTCATATAAGAGTTAACATGCAGAACATATTACAACGGGAGGAGACGACGAGAGGGGAAAGAGAGGGAAACGCAACAACAGTAGGGAACAAAGACAATAGGCGATCTGTGGAAGGGAGAGGGATAGGGCGGGGTACACGGGGTAAACAAGATCGACACTTCAGGAATTTTCAGGAAGGAAAGTAGGGGATTTTAATTTGAAGAAATATGCTTGGAGTTGATTGCGGAGTTTCTGTTGATCGTACCAGATCTGGTCCTGAACCTATTCTGTCACAGCTGGAAGAATCTAAGCTGGTAGCACATGTTAAATATCTTGCTGCAGTAGGGTATGGCTGCACAAGGACTGAGGTATTGACCATGGCTACAGATTACGCTGTTCACCTTGGGATGCACCAGAAAGATGACAAGTGCCATGTCATGGTTCTACCACTTCATGGGCAGATGGCCTGAGCTGCACGTGGTAAAACCATCAAATTTATCTGAGGTTAAAGCACGTTGTGCATCAGAAGAATGTTGTGCATCACAAACTACTTCAAAGAATGGGACCACATTCTCAGTAAATCCAATTGAAAAGACAAACCACAGGTTATTTATAAAGCAGATGAGAAGGACTTCAATACAGAATACAAGCTACCTAATTTTGTTGCAGGTAGAGAATACCAACCACAAACTGTCATAGCTGAACGAAGCAAGACTGTTACCATTAGTGGAGTGGTTAATGCACAGGGAAAAATCAGATAACATCTTTCTTTTAATTGTTCTTCCTGGACTGCGAATGGTGCCAGACTTGATGCAGGAGAAAACTGTTGGTGCTGGTGGAATCCTGACAGACAGGATGGTGAAATTCCCAGGTTTTTAGACTACTAATAGACAACCCGTGAACCCGTTGGGTTGCCGTTGTGACAGTGGTTGATAAAAAAATCATTTCAAAAAATAAAAATAAAAAACATAGCTCCAGCGAACTATGAGGTTGTTTGCAATGATCAAATGATCATTGCGAAGTCTCTAGATATCCTTTTGCGGGCCCTTGAGGTGCTGAGTGAGGAGTCGGAGCAGGCTGCCGACTTTGGCAGGCCCAGGCATCTGCCTTGGGAATGGCCAGACGGAGGCCCCTGGGGTCCTGGTGGAAAGTCGATGCAGCAACGTGCTGCATGCTCTCATACCTGACCTTACCTGATGTAAATGCACATTTTGGTATTGAGCACAAACTAAATGTTGTTCCAGTTTGGGGTGGAATATATGCAGATGGTGTAATCGGGTCATAGTTTTTTGAAAGGATCATGAAAGCAGATAATTATTGAAACATGTTACACGACATTGTCTTACCACCACTGGAGCAACCACCATTCATTGGGAACTTTATTTGGCAGCAGGATGGGGGTACCACTACACTTTGGGTGACAATCCTGGAATTTCTAAACAACACATTTACCAAATGGATTGGTGGTGGTGGGACAACTGACTAGCCACCAAGATCACATGAACAGTCACTGTGTGATTTTTCTGCATTGAGAATAATTTAAAAACAAATTTATGCAACACACTCCACAACTGAAGAAGACTTTAAAAAAGCCATTCATCTTGAATTTTGTTTTTTTGCAACAAACTTGAACTTTGCAGAGATATCTGTCATTCTCATAATGTTATCAAAAGCTGTGAAAATGTATGGAGAATAAAGTTGGTCACTTCATGCATCTTTTGTAAAGTCATGAAGATAAGCTTAAACAGTCTAGTAAAGATTAAATCATTTTAAGTATGCAATGCAGATTTCAGGTCCTGTCAGGTCAGGTTCGATCTGTGACCTGCTACAGGTACCATGTAAACCTGTACTAACCTGTTCCATGGTCGGGTTGTCGGCGACTAAACCGTCTCCCCCACCAGGTTTTCTGGTGAGGAGGGTGTTTGGATATGGACACCCAGCAGGATTAAAAACAAAACCTGTCAAAGGGCGGAGGAGCTCCTTGTGAGCCAACGGCCATCCATATCTAGTGCCCAACTGTGTCTGCGGACGTCCTCCTGCAGTTGGGGTCACTTCTTATTAGGAGGTTGGTGGCAGGATTTGCACTCCGGCCACCGTAAAACCCTTCATTCCGCAAAACGCAAAAACGCAAAAAAATCTGAAAACCCACTCCGTGGGAGTACCTCCTGTGCAGCTTCCCTTCGCAGGGCAGCTCACCGGATGACGGGATTGGGGCAAAGCCTTCGGGACCCCCAATCGTTGATAGGAGGGAAACCACGGGGTAACATCCCTGGGTCAGATTGCGGGAGAGTGTGTCGGAGTGGTGCTGAGGTGTCGTCCACCAGACGGCGGTCTCCTTGGGTTAACCTGAGGCGGTCCCTTCGGGTGGGTGCCTGGAATGTCCTATCCCTAAGAGAGGATGATCACCTGTCTCTGTTATCATCTGAGCTCAAGCGTTTGGACATCGGGATTGCAGCTCTCTCTGAGGTTCGGAGACCGGATTGCGGCGAGATAATGGTGGGTGGTTACACCTACTATTGGTCTGGTCGCTCTGCTGGTTACCATACCCAAGGAGTTGCTGTAGCTGTGTCCAATAAGCTGACCCCAATGATAATTGAGGTAACACCGGTCAACGAGCGTATTATGAGATTAAGGATTCGTCACTCCTTAGGTGTCATTTCCCTGGTCTCTGTTTATGCTCCGACTGAGGCGAGTGATCTCACCGTGAAGGACACATTCTACGCCACACTCGAGTCTGTGGTTGATCAGTGCCCCAGACGAGATACGCTTCTAGTCTTGGGGGATTTCAATGCATCGACTGGAACTGATAGGGACGGTTATGAGGTGTGTGTTGGTCCCCATGGGTCAGGAACTATGAACCAGAATAGCACTAAGTTCCTTGACTTTGCAAGAAGTCATGGACTTAGGGTGGCTGGTTCATGGTTTCAGCGCCCACAAGCTCATCGCTGGACTTGGTATTCCAACGCTGGCGGTGTGGCAAAGGAGATTGACCATGTCCTCATTGACGGTCGTTGGAGGATGATCCAGAACTGCAGGGTCTACCGGAGTGCTCAGTTCCTCAATACTGACCACAGGCTTGTTGTAGCAACTCTAAAGCTGCACCTTAAATCCTGGAGAATGGTACCATCCCAGCCTAGGCTGGATGTTGCCAAGCTCAGGGATGAGAGAGTAGCTGAGGAGTTTGCAAACAGGCTGAGTGGACACTTGGGGGGTCTGGGTGCTTTGGGGGTCCTGAAGAGTTGTGGAGCGCCTTCAAGACCACCGTCCTTGATGTTGCCGGTGGATGCCTTGGAGCTCACCGCAGGGCAAAGAAGAATTTTGTCTCTCAAGGGACACTGGATACCATTGACCAGAGTCGCAGGGCCAGGCTGAATGGCAGAGCTGAGCTGTTCAGGGAGCTGAGGCGTAAAACTGTACGTGCACTGAGGGTGGACAAGGAGGCCTATGTGCGAGGAATCTGTGAGGGGTAGAGCATCACCTGTGGACAGGTGATTCTCGTCCCGCTTACAGGGAATTCGCGCATTACGTTCATCCAAGCCCATCCCTCGGAGCACTACAGTTCGAGCAGAGAGTGGTAGGCTCTTGACAGAGGAGTCTGAAGTGAAGGCCCGCTGGGCCGGTTACTTTGAGCGGTTGTACCAGGCTGATCCCCCAACTGTCGAGTTGGACGTCAAGGGTGTTACAATCCCTGTTGCTGACCCTCGAATCAACTGTGGTCCACCTACGCTTGTGGAAACACGGGCTGCGGTGAACCAGTTGAAACGGGGCAAAGCTCCAGGGATCTGTGGCATCCATGCCGAACTTCTCAAGGCTGGTGGAAATGCTGCACTTGTGTCGTTGCATGCAGTTTTGTGCTCTGCCTGGAACACAGGCATCATCCCAACTGACTGGAAGAGGGGCCTTGTTGTCCCTCTCTGGAAAGGGAAGGGTGATCGCCAAGACTGCAACAACTACCGAGGGGTGACGCTGCTCTCAGTGCCGGGCAAGGTCTTTGCTCGGATAATTCTCGATAGGGTTCACCATCATCTGCTTGAGCACCAGCGTCCAGAGCAGTCAGGCTTTACACCAAAGAGGTCAACGATTGACCGTATCCTTGCACTTCGTGTCCTCACCGAACGCAGACGAGAGTTTCGGCAGGGGCTGCTTGCAGCCTATGTTGATCTCTGTAAAGCGTTCGATTCAGTGAATCGGGACATCCTCTGGAGGATTCTTGGTCTTCGTGGGGTGCCACCAAAACTGATCGATCTGATGTCTGAACTCTACTCTGGTACTGAGAGTGCTGTGAAGTGTGGTGGTACCATCTCTGACTTATTTCCAGTTGTTACTGGAGTTCTTCAGGGATGTGTACTTGCTCCCACACTTTTCAGCACTTGTATGGACTGGATTCTAGGGAGGATGTCGGAGAGATCAAGTTGCGGTGCGTCATTTGGGAATGTCAAGATCTCGGACCTTGACTTTGCAGATGATGCAGTCATCTTTGCGGAGACTTTAGACATCCTCTTGGGGGCCCTCGAGGTGCTGAATGAGGAGTCGGAGCCGTTGGGATTACGGGTTTCTTGGGTCAAAACTAAGATCCAGGCTTTCGGTGACATCTTGGATGCTGCTGTCCTGTCTGTGTCTGTTTGTGGTGAGGATGTTGAGGTCGTGGAGAGATTCACTTACCTTGGCAGTGATATTCATGTCTCTGCTGGCTGCGAGTCAGAGGTCAATAGACGTCTGGGTCGGGCCTGGGGAGTCATGGACTCACTGGATCATGGGGTGTGGCGCTGCCGGTACCTGTGCGGGAGGACGAAAGTCCGAGTCTTCAGGTCCTTGGTACTTCCAGTCTTGCTCTATGGGTGCGAGACTTGGACTCTGACCAAGGATCTGAGACGGAGACTTAATTCCTTTGGTACCAGGTCTCTTCGGAGAATCCTTGGCTATCGCTGGTCGGATTTTGTGTCCAACGAGCGGTTGCTGAGAGAGACTCGGATGAGATTTGTTACCTGCATAGTCCGTGAGCGTCAGTTGCGGCTGTATGGACATGTGGCTCGTTTTCCTGACTCTGATCCTGCTCACCAGATTCTCTCAGCGAGGGAGTCTCATGAGTGGAGGAGGCCAGTGGGTCGACCACGTGCCTCATGGTTGCAACAGGTTGACCATCATCTCAAGGAGATGGGGATGGGCCTGGCATCTGCCTGGGGGATGGCCAGACGGAGGCCCCTGGAGTACCGGCGGAAAGTGGACGCAGCGACGTGCTGCTCTGGCACATGCTCCCATACCTGACCTGACCTGAATGCAGATTTAGAAATATAACGATTCTGAATGTGTTGTTTGTTTTGTTTGTTTTAAAATCTTATTTATTTAATTAATAGGAGAAAGGAATTCACAGTGGCAACTAACTTTTGAAACAACCTGTGTGTGTGTGTGTATTCAACGTCAAGTTTGAACAGATCATTCCAGCATTGGCAGTAATGTTGATTGTGGTAAAGCACTGAAGGGAAGGCAGTGAGGGTGTTGAAAATGCCATCATATTTGCCTCTTTAATAAATGTATAGTGCCTTCCTTCCCTTATGCAAACCATACTGGAATCCGCTGAGAGATTTCTCTCTGTGGGCTTTCATCTCTTCATTTTTATGGGAGTACAATATCTTTCATTCAGTTCGTTTCCTCCAAATTCAAATTTGTTTTCCCAAAGTTATCCCGTTTTTTAGTTTCTCAATTACTCAGTCCTCCATATTTGTAAAGAACTTTCTCATTTCATCTCGACTGTCTTTTTTTCTGCACCCTTTGAAAATTACAGATTTTGGTTCATTCATCAGCAGTGCATGAGTTCTTTCAAACAAATTTGTTAGCAAATAAGCCTGATGCTGAATTGACATATTGTACACTCTATTAAGGAATTGAGCTGCATAAGCATTCATTGTAGACGTTACAAGATGGAATTTTGAAATAATTGTCAGCAATTTATCTAGATGTCAAAAAGAGTTTATTCCTTTTTCTTGCCAGCATATTCCAATCAATACACTTGTGGTTTATTATTATGGTCAGTATCCACTTAATACATGTGTTTTATTCTCTGTTTAAAACGAGGGCATTCTTAAAATGTATATACCACACTCTGTCAAATGGATAGTGTTTGCCCCGAGTGTCTGGAAGTTGGCCATTCGGGCCCTGGCCTGAGTCATACCAAAATCTTTAAAATGGTATGTGCTGCTTCTTTGTAGGACACTCGGCATTTAAAAGAATAGATCATGTACAATTATCCATACGGTGGTAATACTTGCGGAAGCTTGATGGGTCTAATGGCAACCTGTGTTGAAGTTATTTGTGAGGAAATAATGTTGATTGTTTTTATAGCATTGAAGCTGCTTCAATATTTGGCTATGCCCTTCCTTCCGTCCCTCAAATTAAGAACCTTTTTAACACACCGCGTTTAATTCTAAAGGGTAATTCTATTTGGTTGTAAAGGGTAATTCTAATGGGTTTCGTTTGTTTCTAGGCTATGCCTATTTCATATTAAAGATGCCAAACTGAACCAGTTCCTTTGGACATGGGTGCAATGTTTTTTTTGTTTGTTTTTTTTTGTTTTTTTTTCAATGAAATGACATCATTGTCTCCCACCCCTCCATCAAGGTTGTAAACGGGAGATATTACAATGAGCTCCATAGACCGACTGATCATTTGTCCGTGTACTTTTATGAACGTGATATTTTAAAAAACCGTTTCATATTACACAGATCTATTCCTCATACCACTCAAAAAGGCAAGAGACCAAGAGTATCAGCTTCGTGTTTGGATTTTTTTTTTCTTAGAGTTTAACATAAAAAGCCAATCGTTAATTTTTTTGAAATCGGCAAACATTTTAAGTAATTCTTGCATACATTGTAGATTGCTTCATGCACACTGCTTTTTAAAAAAAAATTTGCCTGGTGTTTATCTCGATCCACAAGTCTTTTATGTAAAAGACAAAAGGGGGTGAGGGCAAGGAGAAGGAATTATTATTATTGCAGAATGCAGGTACACTTAAGCTTTTTAAATGGCCAACGTGTCTAATAATTATCATTATAATGAGAGAAACAGACAGAAAATAGCAATGGGTCAAAACATGTTTATTCCAGTTTCGAAAACATTACATTGATAGGAGTTTGATCAAGGTTGTCTAAAAAGTTTCCACTTTGCATTAACTGAAGATGAATAATTACTTGTGTGTGTTTTATTTCATCGGCTATTTGGATGATGGTTTTTTAGTAACGTTTGTTCAGCACCTTTTACTCATTTCCTGAGGTGTGAAAATCAATGCTATTCCATTACCATGGTGTTTCTGTTCTATTGGTAAAGTAACGATCATTTTCATTGGCAATTCTAGCATTCGGGGTGAACAATTGGTCAAATTCTAATGCTTTCACCCTTAGGCTGTGAATGAGGAGCTATTGAAGACAAGATAGGAGAGTAAAGGTAATTGAATTGAAGCCTGTTTTTCCTTATTCAGTTGCAGTGTATTCTTGAATACGCTGGCTAATATGTTCCCTCAAGGCTGCCAAATGTGGTTTCATCACTTTCATGGTCTCACCAGCCAGCTCCCTAAACAAACACAAAATAAACAAATGCAAAACAAAGCATGTCAGCGATTAGTAACAAAAAATAAACAAAAACCATGAAATACCAAATAAGTTCTTGTGTTTTAACAATGAGCAATTCATTGGATGATCAGCAACTGTGCTCAATAACTACCCCAGTGCAAGAGTGATCCCTTTGGAAAAGAACCTATTGTCGTTTCCTTTTCTTTTAAACTGTTAATTATTGTTCATGATAATCATTCCTGCCCCCCTTTTTGGTCCTTCTTTATGAGTGAAAGTCATTCCTCCCTTTAGGCGTGTATATTCAGCCACGATGGCCTTCCCACAATTACTTTTTCTTACTTGAAAGCAATTTTAAGGATATTTATCTTTGTAATGCGTGACCCAGTAATTATCTTTCCTTTATGTTTAGTTTTTAACCTTTCATGAGGGCAGTCATGTCCATAAAGAGCAAAAAAATAGGCAAAAATAATGATGTGGTATTCTCATTGATTCTGATGTACCACTCTTTGTCGCTACAGAGGGTTGCTACTGCCGAAGCAGTTTAGTGGAAAGGGTGATACTGGGTGGTTTTTCCATTGCCATCCCCACAATAGTTATGGCAGGAATTTGTAATTTCTTCATGGTGCTTGCGAGACAACTCGCCTATTCTCTGTGAAGGACACTTTGGGATCTTTAACGTCCACAACTAATGCTGTCATATGAGACGCCCAGTTTAATATCCATCCGAGAGACGGCACACACATTGATGAATCACCCTGCCTGTGAAACACCGGGATGACAGTTTATAGCTGTGTCAGCATTCAAACTAAGGCTAGACAGCTTAGAGCGAGTGTTTACCTCGAGGCCATCTTATCAGCCCCTGAAGTAGCATGGGGGTCATGAAAAAAAAAAGTAAACACCAAAATGCTATACACCACAACAAGCAATGTGCAATCACCACGTGGGGTTGCAAAAACCTTTCTCAATAGCAGTCTAAGATGGTGAATTCAAACATAAAAACAGGAAGTGTAGTGTTATTTACTTTGTAAGTTCTCCCATTCGAGAGGAACGAATTTCTCCAAGGATCATTTCAATTCGAGTTACCGCATTTATCAGAAAGGTTTTCACGTGCTCTGGAATCAATTCTTTGAGCGTTGTATCTTCATCTGGAGGCTTCGCCTCGGACACTGGAATTAAACACACGCACACACATACACACACCTTGGATTGAATATACAGAAACCGTTGATGTTTTTTTCAATTGTAATCATGCTTCGTGAAGTGAGAATGTTTGCAAAACTCATGATATTTGTATTTCATCAGCCATTGTAAGGAATTGTGAAAGCATAATATGTTAACGCTTAAAGTTCAAGGGCTGCAAATAATCAGCCAACTTGTTTTTTTACAGTGGAAATCAATCTGAACCTGTTTTCTATTGTTAAAAAAGTTTTGTTGTTATTATTATCATCATCACACATGCAGAATATTATTACACAAAAAGATTGCAAATGCAGAATTAGTCCTTTCCTAAATACGCATTTAAAATTAGTTACAAGTGTTGTTGAGTGAATCGAAATGTAACTAACTACACATGCTTCATGGCATTACTGTAAGGGTTCAACTTTTAAACCTAACACTGTGTATATTTCCTTGCAATGTAATGTCTTATTTTGCTGCAACTTTGAACAAACTTTTGTAATTTCTGAGGAATTGCTGCGGAATTTCGAACACAATCATCAAGATAATACATGGTGAATCACATGGTGAGGAATCATTGGTTGATTCGTCTTGTGAAATTGTTAGTTATAATACAGCGTGAAGTTATAATGTGAACTTACCAATCAGGAAAGTGCAAAGCACAGTGGCCAGGCCCAACAACAAAATTGTGGTTCGCATTTTTGCAGGATATACGGTCACCAGCTGAAAAAAACAAAAACACATCATGGCAACATTACCATTTGCAAAGATTGTGACGCACAATGAAGTGATTTGACTGTATGCAGTGAAAGGGAAAAACTGTGAATTACTTGTTGATATTACAATATACCAGAGAGCCAAATCACACACACACACACACACACACACACACACACACACACACACACACACACACACACACACACACACACACACACACACACACACACACACACACACACACACACACACACACACACACACACAATTTTGATATCCTGAGAGAGGTGCAAATAAAGACAATTTGATCAACCGAGCCTCATATTGTTATTGTGACTTCACCCGAACAAAAAAGGGACATGGGGAGTTAAAAAAAAAAAAACATAGAAGGAGAAAGATAAGACAATTGAACATGGAACAATAGAATAAAATTTAATAAAAAACTAAAGAACAATAGAATAAAACAATATAACATGGAACAATAGAATAAAAAACAATAGAATAAAAAATAATATAGGCAAAATTTGTAAACACATGCAAGTATAAAGCAACACTAGTTTAAGCCTTAATCTGAGCATCTACTGTACCAGTGAAATAGACTGGAGATTTGCAAAAAAATACAAGGTTTGGGAGAGTCTTGCTCACTTTTATATGCATTCCTTATCTTTGTAGATTGTTAGGGGGATGAGGTGGAGTCATGTGTGATGTGCGTTTGGGTGATGTGTGTGTGATCATTGACCCCAACATAATATTGTTGATCTTGTTGTTTTTGCAAGCTTTTACCAACTCATGTGATCATCTCTTAAAATGGAGGGTAGAAATACATTGCCTTGAAAACGATTCACTTTTTAATGTAATTTCAGCAAGATAAATTAAAATGAAACCCCAAAAATTATTTCTTACTTACAAACACAACCCATCACTCTGCTGACAGGGATATGGAGAGACAGAGAGACAGAGAGACAAACTTTGACTTTTGACTCCTTTTATTATAAAAATACAAAGAACCAAAGGAGATAAAACAAAAACAAGTTTCAAAGAGAAATCAACAAAGTCATCGAAACGCCAAAAAAAAGCAATTCAAAACAAGAAAATTTCAGACACAAGGAAGGAAACACTACACATAAATTTCTAATACATTTACATTTATATTTACATTGCACCATCTTCCCAATACACCAAGTTTCAACAAAGGTATTAATATTTTCATTATTTCTGTAATAATTAAATTCTAGTTTCAAACGAGTTGAAACCAGGGATTGGCAATGTAAAATCACATTACATTGCTTAAATGGTTTGCCTTTCATTTTGGCTTTCCTCGACAGGTAAATCGCTAATTTTACCTCCGATAGAACATAGTTCAAAAACATTAACAACTTTTCATTACCTGAATTGACTCTGAGGCCAAAAATAAAAAAACCGGAGTGAAAAGGGGACATTTACCCGATGAAATATATTGTTCAATAAAAGAAAAAGGGGGCACAATCGTACACAATCAATATATCCATGGAACAAATCTTCAGTGATGTTAGAAAAAGGACAAAGCGCTGATACAGCAACATCAATTCGGTTGACAAAGGTGTTTGTTGGCAGTGACCAGTGAGCAAGTCTCCATTGCAAGTCACCTGACCTTTTTGTTATTGGTGTGCAATACATCGATTCCCATGCAGGTTCAGACGGGGTGGCATACGGCAAAAGCGTTTTCCATCTCAGTACTCCTACTGCAGAGGTATTTATATTAATAACAGAAAGACAAAAACGATAAATAGATTTACTGTCAAGATTACTAAATAAACAAGAAGCAATACTAAATGGAGATGGAGTAAACCCAGTGAATTGGACAAGTAAGCTCGGAAATGAAGGCTTATTGGGTAGCCATTTGACCTCAGTACTCCACTGCAACTCAAGTTTAAAGGATGTATGGATGACATCTACAAGTACTTTACCGACAGCTCTTAATGACCTGGTGCCAGTGATTTCAGCAATTTATTTAACAGACTTCCAGCAACAATTGGATGTGTCGCGACGATGCCAAACATTTTTGATACCAGCTGAAATGAAGTTTTGTGAAAAACAACGGCTTTTGGGAACATTGGGAAAGAGTGGGTTGAGGAATAGAGGTTCTCCCACAAACATTTTAATATTGTCACGAATTTGGGAATTTGATTGCACACAACATTCAGGTTCCTTTCGTCAGTTATGTCGATAAGTGCTTGTTCCGTAGATAGCTCACCTTCCATTGCTTAATGGGCAGAAACCGATTAGATGCGCTGTGATTTCATTTAATAGTTGGGGAGCGATCACGACACAATGGAGACGCCCCTCCCCCTCTTCTGCGAAGAGGAAGAAGAGCCCTCCCGTCCTGAATCACGGGACGTAAACAACTCCCTCCCACCCGCCGTTGTGCGGGCACGGGGGGACGAGTCACGCCGGGAGCGGGGGAAGGGTGGAGGAGAATAAGGAAGAGATCCTCAGTTGGTTCGAGTGGTTATTGAGTGAGCTTCGGCTTGGCTCGGTTTAGGGTTGAGGCTTTTGAAGGCTTTTGAAGGCTTTTTGCTTCGGCTTGGCTTTTCAGCAGGCCTTCGGGTTTTGCTTGGCTCGGGTGGAGGCTTTTTGGGCTCTGCTTTGTTCATCGGAAAAGAGTTGAGCTGGTTGCTTGGCTGGCTCTTCTTGGTTCATGGAGCTATTTGTTCTCCGCTTGGTTCCCGGCTTAGTGCGACTCATTGGCCTCATCTTGGAGGTGGTTCCTTGGGGAAGCGGCGCATCGATGGGAAGGATCAGCACCTCGTCTCACCAGCACGTGTTGAGAAGCGCGAGAGGATTCGCTGGAGCTCGGGAAGGATCACGGCTCATGGCGATTGGATCCAGCTTGCTCTCGCTGGAGCCGGGGTCCGAACAGCTTGAAGACCACATGAGGTGGAGAGGTTCGAGATAGGTTCTGGGTTTCAGCTCATCTGTCCTCCGAGCTGGAGCCCTTTTTAAAGGCCTCAGCCACCATTTCTTGGGTGTGTGTGTGTGTGTGCGTCCGTGTGTCCGTGGGCCCGTCTAATAAGTAGGAAACTGTTAAGTGCTTTGTGTGCTGTAAATGATTGCATTGCATTTCATATAGTCGGTATAGTTCTGCTCTTACGTGCTTCCCCTATCGCCATTCATTCATTTCTTGCATTGCTTGTGTTCAAATAAATGTTCCCCGTTGTTAAATGTCACCTGCTCGTTACGTCCCTTCCTCCATTGGGCTGCCTTGGTTGCGTTCGGAATGTTATCTGGTTTTTAACACCGATAAGATAATCGGGTCCGACGGGACTTGGCGATATATAACCGCTCGGCAATCGCATACGAAACGAGCTGTGTAAAGCGGCTCGTTTTCGTGCAGGTCTCGTTGAGGTGTAGATCCCCGGCATTTCTGTCTGTGCGAATAATTAGGTATATCGATAATTCGGCGATTGACCCTGAAGAGCGTGGACAGAAGAGTTGGCTGATCTATGGTGTGTTAAACACACCGTAGCTGGGTTTTGGCGTTGATCCGGAAGCTACGACTGGATTGCCATGGTCGGTGGGCGCGTGGCCGCGATTCGCTAAAAGCGGTCGCCCGCACGCCGAATGGGCGAGAATCCTCAACAGTATCATACAAATCCCTCTGGCGGGTCACCACTACTGCTTGCCAAGCATTCAACATACTCTGGTAAAACAGAGGAAGGTTAGACATGTCAATCTGTTTTGATTCAATTAGGAACAACTCAAGGCCGTAGCCAAACAATCCAGCTCGTCTCAATATTCGTTATGTCACAGGGCACCAGGGCAGTTTTTCCACATTGATCACTCGTTGTATCGACTTCAGCCAAAAGGCCATCAGACGACACTTTACGTCAATGAGCCCTTGGCCACCATCAGACAAGGGGCGACAGAGTAAATCTGACTGCAACCAATGATAATCATTCCAAAATAAATTTTCCAGTATCTGTTGAATCTCTTTAAGCAATATATCTGGTGGCTGTAAACAGTTGAATTTGTGCCACAAGGCAGAGGTAACTAAAGTATTAATAATTAGTATGCGACCTCTGAAAGACATTTGCGGAAGGAACCTTTTCCATTTGTTAAGACGTTTGGTTACGTGATCTACCACTCCTTCCCAGTTAATAAGGGAGTACTGATAAGGGCCAACTGAGAGCACCGAGGTCAGTCTGCGATCGGCAGAAGGTGGGATTGAGAGTGCTGCGACATGCGCGATCGGCTTTCGTGAGGAGCAAGCTGAAAGAAAGGCAGGGAAAGGACTGCGTGAGGTCTGTCTGCCCTCGGCTGGATGAGAAACGACAAGTGGGTGTCGTGATCTGCTGTGTAAGGGACGGCTGTGTCTGTCTGAGATCTGCATCATGAAAGAGGCAGGAGAAACGACTAGTGGGAGTCGGCGATCGACTTTTATGAGGAGGACATCGGCAGGTTCATCCGGAGTCCAGTGACGGAGCCTCTGACTGTCCCTACTCACCTCACGGCTCGACGACATCTGGGAATCCCATGGACCCAGCCTGCGGAGCCCAACACCTCGATTTGGCCTTATCTGGTGAACAGGCAGGCCTGGCCTTGTATACTGGACCTTGTGAGAAACCAGTTGAAACCCACCATCAATCTGACGGTCTTGTGTCATCGACATTACGCGGGGTCAGAACGCGCTGAGGTTGCGTGTGCAAGTGGTGCCGGGAGAAGAAGGAGGACGAGAGCCATTTTGCCATGCGGCGTGTTTGAGCTTGGGTGCTCGAATCCGTGGACATTGGCTTGTCACGAGCCACATTCGGGCCTTTGACACTTTTCCTCTCGTCCATGAAGCATCACCAAGTACTCTGTGTCTTGTCTGCATGTTGTTTAAGGTTTATCTCATTAGGGTCCCCTTCGAAACCCGTAATCCGTAGCTTCCTAGTTAAGAACGGGTTACAGATTAATTATAACATTGTGAATGCTTTGCTTGTGTTGTGTTTTCCCGATGTGTCCCCAATAAATCTGGCTGATTTGTATGAAGTTACCACTTTGAATTAATTCGTGCCGCACCGAGGAACGATCCGCTCGATTTGGATATAAAAAACAAAATGGTTACAGACTGGCAGAATTCGCTCGGTCTCTGACAAAACCAGTTTGTAACCGGGGTCTATTCCCCCAACTGGTAAGGTCCAGGTGTACGTTGGTATCGCGATTCGAGGCGCGTGACCCGAGGCCTGTGCCGAAGCAGCCGGCGTTATAACCCCGGAGACGGCGGTGGTTAGGGTGGTGCCGAATCTGTAACATTTGGCTGTCGAGAGTAGGGTGCGAAAACCCAAACTGGTTACGGACAGTGATTGACATCACTCATCCGAATCCCGCCACCACTGAATCCTTAACAATACCATCTATCCAGCCTTGCAAGTGCTATCGGCCCGTTAGCACACCGGCACCATGTATGACTGTACAGTGCTGCTGTACAGTGTACGGTGCTGCATGTGCCAAGCATCGAGTAGACCAAGTGATGAAAAACAACAAGATATGTGTTAATGAGATTCAGGATGTGGTTCTGGTGTATTTCTATCCAACTTAGGTTCAAACGTGCAATTGAAATCTCCTCCGATACAAATACAGTGATCAAAGACTAAACTATGGAAGTAATTAGCCAGATGTGTAAAAAAAATCTTTACGAGCCCCGCTCTCACTCGGAGCATAGACATTAAGTAAGGTGAGGTGAAATCCTTGATACACGAACTCTTATGATGCTAAGTGTCCTTTAACTATTTCAAGGAAACTACACGAGTCAGGAACAAACCCTGGACGAAGCATAAAGGCAACACCCGCCGAGACAGAAGACAAATTGCTAAAGAAACAAACCCCCTTGTTCAGGCAGAGCAAGTCAGACTGTGAAGTCTCCGTTATGTGCGTTTCTAGCAACAAACAGACATCCAGATGTTTCTGAAGCAACAAGTTTCTAACTTGGTTCCGACGCAAATGGTTAGCACCACCCCCATGCATGTTTAAGGTGCCAAAAAGCACTTCCTTCCTTTTCATCCCATATCATGGGGGGTTGGCAGCTGTTGAGAATATTCTAAACCTGCTTTTGTAATAAATCTCCTCAGTCTGTGAATTTGTGGTTTCGTTATTTCAAAATCTTTAGAGTTCCTAATTATACACTTTGCAGTCCGTGTGAAGGAGAGCAAGTCAGGAAAACTAGTGATACCCGTGCACATGCACGGGATAGCAGTACAACATAGCTGGAAGCAGACGACAGACCGTACACGGGGAATGAAAAAAATACGCATTGTGCAAAATGCAAGTGGTACTATGGAACGCCAAGACTTCCCAAACAGCATGTCCGCTAAGTGCCACAGCAATTTCATAGGGATCGTGTGACGGCGAGCCGAGTTTTTAGTGTGCAAGCTTGGTATTATAATGGAGATGTTGATGAATGATGACATTCCGCTGCCTAAACATCTCATTCAGAATGGATACAATAACCTGGGGAGATATCTGTAAATAATCAGATGATGATTGTGACAGATCAGTCACCTCCATGTCATCATCATCTGAAGCAGACAGTTCAGATAACCTTCCACTAGGTTCGTAAGTATCACCCTGGACCTTTACCAACTCGTTTACAAACACGTCTAAGAGGGGTACCGAGTGATGCACGGTGGTACTTTGTGAGTCCTGTTTAACACTTTCATCAACATGAGATGGGGCCTCTAATCCACCATTTTGTACAACTGCATCGGGCACCTCTACCGGGGCCTCACAAACTGTATGTTGATCATTTGTTGGGGTGGTAACATCGAATGGAGCCGCAACACTATTTTGGGTTTTTTTAAAACAGGGGTTTTTTGGGGGGTCGGGATACGCTACACTATCGAGGCTTGTATGAGAGCTAACACACAGAACGTACAACAAGGAGAGCAGGACACAAGAGGGATGGGAGAGGGAAGGAAAAACGTGTGGAAGAGAGACGTGAGATCTGTGGTAGGGAGAGGGATAGGGTAGGGTACAAGATGGACACTCCAGGGACTTTCATGAAGGAAAGCAGGGAATTTGAAGGTGGGTTTGGGGTGGATTAGTGGGAGTAGAAATGTTAATTGGCCGAAGGTTAATCAGGGTCCTTTGTAGTTAATTAGCCGAATCAACTCAGTTGATCATGATGATCATTTTGATGCATCACATTCCGTATCAGAATGCAATGGTTTGTTCAACTATTGCGTTATTTTGGGTAGAATTCCCCCCAAAAAATTCCCCCCTCACCCCTCTTCCCCCCCCCACACACAACTCATCCATAGTAGTCTTAAAGGGTCTACAGGGTCTTTTGGGTCCTCAGGGACTTTTGGGTATTTTCAGTCCTCTGGGTATTTGAGTCTTCAGGGTCTTTTGAGTCCTCGGGAATTTTTGGGTCCACGGGGTCTTTGGGGTTCTTGGGAACTTTTGCGTCGTATGGGTGTTTTGGGTCCTTTCTTGCATCTTTTGGGTGGCCTAGGTCTTTTGGCCCTTTTGGGTCCTCGGGGACTTTTGGGTCATCTGGGTCTTTTGGGTCCTCAGGAGGCTTTGGGTGTCTTAAGAGTCTTGGTGGTCTTAAAGAGTCTTCAAAGGTTGAAAGGGTCTCAGTGGACGAAGGGGTCAAAAGGGTCCATTTTTCTGAGAAACACCGTTAGAAGGGTTCTTCTTCTTCATTTTTCTGGATGGACGGATGGAAATAGTCAGATATTGAACTGACCGCTTCAAAATTGGAGTGCTTTATGGTTAACAAACCGTTGTGGCCTGTTCAAAGTCAAGGAATTGTTAAACAGACTGAACAAAATGGCAGTTGAAGACCCCAGCGAGCTGAAAGAGGGCTCCCCAGGATGGTGCACCACCATTTTCATGAGGATTATTACTTGCAAAGTCGAAGATTTTTTGGGTGGTCGCTTGACTACCGTTATTGGGTGGTCGCTACACTACCGTTATTGGGTGGTCGCTACACTACCGTTATTGGGTGGTGGCTAGACTACCGTTATTGGGTGGTCGCTGGACTACCGTTATTGGGTGGTCGCTAGACTACCGTTATTGGGTGGTCGCTGGACTCCCGTTATTGGGTGGTCGCTAGACTACCGTTATTGGGTGGTCGCTAGACTCCCGTTATAGGGTGGGCGCTAGACTATCGTTATTGGGTGGGCGATAGACTATCGTTATTGGGTGGGCGATAGACTATCGTTATTGGGTGGTGGCTAGACTACCGTTATTGGGTGGTGGCTAGACTACCATTATTGGGTGGTCGCTGGACTACCGTTATTGGGTGGTCGCTAGACTACCGTTATTGGGTGGTGGCTAGACTACCGTTATTGGGTGGTGGCTAGACTACCATTATTGGGTGGTCGCTGGACTACCATTATTGGGTGGTCGCTAGACTACCGTTATTGGGTGGTTGCTAGACTACCGTTATTGGGTGGTCGCTGGACTACCGTTATTGGGTGGTCGCTGGACTACCGTTATTGGGTGGTCGCTAGACTACCGTTATTGGGTGGTCGCTGGACTACCGTTATTGGGTGGTCGCTGGACTACCGTTATTGGGTGGTCGCTAGACTCCCGTTATAGGGTGGGCGCTAGACTATCGTTATTGGGTGGGCGATAGACTATCGTTATTGGGTGGGCGATAGACTATCGTTATTGGGTGGTGGCTAGACTACCGTTATTGGGTGGTGGCTAGACTACCATTATTGGGTGGTCGCTGGACTACCGTTATTGGGTGGTCGCTAGACTACCGTTATTGGGTGGTGGCTAGACTACCATTATTGGGTGGTCGCTGGACTACCATTATTGGGTGGTCGCTAGACTACCGTTATTGGGTGGTCGCTAGACTACCGTTATTGGGTGGTCGCTGGACTACCGTTATTGGGTGGTCGCTAGACTCCCGTTATAGGGTGGGCGCTCGACTATCGTTATTGGGTGGGCGATAGACTATCGTTATTGGGTGGTGGCTAGACTACCGTTATTGGGTGGTGGCTAGACTACCATTATTGGGCGGTCGCTGGACTACCGTTATTGGGTGGTTGCTAGACTACCGTTATTGGGTGGTCGCTAGACTACCGTTATAGGGTGGTCGCTAGACTACCGTTATAGGGTGGTCGCTAGACTACCGTTATTGGGTGGTCGCTAGACTACCGTTATTGGGTGGTCGCTAGACTACCGTTATTGGGTGGTCGCTAGACTACCGTTATTCTCAGGTTTTCCGTCTGTCTGTTTGTTTGTATGTAATGGACAGCTCTGGAGGCCAGAGGAGTCAACCGATTTTGATGAAATTTGACAGGTAGGTTCATACCAGGATCTAGTTCTATGCTTTTGAGCACCGTTGCTATGGACACCACCGTGGCCTAGCAACAGGACTTTGAATTTTTTGAAAGAATCCTAAAAAAATTTTTTCGAAAATCAAAAATCGGCTCCCAGGCTTTTACGTGCACTATAATGAACCTCTGTCAAAAAATTTCAGTCCGATCCATCAAAAACTGTATGACTAGTATGCAATTATGTAGCGACCACCCATGTCGCCTACCGGCTTGTTTTTGTCTGCCTGTCCGTTTGTCACCTACAGATCGCATTTCTAAACCGATCTTCACGAAACTCTACCATATGGTAGAGTTTGTCAGAAGGAAGAGGCCTATTGTTTTTGAGGTCAAAAGGTCAACATCGGCCAAAGGTCAACAACTTAGGTGAGATTTCTAACATCTTCAATTTTCATCCCATTGACTTGAAATTTGAAGAGGATTTATATTTCAGGTCATTGAATTTAACCACCAATTATTTTTGAGTTCAAATTTGTTTTATGGATTTTGTAAGTATTGTGCTCTGCACGGTGTCTTCTTGTTTGTTTGTTAACTTGCTTTCTTCTTTGTTCAGGCGATATCTCAGCCATCCTTTGAGCTCGGAAGCTGAAATTTGGGGATAAAAGAAGATGTGTTTTGGCAAAAAGAGTATTTCTTATTTTTTAATTAATCAATTTATTTATTTATTAATTACTTATTTCTTCTATTTCTCATCCTGGCAATATCTCAGGCACCTTTTGAGCTTGGAAGCTGATATTTGGATATGACAGTGTCCAAGTGATTTGGCTATAAAGAGCATTTTTGATTTATTGATGAATCAATTAAATCGATTAATTATCTTTTCTCTTGTTTATCCAGGCCATATCTCAGCCATCCTTTGAGCTCGGAAGCTGAAATTTGGGGATAAAAGATGTGTTTTGGGAAAAAAGAGTATTTCTTATTTTTTCATTAATCAATTAATTTATTTATTAATTACTTATTTCTTTTATTTCTCATCTGGGCAATATATCAGGCACCTTTTGAGCTAGAAAGCTGTTATTTGGACATGACGATGAACAAGTGATTTGGCTATAAAGGGTATTTTTTTGATTTATTGATTAATCAATTAATTATTTAATTTTTGCAATTAATAACTTCATTTTTAAAAAGTTACAGATTTGGTTGAAACAATGGTTTCGGTATGCTATTAGCCAATTGATAAAGAAGACTTCTTTTTTAACGATTATTATTTATTTGTTTTAATTATGCAATTAATCAATAAATTATTGTACACCACTCCCTCCCAATTCTGACTCTACGTGCTGCACGGTGAGGAAGTCTCATTTGTACACATTCACTTCAGAAGTACATTTGGACACAAAGACGAAGCAGCATTTGTGCACATTCACTTTATAAGTACACTGCTCCCTCCCAATTCTGTCTCCATGTGTTGCAAGGCAGCATCACCGGGCGCCAAATGCACCCCGGCGATGCCGCGCACTGGAGGATTTATTTATTTGGCATGGAAGGGGCGTACTTTGTACTTCTACTTGTTTAATTTATTCTTAAATTATCGCTGTTATAGCCTGTCTCCTACGCAGCGTGAGATGGGGTTTTGCAATCACGTGTGCGTGCAGGTGTGCGTGCAGGCGTGCGTGCGTGCGTGCGTGCGTGCGCCGTAACTTTTTTTGCATTCGAGCTTTTGTCATCAAATTTTCAACAAAGCTTTATTGTGAGAATTTGGAGAAGACAACTTAATAATTTGGTCAAAGGTCAAAGTCACATAAAATCATCAATTTTCAAACAATTGACCTGAAATATTAAGAATTTGCATATTGGGTGACTGAATTGGTTCACCGATCAAGAGCTAGAAGCAGATTGTTTTTTTTCAGATCAAAGGTGAAGGTTGCATAACATCATCAATTTTCATCTGATTGACCTCACAGTTTCATAATTTGCATATTATGTCACTGAATTGGTTCACCAATCAAAAGCTAGAAGCAGATTGTTTTTATCAATCTAAAGGTCAAAGTTGCATAAAATCATCAATTTTCATCTGGTTGACTTGAAATTTGAACAGGGTTTGCCTATCCGGTCACTGAATTGGTTCACCAATAAAACACTAGAAGCCAATTGTTTTGAGGTCAAACGGTCAATGGTCAAGGTCACAAAATCGTCAATTTCCATCTGATTGACTTGAAATTTCAGCAGGGTTTACATATTGGGTCACTGAAGCCAATTGCTTTTGAGGTCAAAAGGTCAAGGTCGCCTAAAATCATCAAATTTTTTTGAATTTTGTTTCGCTATTTTTGTCACATTTAGCATACAGAAGAAGAAGATGAAGTAAGCTGATAGGTCTGTAATTAAGGGTATCAGTTTTTTCACCATGTCTATGTAATACGGTGATGCTGGCTGACGTCAAAGCAGACGGAAGATGACCTCGGGCAAATGATGTGGTGAAAAGTGCAGAAAGAGGATGTGCAAGAGCAGCAGAGCAGGTTTTAGGATATGTGAGCGGATGCCATCCGTTCAGTTGCAAAATCAGAGTCCATGATTTCCAGAAACTTTTCCACATTCTCAGGTGCCAAATACACCGAGTCCAGGCACATTGGCTACAACTGGGTAAGGTGGGTACAGAGAGCAAAAGGTTGTGGACACAGGATATGGAAGCAAACACAGAATCAAGGCATTTGGCCTTCGCATGAGTGGAGTCAGTTGTGATGCCATTTCAGGAGATGGAAAGGATGGAGGAGGAGCATACTTCAAGACAAACCTAACAAGGCACCACCAAGTTTAATTCTTTGCTTGCACCACTCTGTCCATGGAATACAATTACCTTATTGTGTCTTTGGCAGGGTTTGGTCATCTACAATCCTGCCTTGGTCATCCCTTCTACTTTTGCTATCCCCCCTGGGGATGATATGGAGTTTTTCGAGAGTTTCATTGTTCGACAAATTTGTCAAATTTTTTTTAAGGAATAATGTTTACAAATTAATCTCCTTGATATTGCACAACTTTTGGTTAGAATCCAAATTTAACAAAAAAAAAAATTGTTGAAGTCTCTCAGCTGCTTTTGTGGCAGGCTTATTAGTTGTTAGGTCAGTTTATACAGACTTTGTGAAGTAAGCAATAACGATGAACACATATTCAAACCCACCTTACCTTTTCTCCAGGTGTAGGAAATATATACACAAGTTTGAGATAGCAAGTGCTTACATATTTGTTCCATACGTAGGTGCACAAACTGGACTGACAGGTTGTTTGTTTTAAGCTCTAAAATTTATTGGTCAGATATTGCTCTGTCAGTTTGTATGTCAGTCCAAAATGATATACTCCTGGTGTGATCCCAGATACATTCAGTCCACAAGTGCCAATTTTGTCGTGTGATTTTTCTCTATCTGATATGGTGAAAAGTTCGGAGTATCAGCTGACGTCTTGAAGCATTCTTTCAACACCACAATCCATCTTTCAGGAATGTTAATTGCTACTATTACCTTGAGAAGCCCCATTAACTTCAAGTAAAGTTGCAATGAATCCTCAAATTTCCATTATTAAGACAGCTAAGACATTGTGGATGTTCAAGTGGCAAATTTGATTGGTCATTATGACATAAAATGCTCTAACATTTTGTCCAAGTACTGCTAAACATAAGTTTTTTTGAAAGTGTCAGAAAGGCAATTTGTGTTCTCCAGTGCTCAAGTATATAATTCAATTGAAATAAAATAAAGATTTTAAAGATCATAGAAAACTAGATGGTATCCATAGAATACATACCCGGCGTCGTCTTGAGAAGGACTTGGTGCGAGCCAACTGCTTTGCTGTTAAGGTTTTCGTTTTAAAAAAATCCAATATGGCTGCCAGACCACATGACCGATGACGTCATCTTTATCAAACCACATTTCCCATGGATAGTTGATCAATTAGTTAAATTTTGCATCGATCGGTTGAGCAGTTTCTCCTTCGGAGATTTTCAAAGATTTTACCTTCGATCCAATATGGCTGCCATGTGAGACGTGATTGTCATTTTCATGAAAATCCTATTCAAATTTCAAGTCAATCAAATGAAAATTGAGCATTTCCTAAATTTGGCCGATGTTGATCTTTCGGCTTATATTGACCTCAAAAATAATTGCTGGTTGAATTCATTGACGTGATCTGAAAATTTTATTAAAATTTCAAGGATATCAGATGAGAATTGACAATTTTTGAAATTTGGCCGATGTCGACTTCAAAATTAATTGGTGGTTGAATTCAGTGAGCTGAATGAAAATCCCCTTCAAATTTGAAGTCAATCGGATGAAAATTGACAATTTTAGACATTTGGCCTATGTTGACCTTTTGGCCGATGTTGACGCGAAAAATAATTATTGGTGATTGAATTAAGTGAGCTGAAATAAAAATTATTTTCAACTTTCAAGTCAATCGGATGAAAATTGAGGATTTTAGAAAATTGGCCTATGTCGACCTTTAGCCTATGTTGACCTCAAAAGAGTGACCATGATATCACATGGTCATGTAACATGTGGGAAAGCTTCAATTTCCTCCATGGAACAGTTTTCAATATACGCTCTTAACAAAATGCAGACACGACATACACCATACGTACGTACGTACGTACGTACGATGTACGCACGCTACCGATTGCTTAACCCCCCTGCTTTTCGCTTCGCGAGTGCAGGGTAATAAATTCCGGATATATAGCCCCCACCCCCTCCAAGTCTCTGCAGGATGTGCACAGTCCACCAGCAACTCTCTCCAGGTGAAACTGCCAAAATATAGAACCACTGCTCACCTCCACTCATTTATTCCTCTCTTTTCCCACCTGGACAACCGCCGAACACGCTCTCTTCGATCTCATTCTTCCCTCCGAGTCTTCAAGACAGCTGTTCACTTCCATATCAGGTCATCCCCCTTCCAAAGCATGATCTTTTCTACACCCGTTAAACCACCCCCACCCTTCCAAAATTTTGCTTATGTATCCATCTTGTCCACGCTTGCATTCTCCCCACCTCTCATCGTTGCCTGCATCCATTGTTTGACTGTCTCCGTCTACCTTCTCCCTCTGCCCTGCTATTGGCGTTTTCCCTTTTTCCTACTGTTCCCTTTATTATGTTGTGTCCTGTTCTGTTTCAGAGCTCTTCCACGAGCCGAGACAATGTATAACTAGAAGGACACTCTTCGACGTCACGACGTCGCCTGATATGCTTCCACCCACATTATTACATCGTTACACATACTTTTTCCAAGTTTGATTTAAATCCCTGAACCCAGATGAAAAATATTAAATAATTCTGGCTGGCAGACCATGCGTTCGATCAGGTTGAAATTTAAAACGTACATTCCCCATGATGACAAGATCATAACAGTGACGTTTCACATCGATTGAGGAAGTGGTTCAAGAGAAATCATTTTTTTTTTAATTTCTGTTCAATCCAATATGGCTGCCACACTATGTGACCTATTATTTATTTGTGAATACCCTGGTATCTCCAAGATTTGGGGAACATGTGGGTGAAGTTTCCCCTCGATCTGTGAAGCCGTTCCAAAGAAGACAATTTTAAAGGTTTATTCTCCAAACATAGGGGGCAACACCCCTGGGCGCTCACCGGTAGTGACTGGATAAGATAACCAGGCAACCATTGGAAGGCATGGATGACCCGCAAAATATGTAACGGAGAAGAAAGTAATTACCTATACATTTTTTTTCATGCCGTGAACAAACTTTGGTACATCATGGGTGATAAAGGTTGTAGTCAAGTTTCATCGAAATTGTGTGTGGTTTCAGAAAAGAAAGCAAATACATATTTTTGAGGGCAACCTCCCGTAGACCCCTTTCGACCCAGATTTTTTTTTAAAGCCATGAGCAATCTTAGGGTTAGGGTTAGGGTTAGCTTTAGGGTTAGGGTGATGAACGTTATGTTAAAGCTTCATCGAAATCGTCTGTGTAATTTCAGAGAAGAAGTTGAAAGTATTTGTGGACAGATGGACGACGCGCCGTCCCTTAAGCTCCCCAGAACCAAGTTCCAGGTGAGCTAAAAATCATGAACTTCAAATACCATTTGGATTTTCGTGTCTCGCCTTGCCCGATATCTTCTTCATGTTATCATCCGCTTGAAAAGACTATTTTCTTCTCAAAGCAAATCCTTTTTGAATATACTGTATTGATGAAGAAAATACTTTGTCGATACATCTGATTGAATGTGAATTGAAATGATGAACAAAATTTTGTGGTGAGCACCTTAGTAGGCAGCAACATATTTACTCCCATTACTTTCATGATGTATTTTCTTACCCATTGAGTATCTCGTGGAAGATGGAAGAAGCAAGAGCAGATATTTATTTCGTTTCATCGTTTAAAGCTCTGAAAACTCAAAAATAATTACTGACAAGCAGAATGACAAGCATGGATTCTGTGATTCTTTTCGTTGTTTAATGTCACAATGTTCTCTTGCAAAGTGATAAGAACCAAGTAATTTGCTTTGCTCAGCTCATGACCGGGTTAAATTCACAGAGCGTGACCTCAAACACAGCATTTTGTTTTTAAGCTGACAGCGGAAAGGGGCATTGTATTTGCATTGCAATTCCAAAGAGTTGGCTGAATGTTCGCTCTCAAATGAGACTTGCAATCCATCAACCTGAAAGTAAAGTTATTAAAATATTTCATGTAAAAAAAAAAAAAAAGGATTGCCAATTTCAATGCACCTTTTGGGGAAAGGAAAAGTTACTGAGCTGAATTAATTTCTTGACCAAAGATATATACTTCAAACTATGAAGGATCGTATAAAGTGCTCCGTATCTTTCCTTTGTTGAGCATCATCGAGCAAGCTCCTCTCCTCATATCTTGCTTCTATCAGAGACCCAAATGTCACATGCCATTCTTGTTAATTCTTATAACATTTCAAACTGCAACCTTCACTCACTGTTCCACTTCAAAGGAGGAGTCTGCGTCTACTCCAACATCAACATGGCTGCCGTGCACCTTGTGGACCTCGAATCACCAAACTTTGATGTCATCTGGCTGAAGATTTGTCTCCCGACCATCACTATCTTAACTGTTTCACTCTGTTTTCACTTGTAGCTCTTACATTTTCCATTCTTCATGATTTGGAGCAAATTATGACCCACCCTCCCCATATCCCAGATCGTCATGACCGCACCACCAATACCTTGGATTTATTCTTCACTTCCAATCCGTTGCATTACAACGACACAATTTCACCTCCAATTGGTTTTTCTGACCACAATCTTGTGAACATCACTTTACTTACCACCACTTCTTCTAATCCGACTGCTCCGACGAAATTCCAGTATTGGCATTTCAATAATACTGACCGAACTGGTTTACGAAACTTATTTTCTGACTTTCCCTGGAAAGAGGACTGCCTCTCCTCGGGCGATGCCTCAATCTCTGCTGTGAACGTATAGCTGAGGTTATTGTTAAAGGAATGGAGGCTTATATCCCCTTCTCTTTCAAGTCCATCTCTCTGACCAATTCTTGGTTCAATAATTCCTGCTCTCCGGCCATTCGTGCAAGGGATGCCGCATATCGGACATGGAAAAACTCTTCTTCCTCCGACTCGCATTCAGCTTTCATATCCGCCAGAAATCATTCCAAACATGTTAGAAGATGACTGGTTGTCACATTTCTTTTGAATAAAGGAATGCTTCGCCTCACAATTTTCACCAATAGATCTTTCTGGTCCTTAGCTAAAATTATCTCCAACAACTTCTGTCGCTCGACCTTTCCTTCGCTTCTCCGTTCCGATGATACGATCACTGTCTCTCCGACCGATAAAGGAATTATTTTTGGTTCTTTTCTCCTCCAACTCCACACTGGATGACTCTAACATTCAATCTCCCTCTGATGCTCCCCCTCACAAATTCTATGTCCCTCCCTATAATCTCTTTTCATTCAGTCAAAAAATACTCCTCTCTCTGGACATAAGCAAGGCGTTTGGGAAAGATGACATTCCTCCCCACGTCTTGAAGGAATCTGCTTCAGAACTTGCACCCGTGCTTGCTCGTTTGTTTTGTTTTTGTTTAAAACCACAAACTTTTCCTCTTTCCTGGAAACATGCCTTCGTACAACCTATTTTAAAGAAGGGTGATTCGTTCAAACCCTTCTTACTACCGTCCTATTGCTCTGAATTCTTCTGTTTCCAAAGTCTTTGAATGTCTTCTCAATTCCCATTTCCTCAAGCATCTTGTATCTCACAGTCTTTTATCTGACCACCAATATGGCTTTCACAAGGCAAGATCTACAGGTGATATCCTTTCTTTCATTATGAATTTCTGGGCCTCTTTTTGAGAGACTTTGGGGAATCCTTTGTTGTAGGCCTTGATATCTCAAAAGCCTTTGACAGAGTTTAGCATTGGGGTCTGATATCCAAACTTCCCTCTTTCAGCTTTCTTCCTTCACTCTGCTCTTTCATATCGAGCTTTCTCTACAACCGCTCTGTCTCCATAATTGTTGATGGTTCAACATCTCCCCCCTTCCCTATCAACAGCGGTGTATCTCAGGGTTCCATTCTGACTCCAACACTCTTCCTTCATTTTATCAATGACATTCTTTCTTCCACAAATAACCAAATGCACTCATACGCTGATGACTCAACATTACATTCCTTCATCTCTTTCCCATCTGCCCCGTCTTCCCTCACTCGATCCACATCTCATTTGATCACAGCCACCTCTTAAAATTCGGATTTGGACATCTCCCAGTGGGGCAAATGTAATAAAGTTAAGTTTAATGATTCTAAAACTCAATTTCTTCTCATCTTCCTCTCTCTCTAAAACTCCTCTCAACAATCCAATCTCCTTTGAAAGCTCAAGAATTACACCATGTGATACAATAAACCTACTAGGTATCACTCTCACATCAAATTTTTCCTGGAATCCATACACTACACAAATAGTTAAGTCTGCCTCGAAGAAATTAGGAGTCCTGTTCAGATGTCGAAGATTCTTCTCCTCTGAACAGTTGCTCCACCTATATAAATGATTAATTCGTCCTTGTATGGAGTCCTGTTCTCATCTGGGGAGGTTCCAGCTCCATATTCTTACTGGACAGAATTGAATACAAAGTTACTCGACTTGTCAACTCCACCAATGTGACCTCAAAACTCGACCCACTCAAATTATGCCACATCGTAGGCTCTCTCTCTTTTCTACAGATATTACCGCAATAACTTGCTGCTTGTGTACCTCCACCATTAGCAGGACCAAGGAATACTCGAGAAGCCACTACATCACATTATTATTGTGTGGCCATTGGCAACTCAACGGTGGGCCGTAACGACGTTTGTTTCTTCCCTTCCACTGCCAAACTCTGGAACTCTTTACCTTCTCACATCTTCCCAAACACTTATGACCTTCCCCTTTTCAAAAAACAGATTTTTTTACTTCCTCAAAAACTCTTAGACTATTCTCTCTTTCCGTACTTTTCTATCAATGCAGTTCTTTTATTTAAGGCTTGGCCTCGACGAGGACTATTCAGTCCGTGCCTATAGCCTTCAACGTTAAAAAAAAACAATCTATCATATTATAGCAATTGAACAAGCTGTTCTGACACTGCAATGTGTGACACAATGTAAACCAATCAATGAGAAGATATCAACACTATCATTCAATCACTATTGGGATTACCCAAAAAGATGTAGATTTGCTGCTGCTTCTTTTAAGAATGAACAGAGACCTTGAATCTGAAATAAGAGGTCAGTTCTACTGTATGTCTATCGATATATCATGGCTTTCAACTTTGTTTGGCAAATTGTTCTGCTCTCCAAATTTTCTGCCAGTGTCATCAAAGGCCACCTTCATTCTTGGCTCATTGACTTCTTTCCCGCATACAATCAGCAAATATAGCACTCAACTGTATCCTTTCAACTCCTCTCCCATTGGAAGCTGGACTGCCCCAAGGTAGCATCTTTGACCAAGTTTTTTTTTTTTTATACAAACATCAATGTTGATTGAAAAGCGCAAAAACAAATGGCAAAGAATAAACAGACATAAAGTCAGGCAAATTGGGAAACAGCGGCACAGAACATATGGAAACACCACATCATCAAGAGAGGAGTTGTTTTGGTGAAAGGGTGACTGTGTCAGTGGTTGTAGTAAAGTTTAGAGGTATATTTTGGAGAAACCATGAAGTGGCAGTGGTCAGTATACTTGTAATCCTGGAGGGAATGGCTTGAGATACAGACTTCAGAAGGTATTCCACATTGGAAAGATGAGGTGGGGGTGTGATTGAATGGAGATGAGTGTTTATAACAGAAGATAATGAGAACAACGGCTCTTGGTAGGGCGCATACCTCTGCCAGGTGGAACAGTTTACATTCCTCAAAGGACCTTAACCAGTGTCGAATCGGCTTGTTCTCGTCACCGACCCAACTCATCCACCAAATTTTGTCATCACCCATCTGCAATTTTTTGAAATATCATGCTACATATCGTTTTTGGCCCTATTGCTCAATTATGAAGAATCACGTAAAAAAAAATTCTTGTTTCCGGATCTGGATCTTCACCAAAATCAAAACAATTCATCCTTGGCACACAACCAACCGTTCCACCAAGTTTCGGCCGAATCCATCCATAACTTTGTGAGATATCCTGCTCACAGACAAAGAAACAGACAGACGGGTGAAAACACAGCCTCCGTCCAACTTTGGTGGGGGAAGGAACTAATGTCTGAATGGAAAGTCCTTGCCTCCCGACCATCCCAAGTCTCATCTTTTTCTACACCATAAAAGGCGCTGTGCATCTTTCCGTCCGAGTTACACACATTGGATGGACAATTAATGTTCTGGGTGGAGCTTGGAGCGAAGGTTCTGGACGCAGCTCGGAACGGGTGCAGATTCGTTCTAGGAAGCCAAGAGCTTAAGCTCTCTGCGAAGCTTACATCTTGTTGTAAAGCTTACTGCATTGTAAGGTTCATACCTGCAAAGCTTACATCGTGTTGTTTAGCTTACTGTGTTCCGAGGTTCATATTGAGCCACGAGGCCATCGGTGTGACCAGGCCCATTCCACGTTTTATCAACATTCAAGCATAACTCGTTAAAGATGATAAAGTGGTCAGTACATCTCTCTTTGTAGCTGATTGTAAGACTTCATGGAGTAAGAAAGATTGGAATGTGTTTTGTACGCGTTTTCTTGTAAACGCATTGCACGTCACGTACATTCGCGTCATTAGCATAACGTGTTTCAACGCCATTTGAAGTCCGTTTCCTGTTCTTTTGATTTATTGTATTTGATCTATAGTGGAACTGTTGTGCAATTTCTGAAGTATTGTAGTTACAAAACAGCATCATTCCTTTACGGTTTCACGGAGTCTTTGGGAGATTTTTGGAGCTTTTAGGAGCTTTTCGGAGCTTTCACGGAGCGTCTTTGGGAATGAATAAATGGCTGAAGGCTTCTGTATGAACACTACTCCTTGTGTCTATATCTGCATACGACATCCAACGAACCTGTGATACTTCGATTATGAAACCCCAAACGACAGAGAAGCACTTGCTGTGTGTGGCTCACTTGGTGCGGCTTGCTGTTGCTCGTGGCTTGCTCCCATGATACAATTGCAGAGAATTTACATCCTGACCGGATCAAGCATTGCTGAGTCGGATTGACAGGAAATTTGAAATATTGACATTTTGGCCTCCTCCTGAAGGAATTTATAATGATAAAGAGAACATCATCAGTCACATGGTCTGGCAGCCATATTGGATTAAAAAAACAAAAAACGAAAACCTTAAAAAACAAGAGTTGGCTCACACCAAGTCCTTCTCAAGACTGTGCAGGGTATGTATTCTATGAATATCATCGACTTTGAGAAACGTATACCAGCACATTATTGCAGATTCCTGATTATTCATTCGTATTCCAAAACAGATGTGAGAAGGGTAGTGGAGGGAATAGCAATGTATATTGAAAACACATTTGTGTATTTCCAACGTGATGGCCTAGTTTGAAAAGACACCTTATGTGATTCATTATTTATTATTTATTGAAATTGATCAAAAATATGGCAAAAACATTTGCAGTTGGAGTGATTTATAAACCCCCAAATGTTAATTCTGATGATTTTATATATGCATTGGATGTATTATTGAATGGTCTGTTTTCAGAAAATAAATCCTTGTTTATTATGGGTGATTTCAACAAAGAACTCCTTCATTACGGTATAACATAAATAACTCAGCTCAACACTTTATCAATTCACACCTTAGAAACTTTTGTTTACCCTTCATCAAGATAACACCTCATGTTACGAGATCCACAGTTACACTGATTGGTAATACAGGTATCCCACACTTCACGAGGGGGTGGAGTACCTTTATAACATTTCATATGTGAACCTTCTTAAAGCGGGAGCTCGTTTTGCATTACTTGTTTTGGAAAAATTACATTTCATTTCTTAATCATCATGTTTCTGTTTAAAAGCAAAGCCATACGTGGTCCGTCTAAAAAGTAACGGGACTGAGCCTGCTGTGTGCTCCACTTACACAACTTGAATGGACAGGTTGCGTCACAGTCTTTCGCAGCATTCCAGAAATATATATGATTGGTGATGGTTGACTGCACTTATTGTGTGATTTTTTTACAGGTCGTGGTTTACACGTTGTCTTGTCTGAGTCGTCGCGCTATGAGTCGTGAGCAGAGAGCCAATCTGAAGTTTCTTGCCAAGTTTGGCAAAACACCTTCCGAATCCTTTGCAATGCTGCAGCAAGTCTACGGGGGAAGAAACAATGTCACGAGCAAATGTGTTTTATTGTGACACGAGCAAATACCGCCCATCGCTTCGCTGACGAAAACACTGAGAGAGGAGAAAAAAGAGGGGGGAGCTAGAGAGGGATGGGGGGAGAGTGAGGAGATGGAGGGGAAAGAGAGAGTGGAGGGAGGGGAGTGAGGAGGGAGAGGGAGTGAGAGGAAGTAGGGAGGGTGAGGAAAAGGGGTGGGGGTGGGGGGGGAGGGAAGGCAGCAAGAGGTGAGAGGAAGGGAAGGCAGACATGCGGTGGAGCATCAATTACAATCATACTGTCGCATCAAAATGATTCTGCAGAGAATAACAGTGAAGATGGAAACAAAATAATGTCTGAAATCCATTTCCTACCGGTTAAACTAAAAATACCACCCGGAGACAAACACCGCCCAGACGCAGCTGGAGACAAACAGTATGTACTGCATACAACCCAAAAGCCTTGAGTACCTTTCACTAAAAAACAATGTTACATTTATATAGACGTTTCAGGGAGATGTTCACAAACATTAGTTTTTATAAGCTGCGTGTGATTGGTGGAAAAAAATTTGGCTCCGTAATTTAGAAAATAAGTTAAAATGGCAAACGGCTCAGAAATCGGGCGTTATCAAATATATTTTTCTTTGAAACTCACAAAGAGAAACATATAACCTTTGTAAAGCAAATCTGAAAACCGAATGTTTTAGAAACAGGTGCGTGAACAAACAAAAACCTGATGGAACCTCCGTAAGATATGGGATGAAGCTTTGCCACCACGGCACCCATAACAGGTATTGCATGCCCACACACCTGCGGAGCGACCCTACAGATCCAAATCTACCCATATGTACCAAGTCTGTGTGTGCTGTAAATGTACTTCTACCTTGTAGTAACTGTCGAATGCACACCCCAATCGGGACACGAACTGTACTGTCTAGCTCGGTAAGTGGCTTAAGCACTCAAGCAAACACTCCAACGGAATGCCTGGCTTGGCAAGTGATTACCAATTGCTGTTGATACAACTATGCACTCAGAAACGCCCAAGCAATGTCCAAATTGGATGAATCAACACTTTTTTTTTTAGTAGTTGGAACTGGTGATACTTTCAAATGTGAAGCTTACATTTTGTAATTCTGCTTATTTTAAGAGATTCTCTCGGTTATTCATATGCAGAAATGAAATAAAGCCATGAACACTGGTGTATCCAGGCGTTTCTAAGCACTGCAATATACCCAGCGATTCGTAGCTATGATCAACATGGATTCGATAATATGAGTGAGGAAAGTGGGGGAAAAAATAAACTTTATCTGAAAGAAATTGTTGCGGCCTGTTCCATGTCAAGGCATGGTTGAGCAGGTCAAAAAACATGGCGGCTTCAGACCCCAGCGAGGTTACCCAGGAAACGCCTTCAGACCCCAGACAGCGAGGTGGCCGAGGATCGCCTGATGAAGGATATAATTAAATAAGGCCGTTAATTATCTTCAAAAGGGGTGTTTCAATTAACTCAAACACACAATTTTCATTCTTGCACTTCCTTGGAGTTTTCTTACGATGCATGCAAAGTTTCAGGATGCTAGGTGTTATAGTTTTGGAGTTATTGAGGAAATGCACCGACACACACACATTGACATTTATGAGGATAGAAAACTGATCATCTACCTGTGTTTCAAATGACAGTTTTAAATTATACTGGCTGTCTTTAAAAAGGTGTGGAAACTAATCCTTTCACTTCATGCACTCATTATTATTCTGCAAATTCTGGTCATTTTAAGAAGACGTTGGAAGAAATGGATTCGGAAGATATTTTGTCGCTTGACGACCCTCATGAAGCTTATAATACATTTTAATTGAGACGATGAGACTTGTACAAGAACGGTTTCCCAATTTTGAATTCCAAAAACAAAACTGTAAAGTGAAAACCCTTGATGACTGGCAGGTTGTTACAATTGATCAAGTACAAGATGAGGTTTTATAAATAAATAAATAAATAAAAATCCTCAATAAACCTTCAATTGTTTATAAATCCAGATTTAAACAATTTCAAGATAAGTTTAATTTGTTGATTCGACCAGTAAAACAAAATTATCCCAAAGAGAAGTTCTTCCAATTTAATTCGATTATTAAAGGTACCTGTTTTTTTTGTTTTTTAATTCATTGATTAACAAAGATGTGACAATTCGAACCAATAGGAGGCTCCAGTTACAATGTATTGATGTGAGTCATCGACAGCAGTGGAAAAAAAACAAAGACAGGAAGAAGATTGACGGTTTTGAAATGTGGTGATGGAAACAAATGTTAAAAATTCCACGGACTGTGAAAAGAACAAACAACTCTCGGTGATTGAACAAAGTAAACCACCAAGTTAGTACCTGAGAGACGCTGAGGATGAAACGTCATTCGGGGATTGACGTCACTTCCGGACTTCCGGTTCAGGGGTCGGCGCACGTGGACGATTGGGCGGCGAGCTCTCCTTCCAGTCCTTCCAAAGCTAAGTTTCCAGTCCGAAAGCGTTTTGTGTGTTTTGTTATCGAGATTTGTGTCAGGATCTGTGGAACAGTTTTCGCGGGTAGTTGAGTTCGTTTGTGGAAAGAAGCAGGGAGAGGCCTCGTGATAAGTTTAGAGTGAAGTCATTTGGGGCCTTGGGAGTATCGGGGTGAAGAAGGGTATAAATAGAGAGCGAAGGAGAAAGGAAGAGGAAGAGGAGGAGGAGGAGGAGGTAAAATGTAACAGTTGCTCAATATGGGCCACGTCCACAATGGGGGAAGCAGAGGGTTCTTGTTGTTGTAGGGTGTGAGGAAATCGTCCGCTTGAGGATGGTTATGGGGAGGGCAGTGGTGATGGTGCAGCGGTGGTGGAGGTGCAGTAGGTGTGAGCGGTGGTGGAGGTGCAGTAGGTGTGAGCGGTGGTGGAGGTGCAGTAGGTGTGAGCGGTGGTGGAGGTGCAGTAGGTGTGAGCGGTGGTGGAGGTGCAGTAGGTGTGAGCGGTGGTGGAGGTGCAGTAGGTGTGAGCGGTGGTGGAGGTGCAGTAGGTGTGAGCGGATGTGGAGGTGCAGCAGGTGTGAGCGGATGTGGAGGTGCAGCAGGTGTGAGCGGATGTGGAGGTGCAGCAGGTGTGAGCGGATGTGGAGGTGCAGCAGGTGTGAGCGGATGTGGAGGTGCAGCAGGTGTGAGCGGATGTGGAGGTGCAGTAGGTGTGAGCGGATGTGGAGGTGCAGTAGGTGTGAGCAGTGGTGACGGTGCAACGGGAGCAAGCGGTGGCGACGGTGCAGCGGGGGCGGGTGGAGGTGACGGTACAGCGAGTGCGGGCAGTGGCGATGGTGCAGTGGTGGTGACGGTGCAATGGTGGTGACAGTGCAGCGGTGGCGACGGTGCAGCGAACGGTGGCGACGGTGAAACGGGGGCGGGCGGTGGGGTGGTGAAACAGTGGCCACGGTGAAACAGGGACGGGCGGTGGCGACAGTGAAACGGGGGCGGGTGGTGGCGACGGTGAAACGGGGGCGGGCAGTGGGGTGGTGAAACAGTGGCCATGGTGAAACAGGGACGGGCGGTGGCGACGGTGCACCAGGTGCGGGCGGTGGCGACGGTGCAGCAGGTGCGGGTGGTAGCGACGGTGAAACGGGGGCGGGCAGTGGGGTGGTGAAACAGTGGCCACGGTGAAACGGGCGGGCGGTGGCGACGGTGAAACGGGGGTGGGCGGTGGGGTGGTGAAACAGTGGCCACGGTGAAACAGGGGCAGGCGGTGGCGACGGTGCACCAGGTGCGGGCGGTGGCGACGGTGTAGCAGGTGCGGGCGGTAGCGACGGTGAAACGGGGGCGGGCGGTGGCGACGGTGAAACGGGCGGGCGCTGGTGGAGGTGCAGTTGTGGTGGAGGTGCAGTTGTGGTGGAGGTGCAGCAATAGAAATTGGTAGACATGAGGTGTAGGAGACAGTTTTTGTGGGTGATGAGATGAGTAAATATGTAGATTCTTCGTTCTCCAGGAAGGATTGTAGACCCAGAATTTTGTGTCGTTTTGAAGGAGCGGGAGTTATGGACATTGAAGGAAGGGTAAACGATATTGTATCGGGTCATGGCAGGAAGAAGTTGGTTGTGGTACCTTTGTGTTGTGGTTGTGGGTCAACGATATTGTATCGTGGTGAGAATGATGTAGGGAAAGTTTACTCAGAGGTTTTGAAAAATAGACACAGGATATTGGGTAAGCGGCTGAAAGAAAAGGGTTGTGAGGTCATGTTTTCTGGGATTCTCCCAAGATTAGAAAACAATATGGACATTCTGAGCAGAGCGATAGACGTCAACCAATGGCTGGAAGAATGGTGTCGGGAGGAAGGTTTTACATTTAGGATGCAGTGGGAATCATTGAGGGGCCAAAGGGAGTGTTTCCGGAATGATGGCCGTGTGTTAAATAGAAAGGGGGCAGCAAGGTTTGCAGTGGGAATTGAGGAAAGAGTTCAGGCTTTTTTAGGTCAGCGGAGGGTGGGGAAGCTATTAAGGAAGGAATGGATGAAGAAGATGAGTAAGGCCAGGCAGAAAAATAGAATTTCAGGAAAGGAAAAGTTAAATACATTCTCTACCAATGCCAAAAGTTTAAATAATAAGATGGAAGAGTTTGAAGCCAAAGTGGATAGCGAGGAGTACGATAGAGTTACAGTGAGTGAGACATGGTTTAAGGAGGAGAGTAACTGTAGGACAGGATTAGAAGGCCACAAGGTGTATCAGTGTGATAGGAAGGAGAGAATAGGATGAGGAGGAGCAATCTGGGTGAAGGACAACATTGCATCAAGAGAAAGGGGTGACATGAAGGAAGAAATAAATGTTGAGGATTCTGTGTGGGGAGAGATTAGAGATTGTAAAAACAGTAGGATACTGGTGGGATGCTTTTATAGGGCTCCGGCTCGGAACGAAGAGGAGGAAGGAGGAGTACATGAATAATTCAAAAGGGCATGTGGTAAGGGAAGAGTTGATTATGGGGGATTTAAACTTGCCAGGGATAGATGGGGTCCAGGAACAGGGAAAGGGCAGAGTGGATAAGGATTTCCGAGTTTTATTCCAAGATTGATTTTTTAATCCAGTTTGTAGATAATCCCAAGAGGGGGAGTGCAGTGTTCGACCTCCTTTTAAGTAACAATCCCAATATGGTGGAGGAGGTGGAGGTTGGGGAGCATTTAGGAGCAAGTGACCATAACATTGTGTGTGCAAAGATTCTGTTAAGGGTTAGAGTTCAGGATTGTAGGGTAAGGCTGTTAGATTTGAGGAAGGCAAACTTTGAGGGTATGGGGAGAGAATTGGGTGATGTAGATTGGGAGACTCTAACAACAGGACAATCAGCATCAGAGAAATGGGAAACCTTCAAGGACCAAATGTGTCGAGTGCAGAGCAAGTACATTCCAATGAGGTGTAAAACTAGAAGCAGAAAAAGGTCAGGATGGTTGAGCAATGAGATAAGGAATACTCTTAAGGAGAAGCAGAAGGCTTTTATTAGGTTTAAAATATCAGGACTGGAGTTAGATTTATATCGCTATCTGAGTAAACAGAGACAAGTTAAGAAAATAACTCTGCAAGCTAAAAGAGAGTATGAGAAGGACATGGCTAAGAATATTAAACATAATAACAAGGCTTTTATTAAGTATATCAGGGAAAAAGAGCAGGTTCGGACCAGTGTGGGCCCATTGAGGAATAGCACCGTGAGAGTGGTTGGTGATGAAAGTGAGATGGCAGGCTTATTAAACAGGTATTTTTCTTCAACTGTAACACAAGAACAGTCAGGAGAATTGTCAATAGCTGAGAGTATCTTTCAAGGAAGTGAAAAAGTGCTTTTACATAAGATCCAGGTTGGAGTGGAGGAAGTAAAGGAACAGCTCGGTAATCGAAGAGTCGATTATGGCTCCGGGTCCAGATAATATGCACCCGAGAGTATTGATGGAGGTGACTGAGCAGGTAAGCGAGATATTAACGGATATTTTCAACAGCTCACTGGAGTCAGGACAGGTACCGGAGGATTGGAGAGGAGCAAATGTAACACCATTATTTAAGAAAGGATCCAGAGAAGAATTGGGAAATGATAAACCTGTTAGTTTGACTTCAGTTGTGGGGAAGGTGTTGGAGACATTAATTAAGGTCGAGATGAGGAACCATTTAAACAAATACAAACTAATTAAAGGTAGTCAGTGTGGGTTTACCAAAGGTAGTTAGTGTTTAACAAATCTTTTAGAGTTCCACGAAGCAGTGTCTGATTGGGTGGATGAGGGAAAGGCAGTGGACATAGTATATCTAGACTTTAAGAAGGTATTTGATAAGGTACCACATCGGAGGTTGTTCGCCAAAGTGAGGGCTTGTGGAGTGGCTGGTCAGGTAGCTAATTGGATTGAAAACTGGTTTAGTGACAGGAAGCAAAGAGTGGCTGTGAGTGGGAGGATGTCTTGCTGGGAGGATATAAGTAGTGAGGTACCTCAGGGATCAGTACTCGGACCATTACTGTTCATTATTTACATCAATGATTTGGATAATGGGGTAAAGAGTAAGCTTTCCAAATTTGCAGATGACACAAAGCTTGGAGGTAAGGTGGATAGCAGGAGGGGGTGGTGATCAGATTCAGGAAAGTATTGATACTTGTATAGATTGGGCAAAAGATCGGCAGATGTAATTTAACCTGAGCAAGTGTAAAGTGTTGGGGATGGGAAAGAACAATGAAAATAGAGATTACAGGATGTAAGGGGTGATGTTGGAGCGTGTCACACAGGAGAAGGATCTGGGGGTGGTAAAGATATGGAAGGTAAGCAGGCAGCACAGTGCCAGGCAGCCCTAGGTGTTTCGGTTGTATTCGGAGGGGGATCATTTATAAATCAAAAGAGGTGGTGTTAACATTGTACAGGAATTTAGTGAGGGCCACATCTATAATATTGTGTGCAGTTCTGGTCACCACAACTCAGGAAGGACAGAAATTCCATGGAGAGGGTTCAGCGTAGGGGCTACTGGATTGATCCTGGGCCTAGCTAGACTTAGCGATGAGGAGCGGCTGAAGGAGACCAGGCTTTATTCACTAGAAAGGAGGCGGTCATGAGGAGATATGATGGAGATGTTTAAGATGATGAAAGGTAGAGATAAAATAAGTGCAGATAAATTATTCAACAGAGTCGACAGTGATAGGACCAGGGGCCATAGTCTGAGAGTGAAGAAGAGGAGAGTTTAGATGGTAGTCAGGTAGGGAACTTTTACTCAGAGAGTAGTTAATGTACGGAATGGTCTCCCTGGAAAGGTTGTGGCAGCAGAAAAAGTAGATAAGTTTAAATTGGAATGAGATAGGTACCTGGAAGTTATGGAGATAGAGGGGTATGGGAATGTTGGTAGGACTTTCCGGTAGCTTGAGTATTGATGGGTGATTGTGTGCATGTGTATGGAGTGCTGTTGGTGGGGGTCTTGTCAAGGGGGGTTGTGTGGTTGATGTGTGTTTTTAACCAAGCCCATGCCCCCTCTCTGAGGGTACAAAAAGGGGAAAAAATATATAAAAAAAACAAACAAACAATTTTTTTTAATTTCATCAATTTAAACCTTTTTTTTCCGTTTTCTTCCTTGGATCTTGTGTCGCTGGGATGGTGTGGTGTTCACGCAGGAATGATGGGCTGAATGGCCTCCACCTGTGTTGTATTTCCTTGTTGTAAACTGACATGGGATCCCTTTGAAGTCCTCTAGTTTTGCTGTGGCACATCGTCATCTACCCGTTTCCCATTGATGCCCCTTTCTTTGTTGAATGAAAAACTATTTTTTCTCATGAAGGACTGTGTCGAATGGGTAGAATAATGGATGAAATCAATAGAACATTGATCGAGTTATGCTAACCACCACGGGAAGCAAGGAGAAGCTGACTTTTCAGGTGTTAACGCTTTGTCAGAGCGAAAGATGGACAGGAGATGGGTGAGGGTTGACTGAGCAGAGATGCTTGCATCAGATTCAGGACTCGGGGGTCAGGGATCATGTGGGGGTAACAATCGCTGATTTTGACAGCGAGGTCACATATCATTGGTTCAAGGGGACTGGGAGAAAAATGATCATAATGGGAAACAATAAGTGACAGAAACTGATTATATAAATAATAAATATATTAAAGAAACTTTAAAAAGTGATGCAAAGAAAAATAATACAAATGTAAAAATAAAATATAGTAATAGCAATAAATAACAAGAAAAAGAGCAATCAGAGATTGCCGACACTCACCAGTACGTGTTTTGTGTGTTGTGTTTGTGGACTGGTGTGTTATGTAATTAATAAGCGACATAATTAAAACTGTCACTTTATAACTGCTGGCAGTGATGACCGGGTACCAAGACGTCCCTCTTTGTTTGATACAACCCTGCTTTGATCAGACACCTGACCCTGACCCATGTCGTTTTTTAAAATTTTTTTATTCATTATTCAATTGAATTGAGAATGGGATTAAAATAATTTCAATTCACATCAAATGGAAGACCAAATAGGTAAAGTCCTGCATTGGAATAATCATAAAGAACCCGAACAAGCAAAAAGCAAAGATGAAGTCATCAGGAGGAACCTGGATAGGGATCGCATTTCAGCTGATACTCCTCTACCCTCAAACCCATCCAGGCACAGCCAAGTGAGCCTCATTCAAGAAAGAAAGAAAGAAAGAAATAAAAAGAACCCAAATCAAATTTTTTAAATAATTCTGGCTGCCAGACTATTCATGCAATCAAGTTGAAATTTAAAACATAGATTCCTCATCACGGCTGGATCATGATTGTGAAGTTTCACGTCAATTGATTAAGCAGTTCCAGAGAAAAACACGATTTAATATTTTCTTCAATCCAATATGGTTGCCAAACCATGTGACCTATGACATCATATATGTGAACCTTTTGTTTGTCATGGATAAGTGGTCATACTTGTAAAGTTTTGCCTCGATCTGTTCAGCCACTTCAGAGACGATTTTTGAAGGTTTTTAATGAAAACAATATGGCCACCGAATCACGTGACCAATGACGTCAAAAAAATTTCTCTGGACGATTTTCTTCCAAGATGACCCTCAAAAATTTTCATACTGATCAGATATAGCTTTCTTCATATGCAATTATGACGTCATAACGAAGGCACCTATGATGTCATTAAAAAAAAAATCACATTTACTCTGCGTGAGGAGTACGTGCCATGTGCCAAGTTTCAATTTTTTCCTTGGTGTAGTTTTAGAGATGCAGAGTTCCCAAATTTTTCCTGTATTTCCAATATGGCTGCCACACCATGTGGCCTCTGACATCAAAATTATCATTAAAACATTTTACATGAGTAGTCGCACCTATGGTGAAAAATGTCTCAATCCGACTGACGGTTGCGGAGAAAAATCAAATGTTCTGTACAGGGACAGACAGACAGACAGACAGACAGACAGACAGACAGACAGACAGATAAACCAATAAATGAATAACCCGACAATAAGGGATATCAAGCATATATAGCGAATCCAAAAAAATCACTCATCAAGTGACAACTTGGCAGTTCAGCACAAAGTAAAATGGCACTCGGTAGAGCACATAACTCTGCCAGGTGGAACAGTTCATGTTTTGTATCCCACTGTGGGCTGAATCCGATACAAAATCCAATCCGCTTGTTCTTGTCACCTATTCAACTCATCCACCTTGTTTTGTCATAACTTGTCCACAACTTTTTGAGATATCGTGATGTATTTAGTTTTTGGCGCAATCTATAAATTTTATAAATTAGGTTTGTGTTGACCTTTAGATCTTAAAATTAATTAGTAGTTGAATTCAGTGACCTGATATGTTAATCCTTTTCAAATTTCAACTCAATCGGATGAAAATTGAGGATTTAGAAAATTTGGCCCAACTTGGCCTTTTGGCCTATTTTGACCTTTTGGCCAATATTTACCTCAAAATTAATAGGTGTTTGAATTCAGCAACCTGACATGAAAATGCACCTCAAATTTCAAGCCAATCGGATGAAAATTGAGGATTTTAGAAACATTTTAAAAATTTGGCCTATTTTGGGTTGATCTTTTGGCCGATGTTGACCTTTTGACCTATGATAACCTCAAAAGTAATAGGTGGTTCTATTCCGTGACCGGATATGCAAATCCTCTTCAAATTTAAGTCAATCGGATGAAAATTTGGCTCAAGTTGACCTTTTGGCCAATGTAGACCTTGTTAGCCACGTCGCATTGCGAACGTTGGCTGAACGAGAGCTCCGTATTGTTGTTGTTGTTGTTATTGTTATTGTTATTGTTGTTGTTGTTGTTGTTATTGTTATTGTTATTGTTATTGTTATTGTTATTGTTATTATTGTTGTTGTTATTGGTGTTGTTGTTATTGGTGTTGTTGTTCGTATTGGTGTTGTTGTTAGTGTTGTTGTTGTTTTTGTTGTTGGTGTTGTTCGTATTGGTGTTGTTGTTGTTGTTGTTGTGGTCGTTGTTGTTGCTGTTGTTGTTGTTATTGTTATTGTTATTGTTGTTGTTGTTGTTGTTATTGTTATTGTTATTGTTATTGTTATTGTTATTGTTATTATTATTATTATTACAAAACCTTTAGGACTCGGCTCTTTTTATATACAGGATCCGGATTTCCTAAGATACTAAACACCTGGACACATCCTCGCATTGACGGTGCCTTTTGAGAGCATCTCTCATGAACTTTTCAATATATTCTGACATTTGCTTTAAAGTTTCGAAAAGTTCACGTTACTATTTAAAGATTATTCCATTTAATGTGTTGTAATTTCGTAAATACACTATTTTCTCGTCATGAAGGAGGAGCCTCCAGGACGGGTCTCGCTATTGGCTCCATCAAGGCACGTGACGAAATAACGGAAGTTGTTGTTATTGTTGTTGTGATAAAAATGCGGATGTTTCGACTTTCTGTAATGAATCTTTCATCCAAAATAAGGTCCTTCAAAATAGTCTTTCGGACAACTTATATTATTGAATTATTAATAATAACTCACCAAACCCGCGTTCTGCGCGAAGTTTCGAAAGTGAGGGTTCGTTCGGACGTCAATATATCCAGTGTTCACAATGTGATTTATCGAATTTCTTTATATACAATGTTTCTTGTTGCATTTTTAGCCACGTCGCGTTGCGAACACTGGCTCTAAGAGAGCTCCGCGTTGTTGTTGTTGTTGTTGTTGTTGTTGTTGTTGTTCTTCTTCTTCTTCTGGTGAAGACAAAACCTTTATGATGTGGCTCTTGGACACATTTGTCCTTGTTGGTTGAACAAATTTTACGAAACTTCAATGCGTGATGGTTGCCGGGTCGGTGACATTAATCTCTGAATATTTCAGAACGATCGGTTGGGTAGTTTGGGCTGGAGGCGGGTGGGTGGACAGACAGACAGACAGACGAAGGCGATCATCATACTTGTCAAAAATGTCACTTTTTTTATTGCCAAGTAACAAACAGACCCAAACGCAATTCCCTCTTTTTCGGCGAGTGTAATTAAACCAAGAAAGATGTCGTGCACAGCACGATACTTTCGAAATCCAAATAAAAAAATAGTTGCCATGGAAACAGCAAATTGGCCATTTCGAAAATGATCACCGATCAAGTGTTTTACATGACTGAATGTTATACACAATAAATTTGGTTGGCACATTTTGCAATTGTGCTCATTGGTGGTTAACTTGGTTTGGATGGCCTTGACCTTGATCTTTGACCAATTTTGACCAAATTTACCGACACGTACTTCCCGGGGAAGAATCGGAAGGGGCAGAATAAGATGGACGGGGTAAAGGCTGCAACCAAGCTGTCTCTACCAGAGCTTTGGGAAGCAATGCAGGATCAGGATGTTTGGAGAAATCTGACCATGGATGTCACCAGAGGTCGGACACGACTTGATGGAACTCGATAACTGCGGACATTAAACAAAACGCACGAGACATTCAGAAAGTTCTACGAATGAGATCGTACCGGAGATGCGTTTTGCTTGTTCTTGACGTGCGCTCAACAGCATCTCATTTGGAGAACTTTGTGAATGGCCCACAAATTGTGAGATGACGATGCAAGATAAACGACAAAATAATTTACAAGTTTGTGTCGTAGTATCACCGTCATCGACGTCACACCGGAGTGCATGTTATCGCACATAATGTGCACTCGAATGTCTTTTTTCATATTGTCTGAACATTGACTGAGCATCTTGCGAAACTTGTGCCCACTATACACAATTTGGCAACATTATGACAAACACATCAGGGTCGATTGTGAGTCAAAGGTCCTTCGGTTGAAGAGTGATTCACATGTCAGATGTATTTATCACTTATCTGTTGTCAGACTGTTTAATCTTTAACATCCTCATTGTTTTGGATCCAGGACAATTGATACAGAGGGAAGACCTGCTTAATATTTGAGATTTCAATTCTGAAATTGATTCAACATGCAGTCAAGTCATGCTCCATGTTCACAGGGTTAGCAAGAGGAGGTACGTGTACTAGCCTCCAAACGGTGTAGCCAGGTTCGAATCCCGACACAGCTATAAACTGTCATCTCGGTGTTTCACGGGCAGGGTGATTCATCAATGTGTGTGCCATCTCTTGGGTGGACGTGAAACGAGAATCCCGTTTGCCGGCATTAGTTGGTATCGGCGAAAGGTCCCATGGTGTCCTTTGTGAAGGTTGTGCGAGCTATGTCTCCATCATGGATTGTAAATGTATTTCTGCTCTCATTCAATGCGTCATTTTGAAAACAACAAAACATGACTAATTTCATATATTTATGTCACGTGACGTGCAGTTACCGTCTTTAAAATCTTTAACTTTTGTTCTTGGTTAGGTAGTGCTGATCCATATCATCGATATACGACAGTAGTAGAGCCGACACGTCGCTTCGCTGATGGACCAATTATTCGTCCTATTTTCCAACAATTTTGGGCAAGAAGGAGAAGGAAAGGAAGACAAATCTACCCGTGCATAGAGTGCTTTTAACCCCGACCCCCCACCTCCCATCCCCATCCTCACATCGCATTTCATCCCCCTCTGCTCCACTTTCGTAGTGATGTCTCTTCCCGCTAGAAATGTCTCACACATGATGACAGGCTTTGACAGACCCCTCCGTCTTTTTTTGTTTTTTTTGGGGAGGTGGTGGGGGGGGGAGCGGGGAGGATGGCGAAGGGGAAGACAAATTTACCTGTGTGAAGAGTGCTTTAACCTCCGCGTTGCCAAGGTAAAAAAAGGCTCACCACCACATGAGGCCGTGGCCACATAGCCTGTGTTAACCGCCACACAATGTTATATTTGTACCCCGAGTTTGGAGTTTGTAACTTAAAAGAAGTGGCCGTGTATAAGGAACAAAGAAAGACAGAAAGATAGATGGCCATAGAGAGACAATGCCATATATATATATATTTTTTTTTTATATAAAAAAATATATTTGACCCCCCCCCCACTCCTCCAGCTGAAGAAGCTGTGTAAAGCAACCCAAGAAGACCTACACAAGGTAAGCGCAATGCTGTTTTGAACCCTTCCCAGAGTTCCCCAATAACTATAAAAACATTCACACATAGTACACACATGAGAATCCCAATGCTGTACACTCCCCTCAGCTACCGGACCGGTTTCATCACTTATTGGCGAATCATCAATGATAGCGTAGACAGAAATGCATACCAATGAGGCTCCCAAGCATGTACCACGTGCAAACGTTGGGATTCCCATGTGTGTACTATGGAGAGCAAATACCTATTCTGGGGTGGGGGATCCCCCTCCCTTACCTCATAATTTGTTGGGGGGTGGTCAAACATTCCCCCCCCCCATAGACCCCTTTAATGAGCGCAGATTTTGATGCGGTCAATAAACCTTGGTTAGGCATCAGATATGAAGCTCATGGCCAGGTTTCATCAAAATCGTGTGTTTGGTTCAAGCGATAATGACTGACGTGTTTACGGAATGACCGACTGACTGCCTGCCTCACACCTCCGGACACTGCTCGAGCACAAAAGCTCACCGGGCTGAGGTCCAGGTGAGCTAAAAATGATTCCAGACTAGGTATGCTCTTCAAATAAAATGCTCTAACTTGATTGTGTGGGACGAATGTACCATGTTGCACAAATAGGCATTCGAGGAACTTGACCGAACTCTCCAAGATATTTGACAAAACATTTCACCCATGGGGGGAGTTACAGTTGTCGCCGGTGATTTCAGACGAACTTTTCCCATAATTTGTTGGGGTACTCAAGCCGATAAAGTCTGCGAGTCTAAAATCATCAGTGCTGTGGCGAGATGTTGAACAAAAAAGACCCTCCGTATCAATATACGCATGCACTTACTAGGAAATCACAGTGCACACCAATTCGCCACTCTTGTGCTCAACATTGGTGGCGATAAAATTATATCAAGTCTGATACCAGTGACCTCCTCATCCCCCTTCACAAAAATCTGGCTGCAGTGGTGAGTTCCGACAACGATTTGATAAAGAGTGTTTCCTAATTTTTCACAAAATTATGGAGACACTGATTGGTTGTCACACCGGGCAATACTAGCCCCAGGAAACGACTATTGGAGCGTGTGCCCAGTGAAGACATCACCTAATAAATCCATTGACAGTGCTCCGGACGTGGATCAAATCGTTCACGATCATGTCGAGTTTCTGAACTCGCTACATCCTCTGGGCATGCCAGCTCGTGAACTGAAATTGAGTCGGTACACCAATCGTGCTTCTTCGCAATCTGGATGTCCCAAGATTGTGCAATGGAACTCACATGGACGTGCAGCAGTTGATGAAAAATCTCATAGAAGCTACGATCTCCATCGGAGGGTTCTCGGGAGAGAATGTGTTGATTCCCCATATTCACCACTCACTCCCAGCGACTGTCCATTGAAATTCAAGCAGCTCCGATTCCCCATACCTCTGTGATTTGCCATGTCGATAAACAAGGCCCAAGGACAAAGGCTACATCAAGCAGGACTCTATCTAGCCCAACCATGTTTTTCACATGGCCAGCTTTATGTGAGATGCTCCAGACTTGGGACTGGAACGTGTTTGCTCTTATATGCATATGATGGACAAATCATGAATGTAGTATACCAGTAAGTTCTCGCATAAAATATGTCTGATTCATTGAGTGAGTAACAAAGCCTGCAATTCCCAATCTGTTGAAGGCAGGTACCCTGCTTGGAGCGCAGAATAATTCACCTTGCATTATAACTTGCTCTCCCTCATGCATAGATTTATCCCCTCTCGTCTTCATTTGTCCTACCCGTCCTCCCACCCTTGGTTCACTGAAGCTTGTGGCGAGGCAGTTGACCTGAAACAAGTTGCCTTTGCTTCATGGAAAGAAACCCAGCTGAGGGTAATCTCAGTTCCTTCCATAAAGCTCGGAACAAGTGTGTATCTACCTTCAGGAGAGCCACAAAACAACATCTATATATAATTCCAGCTGTGTGTGTGTGTGTGTGTGTGTGTGTGTGTGTGTGTGTGTGTGTGTGTGTGTGTGTGTGTGTGTGTGTGTGTGTGTGTGTGTGTGTGTGTGTGTGTGTGTGTGTGTGTGTGTGTGTGTGTGTGTGTGTGTGTGAGACACCGCTGTTTCTCGACAACCACTGGTCCGATCTAATTGAAACTGAAACCAATGACAAGACACGTTGTTGCGTGGGGCGTAGCCGATGGGGGAAGGGAAGCTCAGTCGTGTTCTCCATTACGGGTTACAACGTACGGGCTTCCGGAGAGTGATGACTTCATGTATTCTCATAATTTCTCGATTTCTGATGCGCATTTATAAACACAATGCCCCAAGTTATGATCGTTTTCATATTAGACGGTGTATAAATTTCGGTAACATCAGAGTGCTGGTATGCTCCGAACCGGAAGTAAATTTTTTTCTCTCTCTTCTTTTTTTGTTTTTCCTTGCGACGACATTGCGAAAAGGTAAAATACGTTGGTGCTCATTGAATAATTGGCCATTAAAACTAAATTGCAAATAATCGTAACTGTGATATGCGAACTTCCGGACCATGCACGTACAGGCACGCGAGAGCGAGGAAACGGCCTGTGTGGTTGTTGTTTCTTGCTCGCGGTTGGAATATTTATTTATTCGTTTTAAAAAAAAAAATTTTACGGGCACGTACTAGTGTTTCTAATCTCAAGTCTGAACTCTCAAACTTCTATCCTTCCTCCAAACCCTGGTGGCATCTAATCAAATCTGTTTCTGGTGTATGTTCCCCCTCCATCCCCTCCCTTACCTCAAATGACCGCACTGCTGATACCACACGTGAAAAGGCTGAATGCCGAAACTCAGTGTTTGCATCTAAATCTTGTGTCTGAAACCCATCGCTTTCTGTACCCACCTTACCCAGTCGCACCCAACTGTCCCTGGACTCTGTGTCCTTTTCTTCTGACAAAATTGAGAGTTTGATGTCAAACCTCGACTCAGATTCTGCAACCGGTCCAGACGGCATCAGCCCACGTGTCCTAAAAACCTGCTCCTTTGCTGTTACTCACCCTCTCTCTGTTCTATTCACCCTCTCTTTGTTCTATTCACCCTCTCTTTGTTCTATTCACCCTCTCTTTGTTCTATTCACCCTCTCTTTGTTCTATTCACCCTCTCTTTGTTCTATTCACCCTCTCTTTGTTCTATTCACCCTCTCATTTGCTCAAGGTCATCTGCCATCTGCTTGGAAATCAGGAAACATTACTGCCCTGCATTAAAAAGGTGCAAAAACAGATCCCTGCAACTACAGACCAATCAGCCTTCTCCCAATCATCAGCAAGGTTATGGAATCCATCATCGCTTCAGACATTAAATCCTTCCTCTTCTCCAATGGCTTGATTTCCGATCATCAATTTGGTTTCAGACCAGGTCACTCTACCCTGGATATGCTGCTTCTGCTATCCCAACAATGGAAGGAGATCCTCAATGCTCGACATGAAATCCGAGCCGTATCCCTGGACATATCACGTGCTTTTGACACAGTCTGGCACCCTGCCCTGCTCACCAAACTCTCTTCCCATGGTATCCAAGGCCATCTCCACTCATGGCTCGCAGACTTCCTCTCCTGTCGCAGTCAACGTGTGGTCCTTCATGGAGTTCATTCAACCCCTCTTCCTGTCCAGGCTGGAGTTCCTCAAGGTAGCGTTTCCTGGCCCTGTTCTTTTTCTACTTTTCATCAATGATCTCTCTGATTCTCTGGAAAATCCTCTTTATCTCTTTGCCGACGACTCCACCCTCTGCCGTACCATCTGTCATCCTGCAGACCGGCATGCAGCAGCTTCTCCGCTCACTGCAGATCTGGATAATATCACAAACTGGGCCGTCACATGGAACATGTCTTTCAATCCGGACAAATCTCACACTAGGAAAGGAGGAGAGGGGAATCATTTCGTTTTATTTTTTTTTAACCTCATTGTTAACACACTCCATGTTAATAGCACGAATACATCAAAAAACAATTTTAACATTTCGATTTCCTTTAAACTTCTCATATTGAGGCTTGTGTAAGAGCTAAATAACAAAGGAATAATGTGGATATTATGAGCAAACATGGTCATGGAGACACAAGAAGAGTCATGGAAGCTACAAATGATATTCTGGTGTTTTGGCCTGGATTGGCAAGCAGTAAAATAATATAGCACTGTGTTATGAATGCTTTATGTGGAGCAGGAGTTGAGAACAAATTTTCTTTGAAAGAAGACAACAAAAAAAATTATCTTCCATATTTAACTTACAACTGTCTTCCAAAACAAGCAAGATGATCCTTAGCAATCCCTGAGAGATGAATTTGAATTGCTCAACATTCAGAAATGCCAGCCTGGTGTTGGTGCAGTGGTTAGGGCAGCGGCTTGGGATCCAAAAGGTCCTGAGTTCAAGCCCCGTTGGGCCACTGAATTAATACACCAGGGGGTTGACTCAGCCTGTCATCCTTCCGAGGTCGGCGAAATGAGTACCAGTATACTGGGCCGGTGTATACCCCGGTTAAAATAGGTGTACCATATCCCTGTGTCGTAAGAGGCGACCAGGGTTGCGTCAGGAAGGGCATCCGGCGTAAAACATGTGCCAAATCACTATGCGGATCAAACGGATGATCCGCTGTGGCGACTCCATACGGGAGCACCCGAAAGAAGAAGAAGAAGAACATTCAGAAATGCAATTGGACACCTCTGCTCAACTTCCTTCCTCCAGATGGTCCGTTTGTATCATTCCATTGGTATTTCTGTATAAACGTAACTTCCACATGAATGTTCTGTATAAACTCGCTGAAAGCTGTGATTTTTCACTCAATAACATTCCGTGGAGCCTTCTCTCAAAAAATGTCATCTGAACATCGAAAAACTGAACTTTAACAACAATACTAACTTTTCTAATCTTACAAAGGAAGAATGACATGCACTTGAATCTCTCTGGAAATGGGAGGACGTTGTCATCAAACCAGCTAACAAAGGCGGTACAAACGTGCAATCGTAGTTGGTTACTGACCTTTACAAATCGTAAGCCTTCTAACAATTTTCTGAAGCTGTTACTTCAAAGTCAACAAACCTTGCCACCGCTGAACCAAAATCTGTTAAGGACACCATCAAACATGTGACTTTGGAAGAGGACTTCTGGTTCTTTGCAACCAGCTTATCATCCCTCCAAGCACATCACACATTTCATTTTTGACGGATCTGTGATGTAGAGCAGTCGTTTGTGTAGTGTTGCACAAACTGACACAAAACAGTGCGATTAACTACAAGATACAAATCAGTTTATTCCGCAGCACGTAATACTCCCACTTACAAGTTGGTGTCCCTCTGTAAGTCACCCTTCCCCTTCCTCTTACAATAATTATGCATCTTCACAACAATCCACAACATCCAGCAAGTGAACAATAACAACAACATTGGAAAGAACAACATTTTCTCCTTCTCCCACCAAGTTCAGGTATGGAATGAAGCCACAAAGTCCCCAAAACGGCTCAGGTGTTGGCAAACTCTCTGAGGCCATTGCAATGACCCCATGGGTTCGAGCTCTCCTTCTGTATCGGCCATATTGCTTGTATTGGTTGGGCATACACATACTCCCAGCAGGCTGGATGTATTCAAATCCTGGGTTGTAGCGGTCACCATTTCCCACAGTCTGCTGGTGTGCCACTGAGACCTGTCTTGAAGCTGAAAGGTCATTGGTCCAAGCCATTGGCTAATACGAAGTGTGGAGGACCAAAAATGCTGCATACTGCTTTTTCCAATGAGGATGTTTAACCCTTCCCCAATCCTGGATCTATATTGCAGATTGCCTTGATCTGTGTACTTTGTTGAACCGCTACTTCACGTGCTTTTGGCTTGATTGTATGGCAATGTGGACAGCCGGTGAGGAAGAGCAAGACACTGTGGGTCTAAACCTGCCCATTGGCAGTTGTAGCTCACATGCTGTCATTGATGTTGCTGGTGAGGCTCCTATGGTGGTGTGCGGTGATGCCCCCTGTAAGTGCAAATGGTCTGCAGTAGGGCTGTTTGGAATGTACAGCCTTGAGCCAGGTGTGCTCGAATGCCATTCTTGTTTACTCACAGAGGAGTCTCCAATATATTTCTCAGTTTCACAATCAATGACAGTCGAATGCATGAGGAATACAGCCATGTCTTCAAGATGGACACGTTTCCCACCGCCACCCCTCACAGGCTTAACGAGCGCTTTTCATTCACTTCCATCTCCCATTTTTTTTTTTTTTACCAACTTTCCACTCTTCTTTTTTTGTTTCTGCTCTCTGTTTTTTTCCCCCTTTCTTTTTATTTCAATTCAATTTATTTATCTTACCTTTCCTCGTTTTCTCTTTCTCCCCCTTCACTTTCCATTTTTACTTCTACAACCGAAGATTGAAGGAGGTTATGTTTTCACCACTTTCTGCCTGTTTGTTTGTTTCTTTGTCTGTGTTTATGCACAGGATATCTCAAAAAGTTGTACACGGATTCAGATGAAATTTTGTGGACAGGTTGGGTGTGTGACAAGGACGAACTGATTAGATTTTGGTGAAGATCCAGATCCGGATCTGACTACTAGAATTTTTTTTAAAGTGATTCTTCACCATTGAGAGATAGGGGCAAAATCGATATAATGCTGTATCGCATAATATTTCAAAAATGTATTGGGCCCGATATGTTCTCGTGGATCAGGCATTGCGTGGCGGAGGTATGCGCTCTACCGAGTGCCCTTGTAATTCTCTCCTTTTTTTTGTATACAATGTCGAGGCTCGTATGAGAGCTAACACACAACGTACAGCAAGGGGGGCTTGAGACAAGATGGGCGGGAGTGGGGAGGACAAAACAGTGGGGAACAGAGACATTAGGAGATCTGTGGAAAGGAGAGGGATGGGGTGGGGAACACGGGGAATACAAGATCGACATTACAGGGACTTTCAGGTAGGAGAGCAGGGAATTTGAAGGAGGTGGATTGATGGGGGTAGAAAAGATCGAGGTTTTGGATGGGGGATGACAAGAGGTGGTGGTGAACAGCTGTTTTGAAGGCATGGAGGGAAGAATGGGATTGAACAGAGTGAGGGAGTTTATTCCAAAGACGGGGAAAAAGAGGAATGAAAGAGTGAAGGTGGTAACAGGACTGGTAACTCCAGACTGGTAACAGGAATTGCAAAGCTAGTTCCGGTCACATAACTTTAAGTCGGTGAAAATGGCCGACTTAGTAAATTTCTTCAAAATCTTCCTTCTACAGAACCATGAGTCAGAATGTTCCCAAATTTGGATTACAACATCAGGAGAGGGTCCTGATGTTAAATTGCAGAGGCCATGCTGATCACATGACCGGAAGTGTCAAAATGGCAGTCGTGCAAATTGTTTCCAAAATTTTCTTCTCCAGACCCACCAGTCAGAACGCGACCAAATTTGGGTTACAACATAAGACCAGGGTCCAGATAAACTACAGGTCGAGTGGTCCAAGTTTTTTTTTTTTTAATTCATTGCAGTTTATTTATTTATCGTCTGTTCTGTCCCGATATTTTGTCGCTTCTTGTCTCACTTTCGTAAGGTGTCAAAATAAGTCGTTCCCACCCCACATGTGCATAGCCCTGAAGGCCCTGTCACACCTTGACGATTTACGAAAAATTTGTCTAAAACGCTGGCACACGTCGAATACGTTATGGGTAAGTTTTGTATACGTTAAGAGCACGCTGAAAAACACTGCCATACGTCGTAGTACGCTGGCTTTAAACGTTGTACTTTTGGGTTTTCCTCAAATTTTTTCATGCTTGAAATTTTACGACGTATGCCGGCGTATGACTCACACGTTCCGCTACGCTGGCCATAAGTTGTAGGCACGTTATGCGATCGTTGACAAACGTCGAAACACGTTACTTGTAAGTTACTCATAAGTCGAAACACGTGGAGGTAATGTTTAGCGTACCCGAAACTTATTTCTAACCTATGAGGAACGTTTTGTAAGCACGCTACACGAACGTTGTTCACACTTTGCAACACGTCACTTGAAAGTACTACTACTATGACTACTACTACCAACATCTACATCACTAAATTCTCTCGAACTACGACTACTGCTACTACTACTACTACCATCGACATCACTAAATTCTCTTGAACTACTATTACTACTACTACTACTACAACATCGACATCACTAAATTTTCTCGAACTGCTACTACTGCTACTACTACTGCTACTACTACTAACATCGACATCACTAAATTCTCTCGAACTACTGCAACTACTACTACTACTAATGTTGAGATCATGTTCCACCGCTGATTGAGATCTCGCAATGTCCACACTATCATGGTAGAAAAGAGCCTTTTAATTCACATCAAAAGAGTACATGACAGAAAGTGAGACAGAGACTACCTACAGTATCCCAGCTCAGTTAAACTCTCTCTCTCGCAAGCAGTTTGGTTTACTTTATATGTATTTTTCCTGCTCATCTGTTTTCATGATTTCCCCAACTTCCATCAGGTTTATATTTCCTTTCTTAGATATCGTATTCTTTGAAAGTAACAACACCCCAGCAAATATTCTCTCCTGGCCTGACAAAGCATTGATCTTTTCACTGGCAAGAAGATCTGTTATTGGTCAGGCAGATCTTTATCACAATATATATTATCTTCTCATTCCACTGCAAGATGTTCCATTTTGAACTATACCAAACAGTGCTGATTTATAATCGGGCTTCTCCGAGCTCAAGGCTCAAATAATGTTGTTACAAGGCCAACAAGAAAGCCAGACATTCATGAGAGAGAGAGAGAGAGACAGAGAGACAGAGACAGAGACAGAGATATATATAGAGATAGATATATATATACACACACTTGCTTTAATTACGAACAGTCAAGAACGGAAGTTTGCTGAGAGCATTTTATGATGCCAACAAATGCTTTGGCTTTTTCTTTTAAATGCTACATTCAATTAAGAAAAGGTAATCCTACTAAAAATGGCTGCTCTCATCTTGGGAGATGTATAATTTCTCCACACTACTACTACGACTAACATCGACATCACTAAATTCTCTCGAACTACTACTAATAACATCGACATCACTAAATTCTCTCGAACTACTACTACTACTGCTCCTGCTACTGACATTGACATCTACTCAACATGGAGTCTGGAACACTGACGGGTTCCTCCTGTGAAGCCCATTTTTATATACCAATTCCCCTAAACGCTGCCAATACGCCATTATACGGTAGCTGTAAGTTAGAAACACGTTCAGTAAGTTCTGTGGTCGTCCGGAAGACGTCAATCGAATTTGTCTACATACAACAATGTGCGTTTGAGATACGTTACACATAGGTTCAAAGCAAGCTACTAATAGGTTCAAAGCCCGTTACTCATAGGTTAAAAATTAAGTTTCGGGTATGCTAAACATTACCTCGACGTGTTTAGACTTATGAGTAACTTACAAGTAACGTGTGGCCGACGTGTGTAAACAATCGCAGAGCGTGCCGAGAACTTATGCCAGCGTATGCGGAACTTGTGAGCCATACGTCGAGTACGTCGTAAAATTTTCAGCATGCTTGAAATTTCACGATGTACTAAACGTTCCACGTAATGTGCCAGAGTACTTCATTGTTTTCAGCGTGCTTACCTTACCCATACCATATTCGACGTGTGCCAGCGTTTGACATTTTTCATAGGTCGGCATATGCTGGCTAAATCGTCAAGGTGTGACTGCGATGTTAACACTTCCAATTTTCAGGCGGTTATGATTTAAATCGGCGTGCGGCAGGTTTTTAACAGGCTACGCCACGAGTTCGTCTGCGATACGTTTAGAGCGCTATGACTAAGTTAAACTATCGTTGGGCAAAGGTTGTGAACGCCGACAACAGGCTAAGCATTCGTTGGTATAAGTTATCTATAACACAACGAAACGTTCTGTGCCCGTTACTAATACGTTATGCATACGACCAACACGTTATGAATACGACCAAAACTTAAAAAAAAAAAAAACCTCAAAACTTCAGCGTACGCCAACGTTTTACGTGCATTTTTATACGTTGCCATTCCTGGCAGCTAAAACGTCAAGGTGTGACAGGGCCCTGACACATGCATCCCTGACTCCCTCCCACTCAATGTCAACCTTTGTCACCATCCTCCCTCTTTTTCTCTGCTGAAAATACTCCCCAGGACATTGCATTCTCAGGTGAATCAGACGTCCGTCTTCGTCACTACTTGGATCTCACTTTCTGTTTGGTGAATTTATGTCCACAAGTTTACCTTGTTTGTTTGATCCAAACCCATATCCAGCACACACTGTATCCAAGCACCGCTTCAACATTCTGATAAATGCATCCATACTTTGGCTCACATCAAGGGTATGTAACATATGTAACATTTTTGTATGCAACATGTGGATGAGTAGCAACTATGTAACATTTTTTTTGAATGTAATATGTGGATGAGGGTTGGTGTAGAGGGGGGTGGGGAAGGGGGAGAGAGGGGCAGGATGGCTTTGCTGCTGATGGAGAGGTCCACTGTAGGTTTGAAATGGAATTTTGCCAGGGTGCTGGTGATAGCTCACCTCCTCTTGGCAAAGGACACTGGGATCTTTAACATCCATCATAGGTATGGCACACCCAGTGATGCATCGCCCTGTTTGCCAACCACGTGGACAACAGTTTATAGCTGAATCAAGATTCAAACCCAGACTGGACAGCTCAGAGGTGAGCGAGTACACCTCCAGTCTATCCTGCCAGTACCGTTCCAAACCCATCTTGTTTGCTTTCATTTGTCAAATTTAGAGCTGTGCCATACCGTAGACTGCCCCCACTGAGCATTTTTGATGAAAAAATCTCTGTTGAGCTTCTCTGTTTTTTTGTGTTCTTTGTATACACAGTCGAGGCTCGTGGAAGAGCAAGCAAGTGCACGGCATGAATCAGAACAAAAGGAACAGCAGAGAGAGGCAGGGGAAACACCAACAGCAGAGCTGAAGGCCAAGACAGAGGAGGTGGACAAACAATAGGTGTGGGGAGGAATTGGAGGGGGGGGCAGGAGAAAACACATGGGATGGACAAGATGTATACAGAAGGAAACTCTCAGGACCGAAAAGTGGAAATTTGGAAGGAGGGATTCTGGGGGAGGGGGAGGGAAGGAAAGAGAGGGGTGGTTGCAGGAGATGGGGGGGGGAGGGTGGGGAGGGTAGAAAATATCATGGTTTTGGATTGGAGACGATCTGAGATGGTGGTGAGCAGCTGCCTTGATGACCTGGAGGGAATAATGAGATTGAAGAGAATGTGGAAGTTGGTTGGTTCCACAGTGGGGAAAAAGAGGAATGAATGAGTGGAGGTGAATTGTGATCTTGGATTTTGGGAGTTTCACCAGAAGGTGGTTGATGGTAGACCGTGTGCACCCTGCAGGAACCTGGGGAGGGCAAAGCATGGAAAGAGCAGAAGGTGCAAGACCAGGAAGGTGGTGGTAGAAAACAGAGACCACCGATCTGCAATGGGAAATTGATAGGCCTGTAGACTCAACTTCAGCACCTGATATTGACGGCCTCGGTTTCTATGGCGTCAAGTTGAGCAAGATGTGAGGCAGGGGAGCCAGCCCAGAGGGGAGAACAGTACTCTATAAAAGCTGTGGATGAAAGTCTTGTCAGTGGATAGGAGTTCAGGTGTGCTAAGGAAGGACTTTGTATGATGGAGGATGCTGAGTTGGTGACTGGCTTTGTTGGCCAACTTCAAAATGTGGTTTGCCCAAGAAAGATCATGACTCATGGGGAAACCCAGGAGTTTGAGTGACTGAAATGACTCAAGAGGATTGTGAAAGTGTGTGTGTGTGTGTGTGTGTGTGTGTGTGTGTGTGTTTTTGCTAGGTCACTATGTGCATGTGGGGTGGGAATGAGGAGAGAGAAGAGAGATATATTTTGTGATTAATTGATTTGAGTGGAATGAAAGACAAATTTTGAGCAGTTTGTGATTTTTCTCAAGGTCTGGTCTGGTCTCAAGATGTGGCTGCATCCTGCCTGTCTGAAGGATGAGCGATGTCACGACAGAGGGTGGAATCATCAGCAAATACAGAAAGGGGATTTTCCAGAGTCAGAGAGCTAATTGAAGATCAGGAATAGGACTGGGCCCAGAACACTGCCTTGGGGCACTCCAGCCTTAACAGGGAGAGGAGATGAAAAGATTCCGTTGAGTGCCACAAATTGGCTACGAGAGTAGAGGAAGTCAGTACGCCATGTGTGGAGTTGGCCTTGGATGCCATAGGCAGAGTTTGGAGAGCAAGGCAGGATGCCAGACTGTATCGAAGGAGAGAAATATGTCCAGAGAGGCGGCCTTGATCTCATGACTGACATTGAGTGCCTCCATCCATTGTTGGGTGAGTAGAAGCAGCATGTCCAAGGTGGAGTGACCTGGTCTGAATCCAAATTGATGATCTGAGAAAAGGAATGATTTCATATCAACTGTGATGAAGGATTCCATGACCTTGCTGATGAATGGAAGTAAGCTGTGAAGTCTGTAGTTGAGGGGATCAGTTTTTTTACATCTTTTTTATGTGGTGCAGTTATGTTGGCAGATTTCCAAGCAGATGAAAAATGATCTTGGGCAAATGATAAGGTGAAAATGGCAGAGAGAGGATGTGCAGGAGCAGCAGTGCATGTTTTTAGGACCTGTGAGCTGATGCCATCCGGTCCATTTGCAGTCAAGAGTTGAGCGTTGAAAGAACCTTCTCCACCTTCTCAAGGGCAAAAGACACAGACTCCAGGAGCAGTTGGGTACAGCAGGGAAGGGTGGGAACTGAGTGAGGGGTAAGAGAGACAAGATTAGGGAGACAAGTTTGTCTATTTGTCTGTCAATCGCCTTTAGGTCACAATTTTAAACCAATCTTCACCACATGGTAGAGTTTGGCATAAGTAAGAAGTATATTCTTTTTGAGGTCGAAAGGTCAACGTAGGCCAAAGGTCAACAACTTGTGTGAGATTTCTAAAATCCTCAATTTCCATCCGATTGACTTGACATTTGAAGAGGATGTATATTTCAGGTAACTGAATTCAACCAGCCAATTATATTTGAGGTCAACATTGACCAAAAGGTCAACATAGGCCCAAGGTCAACAACTAAGGTGGTATTTCTAAAATCCTCAATTTTCATCCGATTGACTTGAGATTTAAAGAGGATTTGCATATCAGGTCACTGAATTCAATCACCAATTATTTTTAAGGTCAACATGGACCAAGTTCCTAAAATTGTCCATTTTTATCCGATTGACTTGAAATTTGAAGAGGAGTTGCATATTTGGTCATTGAATTGAACCAGCAATTATTTTTGAGGTCAAATTTGTTTTATGGATTTTGCAAGTGTCGTGCTCTGTATGACATGTTGTTCCCGTTTGTTTGTTTGTTCGCACAGAGCTTTTGTGTTTTTCTCTGCAACCGCTTGTCGGATTGAGACAAAAATTTTCATCATTGGAGCTACTCATGTCGGATGATTTAATGATGATGATGAAGTCATAGGTCTCGTGGTGTGGCAGCCATTTTCGAAAAACAGAAAAGCTCTGGACCTCTATCTCTGAAACCGCACCGAGGAAAAAATTGAAACTTGGCACACGGCAAGTACTCCTGATGGGGAATAAGGGTGATTTTTTTTTTATGACATCACAGGTGCCTTCGTTATGATGTCATAACTGCATAGGGAGAACGCTACATCTGATCAGTATGAACATTTTTGAGGGTCATCTCGGGATAAAATTGTCCACAAAAACAAAAAATGATGACATCATCGGTCATGTGATTTGGCAGCGATATTGTTTTTTAAAAACAAAATTCAAAAATCTTCTCTGAAATGGCTGAATAGATCGAAGTGAAACTTTACATGTATGACTGCCTATCCATGAGGAACAAAAGGTTCACACATATGATGTGATAGGTCACATTGTTTGGCAGCCATATTGGATTTACCCGAAAACCTATAAAAAATCTTCTCCAGAACGGCTGAACAGATTGAGCGGAAACTTCACACAAATGTTCCCCAAATCTTGGCGATACCAGGGTATTCACAAATAAATGAAAGGTCACATGGTCTGGCAGCCATATTGGATTGAGCGAAAATCTTTAAAAAAAAAAAAAAACATTTCTCTTAAGCCTCCGAATCAATTGATGTGAAACTTCAAAATTATGATCTCGTAGTAATGTGAATATTGGTTTTAAATTTCAACCTGGTCGGACAAATGGTCTGGCAGCCAGAATTATTTAATTTTATCAATCTGAGTTTTTTTTGATTTTTTTTTTGTTGTGTTTTATGAATGAGGCTCACTTGGCTGTGCCTTGGTGGGTTTGAGGGTCGATGAGTAGCAGCTGAAATGTGAATCCTCTCCAGGTTCCTCCTGATGACTTCATCTTTTCTTTTTGCTTGTTTGGGTTTCTTCTGATGTGACTCCAATGCAGGACTGTACCAATTTGGTCTTCCATTTGATTTGAATTGAAATTATTTTAACCCCATTCAGAATTCAAATTGAATAATAATGAAAAACGTCATGGGTCAGGGTCAGGTGTCTCATCAAAGCGGGGTTGCATCAAAGTCAGACATCTTGGTACCCGGTCATCACTGCCAGCAGTTATAAAGTGACAGTTCTAATTATGTCTCCTATTAATTGCGTAACGTCAGTACACAAACGCCACACAAAACGAGCGAGCGTCTGCAATCTCTGATTGCTCTTTTTCTTGTTATTCAGTTGCATTTTTGGTCTAATTTTTATTGTCATTATTCAATTGCATTTTAAAAATGTTTTTTTTTTTTAAATCGCATTGCTGTGCTGCCTCTCCACATTCTCTTTGTGGTTCCTCGTTTTTGTTATGACCTGTTTATATCGTACAATACTTGGTATTTTTTTCACGTTTCCTGTCATGGCAAACATTGCAAAACACCAGCAATCGGTTTGTTGTGCGTTTTATCAGTTTGGCACCCCTTCAAACAATACAATTCTAACTGTTATCAGAAATCCTCAGACTAAGCACTTTGTTCATTCCACCCATACCATGGTGCAAGCATGTTCTCCCATTGTCCATCTTTTTTTTGTTCTTTACGAGATTGTGGTTCGTGCAAGAGAGAGGTGACACAAGGTGAAAAAGGCAATGAACTGACAGTGGGGACAACAGTTGGGCACAATAAGCAAGAGAATGAACAAATAGTCAGGAAAAAGTGTCTGCATAGATACAAGCTAAAATACCCCGTGTCAAGCGTTTCAGGCAGCAAGCTGTTGATGAGTTTTTGCTTGTTCAACATTGAAGAAACCAAACACAAATAAAAGATCACGTAATTTGCTCAACATTAAATATGAGCAATAAGATTCTGGAATTTACACGATTTTCAGAAACCAAGGGTTTGGCTACCTCAGACCTCATTATCCAATTTGCTGCTGAGTGTAGGAAGCGCCTTCGGTGCTTCATGAAATTTAAAGACTCGTCAGCAAAACTCAGAAATAAACTCAAGATGTCAACATTGCTTGGGTTGGCTTTGCAAGGATCTGAGATAAACAGTTGAAAAAGGCTGTGCATTTAAAATGTCAAAATCATGGGCAAGAAGTGTTTTAACAGAAAAGAAAATCACAAACCGATAACCCAGTGTCACACAATAGCTTTGTAACCTCATTCAAACAATAGTTTTAGGCCTCTGTGGGGTACATCGTTGAATGTTTTCCGTTTTTTCACCATTATATGCCTGGTGTTGGCTTAATGGTTAGAGTGGTGGGCTTGGGATCCCGGGATCCCGAGTTCAAATTCTGCTTGGCTGTTGAATTAATACCAGGTGGGGTTGACTCTGCCTGTCATATTTCTGAGGTCAGCAAAATGATTGCCAGCTTGCTGGTATCTTGTGTCGGAGTGGTGACCTGTGCAGGATTATGTCGAATAGTCAAGGAGACTGCTGAGGCAGCACCAACACTCTGCACTGGATGGATGGATTTCACCATCATCCTGGTGATCACTGCACCCTGGTAATACCCCTCAATTACAAACACCATTAACTTATCTTGTGACATCACAGGATCCCGGTGACAGGCTTAATATGCCTGTACTACATATAAACCTGAAGATAACCTAATGTTGTCCCATGCCCTTTTAACAAGGTCGGAGACTGGGGCATTAAAATGAGCTTTGGCTGATCATTTGTCCATCTGTTCATGTACTTTTGTGTGTGTACAATGTACATGTACTCAATATTTCAAAAACCGTCGAACATTTAGCTTTCATATTGCAGATATCTATTCTTTATGACATTATCTCAACCTGATTTGAGCATGACTGTGATTGGCTGAATTCTGTTGCCATGTCAACCATCTTGGTAACAGCTTGTGTTTGTGATATTTCAAAAAATGTTAAAGATTTTTTTTCATATTATTTATCCCTCATACCACACAAAAGGTGGGGGACATACAGTATCAGCACCTTGTTCCTTATTGTTGTGGCATTTAAAATAGTTTGTGATCCAACCTGAAATGTCGGTCATCTACAGGTCATGGACAAAAAAAAATTGGAAATGCCAACAGAATGTCACCTCGTCGGGTGTTCCACCACCTGCATGGATAGGACATGGCAAGGAGTCAACAAGGGTCTGGAACTGTTCTGCAGGAATGCGACACCATTCTTCCACAAGGAAGTCCTCCAATTCACGTTGGTTTGATGGAAGTGGAAACCGCTGCCTCTGGCACCTCCCCAGAGTCCCAAAAATGCTCCATGCCGATGGGATTGAAGTGTGGCGATTGGGAGGGCCATGGAAGATGGTAACTTCGAACTCGAGCTCTTCAAACCACCTATGGACAACAGGTGCCCTGTGCACTGGAGCTTTCTCTTCTTGAAAACAAGACATCTCCCAGCAGGGAAGAAATGCTGCAACATGGGATGCAGATGATAGCCCAGGATGGTTATGTAGCATACTGCAGAAACCCTGCCTTCTAATAGAATGAGTGGACCCAGGCCATGCCAGGAAAACACACCCTACACCATTATGGAACAGCCAAAAACTTTTACTGGTGGAACCAGGCACTTGGGGTTGTAAAGCCCCCTGGGCTATCGCCACACATGCCCATGTTCATTCTCCAAAAACATGGTTAAGGATGACTCATCAGACCATATCACTTTCCTCCACTGCTCATTAGTAAGAGCCTGGTGTTGGCTTCGTGGTTAGGGTGGCAGCTTGGGATCCTATGGCCCTGAGTTCAAACCCCATTTGCCGCTGAATTTAATACACCGGGGGGTTGACTCAGCCTGTCATCCTTCCAAGGTCGGCGAAATGAGTACCAGTGTGTACTGGTAGAGGGGCACTGCATCAGCGACATAGTCACGCTTCCAAGAAATTATAGCTACCCCAGCAGCTAAGCTGCCATACACAAGAAGAAGAAGAAGACTGCTCATTAGTCCATTGCCCATGCTTATTGCACCAATGGACCTGTAAACGGGCATTGGTGGGTGTTATGAGCAGCCTGTGCATAGCAATCCGGCTGTGGTATCTTGGCCAATGAAGTCCCCTTCTGACCATTTTTGACAATGCAGAATGTCATGACCCATGTTGAACTCTGGACACAGTTTGTCCACCATTGCTCTTGTGCTTAGCATCACAGTCCAGACTAATGCCCATGCATCACTCTTGTCGAGTATGTGCTTCCACCCACTGTTGCCCTTCAATGATGACATCATTCCTTTTTTTCCTACCCAGGCTGACATCACTGTTTCTCGTGACATATGAGCAATTTCCACAGCCTTTGTCACTGGAGTGCCGACCAAATGTGCACCAACAATTACACCCCGTTCAGTCACTCAGATCTCCTCTTGTGGCCATGCTGGCTATCAATACTGGCCACAGCCCACTTCGAAGGTACGAGTACACCTCGATTTACGTCTAAGATGTGTTCTTTAAAATTGCGACTTAAATCGAATGTTTTTTTTTTTCCATAAGAAACAGTCATGGAATAAGGCGGTGTGGGAGGTGGAGAGAGGGACGTCATAATTTTCACCTACAATATTACCTTTTTGGCTTAAACAGATAATTTAAACATTCAATCGAACACATTTTGGCAAAAAAAAAAAAAATTGAAATGAAAGTTTTATTAAAGTACAATTTAAATAAATAAATATATACAGGGGGCTGCAAAAGTAGGTATACAGTAAGGATTATACCAGTATTACCAGTATTATAATAGTGGTGCTAGGGTTCATTTAATGAATGTGAATGCTGGGGGGCAAACAGTTTGAACATTTGAGTGATTAATATGTTTATTATTGTTATGTTATTATTGATATGCTTTTGCATAATCAATAAAATACGTTTTGTACGCACGTTTTGTTTTTCATTACTGTATACCTACTTTTGGAGCCCCCTGTATATTAGAGCAAGTTATTTTCTATGTAAATGTGTATCGTGTGTGGGAGAGGGTATTGCAAGTCTCAACCATTCACAGTACAGTGTTCCTGTACATTCACAGTACAATGACCCTCGTAATGTTCGTGTAAGACACCGTGAGGATCTTTAATATCCATCAACTAATGCGAGTAGATGGGAAACCCGGCTTGACGGTGCGTACCTCTCGGCCATCCTGCCTGTGGACACGCATAAACCTATCAAAGCAGCCATGGCTTGCAGTTAAGGTAGCTTCAGCCATGGCAGTGGAAACTGAACTATCGCTCTCCTTTTTTAAGTCATCATCCAGATTTTGAGCTTCCTGCTGCACGATGGCTTGACTGACAGGCGTCCTTGTTCTATTGAGGTCCTCAGTCCACATGGCCAGCATACGTTCCATCTTCTCCATGCAAGAGCTCCTTTGCTCCATAAATAACTTGGATGTTCATGGCGGAGTACGATTAGCAGTTTCACGAATTTGTTCTGCATTAAAAAAAAATTAATTGTACGTATGGTTGTTGGAGGAAAACCTAAGTGCCAACCAACATCACAGCACGATCACCACTCACCATTCTGCCAATAACATACAATTTCATCTCCAGGTTTAGTTTTACGCACTATCTAAGCCACAGGGTCACTTTTATCACCACTAGCACACTTAGAACTCATGACGAAGATTTTGGAAGGACAGCATGTCTGAACAGCGCAAATGCAGAATAAAGTACAGTACAATTTACACCGAAGTTACATCATTCAAGTCGTGCTTTGGCTTTTCAGTCGCCAATTTCCCTGAACTGCCCAATCAATCGAATTTGAATTGCTAGTGGGCGGGGCCCCTGGGGGAGTTCAGGCGGACGCCATTACAAGACGGTTTTTGAGCGTCGAGGGTGCATCGGCTTTTCCGGTATTCTGTAGCCTGTTAAGCTTGAACTATGATTGATTCTTAGCTCAATTGGCCAAGTTAATCTTCAGGGGTGCTGGGAGGAGGTGATTAAGGATGATCAACATTTCTGGTGGTGATGATGAGGGTTCATCTTGGTTGGTTAATTGAACTAGGAAGAGGGGAAGACCACGGCGGGAGAGTACCGAAGGGTCGGAACCTCCCAAAGTGGCAAAGGGCCCCTCTACCCTCAGAGAGTACTATCACAAACGTATGGCTATCGTTTCGGTTTTTGATGGCGTTACACCCTTAAGCCCTGACAACCCAATCAACATGGCAACACTCATTAACAAAGAATTCGGAGATGTGTGTCATGCCAAAAAGCTCAGATCCGGCGACCTTTTAATCAAGTGTAAATCAGTCGACCAATGGGAGAAGGTGGTGAATGCCTCGTATTTTGACGGGGTCAGGGTCTTGTGTCATATTCCTCGGTGTGTAAGGGAGAGTGGAGGAGTCTGTCATTTACGGGATTGAGCCCTCCATCGAAAATGAAGATATCACGAGTCACTCAGCAAAGGTAGGTGTGGACGATGCCCACTGTCTCACGATAGTCAGGGATGGGGTCAAGGTCAATACCATCTCGGTGGTTTTGTCTTTTGACACCCAAGTCCATCCCCTGAAAGTTTTCCTGGGGTATCAAGCCTTCACTGTACGGAAATACATCCCAGCCCCCTGAAGATGTTACAAATGCCAAAAGTTCGGTCATGCTGCTCCAGTCTGTAGGGGCAACCAACGCTGCAGCAGATGTAATGAAGAGCACGACTATGGAAGCTGCACCAATGAAGAAATGTCTTGTGCCAATTGTGGTGGGGACCACAGTGCAGCCTTCAGAGGATGTCCTGAATTCCAAAGAGCAACCCAGATCCAACTGGCGAAGACGCGGGGGAAACTATCTTAGGCTGAGGCCGTCCGGATGGTCCCCAAAATTGGGAAAACTACAACTCCAGTAAAAGTGGTTGACAGCAAGTCCCAAACTGAAGGCCTGATTTAACGTCCTCACCACATCGGTGGGAGTCCACACTGAGATGAAAGACAGAATGCCAAACTGAGAGAGATTAATAACGTGAACATAAATTATACTCAAGAGGGATTCATTGGTTTTATCACCGAAGTAGTAAATCGTACAGCTCAAGCTGGGAGCAGATCAGAAAGAATCCACATTATTTCCGCTGCAGCCATCAGACATCTGGTTTGGGAGGAGTTTTCTTTCAAGACGATCAACAAAATAATCAGTCAATCGATCCAGAAACGCAGAGGGGTGGACTCCAAACAGTTCCTGCATTCCCCTGCTGATTCATGTAAGTCATCCAACGACTTACACGAAGCGTAGCTGCTCATGCGTCGGAGCTTATAAAATTCATCAGCTATCCTACATCCATACTGGACATACGAGGTCCGTCTAAAAATCAACGGGACTGACTCACAGAAATTTTATTCCAAAAATATATTGAAATCACAGCTTGTCCCCTTCAAAATAGTTTCCCTCCAGTCTCACACACATGTCCATCCTCTTCTTCCACGCTTCAATCCACCCCCAGAAGGCTTCTTCTGGAATCCTATGGAGCTCCGTCGTCACGGCCATTTTGATGGCCTCCACATCAGGAAATCGGGTCCACTTGATCACCCCCTTGAACTTGGGGAAGAGGAAAAAATCACAAGGGGCCAAGTCTGGCGAATACGGGGGCTGCTCCAGAGTTGGCACGTTCCTCTGCACCAGAAACTGTCGGATGCTCAGGACACTGTGAGCAGGGGCGTTGTCATGGTGGAGCACCCAGGCGTTGTTCTCCCACAGATCCCTCCTCTTGTCCCGGACTGATCTCATGAGGCGCCAGGGGATCTCCTTGTACACGTATTGATTCATGTTTGACCCTGTGGTAGAAACTCGAAGTGGCTGATGCCCTTGATGTAAAAAAAATGCGATGAGCATCACCTTGACCTTCGACTTCGACATCCTTGCTTTCTTTGGTCTTTGTGATGCCGGACTTTTCCACTGACTCCTCCACTGTTTGGTGTCGGGATCATATTCGAATATCCACGATTCATCGCAAGTAATGACTCTCCAGAGCAGGTCTGGATCATCCTCGAGGCACTCGATAATGTCTTGACAGACAGTGACTGCTGTTTCTGGTCCTTGGAAAACAGCTTGGGGACCATCTTTGCGCACATCTTGCGCATTTCGAGATTTTCAGTGATGATGCTCCAGACAGTGTCCTTGTTGATGGAAAGTTCCTCAGCAATCATCCGCACCATGAGTCGACAACCTGCCCACAACATCTGCTTCACACGCTCGATGTTGTCCGCCGTTCTGCTCGTTGAAGGTCTTCCAGACTGTGGATCATCTTCAACCTCCTCCCATCCCTCTTTGAATCTCTTGTGCCATTCAAATGCACATGTACGTAACATTGTTTCTTCCTCGAAGACTTGCTGCAGCATTGTGAAGGATTCAGAAGGTGTTTTGCCAAACTTGGCAAGAAACTTCAGATTGGCTCCCTACTCACGACTCGTAGCACGACGACTCAGATGAGACAACGTGTAAAGCACGACCTGTAAAAAAACATCATACAATGAGTGCAGTGGAGGGGGTGGGTAGAGGGGAGAGAGGAGGCGGTGGGTGGAGGGGGAAGGGAGAGAGGAGGGGAGGGGAGAGAGGAGGAGGAGGGGGGATGGGAGAGAAGAGAAGGAAGGGGAGGGAGGAGGGGAGGGAGGAGGGGGAGGAGGTAGGTGAGAGAGGAGGAGTTGGAGGGGAGAGAGCAGGAGGAGGTGGAGGGGAGAGAGCAGGAGGAAGGGGAGAGAGGGGAGAGGGGGAGGGGGAGAGGGGAGAGGGGAGAAGATGGGGAGGAAGAGGATGAGGAGAACGATGAGAGGAGAGGAGGATGAGCAGAGGAGGAGGAGGAAGATGAGGGGAGAGATAGGAGGGGGAGGGGAGAGGAGGGGGAGGGGAGAGAGAGGAGGGGAGGGGAGAGAGGAGGGCAGCAGGATGACGATGAGGAGGAGGACAAGGAGGGGAGAGAGGATGGGGGAGAGAGGAAGAGGATGAGAAGGACGAGGAGGACTACGACGAGGATGAAGACAAGGAGGGGTGGGAGGAGGAGGACAAGGAGAACGACGATGAGAGGATGAGGAGGATATTGATTTGAGGGGAGAGAGGAGGAGGAGGACTGGGAGGTGGATGAGGAGGACAAGGAGGAGGATGGGGACAAGGAAGGGAGAGGAGGAGAGGAGGGGAGAGGAGGAGGATGAGGAGGGGAGAGGAGGGGAGAGGAGGGGAGAGGAGGGGATAGGAGGGGAGAGGAGGGGAGAGGAGGGGAGAGGAGGGGAGAGGGAGGAGGGAGGGAGAGGGGGAGGAGGGGAGGATGGGAGAGGAGGGGGAGGGGAGGTGAGAGGGGAGGAGGGGGAGGGGAGGTTAGGAGGGAGGGGAGGTGAGACGGAGGGGGAGGGAGGTGAGACGGGAGGGGGAGGGGAGGTGAGACGGGAGGAGGGAGGGGGAGGGGGAGAGGGGAGGAGGGAGGAGGGAGGGGAGAGGGGAGGAGGGAGGGGGAGAGGGGAGGAGGGAGGGGAGGGGGAGGAGGGAGGGGAGGGGGAGGAGGGAGAGGGGGAGGAGGGAGAGGAGGGGGAGAGAGGAGGAGGGGGGAGGAGGGTGACAAGGGTGGGGGAGGGCATAAAGGAGGACGAGGGAGGTGGAGGAGGAGGAGTACGAGTGAGAGGATGAGGTGGATGAGGACGACGGGGAGGAAGAGGATGATGAGGATGAGGAGGGGAAAGAGAGGAGGAGGACGACGACGAGGATGACGAGGACAAGGAGGAGCTAGGAGGAGGAGGGCGGGAAGAGGATGAGATCGAGGACGGGGAGGAGGAAGACGAGGACGAGAAGTGGAGAGCAAGGAGGATGAGGAGGGGGAGAGAGGAGGAGGCGGACGGGGAGCAAGAGGATGAGGAGAACAAGGAGGAGAATGATGAGAGGATGAGGACGAGGAGGGGAGAGAGAGAAGAGGACAATGATGAGGATGAGCAGAGCAGACGACGAGGGTGAGGGGAGAGAGGAAGAGAAGGAGGAGGGGAGAGAGAGGAGGGGGAGAGAGAGGAGGATGAAGAGGGGGAGAGAGAGGAGGATGAAAAGGGGGAGAGAGAGGAGGATGAAGAGGGGGAGAGAGAGGAGGATGATGAGGGGAGAGAGAGGAGGGCAGCAGGACTCGGAGGAGGAGGATGACAGGGAGAGAGAGAGGAGGAGGATGAGAAGGACGAGAACGATGAGACGAGGATTACTACGATGAGGATGAGGACAAGGAGGGAGAGAGGAGGGTAGGAGGAGGAGGACAAGGAGAATGACGATGAGATGAGGAGGAGAGGGGAGAGAGGAGGAGAAGATGGGGAGGAAGAGGATGAGGAGAACGATGAGAGGAGGATGAGGAGGGGGGAGAGAGAGAGAGAGAGGAGAGGAGGATGATGAGGATGAGCAGAGGAGGAGGAGGAAGATGAGGGGAGAGATAGGAGGGGGAGGGGAGAGGAGGGCAGCAGGACGATGATGAGGAGGATGACGAGGACAAGGAGGGGAGAGAGGATGGGGGGAGAGGAGGAGGATGAGAAGGACGAGGGGGACTACGACGAGGATGAGGTCAAGGAGGGGTGGGAGGAGGAGGACAAGGAGAACAACGATGAGAGGATGAGGAGGATATTGATTTGAGGGGAGAGAGGAGGAGGAGGAGGACTGGGAGGAGGATGAGGAGGACAAGGAGGAGAATGATGAGGACGAGGAGGAGCACGGGGACGAGGAGGAGCACGGGGACAAGGAGGGGAGAGGAGGAGGAGGGGGAGGAGGAAGATGAGGATGAGGAGGGGAGAGGAGGGGAGGTGAGAGGAGGGAGGGGAGAGGGGAGGAGGGGAGAGGGGGGAGAGGAGGAGGGGGAGAGGAGGGGGAGAGAGGAGGGTGACAAGGGTGGGGGAGGGCATAAAGGAGGTCTGGGGAGGTGGAGGAGGAGGAGTACGAGGGGAGAGAGGATGAGGTGGATGAGGACGACGGGGAGGAAGAGGATGACAAGGATGAGGATGAGGAGGAGAAAGAGAGGAGGAGGACGACGACGAGGATGACGAGGACAAGGAGGAGTTGGGAGGAGAGAGAGGAAGAGGGCGGGAAAAGGAGGAGGAAGAGGATGAGATCGAGGACGGGGAGGAGGAAGACGAGGACGAGTAGTGGAGAGAAAGGAGGGGTGGGAGGAGGAGGACAAGGAGAATGACGATGAGAGGATGAGGAGGATATTGATTTGAGGGGAGAGAGGAGGAGGAGGACTGGGAGGAGGATGAGGAGGACAAGGAGGAGAACGATGAGGAGGAGGACGGGGACAAGGAGGGGAGAGGAGGAGGGGGAGGAGGAAGATGAGGATGAGGGGAGAGGAGGGGGAGGGGAGGTGAGAGGAGGAGGGGAGGGGAGAGGAGGGGGAGGAGAGAGGAGGGCGGCAGGACGACGAGGACGAGGATGACAGAGAGGAGGGTGGAGGGGACAGAGGAGTAGGAGGGTGGGTGGAGGGGGACAAGGAGGCCGACGAGCAGAGGGGAGAGGAGGAGGATGATGATGACGAGTGTGACGAGGATGAGGAGGAGGAGAGAGAAGGGGGGACGGAAAGAGGGGGGGGAGGGGAGAGAGGAGGAGGAGGAGGATGAGGACGAGGATGACGAGGATGCCGCCGACTCGGACGAGGGTGACGACGAGGACAACGACGACGATAACGAGGACGCCACCCTCGGACGATGACGAGGAGGATGGCTATGATAACGAGATGATAAGGAGGGCGACGATGACGAAGGTGACAATAACGAGGATGAGGATGAAGACGAAAATTTCCATGATTTATGTGGACAATAAAAAACAATTAATACAGTATGAACAATGGCCATGGCGGCATAGTGTTCGACTGCGGTGCCGTCTTATCGGTCTAAATTTACATTCCACAATGGAACATTCCCTGCAGGACAGGTACAGGTACAACCCGACAAGAGCACGGTCACAGAATGCAGTAATGTTCTTCCATCCATGAAGCTTGTCTTTGCCGGCACGCGCACAGGCACGGCACAGCCACGCACGGTTTGTCAGTGACATGTCGTCATTGAAGTGTGACGGAGGTTAAATAAAATTGGTCGGGAAAATTGTCATTTTGCAAAAATTTGATGATGGTGGATAATTTTGAGCTTCCAACATGAAATTTCCACCTTTCAAATCTGGCAACACTGTATGAAGGTTTCCGGCCCACACACAGCAGCATGGTTTGCCGTGTCGTCATGGAAGGGTGATGTCGCACTCACTGTACAAAACTTCCATCGCACTTCAATGCAGACATGTCTTGAAATGGCAAACCACGTGTGGCTGTGCGTGTGCCTGCGAGCTTCATAACATTAGCAATCTCAACGTCTCAGAGTGAGACTGGGCGGTTCAGAAAAATTGGAGATTGAAAAAGAGAAAGCACGTGGCTCGAACGATGTAACTTTAATACAAAGAGACGTAATTCCAAGCCTGGGTACATATTGATTGACGACAACTTCGAATCAATGTAAATCGGGGCAACTTACCTCGAGGTATACCTGTATATGCACAATACATCAGCACACACGCGCACACGACTTCCAGCAAGAGATCTGCATATTTCATAAGTCGGTCACGTACGTGTGGCGTCCATATTCTTTGCATATATGTTGCACGGCCCGTGTCCCCTGGTGTTTCAATTTTTTGGTCCACCATCACTGAGACTTCAGCGTGAGTGACAACGATACAATTGTGTGCTTCTCTGACAATCCGGACTCGTTTCTGTCCTGGGGTTCTGAAGGCAGAACCTCGTTGACCAAAATAATGTTGCAATCCCAGATGAAGAGGGAGATGTGCAAACAAAAGTCCTCGGTATTGTGCAAGACATTATTTTCAAATGTTAGTGCAGGCTCGAAGTGGAAACCAAAGCATATTGGATTGGGTTGTGCACTTCAACTGAAAACAAGATTGAAGGTAAATCGATCGGTTATCTGCAGCTGGTCACGTTCTCAACGATGACAATAATATACAAGGTCGATCGAGCATTGGTGGAGATCAGACCGAGCACCATTAACATGAAGACAAACTCCGACATGGAAGATTTGTGCACTTCAATCCTGTCCCAACATCGACATGGCGGCTGAGACACTTGCTGAAAAAAGGGGATTCCATGCAACACAGGTGGCTGCTTGACAGAGAAGACAAAATTCTGTTTGTGTTCTGGACAAGTTGAAGCCAAGCAAATTATGCTTGCTCGATGTTCCTCAAGTTACAACATTTATCGCCACTGATACCGTTGAAGGGAAAATTGAATCAAAGTATGAAAATGCTATAACCCCACATAGTTCAGGAAACCTGAAGAAAAGTTATTATCTGCGAAGGCCTCTCGAGCGGCTGATCTTGCATTAATCCTGAAATGGCATTGCCCAGGTAGAAAACCAATATCGATAGTTTTCAACTCGTCCCAAAGTTTGAACGAAAATAAGACAGCATTGGCAATTGTTCAAGCACTGGCACACAAACTAGACGTGGAGAACACAACAGCGAGGCCCCTTAACGTTTCAGTGACTGAACTTCTTCAAGAGGATTGATGGTTGAGGAAGTAGATGGGAGGGTGAACTTGTAAGTAACCACAATAATTCCAAGGAATCATTGTGTTTTCTTTCGGCCCATAAATTTTATTTAAATTCAATGTCGGCAATTTTAAAAGACACGAATGTGCATGGCATTTCGATTGCCCACCCCTCTTCCAAGTATAATCCAGAAATGATGCAACCAGAATTCAGGTGATGCAAAAGAATGTGTGCTCCTTTTCAACTTCTTCAGCATTCATCTCTCAATTCCTCTTTGAAACTTATTTCACCATTCTTCTTTCAACTCTTCCAATTCCAAATTCTTACCTCCTCCACCGGAGGTGGACGGAGGTTTTGTATTCTCTCCTGTTTGACTGTTTGTTCCTTGTGAAATGGAAGATTCGCAAGTATATTGGGTGGTCTGGTCTGGTCTGGTCTGTTAGTTTGTTTGTGTTTGCCAATCACCTACATTTCGCAATTTTACTCTGACCTTCATAAAATTTAATCACTTGGTAGAGGTAGTCACAAGCTGGAAGCCCATTGTTTTGAGCTCAATAGGTCAAAGGTAAAGGTCTCTCGTTGAAGAAGGCTTATTTGACTGAAAGCTCATCACCATATAAAGATCATCCAGAAGCTACATCCATGACTCATTTAATTTCATATATATATATATATATATATACTTGAAAAATACAGGCAGATGGTGAATCTTTGTTGAAGCGAAGCCCCCATTACGTACTGTTTGAACGTGAATACGTCTATTAATTACGTATTTTTGGAGCATAACTACATCGATTAATTACGTACTCATCGAACGTACCTTTTCGAGCCATTTACACGCTTCAACCCCATTTTGGACCATTCAAGACCCCCTCGACCTTTTTACACCCTTCAGACCCATCGATTATTTCATACACTTTCAGACCTTTCAAGACGCCTTGGACCACTCAAACCTGAGACCTTCAGACCCTCTTTAGACTTCTTCGACCCTACAAGACTCCTTTCTACTATTGCAACACACCCTTTCGAGTTTAGACCCCTTTCAACCTTTAGACCCCTTGGACACGCTGGATCCTTTTGACCACTTAAACCACTTCAGACCCTTCAAAACTCCTTCGACCCAAACTACAATTGGAAATGCCCTTTACACCCCTTAAACCTTTGGTCCTCTTAAAGAGTTAGACCCTTTGGACCACTTAGACCCTTTACACCCTGAGACATTTTAGAGCCTTGAGACAGATAAACATTTAGACCCCTTTAGACTCACAGTACAAAAACATCTATAGTCTTCTTGCAAAATACAAACTTTCACTTTTTTCAGCAAGTAATGTGCAATCTCTCCACCTACCCAGAGTGTGGGTACTCTGGTGAACCAATTCAGTGACCCAATATGCAAATTCTGTTTAAACCAACAATCAAAATCTATAAGCATATTGTTGGTAAACCTGATGTTGGCTAAACAGTTAATGTGGCTGGCTTAAGATCTTAGGGTCCTGAGTTCCAACCCGCTGGTTTTCGTTTAATTAACACGAGGTGGGGTTGACTCAGCCTATCATCCTTTCGAGGTCGGCAAAATGAGTACCAGCGGACTGATAATAAGGGCATTTCATCAGTGGCACAGCCACACCCTCAGCCAATGATGCTACTCGCAGCCTTGTGTGGCATACGAAGGAGGAGGAGGAGGAGGAGGAGGAGGATGAGAATTACAGCCCTGACTGACCTGTGGATCATGTTGCGTTAACAAACACAGCGATCTTGGAAAGTGTGTGCCTTTTTAATTCCCACATTATTGTGCAATGAGTTCATCTCAGAAACAGTCAAGTGCTCAATAAAAATATCACATACATGAAACTAGAAGGGCACTCGGTGGACCGCATACCTCCGCCACGCAATGCATGATCCATGAGAACATGTCGGGCCCATTACATTTTTGAAATATCATGCTATACAGCACTATATCGTTTTTGGCCCCATCTCTCAATGGTGACGAATCACTTTAAAAGTTAAATAATTTCCATATGCAGATCCAGATTTGTATCTTCACCAAAATCTAATCAATTCGTCTTTGCCACACACCCAACCTCTCCACCAAGTTTCGTCCGAATCCATCCACAACGTCTTTGAGATATCATGCTACTTATCGTTTTTGGCTCTATCTGTCAATGGTGAAGAAGCACTTAAGAATGATCAGATACAGATTCAGATCTTCACCAAAATTGAATCAATTCTTCCTTGTCACACACACAATATGTCCAAGTTTCGCCTGAATCCGTTCACAACTTGTTGAGATATTGTGCTTTCTATCATTTTTGGCCCCATCTCTCAACGGTGAAGAATGATGAAAAAATTTCTCGTAGTCGGATTCGGATCCGGATCTTCACCAACATCTAATCAGTTCACCCTCGTCACACACGCAACCTGTCCACAACTTTTTGAGATATCCTGCACATAAACAGACAGACAGAAAGGGGTGAAATCATAACCTCCTTCACCTTTGGTGGTGGAGGTAATTATCAGAATCACTACAATTTAACACAGGTGGAGGCCAATTAACTTGGTGTGTGATTTTGAAGGTGATTGGTTACACCTGAGCTCATTTACAATTCCGATTATAATGGGGAGGGACACATCCAACCAAGATATTCTAGTGTTGTATTTTAAATTAATTTTATGAAATTTGAATAATTTATTTTTCATTTCAAAGATGTGGGTGACGATGTGTGAGGAATGGTGGAAAAAGTCTGATTTAATTTTCGGCTATAAGGCAACAAAAAGCGAAAATTGCAGACTTTCTGTCGGCACTGGATCGACGAGGTGGCCGTTTTGTTTCTGGGCCTTCCCGATACACAAAGGGTGTTGGTTACTGCAATTTGATTAGTTGTACAAAAGGAGACGAGAGATTCCGTGGTTTCAGTGAAGTCATGTTTCAAAAATATACATGTAACACTTTAAAATCACTGCGGCAAAGTTTTTGAATGCAAAATAAAGAAATAACAAAGACAAAGAGAAAAGGACCACAATGAAGATGAAGCCAGAATACTCATGCTAACAATACTGTACATTATGAGAGAGAATAAAAGGATATGACAAGGATTGAGTTAAGTGGCAATTTTATGGCCAAAATAACTTAAGAAGCTCAAATCCTAACCCAATCTAAAGCTATGCAAAAGAGAGAAGAGAAATGAAGGGAGTGAGTGAGGGTTATGTACACCTCCATACACACATATACATACATACATACATATACATACATACATACACACATATACATACATACATACATACATACATACATACATACATGTAGTTCAGGGTTAGCATGGACCTTTTTATTGTGGAAAATGAAAGAATCCAGGGATGTGAATGAACTTTCCCCTATTTCCCATGTTATTGCCAAGCTGTCCCGTCGATGTGGTCGCTTGCTATCTGTGTATAAAACTATGAGACGGGTTCACAGCAGTTTCAGGCCAAGTGCTTTGATATTTCGTAATTGTATTCTTCATGCCAGCCAGATGTTCTTGAAGTTGTCCAAAGAGATTAAAATCACAAGGACTAGAATGTATGGAGAACGTTTTTGAATTTCCCAAACCATGTCTGCTGGGGAACCAAGGTAACTTGAAGTCTGGAAGAACGGAGGTCATTTGGTACCCACAATGCACTTGCTTATTGAATTTCAAATGAGAATTAAAGTTTTTATTTTTTTTTGGCCACATTTCAAATCATGACGTCAAGGTCTTCTGCAATTTCACGTGCAATAATCCAGCAATTAGTCATAATCAGTTGGTCAAGACATTTCATGTTGCAAACCAACAGGATGAGTGACAGCAGTTGCTGGGACGTGGGAAAATGGTCACGGTCTCTCGGTCTCTGTCTCTGTCTCTGTCTCTGTCTCTCTCTCTCTCTCTCTCCAATTGATGGCCGTTGTTCAACCATGTAAGCATACCAAGTCGGTGAAAGGCATGCATCACCAAAACTGTGCAGAAAATCTCTTGTGAATTCAACTGGTTTGATGTTCTCTTTCACAAGGAACGTAATGATACGCCTCCATTCCACAGCACATGCGACAGTTAGATGCCATGTTGTTGTTGTCGTTATCGTTTTATGGCCGATCCCATCCTTCGGGATGATTTTCAGTCAAATCCGTTATCAAGAAAGAATGATAAAATTAACGAGACGTCATGAAGAGCTGATAGTTAAACTAAGTGTCCAGACAGTAATGAGAACCTCCAAACTTTTCTGCATAATCTGATCTTTCATCAGCAGAGATTTCAAAGTCCAAGGTAAGTGGAGCACAGACAGTGTGTTCTTTAACTGCACTCTGGTATCAGTGAAGTTGTGGCAATGGAGATAAAATAGTTTTCAACACTTTCTGGGTCACCACATCCATGCAAAGTCCTGTAGCAATGTGGCAAAGATTAACGTTCAAATTATATAAAAACAAAAAGCCAGAAGGAGAAGTGGACCACAGCTCAGTATGATATCACGAGGCATTTCTTGACAAGGGCAAAGAGATCCCCAAATTATACAGGCAATGGAAAGTTCATGTCTGCTTTGAAACAAGCTTGCTTGGCCAGTTTCTCAGCCATCTCATTTCCAAGCAGTCCAATGTTGGCTGGTCCCCACATCATGTTAACTCATGAACTCGTCGTCTGAAAGTGATCCAGGATAATGTCGAGTCCCCAGACCATGATATGCATTGATGAGTGTTTTGTATTCTGAAAGGCTTGTGAGGTGCTCAGTGAATCAGATAATATAAGAACATCAGTCGAAGTGGAATCTAAAACCCAAACCACTGCATGCAGAATCACAAAAGGTTCTGCACTGAAAGATGAAAGGTCATCCAATATTTTACCGAGACAAGAGTATCGCAATTTTGGCACACAAAGATATAAGGTCGCTTCCGATCTGAGCCATGGACAAGTATGAGAATAACCAGGAAGAGCACAATTCAGTTTAACTGTGTTTGGAAGAGAATTATATTGATGTTTGATTAAACTGAAGCGAAGTCGATCATGTGAACACATGCCAACTGTCCTGGAGTGAGCTGGCCAGAGTAAGGTATGGCTGAAGATCATCATCCGGATACAGAAACCTTGTCTGGATCGCTGCAGGGGCATTTCTTCGCATAGTACTTGAACAGTGGATACGGGACTTGAGTGATGGCTTTACTGCAGATTTGTAATCCTTGCACCTGTAATCGGTAAGGATTCTTTAATGTTGAAGATGTTGTGCCATAAACAGTCCCTGCATAATCTCGGGTGGACTGGACCATGCCGCCAAAGGCCATCAGCAGAATTTGCAGTGTTGAGCCCCATTTCTGTGAACCAAAGCATTTAACAATATTCAGTTGTTTGATGCCCTTTTGGACCAGTTGGCAAATATGTAGAGTCCAAGTGAACTTTGTCAAAATAAACTCGCAAAAGTTTGAATGATTCTTCTCCCTCATTTGGAGAGTGGCCAACAGATAAGGTAGGTCACATGTTTGAATTGCTGAAACTACACTGCTTTGGTTTTGTTGTTTTTTTTCCCCCAGTGAAGGTTTCAAGCCCCACTTGTTTCACTAATTTTTAAAGTCAAAGTATGGCTGAGTGCAGCTTATGCTCAGTGATAGTGGTTTGATGACCTGAAGACCACAGAGCAACATCATCTTGAGACAAGGCCAGTTGAACCCCATGACCAAATGACACAAAATCATTAATTCCAAAACTACTATCTTGGCTTTACCCAGAATGCTAGCAGCATTGATGTCACTTCCTCTATAGCTTGCTCACGGTGGACAATATCATTGCACAAAATTTAAAAATTATTTGTACACGTTCGACAGTAAAAGGTCCATGTCAAACTTGAAGCTCACACGCACGCACGCACGCACGCACACACACCGAAAGAATAAAGATAAAAATGAGATAAAAAGAAATGGAAATGGGGATGGGACCATTGAAAAGATGAAATAGAGTCAGTAAACAAAGTAGTAATAGGTGTAATGAAAATCTATATTGCACAATAAAAATACAATGTGGTTGTGGGAGGAAACTGGATTGTTATGATTGGTATAACAGACATAAGCAGGACCACAACTTGATTTTCAAACCTGCCTATTCATCCCCTTTTAACCATTCTACTTATACCATTAACTCTCAGGATATCCTCCCATTAAGACCTCAGTCAAATTGCTGCATCATTTTCAATCGTCATACCACCAAAAACGTTGCAAGCTGATGACGCAGGCGTTCTTAGCAGACCGTCATTCCTAGAGGAAGAAATAAGGATATTGTAAAAATTAAACAAACAGTAGAAAACTTCAAACCATCACTGTATCCGAGAAACATCGACCAACCCATTATGTGGACAGATCATCATCTTCCATACAAGCACACAAGGAAAAAGGGGGAAATAAGGAAAAGAGTTGGTGTGGTGGAATGCAGCAGAGAAGCAAAATTCGAAATAAGATGGTGAAGGGTAAGGAGATGGAGAAGACAAGAGTAAAAGATGCTGCAGTAGAAGATCAGGATGAATTCCAGTGACAATCGTATGGAACCGCAGGTTCAGAAGGAATTTGTAAATAATTGTTCATAATTTGGTCACTTGATATTCAATTGATCATAACTAAACCAAGTCAGATGGAAAATATTTATGGCTTTCATTATCTGCTCAGCAATTCAAAATCGAGGAAAAATGGCAAAAGCAAACAAAACAAACCCTGAAAATGGATTTTTAATGCTGAATCACTTTATTTATTACCTCGATCACTGAAGGTGAAGGAGGTTATGTTTTCACCCCTCTCTGTCTGTTTGTGTGCAGGATATCTCAAAAAGTTGTGGATTTATCTGGATAAAGTTTGGTGGACAGGTTTGAGGTGTAATAAGGACGAACTGATTGGATTTTGGTGAAGATCTGGATCCGGATCTGACTACTAGAATTTTTAAAGTGATTCTTCGCCATTGAGAGATAGGACTAAACCGATGTATAGCATGATATCTTAAAAGGTTGTGGACGGATTTTGCAGAAACTTTGTGGGCACGTTAGGTTTGTGAAAAGGACTAATTGATTCAATTCTGGTGAAGATTCGAATCCGGATCCGGATACGTTAATTTTATTAAGTGATTCTTCACCATTGAGAGATGGGGCCAAAAACTATGCATAGCATGATATCTCGAAATGCTGTGCATGATTTGTGATAAAATGAGGTGGAAGAGTTGGTTAGGTGATCAGAACAAGCAGATTCGACTTGGGTTCAGGTTCGGATTGTGATCCGACCTATCAGTGAGATACAAAATCGAAACTGTTCAGCCTGGCGGAGGTTTGCGGTCTCCTGAGTTCTGTTCCATTTTGCCAAGTGTCACTCCATAAGTGATCTTTCATTTGTGTTTGTTTGTTTGTCGGCACAGAATTTTCGTGTTTTTCTCCGCAACCGCTTGTCAGATTGAGAAGAAATTTTCACCATAGGTGCAACTGACTACTCATGTGGAATGTTTTAATTATAATTATAACGTCGTCGGTCACGTGGTGTGACAGCCATGTTGGAAAAATGAAAAAAACTTTGGACCTCTATCTCTGAAACCGCACCGAGGAAAAGATTGAAACTTGGCACTTGGCAAGTACTCCTCATGGGGAATAAGTGATTTTTTTATGATGTCATAGGTGCCTTCGTTAAGACGCCATAATTGCATGTGTCGAACACTACATCTGATCAGTATGAAAATTTCTGAGGGTCATCTTCGGATGACAGAAAAAGTTTTGATGACCTCATCGTTCACATGATTTGGCAGCCAGATGGTTAAAAAAAAACCCTTCAAAATCTTCTCTGAGGTGGCTGAACAGATCGAGGCAAAACTTTACATGTATGACCGCCTATCCATGAGGAACAAAAGGTTCACACGTATGATGTCAAAGGTCGCATGGTTTTGCAGCCATATTGGATTTACCCTAAAACCTATAAAAAATCTTCTCCAGAACGGCTGGACAAATCGAGGGGAAACTTCACACAAATGTTTCCCAAGCCTTGGGTGTCCAAATGTATTGAGGAATAATTGATGTCACATGGTTTGGCAGCCATGTTGGATTGAAGAAGAATATTAAATAATGTTTTCTCTGGAACCACTGAATCGATCAACATGAAACTTCAAAATTATAATCTGGTAGTGATGGGGAATACATGTTTTAAATTTCAACTTGATTGGACATATGGTCTGGCAGCCAGAATTATTTACTTTTTTTGATTTGGGTTCTTTTTTTTATTTATATTTTTTGAAAAAGGCTCACTTAGCTGTGGCTGGACGGGTTTGAGGGTAGAGGAGCAGCAGCTGAAATGCGAATCCTATCCAGGTTCCTCCTGATGATTTCATCTTTGTTTTTTGCTTTTTGCTTGTTTGGGTTCCTTCGGATTACTTCAATGCAGGATTGTACCTATTTGGTCTTCCGTTTGATTTGAATTGAACTTATTTTAACCACATTCTAAGCACCACACAAAACAAGTTCTGGCAAGGGTCTGCAATCTCTGATTGCTCTTTCTAGTTATATGTATTATTTGACTGTGTTGCTTGCTGAGGCAAGACATTAATTGTAAATGTAGAGTCGAGCAAAAAAGTGAGAAGTGTTAACGTTGAAGTTACATTTTACAGCTTGTAGTAGATCGTGAGTATTCAGGAAAATTATTCCTGCTTCCGGATATGGAGCTCTCTTGTGGTAATGAGCAGTTTTTAGCTGCTTAACTAGATTTTGAACCATTTCGTATTTACAAGTGGTTTACAAGACGGGTGGAGGCTTTCAGGAATGTTCTTGAGCTGTGTATATAGGGTGGGGCATTTATATTATATCTGACGGTTTTATTATCCTTGTAACTTTTTTGTTTCTAAACCAAATAAAATAAAATTTATATACAACATAGGCACATACTTCAAGTTTTTAAAATCAATTTTGATTCTTTATTTCTTAAAAATGACATCAGACAAATGGGCCCCTTTCAAATTCATGCATTCACCACAGCGGATCATCATATTGTTCATTACCGCAAGCAATGTCTCGTGATCAATCGAGCGGATGGTTGCAGTGATGTTTGCCTTCAATTCATCGATCGATGTTGGATGTTCCTTATAAACTTTGCCCTTCAGAAATCCCCATAGGAATAAATTTGGTGGAGTTAAATCTGCCAAATCAAAGTGTGCCTCATCTGTCATGATGACCTTGTTTGTGAAATTGGAATGCTCATTGCATTAAAAAAAATTAAATAATAAAAATAAATGCTCGTTGCATTTAAAGTGCTCCATCATTAAAAACTTTCAAGTATTATCTGTAAAACAACGAAACAATAATTAGTTATTGCAAGACTGCTTCCGGCTCGAAAGATTGCAAATGTGTCAGATATAAATGCCCCACCCTGTATAATGGAGCAACTCAGAGCCGAGCGAAGAGCCAGTCACCTTTTGTGGTGTGCTCATGTGTCACTTGTACTCATCCTTTCAATAAGCTGAGGGACAGACTATGCGGAATTACTGATTGGACATTTACTGAATAAAGAACATTGTGTTTTGTGAAATACAATATAGTGACCAATTTGGTCATGACAAAATGACCAATCAAAATTTTCATGCAACAAAGAGTGAAAAATTAAAAAACAAGTGGAGGTACACATAATTAATAAAAGTACATGGCCCCCATGCCAAATAAATAAATAACAAATCCTCCAGCGCGTGACATCGCCGGGGTGCCTTCGGCGCCCGGGCAGCATGTGGAGACGGAATTGGGAAGGAGCAGTGTAAAATAATTGACTGATTAATTGCATAATTAAAATAAATAATAATCAAAAAAATAATTAATTTCTTAATCAATTGGCTAAAAGCATACCAAAACCACCATTGTTTCATCTGAATCTGTAACTTTTTGCAAATTAAGTAGTTAATTGAGAAATGAATAATTAATCGAATAAAATGATTAATAGATAAATTAAAAATGCCCGTGGTAGTCAAATCACTTGGTCACCGCACAGAACTTTCATGATTTTCTCCGCAACCGCTTGTCAGACTGAGACAAAATTTTCAACATAGGTGTGACTACTCATGTAGAATGTTTTAATGATAATTATGATGTCATATGTTACATGTTGTGGCAGCCATGTTGGAAAAACAGAAAAACTTTGGACCTCTATCTCTGAAACCTCCTCAAGAAAACTTGAGGCAACAGTCCAAATATTAGCTTCCAAGCTCAAACGGTGCCTTTAGGTATTGTCCATATAAGAAAGAAAACAAATAAGTAATTAATAAATCGATAATAATTAAGTAAACAATTGATTAATCAAAACATATATTAAAAAATACCATTTTTGCCAAAGCACATCTTCACTTTTGTCCCCAAATTTCAGCTTCCGAGCTCAAAGGATGGCCGAGATATCCCCCGGACAAACAAACAAACAAACAGAGTAAAAACTAAGTACTGTGCTCCCTTCCTCCAGCGCCTGGTGATGACGTCACGCATCGCCTAGATATGGAATTGGGAAGGAGTGGTGTACAATGCGATCCATCAAAACAATACGGATAATAAAATACACCCGTGCGGGAGTGACGGTCATCTCTGCGAGAAAATATATAGCCTCCTGAAGGTAGGGCAGTTTTTGCAAACTTTGAAGTCATGTGACACGAAAATGAAAGCGAATATCGAAAATCCGGCCTGACCAAATTTAGATATTGTCCCATAGATTCATATGCCACAATCAAATTCAAGATCGCTTGGGAAATGGCGGAGGAGATAGAATTTGAAAATCGTCATTTTCGCATTTTTTGCCAACTTTGAAGTCACGTGACACGAAAGCGAATATCGAAAATCCGGCCTGACCAAATTTAGATATTGTCCCATAGATTCATATGCCACAATCAAATTCAAGATCGCTTGGGAAATGGCGGAGGAGATAGAATTTGAAAATCATCATTTTCGCAACGGACGGACGGACGGATCGTCACCTCTCCTCTCAACACCAATATTATTAGGTCATGCTCGAAGAGATGACCTAAAAAGGCAGTGAAGATATACAACTTTATTATCTCATCTAAATCATCCACCAAAACTAGGTGGAATGCTGTTAGGTGTATTCCTCTCACTCAGGTACAGAAAATGGAAGGTAAATAATTCCATGGCTTAAAGCCAGTGCAATCAGTTGTGTATCATACAGCCAGGTTAGACGTACTCGAAGCTGAAGGTCTGGCCACCTTCAGTCAAACACGAGGTCTGGCCACCTTCAGTCAAACACGAGGTCTGGCCACCTTCAGTCAAACACGAGGTCTGGCCACCTTCAGTCAAACACGAGGTCTGGCCACCTTCAGTCAAACACGAGGTCTGGCCACCTTCAGTCAAACACGAGGTCTGGCCACCTTCAGTCAAACACGAGGTCTGGCCACCTTCAGTCAAACACGAGGTCTGGCCACCTTCAGTCAAACACGAGGTCTGGCCACCTTCAGTCAAACACGAGGTCTGGCCACCTTCAGTCAAACACGAGGTCTGGCCACCTTCAGTCAAACACGAGGTCTGGCCACCTTCAGTCAAACACGAGGTCTGGCCACCTTCAGTCAAACACGAGGTCTGGCCACCTTCAGTCAAACACGAGGTCTGGCCACCTTCAGTCAAACACGAGGTCTGGCCACCTTCAGTCAAACACGAGGTCTGGCCACCTTCAATCAAACACGAGGTCTGGCCACCTTCAGTCAAACACGAAGTCTGGCCACCTTCAATCAAACATGAGGTCTGGCCACCTTCAGTCAAACATGAGATCTGGCCACCATCAGTCAAACATGAGATCTGGCCAGCCAGTTCCAGAAAGACGGGCCAAAAACTTGATTAGGCCCACTCCACAACAAGGTGGGAATCATTGCTGCCGGTAAGGTTGTAGTAGTTGCAGTTGTATATCTATACACAATACACACACACACACACACACACACACACACACACACACACACACACACACACACACACACACACACACACACACACACACACATATATATATATATATATATATATATATATATATATATACAGTATTTAGTAGTAGTAGTAGTAGTTTAATCCCATATTTCCAAGATGTTACAAAGTAAATAAGGGGGAAAAATAGACGGGCACGAGAGAAAACTTGAGACAAGGTGACATTTTCAAGTTGTCATGCGGGAATTTAAACGATGAGACTCGAACCTCGAATCGACTCGAGAGATTCGGGACTAAACTGGAGACTCGACCCTGTGAGCGACGACGAATGGAGACAACGACGAGTGCAGAGCAGTGGTGGGAATGTTTACCGAACCACTTCTTGGGGTCACCTTTCACAACTCCATTCAGAAATAAATGTCCAAAAGCAGTTGCTTGGATTTTTGCCAAACTGTATCAAGCAGTGGTGCAAATGTGCTTTGACGAACCTCGTCTGGAGCTCACATTTCCAAATGGACTTCGCATATGCAACGCTGTGGCTCAGCTCAAGTAGCATGATTGCATTCCATTTAACCTATTAATTGAATTACGATGAGTAATGGGTGCAGGTGGAAGGTGCTTCTCTCGAGTGAAAAATACTACCAAACGGCATCCCGTGCTCATATTTCTCAACGCGATTTGCCTATCGAGATCATTCACCGATTGATGACAGCTTCCCCCCAAGCCACCTGTTAAGTCGATCACTGAATTCCCAACTAATGTCATCAAAACGGCAACCGGACGTGTATCACCGGCCGACCTTCAATGGAGCAGAAATCAAAATAAAATCTACACACGACCACGCAAGTGTGTAATGATCGACTCTGTTGTGGGTACACACGTTTAACGTGGGTACCATTATCCATTGGTTGTACTGTACATATGTTGTACACAATTTACCTCTGTATATTTAACTCCAAATTTCCCATCTGCTTAGCGATCCACGTTCCATGCCACCACATATCGTGAGTAGTACAAGTAGCTCGCTGATATTTCTTTACCGAAGCTTATGAATGCACCTCACCTCGTTTGTACTGTATATGAGATGATAAAGTGGTGGTGAAATCGATTTTTATGTCAGTGGAATCAGCAGTGCACACTGAATGTGTGCGCCGTTCACTCGGAACAGCGTGCGGCACGGGAGCTCGGCACTTGGGTCGGACTTGTAATGTTAATTAAGTTAATGTTAAAGTTAGTGTAATGTTAAAATTTAAATTAAGTTAGTGTAATGTTAAAAAATTCAGGTCAGGTATGGGAGCATGTGCCAGAACAGCGCGTCGCTGCGTCCACTTTCCGCCGGTACTCCAGGGGCCTCCGTCTGGCCATCCCCCAGGCTGATGCCAGGCCCAGCACCATCTCCTTGAGATGATGGTCAACCTGCTGCAACCATGAGGCACGTGGTCGGCCCACTGGCCTCCTCCACTCATGAGACTCCCTCGCTGAGAGAATCTGGTGAGCAGGATCAGCGTCAGGAAAACGAGCCACATGTCCATACAGCCGCAGCTGACGCTCACGGACTATGCAGGTAACAAATCTCATCCGAGTCTCTCTCAGCAACCGCTCCTTGGACACAAAATCCGACCAGCGATAGCCAAGGATTCTCCGAAGAGACCTGGTACCAAAGGAATTAAGTCTCCGTCTCAGATCCTTGGTCAAAGTCCAAGTCTCGCACCCATAGAGCAAGACTGGAAGTACCAAGGACCTGAAGACTCGGACTTTCGTCCTCCCGCACAGGTACCGGCACGGCCACACCCCATCATCCACTGAATCCATGACTCCCCAGGCCCGTCCCAGACGTCTAGAGGCGTCCGGCACACAACCTGGGGAGACATGAATATCACTGCCAAGGTAAGTGAATCTATCCACGACCTCAACATCCTCACCACAAACAGACACAGACAGGACAGCAGCATCCAAGATGTCACCGAAAGCCTGGATCTTTGTTTTGACCCAAGAAATCCGTAATCCCAACGGCTCCGACTCCTCATTCAGCACCTCGAGGGCCCCCAAGAGGATGTCTAAAGTCTCCGCAAAGATGACTGCATCATCTGCAAAATCAAGGTCCGAGATCTTGACATTGCCAAACGATGCACCGCAACTTGATCTCTCCGACATCCTCCCAAAAATCCAGTCCATACAGGTGCTGAAAAGTGTGGGGGCAAGTACACATCCCTGACGAACTCCAGTAACAACTGGAAATAAGTCAGAGGTGGTACCACCACACTTCACAGCACTCTCAGTACCAGAGTAGAGTTCAGACATCAGATCGATCAGTTTCGGTGGCACCCCACGAAGACCAAGAATCCTCCAGAGGACATCCCGATTCACTGAATCGAACGCTTTACAGAGATCAACATAGGCTGCAAGCAGCCCCTGCCGAAACTCTCGTCTGCGTTCAGTGAGGACACGAAGAGCAAGGATACGGTCAATCGTTGACCTCTTTGGTGTAAAGCCTGACTGCTCTGGACGCTGGTGCTCAAGCAGATGGTGGCGAACCCTATCAAGAATTATCCGAGCAAAGACCTTGCCCGGCACTGAGAGCAGCGTCACCCCTCGGTAGTTGTTGCAGTCTTGGCGATCACCCTTCCCTTTCCAGAGAGAGGACAACAAGGCCCCTCTTCCAGTCAGTTGGGATGATGCCTGTGTTCCAGGCAGAGCACAAAACTGCATGCAACGACGCGAGTGCAGCATTTCCACCAGCCTTGAGAAGTTCAGCATGGATGCCACAGATCCCTGGAGCTTTGCCCCGTTTCAACTGGTTCACCGCAGCCCGTGTTTCCACAAGCGATGGTGGACCACAGTTGATTCGAGGGTCAGCAACAGGGATTGTAACACCCTTGACGTCCAACTCGACAGCTGGGGGATCAGCCTGGTACAACCACTCAAAGTAACCGGCCCAGCGGGCCTTCACTTCAGACTCCTCTGTCAAGAGCCTACCACTCTCTGCTCGAACTGCAGTGCTCCGAGGATGGGCTTGGATGAACGTAATGCGCGAATTCCCCTGTAAGCGGGACGAGAATCACCTGTCCACAGGTGATGCTCTACCCCCTCACAGATTCCTCGCACATAGGCCTCCTTGTCCACCCTCAGTGCACGTACAGTTTTACGCCTCAGCTCCCTGAACAGCTCAGCTCTGCCATTCAGCCTGGCCCTGCGACTCTGGTCAATGGTATCCAGTGTCCCTTGAGAGACAAAATTCTTCTTTGCCCTGCGGTGAACTCCAAGGCATCCACCGGCAACATCAAGGACGGTGGTCTTGAAGGTGCTCCACAACTCTTCAGGACCCCCCAAAGCACCCAGACCCCCCAAGTGTCCACTCAGCCTGTTCGCAAACTCCTCAGCTACTCTCTCATCCCTGAGATTGGCAACATCCAGCCTAGGCTGGGATGGTACCATTCTCCAGGATTTAAGGTGCAGCTTTAGAGTTGCTACAACAAGCCTGTGGTCAGTATTGAGGAACTGAGCACTCCGGTAGACCCTGCAGTTCTGGATCATCCTCCAACGACCGTCAATGAGGACATGGTCAATCTCCTTTGCCACACCGCCAGCGTTGGAATACCAAGTCCAGCGATGAGCTTGCGGGTGCTGAAACCATGAACCAGCCACCCTAAGTCCATGACTTCTTGCAAAGTCAAGGAACTTAGTGCTATTCTGGTTCATAGTTCCTGACCCATGGGGACCAACACACACCTCATAACCGTCCCTATTAGTTCCAGTCGATGCATTGAAATCCCCCAAGACTAGAAGTGTATCTCGTCTGGGGCACTGATCAACCACAGACTCGAGTGTGGCGTAGAATGTGTCCTTCACGGTAAGATCACTCGCCTCAGTCGGAGCATAAATAGAGACCAGGGAAATGACACCTAAGGAGTGACGAATCCTTAATCTCATAATACGCTCGTTGACCGGTGTTACCTCAATTATCATTGGGGTCAGCTTATTGGACACAGCTACAGCAACTCCTTGGGTATGGTAACCATCAGAGCGACCAGACCAATAGTAGGTGTAACCACCCACCATTATCTCGCCGCAATCCGGTCTCCGAACCTCAGAGAGAGCTGCAATCCCGATGTCCAAACGCTTGAGCTCAGATGATAACAGAGACAGGTGATCATCCTCTCTTAGGGATAGGACATTCCAGGCACCCACCCGAAGGGACCGCCTCAGGTTAACCCAAGGAGACCGCCGTCTGGTGGACGACACCTCAGCACCACTCCGACACACTCTCCCGCAATCTGACCCAGGGATGTTACCCCGTGGTTGCCTCCTATCAAAGATTGGGGGTCCCGAAGGCTTTGCCCTAATCCCATCATCCGGTGAGCTGCCCTGCGAAGGGAAGCTGCACAGGAGGTACTCCCACGGAGTGGGTTTTCAGATTTTTTTGCGTTTTTGCGTTTTGCGGAATGAAGCGTTTTACGGTGGCTGGAGTGCAAATCCTGCCACCAACCTCCTAATAAGAAGTAACCCAACTGCAGGAGGACGTCCGCAGACACAGTTGGGCACTAGATATGGATGGCCGTTGGCTCACAAGGAGCTCCTCCGCCCTTTGACAGGTTTTGTTTTTAATCCTGCTGGGTGTCCATATCCAAACACCCTCCTCACCAGAAAACCTGGTGGGGGAGACGGTTTAGTCGCCGACAACCCGACCATGGAACAGGTTAGTACAGGTTTACATGGTACCTGTAGCAGGTCACAGATCGAACCTGACCTGACAAAAAATTATATGTAATAAAAATTAAATATATGTAATAAAATTTTTATATGTTTTTTTTATTTTATATGTAATTTTTATTTTATATGTAATAAAAAACTGCATAAAAATTAAAAAATTATATGTAATATAATTAAGCAAGCTCCTTTTGGTCTACCCTTGTATCTATATGCTCTCTTGCACTGTGATGTATGGCCACTGTTGGTTTTGACTGTTAATTTCATGGAGGGAAATGCTGTATATGGTCGGCATTCATCACCGAAACTCAATAAAACACATTCGATTTATTGTCTCGTTGTGAAGTGGCAGTATACCAATACTGCACTGCATTTGCAACATCCTGGATATGAGGGAACCATCTATGATAGAGTGGTGATGCTGAAAACTTTCAATAACGATTCATGTTACAATTTTATACACGGGACTCCAATGAAGTACTTAACAAAAAACCTAAAAAAAAAACACATTCACTGCTGAGGATATTTAAACTGAATGACAACAGGGGATATGAGTGTTTTGGATCACCTTCTGAATCACGAAGACTCCCCAAGTCTTGGTTTGAATGAGGACCAGGAGAGCCAAGCACCCCTTCGCCCGATGATTCTCCTGTCTCCCCCAGTAGGCAGAGTGGAATCCCCTAGGTTAGAAGGTAAGGTAGAGAAGGAAGGGGTATTTGGTTTCTCAAATACGTAAACACAATACTGTAAATGTGTAAATGTGTGTGCATTTACACTGTATATACACATTCATGCAGTACTGTGCAAATTTATTTATTTTCACATGATCTAAGGCTTGTAAAATGGAGCTGACACACACACACACACACACACACACACACACACACACACACACACACACACACACACACACACACACACACACACGACAATTATACGAGACAAACACAGCCGCTGAGCTTGGGGAAAGTGAAGTAAACTCCCAGGGTACTCTGGGTAGCCGACCAGCGACCTCACGACAATGACACCGCTTTTCTCACCGCACTCAGCGGGTGAGAAAAGTCACAGATCACATTCAGCATTTCAAAGATCTGATTTGGTCAGGCCAGATCAGATCTGTGACTTGCTACAAGTACAATGTAAACCTGTACACACCTGTTTCATGGTTGAGTCATCAGCGACTAAACCGTCTCCTCCAGCAGGTTCTTCGTGAGGAGGGTGGATGGATATGGACACCCAGCAGGATTAAAAACAAAACCAGTCAAAGGGCAGAAGAGCTCCTTGTGAGCCAACGGCCATCCATATCTGGGTCATCCTCCTGCAGTTGGGTTACCTTATTCTCGGAGGTTGGTGGCAAGATTTGCACTCTGACCACCGTAAAACACTTCATTCCGAAAAGCACATCATACAAAGAAAACTGAAAAACCAGTCCGTCGGAGTACCTCCTGTGCAGCTGCCCTTGGCAGGGCAGCTCACCGGATGACAGAATTGGAGCAAAGCTTTAGGGACCTCTATTCTTTGATGATGGGAAGAAAAACATGGGGTAACATTCCTGGTTCGGGTTGTAGTTGTGCAAGTGAGGGTGGTGCTGAGGTGTCGTCCACCAGACGGCTGTCTCCTCAGGTTAACCTGAGGTGGTCCCTTCAGGTGGGTGCCTGGAATGTCCTCACTCTAAGAGAGGATGATCACCTGTCTCTGCTATCTGAGCTCCAGCATTTCATCATCAGTATTGCAGCACTCTCTGAGGTTCGGAGACCGGATAGTGGTTTTGATCATGGTGGGTGGTTACACCGACTGCTGGTCTGGTCACTCTAATGGTTACCATGATCAAGTATTTCCTGTCGCTGTGTCCAACAAACTGACTCCCATGATAATTGAGGTAACACCGGTCAACGAGCGTATTATGAGATGAGCATAAGGATTTGTCACTCTTTAGGTGTCATTTGCTCATCTCAGCATATGCTCCGACTGAGGCGAGTGACCTCGCTGTGAAGGACGCATTCTATGCTACACTCGAGTCTGTGATTGATCGGTGCCTCAAGCGCGATACTCTTCTCATCTTGGGGGATTTCAATGCATCGACTGGAACTGATAGGGATGGTTATCAGGCATGTGTTGGTCCCCATGGCTCTTAAACTGGAAACCAGAATAGCACTGAGTTCCTTGACTTTGCAAGAAGTCATGGACTTAGGGTGACTGCTTCATGGTTTCAGCATCCACAGCCTCATCACTGGACTTGGTATTCCAACGCTGGCGGTGTAGCAAAGGAGATTGACCATGTGCTCATTGACAGTCACTGGAGTATGATCCAGAACTGCAGGGTCTATCGGAGTGCTCAGTTCCTCAATTATGATCATAGGCTTGTTGTAGCAACTATGAAGTTGCAGTTCAAATACAGGAGGATAGTACCATCCGAAGCTGGATGTTGGCAAGTTCAAGGATAAGAGGGTAGCTGAGGAGTTTGCGAACAGGCCAGGTGGGGATTTCAGGGGTCTGGGTATTTTGGGGAATCCTGAATAGTTGGGGAGTGCGTTCAAGACCACCTTCCTTGATGTTGCCGGTGGTCACCTTGAAACCCACCATCAGGCGAAGAAGAACTTTGGTCAATGGTATCCAGCATCCCTTGGGAGCCAGAGTCACAGGGCCAGGCTTGATGGCAGAGCTGAGCTATTCAGCGAGCTGAGGCGTAAAACTATACGTTCGCTGAGGGTGAACAAAGCGGCTCATGTGTGAGTAATCTGTGAAGGGGTATACAGCATCACTTATGGTCAGGTGATTCTCACCCTGCTTACAGAGGAATTTGTGTATTACATACCTCCAAGCCCATCCCTCAGTGTACTGCAGTTAGAGCGGAGGGTGGTGAGCTCTTGAAAGAGCAGTCAGAAGTGAAGACCCGCTGAGCCAGTTACTTTGAGCAGCTGTTCCAGGCAGACCTACCAGCTGTTGAGTTGGATTTCAGGAGTGTTACTATCCCCATTGCTCACCCTCCAAATCAACTGTGATCTATCTTCGTTTGTGCAAACATACGCTGCAGTGATCCAGTTGAAATGGGGTAAAGCTCCAGGGACCTGTAGCATCCATGCTGAACTTCTCAAGGCTGGTGGAAATGCTGTACTCATGTCGTTGCATGTAGTTCTGTGCTCTGCCTGGAACACAGGCATCATCCCATCTGATTGGAAGAGGGGCCTTGTTGTCCTTGTCTGGAAAGGGAAGAGTGATCGCCAGGACTGCAACAACTACCGAGGGGTGACTCTGCTCTCAGTGCCAAGCAAGGTCTTTGTTCGGATAATTCTTGAGAGGGTTCGCCACCATCTGCTTGAGCACCAGCGTCCAGAGCAGTCAGGCATTACACCAAAGAGGTCAACAATTGACCGTATCCTTGCTCTTCGGGTCCTCACCGAATGCAGACGAGAGTTTCGGCAGGGGCTTGCTTGCAGCTTATGTTGATTTCTGTAAAGCATTCGATTCAGTGAATTGGGATGCCTTCTGTCGGATTTTTGGTCTTCGTGGGGTGCCACCAAAAGTGATCAATCTGATGTCTGAACTAGATGTCGATGATTGACCATATCCTTGCTCTTCAGATCCTCAACGCAGATGAGAGTTTCAGCAAGGGTTGCTTGGAGCATTTGTTGATCTCCACACAGCGTTCGATTCAGTGAATCGGGATGCCCTCCGGAGTCTTCGTGGGGTGCCAACAAAACTAGTCAATCTGATTTCTGAGCTGTACTCTTGTAGTGAGAGTGCTGTGAGGTGTGGTGGTTCCATCTCTGACTTATTTCAGTTACTAATGGAGTTTGTCAGGGGAATGTACTGGTCGCCACACTTTTCAGTGCTTGTATAGACTGGATTCTGGGGAGGATGTCAGAGAGATCAAGCTGCGGTGCATCATTTGGGAATGTCAAGATCTCTGACCTTGATTTCGCAGATGATTCAATCCTCTTTGCGGAGACGCTGGATATCCTTATGGGGGCTCCCACAGGCACTGAATGAGGAGTCCCAGCCATTGAGATTATGGGTTTCCTGGATCAAAACTAGGATCCAGGCATTCAATGACATCTTGGATGCTGCTATCTTGTCTGTTCTTCTTTGTGGTGGGGATGTTGAGGTCACAGAGATTCATGTCTCCGCATGTTGTTAGCCAGAGGTCGAGAGACATCTGGATCAGGCCTGGGGAGTCATGGATTAACTGGATCATGGGGTGTGGCGCTGCCGGTACCTCTGCAGGAGATGAAAGTCCAAGTCTTTAAGTCCTTGGTGCTTCCAGTCTCGCTCTATGGATGTGAGACTTGGACTCTGACCAAAGATTTGAGATGGAGCCTTAACTCCTTCGGTACCAGGTCTCTTCGGAGAATCCTTGGCTAACGCTGGTCAGACTTTGTGTTCAACGAGGGGTTGCTGAGACACACAAATGAGATTTGTTACCTGTATCGTCCGTGAGTGTCAGCTGCGGCTGTATTGACATGTGGCTCGTTTTCCTGATGCTGATCCTGCTCACCAGATTCTCTCAGCGAGGGAGTCTCATGAGTGGGGGGAGTCCAATGGGCTGACCACGTGCCTCTTGGTTGCAGCAGGTTGATCGGCATCTCAAGGAGATGGGGATGGGCCAGGCATCTGCCTGGTGGATGGCCAGACGGAGGTCCCTGGAGTACTGGCAGAAAGTGGACGCAGTGACGCGCTGCTCCGGCACAAGCTGCCATACCTGACCTGACTCAGCGGGGAATTTCGTAAGGAGGAATTTCTTCCTCCAACATGGATGCCAACCTGTGGTAATTGTCCATGTTTTGAACCTTTTAAATGCTGATCATCAAGCAAAGAAGCAGCACGTATCATTTTTAAAGTCTTTGGTATGACTTGGATGGGTTTTAAACTGATGACTTCCCAAACTCGGAGTAGACACTATAACCATGACGACACCACTGAGTGTGGTACAATTATTTTCTGGTCCAATAATCATTCCAATGATATTTATACTTTAGGGAAATTTATCAAATTAATTAGTGATAACAGCCATATGGCTTTATTATTGTAAATTAACACCCTTTATAAATCCACGTGAAATAAACTGCAAAAGTAAATAACACAACAGTGTCGTTTTATCGTATCAATCAATACCTTGTATGTCTGCCTTTTGTCTTCTTGAGTGCCATCACTCATTTGCCCATCCTTCGATCCTGTATATTATTGAAGCACTCTTACAGGAATACCGGTATTGTGCCAAATATCCTGTAGTACATTCCACTGTTCTATAAGGTTTGTTGGGTTCCTCTTGTTCTTCTCCATTTCCAGGTTATCCCATATGGCCACGATGGAATTCATGTCCGGATTATGGGTTGGCCATTCAAACACTTGGAGCACACCAGCTGTACCCTTGTCCCCAAATACTGTTTTATGGTATTGGAAGTGTGTTTTGGATCATTATCTTGTTGGAAAATTAATCCTCTTCCGAATAAATGATTTCCACCAGGAACTGCAAGGTGCTGTAGTATCTGCTTGTACTTCTCTTTTGTTAGCATCCCATTGATTTCAACAAGTTTTCTGACACCAAATAATTGAGATACAACTGAAGACAGTCACAGTGGCCCCCGTGTTTTAACAGTGGGCTGCAAACATTGTGCGTCGTAAAGTTCTGCGGGACTTCGGCGTGCGAACTGGCGTCTCATAGATCGAAAAAGTTGAAACTTCGATTCATCAATCCAGAGTACCCAGTTCAATTGTTCAGTCACCCAATCTTGGTGTGCTCTTGCAAATGTCAGTCTTTTCACCTTATTCTGTGGTCTCAGCAGTGGTTTTTTTTTTTTGCTGCAATCTGCCATGGAGACCTGCTGCAATTAGCCTTCTGCACACAGTGCTTGAAGAGATGTTTATGTTCAGGTCTGCTCTCATTTCATTTGTCAGCTGCTGACTTGATTTTCTTCCGTCGCATAAGCTGAACAACTTCAAGTGCTTGTCTTGCCTTGGAGAGGTTCTTCCGGTTCTTCCTGGCCTTTTCTCGTCTTGCACCAAGCTAGTTTCTTTCAGGCATTGCAAAGTGCACCTCACACTATTGTTGATCTTCAGCTTTTGTGCTATGTTGTTCATCATGTGCCCTTCTTCTCGCAGAGTTTGGATCTTCACACGTTGTTCTGTTGAAAGATGCTTCCTTGGTGGCATTCTGAACCCACTCATAGACTTTCAAGCAAATGAACAAACTGATGAAAACTAATTTCACATATTCATTAATTTGCAACTTTTATTGTGGTTTCTTGTAATTTGCATTAATTTAACTGGTGTTGATTACTTCAATAATTATAATTAATTCTTCACTGCACAAAAATCCACAAACTTTCCTACATATTTTCTTTGTGATAAGTCAATATTACTATTTTCTTTGTGGTAAGTGATATAAATAAAATAATATGGATCCGAAAATATAACTTTTTCAATTTCCTAATTTATTTTATACACTAAAAGGTAAATGGGATACAAAATTGACTTTCATAGGAATTAGAATTACTCGCAGAGTACCCCCCCTCTGGTGGGTAGAGTTTCAACAAACATTAATTGCTGAAAAAAGTGTAGGTTGTGTTTTGCAAGAAGACTGCAGATGTTTGTGAGGTGTGCGTCTAAAAAGTTCTCGATGGTCTAAAGGTCTAAACGGCACGTTCCAAAAGTAGTGAGGGTCGAAAGGGTCTAATCTCAAAAGGATGTAAATTATAAGTGGTCTAAAGTCGTCCATCCATCCATCCATCCATTGGGACCACACTCTGTGCAGAGTGTTGGTGCTGCCTAAGGCCGAAGTCACATTTGCTCTACGGCGAAGATACAGCGGCCGTACGCCCTCTGAATTGACAGAAACGTGCGGCGGCCAGAGTTTCTGCGGTGGTCTCAGGATGGCTCTACGCCGTTTGGCTATATTTTACAGGCCATAGGGGTCGCCGTGGAATTGTAGCGTGGAGTTATAACTTTTTTAATTTCTACGTTCGCCGTAGCAATTCAACAAGCCGAAACAAAAGAACTGGTAAAAAAATAAAAAAGAACCCACTCGTTACCATCCGTCTGGTCGCACATTCACCTTAGGGCCCCCCTGCGGTCGCCTTGCGGTCACCTTGCACCTGCCTTGAAAATTCTATGGCCGCCGCAGGAACGCCCTAAGGTCACCGTGCGACATCAAATCAAAGACCGTACGGCACCCCCATGTTTTCGGTCTCCACAATTTATAAATATGCCGTGCGGCTACCCGAAAAAAAACAACATATGTGACTGCTACATTGTGTGACCATGGAAATACTGCGGCCGCCCTACAATTGCTAGTGGCCGTAGATTTTGTAGACCCCACGGCCGCCGTGGCAAATGTGACTTAGGCCTAAGCAGTCTACTCGGCTGTTGGGCACAATCCTGGATGGGTCGCCACTCCAACACAGGATACCAGCTGGCACTCATGTTTCCGACCTCGGAAGGATGACAGGCAGAGTCAACCCCACTTGGTATTAATTCAATGGAAAGCCGGATTTGAACTCAGGACCCTTGAATCTCAAGCCCACCACTCGAGCCATAAAGCCAACACCAGGCATTAAAGTCATCTAAAGGGATCTAAAGTATCTAAAAAGGTCGAAGTGGTTGAAATGGTCAAGGGTCCAAGCAGTCCAAACAGGTCTAAATATGTCTAACATTCCTAAAGGGTTTGAATGGTCTGTAGGATGTAAAAACGGGGTCTTTAAGGGTCTAAATATCCTTAGGGATCTTCAAGGTCTTCCAGAGTCTTAGGGTTCTAAAGGGTCTAATGGGTCTGTATGGTCTAAGGGTTTTAAAGGGTCTAATGGGGTCTTTGGAGTCTTAGAGGTATAACGGGTCTGTGGCATCATTGGTGTCCTCGCTTTTAAAGTGTCTTCGGGCCTTAAGTGTTGGTTCTAATGGGATATATTGGGTCTCATGTTTCTGAAGGTTCTGATGTAAAGTGTCTAATGGGGTATATACAGTGGAGGTCTTATGGGCATAATGGTTCTAAATGGGGTCTATAGAGTCTACAGGGGTCTGAGGGTTTAAAGGATTAACAGGGCCTTTAGTGTCTAACGGTTCTACAGGGTCTTGGGGAGGTCATAAGGGTCTCACGGGGTCCAGTGGGTTTGAGGGGTCCAAAGATATATAGGGGTTGAAAGGATGTAAATGTCTAATGGCATCTAAACGGTCTTAAAGAGTCTTCAAAGGTCTAAGGGGTCTCAGCAGTCTAAAAGGTCGAAAGGTTTAAAAGGTACATTCCAACAGTACGTAAGAGATATTGTCACGTGGGTTAGTGACTGCACAGATGCTTTCTCCATATTATATATCGACGAGCAGGTACACCCGTGGGAACCCCACAGGCATCGACATTTATGACATTTGGACATCTCAAGTTAGATGCTGCACATGGAGTATTGGCAAATCGTCAGATCCAGAAACGATGTAATCCAAACAATTTATTTATTTCACATAATATGTGAAATTGCGAATACAGTACATGTCCGTGCACATGTGAAATACAATTTGTTTATAAATCTGAGATATCTGAAATAGCTGTATTTGTTCCTCTGGTTTGAACCTGCAATTTGAGGTGCATTAAATGATTGTTTTAAAAAAAAAAAATTAGAATCAGAGTTCAACATCAATGTACTTTTATCAAGTTGTTTAAACTGTATCGGTGAATTATATCGGTCATCATCGAAATATTTATTTTTCAAATGTATGAAAAAGAAATGTTCGGTTTGGAGAAAAAGTGAGAGAGGCGAGATTGAGATGGTTTGGACATGTGCACAGGAGGGATGCGGGGCATATCGGGAGAAGGATGCCGAGGATGGGTGGAGCCGCCAGGTAGGAGGAGAAGAGGAAGGCCAAAGAGGAGGTTTATGGATGTGGTGAGGGCGGACATGCGGGTGGTTGGTGTGCCAATGGAAGATGTGGAGGACAGAGCGAAATGGAGACGGATGATCCGCTGTGGCGACCCCTAACGGGAGCAGCCAAAAGAAGAAGAAGCAGATTAAAAAGAAATGTTCGTGAGACTATGTACAGGATGATTAGGAAAACACGGTACCGACCTTACTTCTAATAATGTCCTCCATACCAATGATATCCTCTAACATGCTGAGGACAACTGTAGACGAATAAAGAAAATGCTGTGGACAACTGCAGACAACTAAAGAAAAATCGTGTTTCGTCCTGAGAACAAAATCTTTCAAAAAGACTCAAATGAAGGTCAGGATTAGATGCTTAAGGACACCATCTATCGAGGAAGGCTACAATAATCCAAAGATTATCTCAACACACCAAACAGCAGCAAAAAAAAAAAACCCCAAAAAAGCAACAAATCAGCAAATAGCTGCAAAAAACAACAAAACAACAGCAAAAATGCGTTCAATCATCGTGGCTAAATGTGTCAGTGTAATATTACAGACCTTTATCTTGACAACCTCAAATTGTTTAGCACGTGACAATGTAACATATAATTGACCATGGCTGAAAATGGGCTCGGGAAAGTAAATCCCAACCTTGTGTGATGTTTGACCTTGACCCTTGTTTATTTACATATTTATTTATTTCTGAATACCTTGTCGAGGCTCGCATGAGAGCCAGCACACAACGCACAGCAAGGGGGGCATGAGACAAGAAGGGCGGGAGAGAGAAGGATAAAACAGCGGGGAACAGAGACATGAGGAGATCTGTGGAAGGGAGAGGGATGGGACGGGGAACATGGGGAATACAAGATGGACACCACAGGGACTTTGAGGAAGGAAAGCAGGGAAATTGGAGGTGGGATTGGGGTGAATTACCGAGGGTAGATAAGATCGAGGATTTGGATGGGGGACGATAAGAGGTGGTGGTGAAGAAATGTTTTGAAGGCCTGGAGGGAAGAATGGGATTGAAGAGAGTGAGGGAGTTTATTCCAAAGGTGGGGAAAAAGAGGAATGAAAGAGTGAAGGTGAGCAGTGATTCGTTATTTTGGTAGTTTTACCAGACGGGGGTTGTTGGCTGACCTTGGGCCCCCTGCAGAAATATGGTGGGGATAAATCGCAGACAAAGCAAGGTGGGAGGGGGAGGGGGCGAGACCAGAAAGGATATGGTAGAAGACACAAAGACCACCGTCCTGTCTGCGGTGAAAGAGTGAGAGGTATAAAGACTCAACCTCATCGTGGAAGACGCTAATGATCCTAAATGCCTTGGTTTCCACAGTGTGAAGCCGAGAAAGATGGGACGCAGGAGCACCAGCCCAGAGGGGAGAGCAGTACTCCATTAGGCTGTGGACAAAAGCTTTATAAGTGGTCATGAGCTCAGGTGGGCCGAGGAAGGACTTTGCACGACGGAGGATTCCCAGTCGGCAACTGGCTTTGGAGGCCAGGTTGGAAATGTGGCTTTCCCAGGAAAGATTATGGCAGATAGTGAGACCCAGAAGCTTGAGTAAAAGGACTTCTTCCAGAGGATTGTTGAGAAAGTAGATGTGGGGGGGGGGGGTCTCAATGGTCCTTTTGGAGAGACATAGTGAGAGTGTGAGATTTGTCAGGATTGAAAGACACCTTCCACGTGTTGGACCAGTTTGTGATTTTATCCAGATCTGCAGTGAGCGAAGAAGCTGTGGCTTAACGGTCTGATGGATGACAGATGGTACGGCAGAGGGTGGAGTCATCAGCAAAGAGATAAAGAGGATTTTCCAGAGAGTCGGAGAGATCATTGATGAAAACCAGAAAAAGAACAGGGCCCAGAACGATGCCTTGAGGAACTCCAGCCTGGACAGGAAGAGGGGATGAAAGAACTCCATTTAGGGCCACACGTTGACTGTGACAGGAGAGGAAGTCTGCGAGCCATGAGTGGAGATGGCCTTGGATACCAAAGGAAAAGAGTTTGGTGAGCAGGGCAGGTTGCCAGACTGTGTCAAAAGCCTGCGATATGTCTCGGGATATTCTCCACAGGGTTACAGCTCGGATTTCATGTCCGGCATTGAGGATCTCCATCCATTGTTTGGAGAACAGAAGCAGCATATCCAGGCTAGAGTGACCTGGTCTGAAACCAAGTTGATGATCGGAAATCAGGCCATTGGAGAAGAGGAAGGATTTAATATCTGAGGCGATGATGGATTTCATAACCTTGCTGATGATTGGGAGAAGGCCGATTGGTCTGTAGTTGCAGGGATCGTTTTTTGCACCTTTTTTATGCAGGGCAGTAATGTTTGCTGATTTCCAAGCAGATGACAGATGACTTTCAACAAATGAGAAGGTGAATAGAACAGAGAGAGGGTGAGCAAGAGCAGAGGTGAAGGTTTTTAGGACACGTGGGCTGATGTCGTCTGGACCGGTTGCAGAATCTGAGTCGAGGTTTGACAGCAAACTCTCCACTTTGTCAGAAGAAAAGGACACAGAGTCCAGGGACAGCTGGGCGCGACTGGGTAAGGTGGGTGCAGAAAGCGATGCATTTCGGACACAACATTTAGCTGCAAACACCGAATTTAGGCATTCAGCCTTTTCACGTGCGGTATCAGCAGTGCGGCCATTTGAGGTAATGGAGGGGGAACATACACCAGAAAGTAATTTGATTAGACGCCACCAGGATTTGGAGGAGGGAGAGAGGTTTGAAAGTTCAGACTTGAAACGAGAAAGATGTTATTTTCTGGCTCTCCTGAGGATAGATACACACTTGTTCCAAGCTTTGTGACATTGAGAATTGAGAGAATTGAGAATGTGATATTGAGAAAAAGAATGCCACACACTCCGGAAAATGTTTGAGTACGAATGGTAATGTTGTCGGCATTGTTGTTGTGTTGCCCTTGTCAGTTCTGCTCAAACAGGCCCGTGACACGGAAATAGCCGATCAATCTCTCAGGAGTTACCCAGAGATCCCTCCCATTTATGATGTTGTGCTCTTGTCCAAGTGGAGCCAGGACCATGCAGTCTTCCATAACATGTTTTGTTGTGTGTGAAGTGACCTGGCAGAGAATGCAGGTGTCGTCAGTGGTGTCGTCGAAGCCTGGTGTTGGCTTAACAGTTAATGTGGCTGGCTTAAGATCTTAGGGTCCCGAGTCTCAGCCCCTGGGGAGCCATTACATTAACACCAGGTGGGGTTGACTCAGCCGATCATCCAACCGAGGTTGGTAAAATGAGTACCAGTGTCCTGGTAATAGGGACACTGCATCAGCGGCATAGCTGCGTCCCAAACCAATGATGCAACCAGCAGCCACAAGGCTGCACTCAAAAGAAAGAAAGAAAGTGGTGTCGTCGAGTCTGTGTTTGGAGTGTAAGAAATGTGGGTGATGTCCACAGAGGAGGTGTGCAAGGTGAACACGATCGGACCTGGAGAGTCGTTGATCTGTTTCATGGATGGGTGGTGGTTCACTGCCCAGGATACCGTTTCGGCCGAGTTTCTTGATTGTGTTTATGACAAACATATGGTAATGTCATCTCAGAAGGTGCAATATTAATCCTGGATTTATACAGGTAGTGGACAAAAATAATGGAAACACCTGGGTAAATGAGGGACACCAAGCATTGGCTTCCCCACATGTGTGGCCCATGTGTTAATTAAGCAAATAACATCCCAGCATGCATAGCGTTATGTATAAAAATGCTGCACAGGCTTGGTTGCCTATAATTATGGCTGGCATAGCTGCAAGAGGAACCCCCCGAATGGTTTGATGAGCACGACACTGATGTTATCCATACGTCATGGCCTTCTCCAGTCACCAGATCCGAATTAAATCGAGCATTTATGGGATATTCTGGAATGACGCCAGACACCGTTTTCCACCTCCATCAAACGGGTGTGAGTTGATTGACTTTATCGTGGAAGAATGGTGCCGCATCCCTCCTCCAGAATTCTAGACGCTGGTGGACTCTATGCCATGGTGCATACAAGCCATATTGGCCACATGTGGTGGCCCAACGCCCCATTAAGTGACCTTGCCGTTTCCATTTTTTTTTTGTCTACTACATGTATGTGCGTGTTGTTCCTTTGTGACTTCCGGAAGTTATTTCTGCAAATATTATGTTCGGCAACAATCTTTTAACAACCGATCTTGTGCCACTGCACAGTCCCTGTTTAGGATCCAAGTCACGGAGTAATACGATGACACCATCTTTGAGACAAACTTTTTGTGTAAAGGCATTCCAGAAGGGGATAATCGATTTAGAAATTCCATCGCATAATTTAGCACCACTTTAGGGTCATCACGGGCAACGGAATCAGCGCTGAAGTGTGCCTTATCGTCCACACGAAATGCACCCAGTATCTCATTGTTGACCACAAATGTGGATTCATTCTTTGGACTCAACACAGCTCGTTGTGCCAGCGAAACATAGTTTGTATGTATTTTGTTCAAATTACCGAAAAACAAAACAGCCTCTGCCAAAGAAATGTCTTCTCCACAGATATGATTAGGCAGTCAAATGAAATCCGAGTCAGGAATTGTTTCCACAGTCCCATTTCCAATCAACAGCAACCATTTTGAGAATTCTTCATCATCATTCACTCTCATGTTTGATCTGAACTTCAGCTGTTTGAACTTTGGCCACAACTTGCTACATTTGATGCATGCGGTGATTGCTGCAGGTTCAGTGCGTGGTACGACAGGCAGAACCTGCCTGTGAAATCCCCACCAAGAGGTAAGACCTTTCCACCAAAAGGTATGTTGTAACTGGTTACATCCCGGAGACATTGATCAACACCCGCTAAAGCATATGCTGGAGCCATGGGTGCTTCATCCCAAATAAATAGATTGGCCTTCTTTAAAACATCTGCATCTTTACTGGTAGACGAGATGCTGCATGTGGAGTTTTCCAAAATGGGCACTGGCAATTTAAATCTATAGTGCAATCTCAGGCTCCCTGTTAAGCAATTGGAAGAATTAAAAGGCACTGGCCTTGCAAGATGTGCAGGAGTGTATTTGCAGGCAAGGGTCTTGTGGTACTGGAAACAGATATGTGTCGAATGTCTATCCATATGTCAGGAGGAAGGACTGTATTTCTCGCAATGCCGTGTAAATACTGTTTCCAAGAGATGGCCATTGTGCACAAAATCTTCACAAAGATAAGTTTTATATTTTTTTCCCCACAGTTAAGTGGGTTAATGGCTGGACATACACTTGCTCCATTATATATAATCTACCTATGTCGCACACTTCTAACTTCCAAAACTATTAAAAGGGGAACAGGAAGCACCACAAAAGTGGAAATAACCCAAACCTTTGCACAGTACTGTGTGTGTATATATGTCTGTATGTGTGTGTGTGTGTGTGTGTATACATACATATATATATATATATATATATATATATATATAAAATATATATATATATATAAAAAATATATATTATTATAGCCTGGT